>NC_091050.1:24429845-25056318 GCF_963966145.1 Tenebrio molitor | reverse complement strand
TTTATTATACTACTACATATTTGAAACAACAATTTTCAAACATATTGTTATGTACTGTCGCGAGCTATAAATTTTGGTCGTCAATGTCATTTCAAAATTTGGTTAAATTGTCACAAATTACAAAAATTTCCCTGCCTGATTATGCTCATGTCAACAAAGTGTCAAAAAAATGAGAAAAAAATGACAATTAATGTCATACAACATGATGATAGGTTATGATATTTACGACTGTTTTACAATGGAGCATTTTAGATTGCGTCAAAGAATGACCTTGACGATCAAAATTTATTGCTCGCAACTGTACAAACAAAATCAACTAAGGATGTGGCAAAAAGAAATCACCTGATGCCAATAAGTTGTGTAGACTACCTTTTATCTGTATATTTACTCTAGAATAAGCAGATTTCAATATTGATATCTTATAACGTCATAACAACTCTTTTCAGTGCGTTTGATATTGGATGATTCAATGATTCAATTCAAAATTATTGTGGATAAGTATGGCATCTATTTACGAACATTTATGTGGCAACTGTGTAGGTAGTGTTGGGAGTGGTATAATTGACCGTTGTTAATTAATGTTAATTAACCATAATTGACGGTTAATTATCATTAAAAAAAAGTGTTAATGAAAACCATGTTAATTAACAAAAATTGGTTAATTGTCCATGGATATATCTGTTAATTATCCTGATTCATTCAAAGTAAACTCAAGTTGCAAAAAACCACGGAGGAAAAATTAGGTTGGTATTAGCCAGAGACAAGGGTCTCTGGTATTAGCTCTCATCGTGTTTAGTAACTTTGACGAATCAATTTTGCTTGTATTGCTGTAATTTAAATCTATATATGCTGTACCTAACCTCAAATAAATAATTACTAAAATGTTATTAAAAAAGGTCGCTATAAAATTCACACAAACGAAATTTCTTTTGCATAGGTACTGGAAGTAAAGTTGACTCAAGTTGCAAAAAACCTGTTCGCTTTTGCAACAGCACTTTTATGGCATTAGTCATTTGAAATTACTTTAAAACTGTACTTTTATGAAAAATGCTGTTGCAAATGATAAGTTTTTTGCAACTTGAGTCAACTGTAAGTTTTGTCAAATCGGATCATATTTGACCATAACTAACAAGATACATAATTAACCGGATAATTAACCGGATAATTAACCGGTTAATTAACATCATTCATAATTAACATGTTAATTTACAACACTATGTGTGGGTAGGATAGAGTTGACTATTCTTCGATAGTTTATACTCGCGCAATTTTGAAAATTGTCAAGTCAATATGCAGTGATATAAAATAGTTATATATACAGGGTGTTAGGGAATGGTCTCCCGAGAATTTCACGGTGAGTCTGCGAGAGAAAATGTGGTCGAAAACCTTAGTACAATTTTTTCCTAACATGAATGGTTTTCTCAAAGATAAAAATTTAAAACGGTGCCCCACTGTTTGGGAACTTTTGCACCATTTTATTGTTGTGTAATTAAATAAATAGTTAACGTTTTGTAATTAATATTAATTGCTTAGCAACCAAAAACAACAATGACTCTATGTCAGATTTTATCGAATACCTACTGTCACAATGACGTTTCGATTTTAAAAGTCCCCTTGGATGGAGTATTCGGGCATTATAAATGATTGTAATGATTGTTGGTTGAGTGAAGTGTAGACTTTGACAGTAGTAAATTTCGAATCGTCACCAAGCAATCATTTTTAAATCGAAACATACAAGATTTTTTCGTGCACAAAGCAATATTTCAGCAGTCCCAAAACAGCAGGGAACAATTTCATTTTCAGAAAACGGTTCAGTTTATCCAAAAACGGTATAAAGGTTTTCGACCACATTTTCCCTGATAAACTCACCCTGAAATTCTCGGGAGACCATTCCCTAACACCCTGTATATATTAAGGGCGTAATGAAGGCGTTTGTGGCCAGCGGCGTGACATTGCACGCTAGGGTCACAAACGCTAATTATGCCCGTGGTACATACAAAAATTTTTATCCGGTCGAAGTTTTGAATTTTATCATAATTTAGGTAGATTCAATTTTAAAATAACGACACAAAAATCAGGAAGGTGGAATAAGCCAGTTATTGTTATTACTGTAGTAACGGCATAAACAAGGGTGGCAAAAACTTTTACAGCCCTGGGCTATAATATACTGAATTACGCCCTAAAAACTAATCCATAAGTAGACAAAAATCGCCCGATCGGATATAAAAAATCAAATGCACGCTTATGAAATGTCATACAAATGTCAACTCTACCACCCACACAGTTGCCACATAAATTTTCGTACGTGCCTTCATTCAAAATTGTCCTCAAATTTTGCTTTAAAGAGTCGATTCTGAACGCACTATTATACAGGTGTCCCAGAACTCGCGCCCCAGAGAAAACAGACAAATGCCGACGACAATCTCGATTCTAAAAATGCAAACGAAGAACAATTAATGGCATAAGAGAGTTGTTATACATCCAAGATCCACCAATTCCAGAAAAGGAATTCTGAGGTGTTAATGTGAATAAAATCGGTTGCTAAGTTTATAAATTGTCACAATTAAATAATGTCAGAATGACATGTCCGCTAAAGTATCAACATCAACATGTTAGGTTAAGGCAGATGTCATTCAAGATGTCACATTCGCCATCGATTAAATGAACGCACGGTACAATTTTCGCACCATTTGAAAGGTTACATTGTAACAACTGAGATCTGTTTTTTCGAAGGTTTCCTCCCAAACTTCATTGCCGAATGAAAATATGTACACCCCTGAAATGTTAGCATTTTGTTACAGGTAATAGGAATATATTACATACTAAATTTAGATTATTTGGTTTTATTATTGAAAGATGAGAGGAATACCAATAGATTTACCCACCGCCGCACAGTGTAAGATTTTGCCAATCTAGTGGGACAAAAGTCAATAAAACAACATTAATGAAATTTTCTTATAACTTTTTAAAAATTAAGCTGATATACTGTAAGAACCAATGCCAAAAGATTTCTAAGCAGGGCAGCTCGGTTCTCGAAAAATCGTCTTCCCAGAACGGGTTACTTCAGTTCATTTGAAGAGTGTTCTCGCGCGACAACGGCCGTTTTTCCATTTATAAAATAATTAATCACGTGTTGTGTATAACTTCTTTACACTATCATGGAGCCCTTACAGCAAGGTATGTACTGTGTATTTTTCAAGTAAAATATTTGTTAAAACCTTGCATAATAATACATACAAATGTGATGTCTTAAAAAATATAACAAAAGTTTTGTATATATTTGTACGTTATGATTTAATTTTTTTAATGATGCCAGATTCATATAGACCTTAATTTAAAAAAAAACTGAATGCAACTAAGTGCGTTTGTGCAAGATATGTATTTTTTTGCAGATGGCGTCATGATAGTTACAAAAAGAGAATTATACATAGTGTTAAAAATGGACGATACTGAACCCCAATCATCTTGTTTCAAACCCGAAAAAGTACTTATTCAGTATCTTCAAACCAAATTCAAGCTAGATCAGTGTTCATCTCAGATGTTGGAAGAACTTAACAGGCTGATTCATTCATTTATTTCTGGACTCAATCAAAGATGGACAAAGTGTCATCGTAATAAGAATGTGTTTTTAAAAAAATATAAAGAGTGGTTGAATACTACTATTACAATAAATAATCTTGATTTACCCAGTAAAAGCTGTGGTAGAAGTGACAAAAAAATTGGACGACCATCAAAAAAATTCAGTTCAAGTGGACTCAAATCTAAACGCAGAAAGGTCCGATCACTACTTATGGAACGATCACAAAGTGAGTTGACGCACGCTACACATCTTAAATTAAGACAAAGTGGCAAAAGAGATGCCGCAGGTATGCTCAAGCAACTGACTGAAAGTCCAAAACGAGCAACTAAAATAAAAAAATCCTTTCAACAGACAAGACAACAAACACCTGAGTATTCTCCTGAAGAAGCGCTCGCTTTGATAACTGCTGCCAAATTGAGTTGTCGAAAATACCAGATAATGAGAAAATCTGCTTTACAAAAAGGTTTGAAAATTTATCCATCTTACGAAAGAATCGAAGACGCAAAACAAAAATGCTATCCATCCAAAGATGATTGTATATTCACTGAATCATTAGGCGAAGTGAAATTGCAATCAATTGTCGATTTAACAATAAAACGTCTTTGTATTGTACAAAAAGAGGTATTAAAAAGCATTGAAAATGAGGCGTTAAAAAATTTAACAATTATTTTTAAATGGGGAGTCGATGGCAGTGGTGGACAATGTAGATATAAGCAAAAATGGAATGAAGATGAATTAGATGACGGAAATGTGTTGACAACTTCAATGGTACCATTGCAAGTATATGGATTTTATGGAGACAAAAAAACTATAATATGGCAAAATCCGCGCCCTTCATCCACTTCATATTGTCGGCCCATTAGATTTAGGTTCACTAAGGAGACTGACAACTCAATATTAGAAGAATTTGCCAATATCAGAAATCAAATAGAGTCTCTTGTGGCAACTTTAGTGGACCTTGGAAGTCAAGTTATTAAAATTAGTCAAAGATTTGAGGAAACTATGGTTGATGGTAAAGTCTGCAATGTTTTAGCTTCCAATAAAGCGACGCAAAAATGCTATATCTGCAATGCCACATCCAAGGAAATGAACAACTTGGAACTAATACGTCAACGTAAAAGTAATGCCGCTACATTTGCTTGGGGTTTATCTACTCTACATGCCCAAATACGATTGATGGAATGTATATTGCATATCGCGTACAGGTTAGATGTAAAGAAATGGCATTGTCGAAAACCTGAAGAAAAACAGAGTGTCGCAAATAGAAAGAAATGTATAATTGACAAATTTCGATCGGAAACAGGATTGCTATTAGACACCCCAAAACAAGGAGGAGGCAACACGAATGATGGAAATAGTGCTAGAAGATTTTTTAAGGATGCTGCTGTAGCTTCCAGCATAACAGGTGTCGATCAAAATTTGATTGAGCGTTTTTATATAATTCTGCGAACTCTAACATGTGGATACGAAATAAATATTCCTGCTTTTAAAGATTATTGCGACGAAACAGCTAATTTATTTGTTGCTCTATACAGTTGGTATCCAATGCCCGTCACTCTACATAAGATACTGATGCATGGTCCAGAAGTTATAGAACATTTTTTGCTTCCAATTGGGCAGATGTCTGAAGAGGCGCAAGAATCTCGACACAAAGAATTTAAGAAATTTCGATTGGAACACGCCAGAAAGATATCAAGGGTCAAAACAAATGAAGATATCTTACATAATCTTTTAATAAGTTCGGACCCACTGATTATGTCATTGAAAATAAAAGAAAATTCTAGACCACCAACTATTAATCCTTCTGTTTTAAAACTCATAAAGGCACCGAATATTCAAATAAGTGAAGAACAGATACACGAAAGTGACAGTGATTCATTTTGTGATGACTCTGACGATTCCAGTAGTGGTAACAGTATGTAAATCATAACCTCACAAACAAATGTAATGAATTCAGTAAAGTTGTCAAAGTGCAATGTCAGAGAGTGTCACAGTTTAAAAGTACCTTTAATAACAAACATTTTTTATTCTAGTTTTGTGTGTTGTTTCTGGTTTTTAGTATTTTGCTGTTAGTGTTTATGAACTGGCTTTTTATTATATTAGAACAGATATTGCGGTAAATGCAGCAACAACCAATTCCGTTAGTTGTAAACCTATTTCTGGAATAATATTAAAATTGTTGGATTTGCAGTAGGTATCGGGTGTTCATTTAATATTCTGGTAGCATTACCTATGGAAATATTTTGTTTCTGTTAAGGCATGTCGTCGTTTGAACTTCCGGTTAGTAAAATTAGAATAGAACTGTCACATTTTGACATTTGCGTTCAGAGAGGTTTACGTTTACTGTTTGCTGGTGTTCACGTTAGAGCAGAAAACGTTTTTCATTGAAAGTTATTTTCGCAATGGTTTGAAAGTGAATGGTTCATGGGTCTACTCCGTACAAAACTGTTATTGTTAACCGTAAAACCTTCGAAGACAACCTGAGCCGGTGTGTAAAGTTGTTTGGTGAAACTGGAAGCGTTTACCGAAGAAAAACCACAGGTCGGCCGCTAAAACGCACTGCTGCAGGTATTGAAACTGCAAGGGAAATAATGCAAAATGCGCCCCACACTTCAATACACACTGAACCTTGTGTAGGAAAGTAGGAACATGCCACAAATTGTTACGAAAAGATGTTCAGTTGTATCCTTACTGTATTACAGTGGTAATTGAAGGTAATTTTCATGATTTCAAAATCTGCTGGTTTTAGGCAATATAAATGCAGCAAAGTATCGACAGAAAATTTTGGGACCATTTTTTGAGGAACTGCATGCTGATGAACTGCAGGAAGGATTCTTTCAACAGGATGGAAAAATTAGAGGAAAAATTGAAGAAATTAATATCGCCCTGAACATGTTAGAAAATGTAATAAATGCATTAAAAATGCGAACATTAAAGTGTAGCGAAGAAGAAGGTAGACATTTCCAGCACCTCATTTAATAAATTGATTAATTTGTGCGTGAATTGTAATTGTGTTAATTTTTATCATAATTCGTGTCATGCTGTTATTTTATAGTGAGGTTATGTCGTATTTTAACGCTGCGACATCCGTTTTTCAAAACAAAAGATTTCCATAGGTGATGCTACCAGAATATTAAATGAACACCCGATACATTATTTCCTAAGCGGGTCACTTCAGTCCATAACAAAACAATTATATTAATTAATTCGTGCCATTCTTGGTGGAAATGAGTGGAAAGTATACTTTAAGTTTTGTACAGTTTGGAATATAATTACATATGTAATTTTGGACAAATTATTATTCTATGAATTTGCAGTCGCCACTGAGCAAGATATTTTCAAAAAAGCGGCGCCGAAACTTTGTCCCTCCCGCACAACCGAACCAGTGCCCAACATCTTGCTTCTGCCAATTTAGAATATCCAAACTATAGTTATAATTAAAGTAATCATTTATCACTGGACAACTACGCATGACTGCATGGATCATGCAGATACTTGTGTGTGGATAAATTGTCACGATGCACATGACATTGTCATACATTTGATAGCATGACAGTTAGTTGCTAACAGCAACCCCCGAAAACAACCCCAAATGTCGGAATCATGAGAACAATAGGATTTTTCGGTCTACGCCCAGGCTACAGACACTCTGACTATCTAGCAGGTCGTGGATTTACCTATTGATATTATTGAACGATTTCACCCCCATTGAATTACACAACTGACATCGTATGAATCAATCTACGAACCGACTGTTATACATATTTCCCGGCCAACTCCCACCTCTCCATTTTTTTATGATGTGGTATTGTCGGATCAAAAAAGTTACAACTCTCTTTAAGGACTGACGTGATTTGACAAAAAGTCATATAAAATTACAGGGTTACAATCGCCCTACGTCAGATGCACAGTGCCACGTATTTGATAGTAGCACTGTTGACAGCGTAAAATTGTAATCTAGTTGGTTCGTGTAGTCCAAACTCAAAGCGACGTCCTAAAAAAACTGATGCCGGCTGTTCTATAAAGGAATGGCTTAGTGCAAAACTCTAATGATATAAAGACTGCCGAGTTTTCCTCTTCACAAATAAACTACAGGCTGTTTGATAAAAAACGCCTCAACCCATAACAACAAACAAACCGAAGATATGGTTTTTCATGCGCTACGAAGCAGCCATAAAATAATTTTTTTTTAGCGTTATTTTCAGTAGCTTACGATAGTCAACTTTTTCTTTTAAATGGACACATGTAGTTTTTTAGGCTCAGTCTGATAAAGTTTTTTTTTCTGAATCTAACGATGTATTAAAAATTATCGTTTGGTTCATAGCTGACTGAAAAAAAAATAAAACAATTTTTAATTGTGGTTCAGTTTATTATGAAATTTTGAAGTGTGCCGTGAAAAACAATTGGAATACAAATAGCAACAAATGTCAAGTGTGAGTTTGAAAATTTTCAGGTGCAATCTTGAAGAGTTTTATTATTATTTTCTTGGAAAACATAAATAATAATTTAAAAAAATATTTTTTTTTAATTATTATTATTTTTTCTATTAACTTTTTGTTTTGCCAACTCAATCAGTACTTGTTGCTCACACTGTAGTACCTAGCGCACGTAAAATTTTCAAGCTGTAATAACCCAGATATCGCCAGTCTTCCGCCAAAATCCCAACATTTAAAATTATCGAAAGAAACGCGCTGAATTGAACAACTTGGCCATGTCGTGATCGTCATCGAAGCGATAGGACCCCTACGTTGTGTGTTTTGTACAAAATGGCGGCAAACTAGCTAGGGAAGCAAATGGCGGACCCGCGGGGTGGACAAATTTCGAAATAAAAATGCATAAATCGGTGGGAGGACGCCTGTATTTATTTTATGTGGACATGAATAAATACATTCTCGTTTTCATTTACAGTGTTATTGTTACAAAACCTGATCACATGATACATTAGACAATTCGGCGGTGCGACTTTACAGGACACAACAAGAAAAATACATAACACAAATTTGTCTACCGACCTCTTAAGGAGGGTAGAAAAAGCAGTTCCCCCTTGGCTTCGAACCAAAATATATAACTAATAAATAACACCAACCTATCCTGAGATGCGAGATCAAAGCGGCACCGTGGAAAAAAATGATAGTTATGTTATTACGAATAGACACTGTAAATGGGATGAGCAAAACCCCCAAAAAATGATCCACAAACGATGGCGCACCATAATCTTTTCAATCTGTACAGTCACACAACATGTTACATCAGATTGCGCAACAAGGCTCAAGATTACAATGAGACAATTGAATTCCATAAGTGAATATTACGCTCCTCCGACTCTCAGCTCTTCAAGTTAACCTAGTTCACGCCCCCCAGTCTCCTAATTTCTACCCTAGCAACGTCGGGTCGTCCAAGTCCCTGCGACACCTAGCTCGTTATGGGTGCAGTGCCCCCAACCTTTGTCCTCCGAATTGCAAGATGACATATGATGAAACAGAGGCCGTCTACCGAGAGCTGTCGAGAAACTCTGCGGCCAAGATCACACGTCATGAGGGGGCCCTGCAAGATGACAAAGGCCCCTCCGGCTCTTTTGGCAGGCTCTCGTTTTCATTGCAACGTGGAGACAACTCTAACTTCGGCCAAACAAGTGCCCCGTTTTTACTTGTGGCAAATGAATGGTCGTTCCCCAAATGGACTCCCGTTTTCCCAATTTACATGGCGGCTGCGACATCATCGATTAAAAGTTTCCCCTTTCCTAACACCCAAAATTAAAATGGCCTCGTCCGACCGATTCCGTCCACCGGAAAACTTTATTGCGACGTTCCCCACGTTACCCACTCTATCAATTCCTACTTCACTCGAGCGTATCGGAATAAGAAAACGAAATAACATACCTGCCAGACACTACTTAATTACAACGCGCAAACTGTCGGCGACACACGAGGTTCGCACCTGTAATCGACCAACACGTGACTCCTCCGCGATTGGTGAATGTTTACGGAGCACGTCCCTGATTAAATTGACAATACACAAGAAAATGCACGACTCGAGATTCGTAACCGCAATAACTACATTTTCAACTAAAACAATAACAATGAAAACGACGGTTCAACAAACACCACCGTTCACTTCGAGATCTGAAAATCGAGTACCGCGTCTTTCGTGTACCAACCGTACGCAATTCAAAATCTACCAACAGTGCACAACAAAAGAACCAAATAGTTCCTTTTGCGTTTGTTTCGGCGGCAGCAATTTGAATTCAAACTAGGGTATTACAAAGCAATAACATTTTTGCCCTGAAATTATGCTCTAATTTGTGATGAACCGAGTGGGGAATTCAAAAATCCCACCAAGCGGCCATCTTTTTTTTTCTACCAACATACGCCATGAAAACAAAAACCCGCGAAATTCAAAAATGGTCAAGAGCGCGTGATCGAAACCTCGTTAATTTCCCTACGTTGTGTTTTTTTTAAACAAATTAAACAATACCGGATTCGTTCCAACAGGGTTTGTGAACCACACAGAAGAGTGCAAATAAAACTACACAATAATTATAACCAGCTATTTATTCAATGTTATGATTTTTGTAACGCTGGGATTAATGAATAATAAACGTCTCGGGAGAGGACACCCAAGACTCCCAAATGTGAGAAGACTACTCAGTCGGAACTCTGGGAAAATGGTGAGCTCTGTCCATTCCCCTAGACCCCCGAATGAGGCTCCGCTACAACCTCTCCTAAAAATACGAACAAGTCCGAAGTAACAACGTGGGCGGGACAGTTACTGCAAGTTGAGCAAACCTGATTTCATAAACAACACAATTCAAAATACAGGAGAAACAGAAGGGTCATGTACATTACAAACAAAGCAGTTACTTCGGACCGTTCGAGCGAGAGCGAGCACTAGACGAGAACTTTAGCATCCTTTTTCTCTTTTCCAAGTTAATTTACAATGTGCGACAGATACGCTATAGAAGGAGTGAGTGGCTTGTGTGGTCCGGTGGTCTGTGGCACCCTATCCTTATGACTTTAACATTTCCCGCCTATCCGTGATTTAGTGCTAAGGAAAAAAAATCCTGGCTGCTTTAAGTTAAGTCAACAAATTGAGGTACTCTAAGTTCATCGGTTGAGGTACATATGGCTATTACAAAGCAAAAACAAACGCGCTTGTCAGACCCCACAAACTCAGGGAAAATAGACCTGATCATCACAATTCCGGAAGCTTGTGCCAAGGAACTCAGGGACAACAAATCCTGCCAAGCGTTAAGTTTTTGGGCCTGTCTTGGGGGTGCAAAATTCTTACAACAAGGGGCCGCGAGGTCGTGTTCAACGTTTGGATGTTAGAGGAAACAAAACCCCTCAAACAGAGAGAGGCCCTCGCGGTAAGGAAAAGAATTTACATTTACAACAAACTGGAAAAGTACAACGAAACCCCGACAAAGATTTGTTGACGGAGCCACCTAAGAAAACTTTCAGTTTGGGATGGGACGACAAGTGGTAACAACAAATAACACATACTTAAAAATTTAAAACCACAGTCCGGTCGACCCCAGCTCTTTGTTGAATCGGTTCATCGACGTAAGGTTGCGCCCTGAATAATATGTAGGGCGCCCGGACCTAAACGGTGGAAATAACTAAATGTAGTAGATCTCTAGATAAGGAAAATCCCACGTAGATACCTGAAATCTAAACACAATTGGTTGCTACCGGGATGGAAAGTGGAAACTTTAACATTTTGATTAAAGCGTTGAGCAATAAGTACTTATTACACAAAAGCGTCACTGGAAATAATTAAAAGGGGATCAAAAATGAAGAAGTGCGCTTATAAATTGTGAAAGGCACAGACCAACTCTAAAACTTGGTGCCCTTTTCTTTTAGTAAAGTTAGTGAACTGTTAAACCTGATTTGACAAAAAAACATGGTCGTACGATTTTATAAAATTTGCAAAGCTACAACCAGGCTGCCTTACGCTCCTTCGCAAGCTGATAAATGTTAAAAGCGTAATACCTGGGGATGGTCGAGATAATTGTGGATTTTATAAAACATGGTGGAAACATCACCAACCCACGTGCGACCCATTTGTGTCTTATTATTGTTAAAATACATTTCGCGCAAAACAGAAATAATTTTAGTACCCCAACACATACCTAGTTCAAAAACAGAGGCTGGACCGCATCATTGAGCACAGTTCAATAAAAAAAAACACGTAAAATCGCACAGTTAGAACACAGAAAAATACACAGTACTTCTGCACTCCTTTGCAGTCAAGACCAAAGTGCCTCAAAAAAACCATGGCCGTTCATCCCCTGTCGGCTTTCACCCCCGCCCCTAGTGGTCGCTGGTGGTACCGACATCGGTACTATCATGGCTTTTGTTGGCGGTTGGTTTGAATTTAAAAGCGGATATCTCAAATTAATTTAGTCTAGCGCATTTTGTAGTGTTGGATTAATTTAATACAATTTAAAATCTCCCAATCTCTCGCTCGACGAAGTATATCACTTCTTACACAGTTTTTTAATACACAGAGTGTCCCAAAACTACCTCCCCAGAGAAAAAGGGAATATTGGGTAATTACGATAATCTAAATTTTAAAGAAAGAAAGTTCTATCTCAAACGATAATCGAGAAAAAACATCCTAAACTTGACTAATCAAAATTGAGTACCATCGAGGAAGGATGACCGCAATTTTGCCTTGCCAGGACAATTTTGCGTTGCTGGGGTTTCGAAAATCTGTAGGTATCTAATTACATATTGAAATCTCCAAACTTTTCGCTGATTGTTGGGATATCAATATCATTACATACGTATGTATTGTGTATGTATGCAACAATAGTTATTTACATAAAAGTCAGGAAAATTTCACATTACTGAAGAGGAGCTAAATCAGGGATGAGCAACCCGCGGCCCGCGGGCCACATGCGGCCCGCCACACTTTCTCATGCGGCCCTTTAAAGATTTTACATTTTGACTTTTGAAACTTTTGTTAACCATTGCATAATTCACCAACAGAACCTTTGCGCAAAAATTTTAAATATGCCTAATGTCACTACATCTGTAATAAAACTTATTAATTTTCTCAAATCTCGAGCGCTAAATCACCGCCAATTTAATGAGTTTTTAAAAAATTTGGGAAGTGAATATGGTGATGTAATTTACAACACAGAAGTGCGTTGGTTGAGTAGAGGTGCTATGTTAAAAAGAGTATATAACTTAAAAAATGATATTCAATTGTTTGTGGAAATGAAAGAATATCGATTTCCTCATTTCGAAGATAAAGAATGGATGTGTGATTTTGCCTTTCTCGTCGATATAACTCAGCATTTGAATGACTTAAACATGGAACTTCAAGGAAGAGACCAGTTCATTCATAACATGTTTGATAAAATTAATGCTTTTGAAAGCAAACTTAAAATTTGGAGCAAACATCTGTTGTCAAACAACATGTCACATTTTGCACACCTAAAAAAAGAAAACCCTTCACAAACCTGAAAATATGCCCAGCATTTACAAAAATTAATAACGGAATTTGAATCGCGATTTAAAATATTTAGATCAGAAAAAACCGTTCGTAGTTTTAACATTTTTTCTTCCCCATTTAATATAGACGTGGAAACAGTTCCGGATGAGTTACAAATGGAATTAATAGATTTACAAAACGACACGGATTTAAGAAATAAATTTCAAAATGTTGACACATAATTTCTACCAAAAATACATAAGTTTAGAAAAATCCCCACGATTAGACAAAGCAAATAATGACACTTTTTGGAAGTACCTATGTTTGCGAACAATTGCTGCGTGCGAGTTGCTGTGTCGTCTATATCTGCAAATATAGACCAATTGATGACCAAGAAGCAATGCCAAATTTCTCATTGAGTATTTTATTTCGGTAATTTTTATACTAGATTTATTTTGTTAAAGATATAATTTGAGTTCATCATTATCATGTTTCTTAAATGCGGCCCGCACAACATTTTTAAATTTGAAGCTGGCCCATTGTAAAAAAAGGTTGCTCATCCCTGAGCTAAATTGAAATACGAGGCACATTGTGCCGAGTATTGTAAAGCTCCGAATCAAGTAAGACATTTTAATGACGTGTTTTGTATTAAACTTTTCCGGAAATCATAAAAAAGACGAAATTTACAAATTTTGGAAAATTTTTTTACAAATTCCACAAAAATCAAGTTTGTCAATTTTGTTGGCAACTCTACTTACAAAGTAATTTTGCGTCTTGTAAAGTCTTTCAGTACTAGTCCGGAAAATTCAATTTTCTGCGCGTAAAACAGCAGCAAAATTTTGTTTCCAAGACGGTTTCCGGAAAAATATATAGTTTTTTATCTTCCATGAAAAGAAATTCATAGACTTTATTTTGCACCAAAATAATCTGTCACTTTCGTCTGCTTCTTTCGGTTGAAAAGGTTTTGTTTAATTTCGGTTTTTATTCTTCTTATATGTAATATATCAGTTAATTTGGCATCTTTTTCCATTATGCACAGATAATCGAACGACGGCTTTCGACACGGATAAAACGTACACGGATAATCGAGGTTCTACTGTACATACAAATTTTTCAAAAGGACTGATCGGCTTTCTAAACGCCAGACTTTTTCCACTTGCACTGTGTTGTAAAGTTACAATACTACCCATTAATATTGATAGAAATGACACAGCTCATATTAAAAGATGCAATTGTTTGCACAACGATCATCAAGATAATTTAAGTGGTTCTGAGAATTTAGACGTGTTCTATTAAGATTAAGTTTAATAATTCATTATTATCTGACATTATCCATATTCAATAAACCGGTAAGTCATTAATAAGTACTACCCAAATTAAGATAATTCAAATAGTTTATCAGTTGCGAAACAACATTATCGACAATACTTCAGTAGTTATGTATATATATATATAACAACAATGAGAAAATGCAACCGTAGTTTTCTATGGGTCTCACAATGAAAGGTGAACTAATTTTGCTGTGCTTAATTTTCACATCAGTTTATACTGCTTCTGTAAAAGATGCAGAAAAATGTGTGGACGATGACTGTACCATTTCCAACAACTGTAAATGTGCTTCTACTGAAAATCCTCTGGCAGATGGAGACGCTCCTCAGGTAAAAATTTTAATTCTTATGTGCATACATTTGTAATGAGAACCAAATTCGATAATTAGCTTTTAAATAAATGCTCTATTTCTGTTCAACGTATAATTTGTAAAATTGTTTGTAGTTAATTAGCTTAACATTTGATGAAGCTGTGGTAAACGATATTTTCCAAGACGTTTGGACACCACTTTTATTTGACCGAAAAAATCCCGACGGCAATAATATCGGTGCAACCTTTTTCGTACCCCATGAATATACTGATTATGAACGAGTCCACGACCTTTATTTACGTGGGTTTGAGATTGGCTTAAATTCCATAACGTGCGTTTAAATAAAGATATATTAACTTTTTTTAATTGCAAATATTTTAGTAAGAATAGCTTGGCTCAATATTGGTCTAACGCCACTGAAGACACATTAATAAATGAATTTGGAGGACAGCGAACTATCATTACTACTTTTGCAAACATACCTAGCGAAGATATAATAGGAGCAAGGACACCTCAACTTCAATTAGAAGGCGATGTTTCAATCAATGCTTATGAAGCTTCTGGCATACAATACGACAGTTCCTGGACATCGCGCAGCAACCGTATACTTTTTCCATACACTCTTGACTACTTGTCAACTCAGGAATGTCGTACGGGTACAACTTGTCCGTCAGAGTCACATCCTGGGTTCTGGATTGCACCAATAAACAATCTCCAAGGAAATAACAGCGTAGAGTGTAATTCATTAACATCCTGCTTTATCGAGTAAGCAAACGAAACGTGGTAGTTATTTATATTAAAAACGTATTTTTAGGGGAAGTGCTGATGACATTTCAACCTGGTTGTTGCAACAAGTAGATCGCGTAGGTACAAATAAAGCGCCATTAACGCTGATGGTGCCATCATCTTGGTTCCGTTTTGTCAGTAACAGTTTTGAGGGCTTCGAAAAGTTTTTAGATGAGCTAGGTGGTCGTAGTGATGTTTTCCTTGTTAGCCAGCAACAAGTAATAGAATGGATGAAGAATCCCGTGCCTGTGGATCAGTTTAAAACAGATGTATATGACAGAACAGCAGACTGCAACGCAATTAACTGTCCGCTTATCAATGCTAACAACGAAATAAGATATATGAAAAGTTGCGTAAACTGTCCTGAAGTATATCCATGGTTGGGAAATCCAACGGGACAAGAGAATCCTACTGAACCACCAGATACAACGACCACAACTGCCCCAACAGAAATATCTTAAATACCATTTTTATTACACTAGAAAATATACGTTCAATAAAAAATTTGTTTTTTTTTTTTATATAATTAGTAAAACTAGAATCGGAGCATTATTTGTTTATGTAAAAGGAAATTGATGAAACATTGAATTTAGTGAACCTAGGTTGACGTTAAAGTTAATAATATGATGGCGTGAGCTACATAGGTTGACATAAGATGATACGTTTCTGCTATTTATTATACTCGTACAGTTGCGGAATTAAAATTTCGGGCAATATTTTTCTGTCACTTCAACAAAATCTGTGTAAAGCACCTTCTACTGTCATAATTCCACTGAATGTAATTAAATCATCGCTTTGATATGTTGCCTACCCGTTATTATGCCAGAAATGTCATTTTTTGAATGCCAAAAAGACAAAAAAATTACAAGAGTAAAAAATGAGGTTATTAACGTAAAGATTGTTTTAGAGTTTATATCATGACATTGACAATACTGCCCGAAATTTTAATTCCGCAACTGTACATATTTGAAACTAAAATTTTCAAACATATTTTTATGTACAAACAAAATCAACTAAAGATGTGGCAAAAAGAAATCATCTGATGCCAATAAATTGTGTAGACAACCTTTTATCTGTATATTTAATCTAGAATAAGCAGATTTCAATATTGATATCTTATGCCGTCATAACAACTCTTTTCAGTGCATTTGATATTGGATGATTCAATTCAAAATGATTGTGGATAAGTATGGCATCTATGTACGAACATTTATGTGGGTAGGATAGAGTTGACATTACTTTGACAGTTCATAGTCGTGGAATTTTGAAAATTGTCAAGTCAACGTGCAATGATATAAAAAAAAACAAATTCATGCTTATGAAATGTCATACAAATGTCAACTCTACCCCACCCACACAGTTGCCACATAAATTTTTGTACGTGCCTTCATTTAAAATTATCCTCAAATTTGGCTTTGAAGAGTCGATTGTGAACGCACTATACTGATTACGGATCCGGAATCAGCTGTTTAAATCTTACGTTTTTACACGAGATGCGTTCACAATCGACTATTCAACGCCAACTTTGAGGATAAATTTAAATGAACGCCCGATACAATTTTCGCACCATTCGATAGGTTGCATTGTAACAACTGAGATCTGTTTTTTCGAAGGTTTCTTCCCAAACTAGATTGCCAAATGAAAATATGTACACCCCTGAAATGTTATCATTTTGTTAGAGGTAATAGGAATATATTACATTCAAAATTTAGATTATTTGGTTTTATTATTGAAAGATGAGAGAAATACCGATAGATTAATTGATATTATTGAACGATTTCACCCTCATTGAATTAGACAACTGACATCGCATGAATCAATCTACGAACCGACTGTTATATTTCCCGACCAACTCTCACCTTTCCATTTTTTTTATGATGTGGTATTGTCGGATCAAAAAAGTTACGACTCTCTTTAAGGACTGACGTGATTTGACAAAAAGTCATATAAAATTACAGGGTTACAATGCGGTACAATGAAATTACGTAATATAATTCAAGTAACTCGCCCTACGTCAGATGCACAGTGTCACGTATTTGATAGTAGCACTGTTGACAGCGTAAAACTGTAATCTAGTTGGTTCGTGTAGTCCAAACTCAAAGCGACGCCCTAAAGTAACTGATGCCGGCTGTTCTATAAAGGAATGACTTAGTGCAAAACTCTAATGATATAAAGACTGCCGAGTTTTCCTCTTCACAAATAAACTATGTCGGTATTACCTAAAAGTTGTTGAAAAGTGTAAAAGTTGCGACCATCTTTTATAAATGTTTTGAACAAGTCGTGACAAACTGACAGTTAAATAAATTACACATTAAGTAAATTTTTGTTTAGAACAAAACTAAATTACTAATAAAAAAATAAAGCTGCGTTATCTTAATTGCAACATAAAAACCTAGTTTTTAAGTAAAATGTAGCATGTGTCCAGGATTTATTGCTACACAATTTTGTCACGCGCTGCTCAATTGCGAGCTAATTTCTATACCTGCCATTCTTTTCATCTTCTTAGTTACTACCAGACTAATGCTTCGGTTCTGTTCTTTTGGTAACTTTCTGGCTTTCTGTTTTTCTGGCCCTTATTTAGACAACAAGTGAAAAAAAGCAAATATTAACAAATTTTAAATCAACTTATACGTGTGCTGAGAATTAGCAAAATTACTTATCTACTTTTTCAAAAGTATCCGCCGTTTCTAACTGATACTAAAATAGTAAACTGTCACGCAGTATAGCACACGCTTGTTTCACATGTTACTCACATTTTTAAAATATAATTCCTTGGACAAATTTTTTTATGCTCGATCTGAAGAATCTGTGAAAAATTACATCGCGGAACAATGCAATGATTCTTGTATTTAACCGTTCTGGGGTATTCCTTTAAAATCCAAAAATAGATACCTACTAAATTTTAGATACCTTACTGTCAACTACTTCTACGTTAAAGTCAATAAATTACAAGCTGTCCTTGTAAGTCTTAACACTAAAATGTCTCCAGTAACTCCTGCAAGTCCTGCTAAGAATTCTGTAATAGGTATTCCGCGAATTCAAAAGTATGTCCAAATATTTTGTAGGTATTTTTAATGTTGATCAGAGGCAAATTCAATGCCACTACTATTTCTATTTGGATTCGTTGGTATCACTTGTTACACAGTTTTTTAATACACAGAGTGTCCCAAAACTACCTCCCCAGAGAAAAAGGGAATATTGGGTAATTGTGATAACCTAAATTTTAAAGAATGAAAACTTGACTAATCAAAGTTGAGTTACATCGAGGAAGGATGACCGCAATTTTGCGTTGCCAGGACAATTTTGCGTTGCCGGGGTTTCGAAATTCTTTATCTAATTATTAAAATCCCCAAACTTTTCGCTGATTGTTGCGATATAAATTATTATTTTTGCTGTCTAGCAATTAAAAACTTTATAACTAGGTTATGTGAGTTATACCAAAATTTATTTTAGTCATCTTGGGGTCTCTTTTGCTGTACCTGTTTCTAGGAGGAGGCAGTTCTGGGTCAGGCAGTAGATTGAAAAAAAAATCTGATAGACTCTACGTTGACCCATATTAGAATACAGTTTATTAAATTTTGGAAATAATATTCATGCAGAATTAATAATATGTATAATAGCATTAATTAGATTGCTTGATATTAATTTATCGCTAACTGCAAAGTAGTGTTAAGCAGCTTATAGTGTAAACAGATATCGATTCAATTAATATGGCAATTTACATAATAGTAAATTCATTTTTGTAATGAAAAACTAGAGTTGCTACTAAATTTAGTAATTTTTGTCTTTTTACCGCGAATTTGGGCTTTTAAAAAGTTAGGTTGCGGGTCATGTCACATGTTTCTACAATTTTGTTCTTTTTCATTACGTTTTTATGTCTCCATGAGTAATTTCTTTTATTTTGTTGAAACCGTTTAAAATGTGCTGCTTCGTCTGTTTGCTTATTGATGCTCTACTCCGTTTTGGACAATAATATGACAATTTAAGTCTTTGCCAACTAATTTTTATTTATTTTGTAAAAAAATCTAACAAAAAAAAGTTACAGCTAGTTCATCATTACAAAATAGTTATTTTTATATTAAGTGCGCGAAGAGAGTGTTTTTTGTGCATGAAAAGGTTTTTACGCCGAGACGAAGGTCGAGGCAGTATAAGCCTTTGAATGCACAAAAACATCTTCGCGCACGAAATATAAACAATATTTTTTCTATAATTGATTAAAAAAATTGAAATTAAAAATTCAAATTCTTGAAGGAACGCTGAAGTTTCAATGCAGTGACCATGTTGCTAGGTAACTAATAAAAAACAGTGCGTGAAATGAAAAACAGAAATAGTCGTATGCGTGAAATTGCATTTCACACACTGTTTTGTATGGTTTCTATGGTTTCGATCTTACTAACAATGCAAAAAAAAATACACGTCAGAAAATGACCCATTTCAGGCACAGATAACTATGCGTGAATTTCAATTTTTTGAATCAATTATAGAAAAATGAATTTACTATACTCGGTTCGCTTTTTCTCGATAAATATTTTTATCAAAAAAAAAATTAAATTGTTACACACGTCAAGATCATAGAAGATAATTTTTGGGGTGATATTTTAAGAGCCTAACCTTCAGGAGATAGCATTTGCAAGCCGAGTTTCAGCCTTCACTTCTTCAAATAAATAAATGGTCGCGTAGTGCTGGAATACCAAGCTAGAAAATTCAGAGTTAGGGCACGTTAAAAAATAAGAAAATACAACATAAGTAAAGCCAATTTCGCTATATCATTTCCGCTGAATACGTAAAATGTTCGTAGTCATGGAAAATGTGAAAAATGTTTAAGAACGACAAAAAATGAGAGCAGTTCCCAATAAAGACACGAGAGGTAGAAAGGAGGGGTGGTGGTGACGCGACTCGAAACGTGGCCGAACTACTGATCACTTCCACCACTCAATAAACACGCATTTTGCCTTGTCAAGTCATCTGTTTTAACTCTTCCGTCCTCCCTGACCCGACGTGTCCTCGGCGTTTAGGCGTTCCTTGTCCAATATAAGGGACCGAGGCGCTGGAAATCCGAATAAAATGCCAAGGCGAGGCTGAAATACAAAGTGCCATCTTCGAAAAAATTAACTCGGTACAGGCAAATAAGCTGAGGGACCTGGTTGCGTCGGTCGCTCTTAACATTTTACACATGCATTGAAATCAAGAGGGAAATCGATCTGTCAAAGACATGTGTCTTTTAGAAAACGCACGATTGAATTTTCAATCTATCGCTAATCATGTGTGTATAATTTAAATTGCTCTATATTCTGCACAGACGTTCACTTTTACCGGTCTTATTGTCCACAGTTTTTTGGTATAATTTTATTCATGTCTTAATGGATGGGAATTTGCTCCCTCGTCGAAATATATTTTTTTTAAATTAAGCATGATTTGAAAGAAAATTTAAAGAGATGAGTTTTTTAAATAACATTTTATTTTTGACGACAATCAACTGTTACTGATCAGTGACTTCAAAAACGATTGACGGCCGCATGACATCTTATCGATCATAGTTATTGTAGATAAGAAAATATTATACAATATACATCAACAGCATCAAACTTGACACATTTTTAGAAAGGTAAACAAGAAGTAAACATTTTCAAATAAAATTGTACCTACATTTTAAAGTTAATACTTCTTTAAATAAATGCAATGTTATTTAGTGCTTCTGTCAGTACAAAATTATTAATAATTAAAAAATGCATAATTTAGAAACCTATTAAAAATTATTGTATTTCTCTACCAAAATTTTGTTTCAATAAGGCTTAAAAATAAATTGGAAAAAGGTATAAACGAAACCCTTTTTCGTATAAAAATTGTAACAAGGAACTTGATCTTATTTTTATGTGAAGTGGGCAGCTTTTTCACTAAAAAATATATCTGTTTAAATTTGAGACGTTAATTATTTCAAATTTAAATGTCTTGACATTATTTGAAAATATGTTTTTCCATGTCTAAAGTTAAATGTTCTATTTAACGAGCACAAAATGTAGTCAGTTACCTACAGTTTTGGTTGTTACAGTGTTTGTTATGATAATAAGCGCAAACTTAAAATTATAAGTTGCTGTATTACTACAGGGTTATTCTAAATGACTGTAGTCGAAGTAGGCGTGAAAATTCAATGTAAAATTTATGGTTGCCGCTCCACATAAAAAAACATCAAAATGATGTGAATACGTGAGTACACACAGGAGTTAAATTGGGTGCAAAACAACAACCCGTTCACACACGGGAGTTAACAAACAACTTAATATTTCTGGATTCAATCGTTAATTTAACAAAAATAAACAAAAATCTCATCAGAGCACTTTTCACCTAAAAAATGACAGTGACAGCGCCAAAACTGACAGTTCACATGAAAGCGGCATAAATGTAATAACATGGGCATGGCTTACTTCGACTACAATCATTTAGAATAACCCTGTATAACAAAAAGCAGTATCGCTATTGTTTATTTATTACTTCCTTTAAATAAAAATCAAGCTTCAGGCAGTGAAAATTTGTAAGACGTAGAAACGGTATACTATTCTACTTGCATGTAATGGCTATTAGGATCACATTGCTCTTTTTACAGACACCCAATAGTAATAAGAAGGTAACGTGCTATCGAAAAGATCGTTACTACCTTATGAATATATGATATGTATGATAATTCTGCCAAATATACTTACTTTATTTATAGACACAAAGGATATCCATGTTCCATGGATAAATAAAGACTGTTTTTCTTATTATTATTAATTCAAAACTTACGGTTAATCCTTTTAATTTGATTTGAAATTTGAAACTAGTTACTTATTTTTTTATTATAAGTAAAACTTTATCAGAAGAATTGTTACTGGGAGAATGTAATGTGTTATCTTGTGTGTCCTAGCGAATTTCGCTTCGTATCGCATTTGTAAGGTGCCGAGAGACGTTTGGATTATCACCGATTCCCTTTCAGCGAATTAATCTTCTTCGTATTATATCTGTTGAAAGATTCGCAGTAGTTTCAGTTAGAAAGACTAGGTTGGAATATGTTCCAATCTGTGTCAATTTCTCAACACATATTTATTTTATACGTATAGAGATAAACGAAGGTATCCATCAATGTCACTTTTAATTTAAATGTCTATCTTTTATTACGATAACAAGATTTAATGACTACGACTAGCACACTTTAAAAAAAATTATAACATGACAGTCTAAATGCAAGTATAGTTCAATTTTTACCCTTTTGCGATGACGTCATTATCTAGTAACTTTACGTATGTTTGAGTTAGGATCAGAAACAAATTTGAATTGATCATAAATAACTATAAATGTGTCAAATTTGTTGACAGCTGCTTCGAAAGGTTATGTTTGTAATCAATGTAATAAGTGAAAGAAATTAAAAATTGTCAAATTGACAGGAGCATAAAATAACCTCAAAGTGACCATCAATAAATAAACGTGCCTTTTTTTTTTGTTTTTTTCTGTTTCTGTCGTTTCAATAAAGAGAAAGCGAGGAAGGAAATAGTGACGTCACCTCAAAAGGGTAAAAATTGGACTTTAGAATACGTTGCACTTAACAGATTCTAAAAATAATTTTTCCGTTGACCGCTTGTTAATTTCAATATTAATGATTTCTTTTTTAATTTATAGTGTATTAATGGACCTCATTAATACACTATTTTTCATTAATCAATGATTTTTGCGATTTTGACGTTTTGATTAAATTTTGATGTATAAACAACCTCGAACATGCATTGTTTGCACTTACCAACACTGCAGCAGGTAGTGCAGCAGGGTTTTCTATATTTTATAGCTCCATAACTGCACAATTACAAATTCACTTTTTCAAAAACCGACATTTTTGGTTATAATTCGCATGTCATATTTTTCAAAGGTAACTAGGTTTCCGTAGCAATCGTGATTTTTACGTGAAATTGAATGTGAATGGAGTTGACGTCTTCTGACACTCTTTGTGGAAAAGTAAATAGAAAGTGTTGAAAAATTTTAAAATGGCCTACCCTGAGGACAAAAAAAGAATGAAGGTATTTATAAGGTATCATCTTTATGGAAAAAGATTTAAAAAAAAGTTTGCGGTCAACGAAAAAATTTTGTAATCAACTCTTTTGTTAATGGGCGATTAATAATCTCAACTATTAAAGCCACTCACTCGCTACACTCGTTCGTGCTTTAAACAGTTTCGATTATTAATCGCCTTCATTAACAAACTAGTTTATTAAATAACTATTATGCATTTCATAAAATTAATGTCAACAATTATTTTAAACGAAAAAAAAATGAATTTTAAAAAATACAATAATCAGAATAACAAAAAAATATAATATCAATTAATATCCGTTAGACTTTAAACAATCTCTATTTTATAAAAGATACGTTAAAGATAGAAAAAAAATTAACATCACAAAAGCCAGAGTATAAGGAGAACTTTGTAAATATGTTTCGCAAAAAAGCTTTGACAGAGTAAATGAATGAGACTTATGCAAAAAAAAATTAAGTTACAAACTGCTGCAAGGAATTGAAAAATGTCAATACCCAATTGACTTTCATTTCATTTTCACTTAATAAATTGTTCAAGCTTTAACGTATAGAAATATCACGATTTTAAAGAATTTCTTTCTATATAAATAAAGCTGACGGACATTTTTTTATTTTCAAAGTTTATAATCTTCTCAGGCAATAATAAAGTGGAAAAATAAATATTATGTGATCAAATAAACACTTCAAAAGTGCTCTATACCGTCTTTCGACACATGTACTTCAATGGAACAACTGATATTCAAATAGAAATAACTCTTGATATGAAAATTATTCGATCACACCATAGGATATTACTCAACCAACGAATTTCTTAGACAAGCAAGCAAGCAAAGAGAAGTATGTGCAATGTAAGCATGTAAGTATGTATGTACAATAGTTAATTGGAATTACATATTAATTAATGATAATATCGGGTGTTTTTTTAAATTTCACCTCGTAGTAGGCGCTGAAGCGTCGATTGTGAACGCACCACTCGTGTAAAACGTAAGATTAACACAGCTTATCCGTGATCCGTAACCTGTACCTATAGTCAAGGCGGTCTCTATTTTAACAGGCTGTGACACTGACTTCAGAAAGTGGTCTGTGGAATGGCCCACTAATGTCTGGCAACGTTGCTTCGAAAACCTTCAAAAAAAGTTACTAGTTTATTTTGTCATTGTCAGCTGTCAGTCAATCATCACTGAAAGATTTTTCTAATTCTCGTATTGCAGTTTAATTTCAGTCAAAGTATATCAGGTGTCCAAGTCAAGGTAATTATGTGTATACTGTTTTATAAGATAGCTATTGTTAGTAAAATTTCATAGTCCTGTATTCTTAACAAGTATCCAATTGAAAATGAAGATACAAGTCGTTTTAGTTCACCGTGATTGCATTACCTCCAGTGCAAATTCCAACGCATGCCACCTGTACACTGTAAGTACAGCTCAGGACAAGATTTTTTTCTAAAGTCGTACACAGAGGCCATTAAAAACTAATAAAGGTGCACCACCAATACAGGTTTATAATTTAAAATGAATTTTAGACCTAATGGAACGAGCAACAAAGACCTCACGCGCCAGTTTTATAATATCTGTTCACATTGGAATAAACATCAGTGGTGCAAATGACCTGACCTGTTACTATGACAACTCATATGAAAGTTAATGCGAAATGTGTGCGATTTGCACCACTGATGTTCAATCCAACGTGAACAGGATATAGTTCCAAAATCCGCATCCATTCTTGCATTCTAATCTTCTTCGATGGGAATTTGAAAACGCTAACGTAGGAAGACTTGCTTGAAGCATAATTTGACTTGCAATTGTGTACGCAACATTTGTGTGGCATGTTTAGTTTTTCAATTACTGAAATTAATTGCACAATTAATATTCTTGTCAAAATGATTTTTGAATGAACCGCCTTTTTATGGAAGTGCCAATATTTTTGAAACTCAGGATGCTATGGAATGACCTACTAAGAAATTTGGCAACACAATCAGTGTCCTGGCCTGTTAAAATAGAGACTGCCGTGGTATAGTGCGTTCACAATCGACTCATCAACGCCTACTAAGGTGAAATTTAAAAAACACCCGGTACTTAGAAAATTCGCAAAATCTTATATCATAGTGGTATTGACTAATAAATATTTCACTTAAGATTTGAGATTTTTCAGCTGACATATTATCTCTTAATAAAATAATAGAATATCAGATAATCTGCTGTTCATCTGATTGATGAATGTCAGATTTTTAGATTTGTAAATTATGAATGATCTTTTCACATTAACTACTCAAAAGATCATCGGAAAAAATAAATTTGCTAGGTACAGTTGGTTGCAAAAAAAAACGAGAAATGAAAATTTTCCCAATGTAAATTTGGTTTTGTCCATTTGTCAATTAATTGTCTATTTATCAAATAATTCCTAAAAACGTCATTGAATTTTGACCATAGTTCTAACCTATCTCTCCTAAGAAGTTTTCACACTATGAAAAAAAAGTAAAAATGTGGCAATTTTATTCTAACAGTTCCCGTTTTTTGCAACCAACTGTATATACAGGATGTATACGTATATATACGTGTGTTAATTTTAACCAGTGAAAGAACTCGCTAATTCATGATTTATGAAACTTTTCTCTATAAGATTTTATAAAATTCGCCAAAAGTTTTCCAAATATTT
Source organism: Tenebrio molitor (assembly GCF_963966145.1). NCBI lineage: Eukaryota > Metazoa > Arthropoda > Insecta > Coleoptera > Tenebrionidae > Tenebrio > Tenebrio molitor. Next base: position 25,030,162 of record NC_091050.1, on the reverse strand, counting down.
TTTGCTGCTCAATTCTTAAGAAACGAATCGCTTTGTGTGATTAACTATTATCCGTTCACGATTGTTTCAAATTCGGACTGTCTATGAAAGTCTGACATTTTTGTTGGCAATATTGTGATTTGGCATAATAAATCTATTTTAGGTTATGAATTGAATTGCATTAAATCAATTAGGGAATTGACAACAAGACAAATATTTAATAACGAAACGTCATATGACATCTAACAAAAAAATATCGTGGCCTCCTGCGTGTTTAAAACAATCGTGAACGGCTTATAGCAAGGCGATCTTCATTTACCAGGCCATGACACTGACCAAAGACAGTGTGCTATGGAATGGCCTACCACAGTCTGGCAACATTGCTTCAGCAACATTTGGTGAAAAAATTCAAAATCCACTAAACCTGTCATTGGATTTGCATTTGTCAAATATGAGTGTAATAATTTTACGACAGTTCAAAAATGCGTTATCGCATTGTAATACATAGTTTAAAACCACCTTGGAGACAGAAGAATAACGGTGCTCATTACCGATATTATTTCAGATGTTCTGCTGTGTTCCGGGCTATTGAAATTGTTTGGTTAAAAACTAACGCGAGGTGGGAATTTCCAACTTAAATATAACAATTTTGTTCTCCCCATTGCCTAAATCCCACCCCATTTCTTGTAACTTACTTCCCAGTCTCATTTCAATATTCTTTTTTAAAGCCAAAAGATTTTATTCAGTGATTGTGTCGTCATTTCATTACTAATTTTGATCATTTCTTCCCAAAATGTACCTAATTTCTTCGTAATAGAAGTTCATTTTGTCTCCATTGATATCTGTTCCCCTAAAATGCTTAGCACAAGCATGGCTACTTTTGCGAATTCTTCACTCTTCGATTTTTAATCTCTTTCCAAATTGCCTTCGTTTCCTCATTTGATGGAAACTTAAATACAGGTAGGTACCTATGTAATTTGAGATGCAATTTGGTACACAACACTTAAAATGCGCTTTTAATTCAGTTTGACGAATTTGACCAATTCATGGTCATGGAATGGCCTACCAGGGAATGTGGCAACGTAGCCAGTGTCCTGGCCTGTAACTATAGACCGCCTTGCTTATAGTCTCTATTTTTTGCAACCATGGGAATTAAAATGTTAAATATTTAATCTATAACATTGTAATTTTTTTGACAAGGCTCCGTTTCTATCACAACAGAAAATTTTCGTCCTTACCCATAATAGGCGTGTATACATTTTGATAACTAATTCATTCCAAATTTTAAATCAATTTGTAACGCTTTTTTGTAAAAAATTCAAATAGAAAAGATCTTTGCACTCTTTTAATACACAAATAGCTATTATTTCACGTAACTTATAGCCCAGATATAGAAAATTTTCATTTTTTGCTTTATTGTAAAAAGAGTCGTTTATTTTTATTATTAAATTTAACATTCAAGAATGTTTCTTTTCTTCTTTGTTAATGTCTGAAAGTAGTACAAATTTTCAAAGCCATATTAGTGAACTGGACTACCATTTTGCACGTTTTTACAATCGTTCCCGATCATGCTACGTTAGTAGTAGTTGTCGATTTGGCGACAAGAGTGAAAACAGACGTTCTTGTGAAAAACGTAAGAAAACGTGTTGCACGATTTGGAATTTTTCTTCGAGTATTTACGGTGATGTCCCTTTTTTGTCATGTCCAAATTAAAAGATAAAAGGGCAGGGCTTGCTAAGTAATTAGGAGAAATATCATGCTTGAAAAAATAGACAAGTATGTAGTTGGTGGAAGAAAAGACAACAACTTAACAAGTCTATTTAACTTAATTTCTTTGTTAAAGCATTTAAAGTAACGTTATCTTCATAATCCGTTTTGAACATCAAAAAAAAAGTTAATTTATAATAATTTATAAATTAATTATTCCGAAATATATGATCTTGCTAAAATTGAGCAAATGTGTTCTCGCTAAGACTACTGACTGCCTTAATACAAACGGCCCACGTTATAATTTTGCTATTGCTGACCCAAATGAAAAAGAAATATAGGTACAGATAACGAAATGACTCTAAAAACACTACAAACCTGAGTGAGCATATAATTTTTGTACCATTTATGGGCAATAGGCTATTTGTATTTTTCAAATGGTAACCTATATTTTTTTTAATTGATTCTCAGGGTTTTTTTTGTGTGATTGTAATGGCACAAAAATGAAACAAAAGAAAATATATTGCATCAAAATTAGATTTATCCTTATTTCATAGACGACAATTTGTAGGTAGTGTGCACAGTTCACTTAAATGTCAATTTTACGCACGCTTTATGTTGCAAATTTTATTTATTTAATTATAATTCATAAAAATCATTGAATAATGGAGGTCGGTTAACTTGATTTTTTCATTAATATTTATGACAATAAATGGTATATGTATTATTATACGAGTTTAATAAGATGTTTTATTATCACATGACTGTGTGCTTTAATGGAACGAATGTGATAATACGTCTTATTAAACGAGTGTAATATACTATTTTATCTACTTTGCTTTACTAATTCCTGAAATTTCTGCTGCTCAAGTTTTCATATTAGACGGCTGATGTTATCAATATAACAAAAGCTAAAAGTTACCAAAACAGTTTAATAATATGATTCATTATTAAACTGTTTTCGATATAATAATGAGCCCATTTGTAACGCAAAGTAGATAAAATTATTTTGCTGTAACATATTTTCCTTTTTTTCTCGGAAATTTTGTTATCTAAGGATATAGTTTTTTAATGACATTACAATCAGAAAAAAAAACTAACAGAATCAATAAAAAATTGATAGGTTACCTACCATTTGAAAAATAAAAGTTGCCCATTGTCCATAAATGGGTAGATAAAAATTGTATGTTCACTCAGAATTGTAGTGTTTTTAGAGCCATTTCGTTTCCTGTATAATTTTTTCATTTGGGTCTTCAATAGCAAAGTCATAGCGTGGGCCGTTTTTTTTAAGACAGCTTATATAAAAAAAAATCAGTATTTGTTCCTTTAAGGCTCTCGGTGTCAGTGGATTGCCCAGGGTCCATCCTCTTTCAATAGCCCTATTAGTTTTTAATATCTGAGGCCCCACATAGAGCACAAATAAAGCGTCTCAACTGTGGACTGATGACTGATGATGACCGTTAATTCAACTGACACGTGAAGAAAGTTCAAATAAGTCTGCTATCCTTTCCCCCTTTTTTCTTTCACCCTTTTACAAGATTGACCGAGTAATTCCATTGTGATATTCGTGGGGGAGTAGATTTAAATGAGAGACAGTTCAAACCTTCATAGAGTCATCCTTCAAAATTAAAACTAAGATAAGTATTTATTTTTTCTACTCCAATTGTATAATACTGTAATTATTAAAGTGTTATTCATTAAATAACAGAATTGATCACCCACGGCCCCTTGAATAATATTTTTAAAATATCATAGCAACTAGTTTATGAAATTCAGTCGCAAATTTTAATGCAATGGTATCAAGTATGTAATAATTTTAAAACGTCAGTTTCAGTTTGTCTAATAATGGAACTTATTTAATTATCAATTTCTCTTCATAGCCGTTGAATAAATAAATATTCTACTCGCGGATAACGGCTATTACTTGCTCGGATGAATTACGCCACTCGTCTTCGGCTCGTAATACAAAATCATTTCTTCACGAGTAATAGCCATCATTATTGAATAATACACTATTATGCATTACAAATTGTTTATTTCAATTTATTGCTTAGGTAATAAGTAATATTTATTTAAACAAAAGATTAAATTTAATTTATTATATTTTATGATCATTTTTTGTATGGACCAAGAAGCATTTTTTTGTTAAATAAAATTGAAATTGATGGAAATTGAGTAAAATTAATGTGTTCTTTCCTAACTTATTTGTTTTATGCAAAAATGTCCACAATCAAAACTTGTGACACAAATTTGCTAACCATAACTATATTGGATTAAAACATAAGCATAAAAGGGTTAGTGGTCTTTAATATCTGGTTGAAAATAATACCTGAAAAGCTTTGCTTTTTCAGTGTTTTCAGTTCCAAGCATAATTTTTATTTACATAAGGTTATCAAAAGCATAAAAGCTTCCTCTTCAGAAGTTCACAAAACACTTTATTGCAACTAAAGGAAATGCAAATAAGATGAACAAAGTAACGATCAACTTTACTCGCCACTGTACAGAATACACAAAACGAATTTAACTTGAAATCAATGCATAAGTCAACGAACAAAGTTATTCAAACTGTTTTTTCTTGCCATGACTGGCGTTCTTTTGCCGTAATTGCTTAACTGTTTAAGTGAACACTTTCTTTATTTCAAAGTCGATTTAACCAATTCAATAATGAAAATAAATTGGAAAAGAACGAAAGGCAAAAATTAAATTGGAGAAGCTTAAATGTATTTTATCAGCACGCCCTACGGCATGTTCTCGGTTTAAATAAAGATGTACGTGCAGTTTAGAACTGAAGGAGGCACTGCTGGGAAAGAGAGAGGTACGTGATGAGTCCTCTCAGGGCGTGTGTAGTGTCTTCAGCTGAATTAACTGAGCATTTCACACCGAAGTAAGTTGCAACGAAAGTATTGAGTAACTAGGTCTGTACTTGTGCACAAGTATTTCCACAAGAAATTAATGCAAAAAATTTACGATCTAACATAGGAACAAATGACAAAGTAATTTAGAACCAAACTTTTCAACATAAAATACAGACATTTTATTTATTCTCGACGTCCAAAAGATACAATATTTCTTTCACCTAAGATATATCTAAGTAATTTATTTTTTTTAAATCCTTATTTAATATTTTGGTAAATAGAGGCGTACTTCAGGTATGTTGGGACGAAAACTAATACTGCTTTTAAGAATATAGCAAAGTTGCAGACGCAACTGCAGCACACTCAGCAAGTATTCCAGTAGGAAATAAACTATTTCATTTTAAACTTGGGAAGACGAATACAAGAATATTGCTGCAAATGGAGATGTCACACATTCAAAAAATAAAACTGTAACTTCCTTCTTGATCGTTTTTTTTTCAGTTTATCTGGACAAGAATTTTAATTTACAATCTATTTAAAAACCTAAAACCGACTGCATAGATGTGATGCAATTTCATTGACAGACGGAATAATTTAGAATGCATGAAAAATCAAAATGATCAAACCACCACATGTGTCAGGCTACGAATATTTCAAACGGTTCTCGTAAAACGAAATTCAAATCTCGTAGCTTTGGGATTGTTGTGGAAATTTGCTAGAGCAGCTGTACCTACATTGCTACATGCCGACTAATGTACCGGCATAAATAATAACAGTGGGCAAAGCAGAGCCGCAATGTTAGGAGTTTGACATTGTAATAAAGCATTTGCGGAACAGGAATAATGTGACGCTAGTGAAGCATGGTCCAGTCTAGCTGATTGTGCGAAACCCAACTATTTATTACATTACTAAATGGCGTCCACACTTTCCTGCCATCCGGACCTGGTCTATTGCGACATTGTGGTCGTATCGGGTTGTTTGCATTTACTCAAAAGCAATTTCCACACACTTTAATGCAGCATTTCTCATTCTCCTGCCTCCACGTGACCAATTATTTCGCTCCGTAATTTTCTGCAGATGTGTTGTGCAAATTCTATTGCGAACGCAGCAAATTGCAGGGATGTACCGCATAGGTGGATGAGCTGCATAAATTCATTTTTTAGCTTAACTTGCAAAATTACAAACTAATTTTTACAGTTTTAATTGCTTTGAAAATATTTGTCGAGGTCCAGATTTAAACGCCCTCACTTTGAAAAATTATTTCCTCAAATTTAAACCTAATTTAAAATCATTGGCTTTGCACACCGAAATATTATACATATAATTAAATCACACCACATCACATCCTTCATCAATAAAAACAAGAAACAACAAATACTTAATTCAAATACCCAGTTGGTAAAGTCATTTTTACCGACCATTTATAATTTTTATTGTAAAATTGGATATTGTAAAAAACACCCATTTAAAAGACATTGATATTCTTTTTAGTAGTAATAACAGAATTTACTATGAATTATTGAATTCTGAATATAATTTGAACTAAATGAAAAATAAGTTTATGATTTAACGTAACATGATTTCAAATTCATCGAATATCAGATATTCCGGCATGAAGAAACATTAAATTGATAATAACGATAACGTAAAGTTGTCGCCAGAAATAATAATGCAATATTCCTTGTTGCTGTCAACGATAACAATTTTAATTGATGAGAAAAAAATTAAATCTAGATAATATTATTGCATTCAAAGATAAGTATGGATTAACGGAGTGCTAAACACTACTTTTATGTCCAAATAGTAGATTTTATCATTAAGAGTAGAAGTGAGTCTAAGAGGTTGAGGACCGAGACAAAGTCGAGGTTGTAACTGGACGACCTTCTACTCTACTGACTTTCTACTCTGAATGATATAGAGGGGGCGTCCTAAAAAACGCCGCAAGCCATATCTCCGTTATTTATGGCTTGATTAAAATAAAACAAAAACTGGAATAAATCATTTTAAAAACACTATAGGCATGATGTAGATAATTTTTTTTTTAGTCATTCAAGGTCAGATGATAGTCAACTTTGTTTTTTTAAATAGCTTGGTATATTTTTTATTCTGATTTTGAAAGAAATTATTTTTCTGAATCCAACGATATGCCACATGTTTGAATAAATAAATAAATAAAATAGCATTATTGGAAATTTTTTGTTCGAAAAAAATCAAGTATACTATGGAAAACAATCCTAAACGCAATATTTATTACACGTTCTGTCATATTATTTTTTTTTAATCTTCAGAAAGTATTGTTACTGCGTTTAGGATTGTTTTCCATACTACGAGTATATCTAATTTTTTTCGAAGAAAAAATTTCCAATAATGCTAATTTATTTATTTATTTTCGCGGTTACTGTTAAATGCATTCTAACATGTGGCATATCGTTGGATTGAGAAAAATAATCTCTTTCAAAATCGGAATAAAAAAATATACTAAGCTATTTGAAAAAATAAAGTTGACATTCATCTGACCTTGAATGACTTTTGAAAAAAAATTAGTCTATATTGTGCCTATAGTGTTTTTAAATTAATTTATGACAGTTTTTGTTTTACTTAAATCTATCTATAAATAACAGAGATATGGCTTGCGGTGTTTTTTAAGACGCACCCTGTATGTATACTATGTTATCTTCGAGCGGATCACAAAAAAAAATCGGACATGAGCTCATTTATTTATTTCATCCTGTGTCAAATTTCAATACTTTACGTCATCAATTTGAATCCGGGAAAACGCAAAAAACGGCCGGACGCCGGTTAAGTGTTGCTATTGGAAACACAAAAGTAACAATCGCAATAACAATTATTCAGGTTTAAGAAAGGTTTTATTCAAAACTACGTCTAAATACAAATTAACAATTTAACTATTTCGGCCACAAAGAAGATGCACTTACTTTCTCAGGCTAAAAACGTTAGTTCACAAATAAAATAATACAACCATTTAAACCAAATCTAAAAAATAGGCCAGCCAGCATAACCTCTTCCGTAATTTTCTTCACATTATTTTCTAATTTCCATTTACAAAAATGGCTGAATTGTTTTTGATACCTTTCACCAGATTTGCTAGGTATTAAGTCGGCACAGGCTTCTGCAGATTTTCGTACAATTTCTTTAGAAGTCATTTTGACGCACCAAATTATTTCAACAAAATCAACAAAATAAACAATTGCCAAACAGCCGTTGCTAATCATGTTCCAAAAATGTGACTGGATTTGGAGCTTTTGTTGGATTATTTTGAAATTAATTTCAATGTTTCTTTCAAACGAAATTTGAGGCAGGATGAAATAAAATACATAACGACATTCGTCCGTGAACTCTTTACAGTACTCGTTTCGAGTTTCAAGACTCGGCTCCTTCGTCGCCTCGTCCTTAAACGTCTAACTCGTACTGTAAACTATGAGTTCCCGGACTTATAACGTTAATTACTATTTCTTTTGCTGCAGTAAAATGACAATTTTGATTTGACATCTGTCATCCATGCACATGGGCGACTCGTGTTGCACCACAGTGGCACTGATTAAATAGGGCTTTTTTAATAAGGATAATTTAATTATTAAATATTTCATGTAATTGTTAATAAATAAATCATGAGAAATGCTTCAAATGACCTTACATTGGACTCGGTCGGGTCACCTGTGGACATTTCAACTCCCCGGATTTGAAGTGTTCAAATCTGGTTACAAAAAGAAGCCATTTCAACCGTTTCTATAAACAAAGGCGCGATTTTCGACAGCTTGGGGATAAAATATATTCTTGAAAACGTGTAAAATTCTCTAGTTACAGAAATAATGACAAAGCATCATCATTATTAATGTACTTATTTGATTTTACATTTGTAATTAAACAATAAATTAAGTAAACAACATTATATGTATTACGTATTAAATAAAGACGTCACTAGTAATAACATTTGAAGAAAACATTAATTTGCAAATAGTCAGTAATTTTTTTATATTTCATCAAAGTTTGGATCCCATCCGCAAGTTCTTAAATAATTTGATTGTATTAAACTATTGACAACATCAAAACATTTTTTTTTAACTCAGATAAACGAGCTTAACATCTTTTTAGTAAAATTAATAATTTTTCTGTCGTTACCTGATTCAGGAACGCTAACATAAATTATTTAATTCGTGTTAAATGTCTTTTTAATAATAATATGAATGAATCATCTATTATAGAATACGTTTTTATGTATTCATATCAACGTTCAGATTTTTTTATTTCACAGTCCTACTGTAGCTGTATTTTGTTCAAAATCAATCTTCGCCTTTTAATTTTTGTTTGATTAATATTTTCGAAAACAAATTATTTGGCTAAATTAAATTTTAGGTAAATTACAAGTGACAAAATATATTTTCAACACACAGCATCACAGTACAAGAACAGCGCCACTTAAAATTATGTATTTCTAAGAGGTTAACGTTAGTGGCGAAATTGTAGCGCTCGCAGAAAATCAAACCTTAAGCAACAAGCAACCAATTTCGGAAGAGGCTTTTTCCTTTTCGTATTTGGAAAATAGCACGACAGGCCGAGGCAACTAAATAAACTGAACTCTCCAGAGGTCCGTAGTGCTGGGCAAGTTGTGTAGAGACACCGAACAGATATTCATAGGACTGAAAGTAACCTGGAAATGTAACCCTACGGGATGCGTCTTCATTCGATTGAATTCCCGCAGGAACGAACCATGGCCTTTTTGCAAGCTATTGCTGTATGTAAATGCTGATATCCTGCTTTACTTCACGTTATTGGTAGTGAGTTAATGTTTTCGCTTACCGACAGTTTCTTCGGAGTCAACGCACTTGTTCAATAATACATAGGGTAATTTGTTTTTATTTTAGAGTCAAGTTCAAGTTTAGGTTTAATCAGCACGTAATTTTAATAGAATTTTTTATGTCCTGTTGAAAGTTATCACACGTTTGGGACCTCCTGGTAAACATTTCACGCCTATAAAAACTCCACATCTCTGAACTTCAATCATTCAAACTTCCGCTGTGCCCAAGATGAAGTTCCTTATTTTCTTAACCTTCGTCCTCGTATCGGTAACTTTAGTTGTAAGTTTAGTTTAATTCTCACCCAATCGTTCCTCACTTAGCGTTATTTTACAGATGCCTTATTGCCTACCAAACGGAGGCCTGTTGCCTTACCAGTACGTGCCCTTGAAATCTAAGTTGAAAGCTAAGCTCTGTGCAAAACTTTGTGGTGGTGGTGGAGGATTGCCGATGGAAACGATATGGTGGGCATAACGTACATTATACTGAAAATCTTAGCTCAAAAACAAATGTTTTCTTGTTAATAAATGTTTTAACAGATACTGAGTGATTTGTTAATAGCTGCTGACATGTGATATCCTGATACGCAAAAAAAAAAAGTTGTACACCATGTCATGAAAACCAATTTTTCAATCGCATGTGTGAATGCAGTAGACGTTCTCCTCGTGCATGTTGTCTGATCGTAAAGTTTACGTTAAATTGCAACTGCAGTCGGCCTCATGGCGACACATGCCCCCAAATATGCCAATGCAGTCTGCAGAAGGTAAATTTAATATTTGAGTAAGTCCCCGTAACTGTTTAAAATAAAAACCACTAACTCCAAGTGTTACATCGGTCGTTCTTTTTCTTGTAGCTGTGATGGTTTTATGCCACCACACGCGACGACGGCGTAAATAAACAATGACATGGAATGCAAGCAATTGCCGTGTCTAGCCCTCATCTCACCTTAAAATTATAATGCGACACTGTCGCCCCATTATTCCACTTATGTATTAGGGCAGTACAGTAGAACAGTAAAATAGATTATCGACTCTACGATAACACACAAAATAATGTAGTCTAATTTATCGTAATAACTTGTAGTAATACTATCGGGTGTTTATTTAAATTTCTGGTCAAAGTTGGCGTTGAAAAGTCGATTGTGAACGCATCGCTCGTGTAAAAACGTAAGTTTTAAGCAGCTGATCCGTGATGCGTAATCCGTAGTGCGTTCACAATCGACTCTTCAACGCCAACTTTGACCAGAAATTTAAATGAACACCCGATACCGACACCTTTTATAAGTTTAAAACTCATTTCGAATTAACTCAGCAATTTAACAGAAATTTTAAAGCATTACAAATATCTCAAAAAAATAAATAATAGAATGATTGAACCTTACAATATCTAATAGGTACCAATCTTTCTTAATAAAGCTTTCGCATCGTCTTAAGTGTTTTTTAATAATTTCTTAGACAACTTTGAACCCTATTTTTATATACTCATGTTTTGAAACTATTTAGTTTACACCAACCAACTAAAATTATGAACGCACCACGGATTACGGATTACTGATCAGCTGTTTAAATCTAACCTCAATTTTTGCGTTGTTTGTGTTTTTAATCTGCAGACTAACGAGTGGTGCGTTCACAATCGACTCTTCAACGCCAGCTTTGAAGATAAATTTAAATGAACGCCCAATATATGTATAGACCGATAAAAATATCGTCGGCTTCCTTTAAAAACCGTGTAAGTCCTGTTTTCTAGAATTTTTTGTTTTTAACGTTTTTTAAAGTTAAACTGTGATTTTCAACTGCTATTAAAATCTCGTATGTCGGCAATGTCGCCTCTGTCGTTGAATTTAAAAACTGTGTAAGAATAAGCGCCAAAAAAATATAATTTGAAACAGTTTTATGTGTCTCCTGAAAAATCTTGCTAATTAGACATACACGGTTTTTAAAGAAAGTCGACGATATGCCATTCGAATGGTAGGATCAATCAAAAAGGTATCAAGAAAATACAATTTTTTAAATTAATTACGTAAAAGTGTTTTCAAAGATGAAACTACTACTACGTTTCAACATTTTTTGGGGCAATTTTATGAAGAAAAATCTAGCAGAAGTGTGTAGATCCTTACATTAAGAACATAAAATGACTAAATATTGTAATTGCAGTTGAAGGCAGAAGTTAAAATAAAAAATATTTTATGTAGAGCAATCACTGTGATATCTTAGTTTCTCGTTTTAATTTCGAGTGTGCTGTGTAAAAGAAAGAAAATGAGACCGAGACGGCAAAAAACTTACCGCTTATTAATTTTATTCTAGCGCTCAGTTTGCTCCGAACCCCTATAATGTTCCGGTCACTTAATAACTTCCCTTCGATACTCGATAAACCCTGAAAATGTGTGAGCGCAATCGAAACTACTATTACAAAAGTGCTCATATAAAGCGAAAATAAATATATGGGCATTGAAGAAAATGCCTGGAGTATTTTTATTACTTCATTGTCGGCAATAAATAATGGAACCGTTCTGGCATAACGTATTTCATGTTGACCTTTTCGGTTCAAGTTGTATGGCGTTCACTTGGGGGTTAGTGTGAAATCAGCCGGAGGGACGCCAGCCGTCGGGGCGCCGTGCCGAGCCGTCGCCGGATTGCGTGAGCTAATGTCACTCATTTGCAGTCTTTATTGCATGCTTATTGCTGCAGGTATTGCGGTTTTACTGCAGTTTCATTGTCCTAAAAACCGTTATTACCATTTAATACATCAGTCGATCAATGTTGTAATTCTGTATCTTAACAAGACGCAAAAAATGTTTATTGTTCCTTACTGTTCGTTCATGGTTCTCGGCGATGGCAACAAAACAAGTTTTCAATAATTGATATCAATTGGAAGGTGGTCGTCGTCGTCGTCTGTCCTGAATGTATATTATTCCTGTTGGAAGTTAATGCGGACACGGCACGGTATCGAGCAATTTATTTTCTGCATGTCCTGAAGCCGTGTCCAGGACGTGATGTAATGTTTTAATTATAACACGTTGTTGACAAGTTCTTTCATAATATAGGATAAAATCTTAAAATAAATTAAGTAAATTAATGAATAATGACACATACAGATAACTTGTCAGCCCCCGGACAAGCCCAATAAATCTTAATTTGTTAACTTAATGACCTCACACTTGCCAAAATTTAGACGGCTAAATTTTCTAAAAATAACACCCCAAGGAAAAGCACTGTGACTGAGTGGATTTCCAGACGAAACAGTGAAAAATGTACTTTCTAAAATAATAAATGAAACAAATAAAAATAAAAAAATTTGATTCTCATCAATTACTGTCAGCATGGGAATGGAATAAATTAAAACACAATGACTATGAAAAAAAGAAACAAATCGTACCATGGTATGACTATTTAAATCTAATGCACCAAGTTGAAAGTAGAAATAAAAGAAAACAAAGAAATAATGAAGTGTATTACATATCTACAAAATGTATTCAAAAATCTTACATACTGCTAAAACAGCTGCAATTAGTGCGGGTCATGAAAAGGGAATATTTAAAATACGTAGCATGTCAATAAATTTTTAGAACATGATTCTCGGGGTATTTGGATAGAACCAGAAGTATACATTTTTAAAACGAGTACCTGTTTCCCTGCGTTGATAGTTAAAAAGGCAATAGCACCTAATCTTTTATTTCTGAATGTGGGAAACATCTTTAAAAATATATTGAGAGATATCGATTGTTATCACTAAATGAAAATACCAATGCTTAAAAGCACCTCCTAAAGCCAGAATGATGTGTATGAAAATATTTCAAATAAAGAAATTGATGGAAAGCAATACTTACATACTGCCATAGAGTTGCACTTTGAATATTAGGTAACGGTAACTGCAAGCTAAATTAACAATAATATTTCTTTAGATTACCAATTTAAATTGATTAGCTGTAAAATTAGGTTAACCCTTCAAATTTTATTGCAAGCTTGATTAGTACAGGGTCATTATAAATGATTGTCGCATAGTAGTTGGCGTTGAAAACCCACACAAATTTTGGATGTTCCCCCAGCCTCGCAACGTTAGACAAACTAGTAGACCGACATAGATAAAATAAAATACTATAGAATGAAAAGTCCCTAATAAATTTTTGGAAAATCGTTTAGCGCACCCTCACCACACCGCAAGAGGGCGCAAATGTTTTAAAAAGTCAAAACTTTAAAATCAAAGTAATCTCAATAATCTAAAAATCAGTCAAAGCAGTGTCAATCTTTATGTCACTATCTTGTAATTTAAAATGAGGCTGTGTCACGTTTACAAATAATGTAGTACCGCTGCTAAGATTGCTAAATTTGTTGTTGAGAGAATCAAGCAAAATTTATAAAAAAAACAATCAACAAATGGAAAGAAAAATAATACTTCAAGACCAAGAGATTACACCATTATTTGATACACCTCATCTTATTAAAGGAATTAGAAATTATAGGATAACAAAAGATTTGATTTGGGAAGTAAACGAAGAAATTTTAAGTGTGAAATTGGACCATATAGTGAAGGTTTATCTTTATGATTCAGCGTGGGACGAATTAAGAGCCCTCCACAAAATTACGGACTTGCAGAAAAGATCCAAAAGGTGTCCTATGCAATCATGAATTCAACTATCACGCTATTAGTTAACTGTGGTACTTAATTTCTAATAACATTGTTGTTAATAATCTAATATACATTTTAACTAACAGGTAGAACAAACCTAAATGATGAAGAATTGGGAACTTTTTTGACAAACTCTTTGATAATAATCTGGAGGGAGGGACATTTCGCCCACGTTGCGAGAAACCTCTTGCTTGTGGAGTTTACAAAAATCCGGGGCACACACAATTTTGGCAGGAAGCAGTCCTACACTTACGCAATATGTACCTACTTTGGAAAATTTTTTGGATTAAAAAAACAGCACTTTCGTCCATAAAAAAAATTGAATGAAAACATTGGAAGGATTTTTGGATTTATACTAAAATTTAGCAGAAAGTGGCAAGTATGAGTTTTTTAGAGTTTGTAAAAAATGTTAATAAGATTCATAATATTTTCAAAATTATATTGAGTAGGTAACATAACTTCGGCCGATAATATTAAAAGCAAAATTTCAACGGTAATTCAAACATAAGTACCTAATATTAATTTTTTAAAAAATAAAATTGAAGATGAAATTATTGGTAAAATAATTCATTTAACCACACTTACATTAAGGGGTAAAATTTAATTTTAAATGGTTGGATACGAGAACGATAGCATTTAGGAATAATATTTATAAAAATAAAGCAGAACTGTATCAAAGACGGTTGAAAATAAAATATCGAAAGTACCTATTGTTGGCGTTTTAATTTGTTGTGAAAATTTGCAACGATAAAAAATCAAAGGAAAGGTAAACGCATCCAGTAGGCTGTGATTTTGCACCGTCACCAGGATAAGAGATGGCGGTAAACGCTTTGTGCCCAAAAAATGTATAGGGAGTTTGCGTTCTATATGTTCTTATTTTGTCTATGTAGACCGATTTCCACTATCGCCACCTATCGGCGATACTAGTCTTACTCATGTATGAGGCTTGCGGCACATTCAACTACGTCACCAACGCCTACTGCAATGGGACAATCATTTATAATGACCCTGTATATATTATTATTCTCCATTTTTCAGCTCACACTCATCATTATCGAGAAGTTCTTTGCGATCTTAATCAACTTATTTCATTTTTACTTCGAAATTTTCTAAATCATCAAGTGGTACGTTTCGTATCTGAACTTTCTCCACACAGTTATTTTTTCTTGCTTCTTCGGTAACAGTTTTTCGTTTTAATAAATTACTTTCAGCAAGTGAACGAAATGAATTAAGACACATTATAATAACATGGTAACAACACCCTGTAGCAACAATTTATAATAGTTATTTATTACGCGTGTGCCTTATTAGGCATCTAAGACACGCAAGAATAGTTTAGACACGAGACCTAAGATCGAGTCTAATACAAAATTTTAATATAATATTATATTTTATTATGCTATATAATTAAAATATTGTAATATTTTATCCACAACCCATTACTTGATGCTGCGTCCAAGAAGATGGGTCATGAGTTGATGACTCTTGAAACTACTTCCTCTAGATCAAAACTTATGTCAATAGGTGGCGACACACATGTTTTGTCTATTTCTGTCTAAAAGAAGCATAAGTATGAAATGAATTTCATTGGCCAAAGTGGGTGGGGATATTACGACCACCAAAAGCCACGGCGGGTGGAAGTCGTCCACTGTAGTGAAAAGCTATATTGAGAAATCCCTATCAAATAAAATTTTGTTCCTTACTTTATCACCACACTGTATATCATATATTCGTATTTAGAATATAAGTTACAATATTTAGACTCCAGTAAAAAATTTAAATCAATAACCCAGTTGATCAACAGTGTGTAGTACTTAAAACTTGTGACATTTTTATCTGCGTCCTTATCCTTAGAAATAGATAAATGCACGCACATGTATTTTTACATTCACATTAGGTTACTAGGTTAAAACGAAGTCAAATTGGTTTTAGTTCACAAATATTTATTATGATCTTCATTATTTAGTGCCCTTAACACAGTAACAGCAGGTGGAAGGAAATTGGCTTCTTGTAAAGCAAGCAAGAATAAACTAATGTATATGTATAAACTCGATGAATTTACAAAATCACTTTTAGTGACATTTAGAGTGGACAGCTCCACATCGTGGGTTCATCAGATCAACGATTTCTTATCTCACAACATTTCTGCAATGGTTGACACATGGTCGATCTTGAAAATGTTCTTTATCAAATTTTAAGTAGCCGGAGGACTTCCTAACCCCTTAAATGAAGATGAAGAATCCTCTAATATCGAGCTATCCATTGAATTTGTTATTAAAGTTGGCGCTGGAACTGAAGCCGTAGGTTTTTTTGAATGGATACACTTATTAAAATAAATCAATAACAATCAAATCATGTTACAAGATGCTATCAGTGAAGTTAAACGAACAAAATGGTGAACATTTTTAACATGTGTTGTAACATTGTTTAATAAAATAAACATTATTAGCCGTTCACGATTGTTTTAAACACGCAGCAGGCCAAGATATTTTTTTGTTAGATTGGCGTCAGGTCCTGTCATATGACGTTTCGTTTTTAAATATTCACATTGTTGTCAATTCCGTCATTAATTTAGTTAATAATAATTTACCAGAACTGCCTTATAAATATGTATGTTTTATTTCAATACTCCTATCCCACCTCCACCCGGCGGCACGGCAATTTTGCCGGAGTACATACACTATTACGGATAATACTATCAAGTAATAGTGCAGTGCTTATCAACATAATTACCGGCGTCTCGCCTCCGCATTTTGACTTTTTTGTGTTTTATGTTCTGTGTCAATGTTAAGGAATTAAAATTTTACGATTATTGTTCCTAATGCGTTCAATTGTTTAAAAAATGTAATAACCTCGGAGCAGTGTTCGGTTGAATTATAACCTAAAATACATTTATTATGACAAATCACAGTACTGCCAACTGTGAGACAATCGTGAATGGTATATACCACTGTAATTTTTCTCTAAATCCCTCGAATCCTTAAATCGCCATTTTCTGTTTTACAATTGTCATTAAATGTGACGTTTGTCGCATTAGTTAAAAACTACAGTCCATTCCATTTAAGTAGGCAGTATAGAATGGCATAGGGACTATTTTCCCGTCGTTGATTGGTCAAGATGGGAGAAAAGTTTACACCAAGACAATGTTCGATTTTTGATAACTATTGTCAAATTTTAATATTTGATCGATTTTTTGGTGCAGGTTTTTCAATTTCAAGCAATACCTTTAACAATAGTATAGAAATAATCCCGGTTTTAACAATTTCTAGAAGTAAGTATTGTTTCTGAGCACGGTAAAGTGGCCAAATACATTCTTTCTGGCAGAAAATAAACGTAATAGCCAATAACTGAAGTGTACATTAAAAAAATGTTAACTGCCAACAAAAATATTGAAATTATATATTTTTTAAAGTTGGTATAACGTATACTTATTAGAAATTAATATCTGCATTAAGTGCATCATTATCTGACACAGCTAGATCACATCTGTGAACTTTACTCAGGTAGTGTCACTACAAGTAACAAATTATGACGGATTCATGAATTCGGAAAAATATTTTAAAAGTTACATTGATGATCCTACAGATATCAACCTGTCGCTCTATGACAAGGTTAATGATTGATGCATTACGTCAACGTCAAATTAAAGTTGGCAGTGATAAACATAGAATTAATTTATTTTTTTTTGGACGTAATGTGTAAACAACGTTATTCAATTTATCGATTTCAGCTGTGTAAGTACCAATCCCCGTATTTATGCAACGGAAAAGCGTTAAAGCAGATCACAAATTATTTCATTATCCGGAAAATAAATTAATAAAAGTTGAAAGACAAATCATGTTTCGGCGAACAGAGTAAACTGTTGCAGCGCATATCCTCTTTTCGGCACGAAGAGGTCGACGAAGACGTATGCGTTAATGCAGTTTATTTGGACGATATATGCCCATTTGAGACTGACTAAACGGTTTTCCATGTTTCCTTAGGTTAGAAGCAACATATCTTTGTTTACCATTACGTGCGTTGTGGAAAAAAGGAAATATCCCGTATGTTTACTTACTTTCTTTCTGCGAAATGAAAAAAGTTACTCACTCAGGGCGGATTTATTACTTTGCTGAAATTTCGTATACAATAAAACTTTTGGTGAATTTATTGGTATGTAGTCTATCTATGTTCAGCTAAAATGTAAGTACAAAATTATTATAAAATAATACTAATGATGCAAAGGAGGCAGATATTAATTCATTATTTTTATAGGCTATATGTTGACAAAAATGTTATCCAATCTCTTCCAGTAATTTAATTTTTTTAATTAATAACAAGAATATACATGATATTTTGGAGTTTGTTAGTTAAAACCAGAGGGAGAAAGATGGTATTCATGCAAAAATTGCTTTTGGTGCTCATAAATTTAATAACTTTCTTACTCTTCCTGAAAACTTGCATGCATTCACTAAAATTATAATTGTTCTGTAACTGATATTTGGCCTAGTGAAGGAAAAATTAATTCTATTATATTGCACATTTTGCTAGTCTATCTTGATCTACCGTATTCTATTCTATCCCATGCTATGCAATTCTTTCAATTCTTCATTCTATTCTGTGCGACTATGTATTTCACTAATAAAAACAAATCACAGAAACAATTTTCACGCTCGTTTACAGGAAATGAGATAAAGTAATCTAAAGATTCAAGGTTTTTATTTATTTATATAGAGTATGACAACTATTTTCTCCGTTCCCGCAGCAAATAAGAATTGTGCGTCAAATAAAAGTACGTAAGTACTAAACTAAGCCACCCCCAAAAACATTTTTTGCGATTTAAAAATATTCATTAGAACGGAACTACTCCGAATTGCCTAAGATGTAAAAGGCGAACAAGGACGATATGAAGTTTTTACCTAAGAAATAAACTTCATACGTAATCTAGAATTAACTAATAAGGAAAGTACAAAGAAAAAGTAATTTTATGCGATTAAGTTTATTTGTTTCTGTCATAAGCATACTATGTAAATTTCATATAAGACTCCTAATAAATATGTAAAATAGCTATTTATGTAACCAGTTAGGAAATGCGTTATTTTGTGTAACGAGTGGAATATTTGCGGGACGAGCGCAGCGAGATCCTGCAAAATCACACGAGTTACACAAAATTGCATTTCCTAAAGTGTTACATACAAGATTTTTTCTAATTTTGACAAAAAAAGTTTCTTCAAACGTTAAACGAAGTAATGAATTTCATTAATAATAAATTATTATTGTGTTAAAATATCAAGTAGGTAAGTAGGCACGGTTATTTTGCTTAAAAACAAAAAATATGACAGTGTCAAATTGATGATACAATAAATTTTTCCTAACCAGTTAGGAAAGATTTTACTTTTCGTAACCAGTTACGAAAAGTGTGACGTTTCCCAACGTCAATTAATTTTGAAAAGTGTCACTTTATATGTCAAAATTAGAAAAAATAAATTGTTGCATCGTTAAACTGTAGGAAAGAAATGTATTCCACGAAATATGTATCTAATAACTTCTAACAAATATAAACGGATGTAAAATATGTATGTAATGCAGATGACATGATTATGTTGTGATTTTGATGTGCCTCTAATTTCATGATTCTAAGTTCCTCTCCAGTTCTCTCTTGTACACCCATGATTTCAAAGTGCTTTTCTTCAAAACTACAGGAAATCGAACGTTTGCTTTCTGTCCTTAGTACAGTCCCTTGAAGAATAAACCCGAATTATAACACTAATAAATATACAGTGTGGAAACTTTAACTGGAATAAAATTCATAACTTGGACATGGGCGGTTTTTGTAAAAAATCCCGAAACAGGTCGATTCTTGTTTTTCCTTGCCCACATTTTGGCGTATATGGTTTTCGCATATCTCCTTCCGGAAATGCGCAACCATCCCTAACTTTTTTTTCAAATGGAAGAGTACGCCAAGTGACACCTCGTTTGAAAGCTCACTTCGCAAGGAATACTATTTGTTTCCTGAATATTTTCAAAGCCGTCGTTCGAAAAGTGATTCAACATTTAAAAAGGCACGTAAAAATTACATTTTTAAGACTTGGGTTATTGCATTAATGGGAGTTTACTCTTCACCGTCTAAAATATCTGCATTTTAAATTTCACAAAAATCTATTGGAAAATAACCTAGATGTTAGGCTCGAAAGTGTTAGCTGAGCCAGTCTGTATACATACAGTGAGAAACTTCCTATACAAATTTCGTTATATGCAATCCAAAATACAAGAAACTGCTAGAACTTGATATATATTTTGTTTAATTCGAAATAAGTTAGCAATCCAAGTAGCTTGGCGAATAAGACTAATCATGACACCTTCTCTTTATTGAGGTTATGAGCAAAAGTTAATATAAATGTGAAAACTGACATGACAGACAATAAGTATTACTTTTCATAAATTTAGGAAGCTAGAAACCATTGGAAATTGTAGTTTCGGTTGCATATAAAGAAATTTTCATGGGAGGTCTCCCGTGACTAACCCTGTATAAAAAACAAATTGTAAGTTGCGTGGAAAAACTTTATAAGTGTCAAAATTAATAAAAAGAAATTAATGTCTCTCCATACATTTTTGATAGGATGATCAGTATTACTTTTTTAATCACCTTTAATTCAGAAGGAAACATTAATCAGATTTTCAATTAGGTACTTTTATTTCGAAAGTGAAAATACGAAACACAAAAATATTTTGATTTGTGGTTTCTACTCATCCTGACCAATTGAAGACCTCGCTGTAAAAAGAGAACTCCATAAAATTAAATTCTGAGCAATAAAAAGACAAGCTTATTGCTTCTTTAATTTTTACAAGGCAATTGTTTTGATTACTTTATAGAATTATTACAACAGTAGAATCACTTTTCTGTAAAAATTATGACGAAATGGTCATTGGGTTCTTCCACAAAATTACTGTCACAGCGAAGTACAATAACAACTTGTCTCACAGTGAAGCACGCTATTAATTTTTAATCAATTTCATTTCTTTGATAATTAATAAGATTGATACTTATAGCTAGTGGTTTACTACGTCTTTATGTGTACAAATAATTTTGTTTATTGTTAAATTGGATAAAACAGAACTTAAATGTTGAAATTGTAATCATTTCATTTTAATCTGGTTTGAGAATACAATTATTGACGAAAATGAATTAATCTTTAACGTTTGTTACTATTAAATAAAATGTATAAAACACATACACTAATATTTACACATATTCGTACTTTACATTAGATTTCTTCGACGGTAACGTTGGAGAGCAAAACGGAAACGAGTATCTAGCGTCATCTATTCCTTACAATCAAAACTTAACTAAACAGGTCGTTTTAGATATTTTTGTCATTAATTTTAAACATACTAATATTGGGTCTTAGATAAATCTTATTATTCAGTTGCACAAAGCTAACTGCAAGGTTAGTGTTAAATAATAATTGGTTACGTTGAAGCTCTTCAAAAATGAAGTCACATCACATAATTGGTGAGGTTTATATTACAAATTTGTTTTAAATTAACAAGAAATTTTATTTATAATTAGTGGTGCCAAGGCCTTACGCCTTAATGTAGGAAACTACATGTTGGATTATTGTCAGGCGAACGAGCAGACAACTTTTCGAGCAATAATATATGAGAGTCGGTTAATTTTTTCGCATGAAGCGGTCCCAGAGGAGTGTGTTCGAATTGGTGGCGCGTTTCTGAAATATATAAAAAATCTTATTAAGTTGCCTGGAAGATTTATAATTTAACACTTGCGTGTAACAACCGAGCGGAAGAAAAAATAATGTAAACATATTAGATATTTGAATTTTTGGAATGCAACACGTATAACATGGATATATTTACATATAAATTATTGTCACAAATGAGATTTGCAATATAACGTCTCGCGATCGTTGCAAGTCCGGGCACGTTTTCTGCAATATCTAGCGAAGGATCCAGCGTCGGTACGCGGCGGGACGCCTTTGTGACACGTGTTCTCCTGCTAACTTGCTCCAAAGTCAACTTTTTACTCAGACTGACGGCTTCTCTCTGCCTCCATCGAGTTACGCTTTGCATGAACACCGTGATGGAAAATGCGTTGCACGCACTTTGTATGCTTCGGAATAAAATATCGTTGCCGGTTTCGTATTATACACATCTGCTTCAAATCCTCCACGTCGTTCCCAATATCGTAAACACTTTCGACCGGTAAACAAAAATTTTCGAGGCGCCGCCGATAATAGAAGCGCCAAATGGAGATGTCAACCTGCTCAGGTACATCCCACTTAACACCTCTCTTGCCATACGGCACACACGCAGCAACACGGTTTTGGATGGCTGCCAAATCTTTAGGCCCCATAGCGTTCCGAACATACTGCCTTACTAATTATACCGTTAACCCTGTAACCCCATATACAGGACGACAACAACCTACCGCTAATGCGTGGGTAACTTCGTTATTATTAGATTTTCCCACTTGAGCGGGTTAGATTAGCCAAATAGGGCGATATCACGATTCGATCAAAATTCAAATTAAGAAAATCATTTTGCTTTACGATTTTTAGCTCTAATGTCAAAGTCAAATATGTATGCAGAAATTTTCAACTGCATTTAAACAAACGATTATATTTTGGATGAGCGTTGCAGCACAAATTTAACAGTATCCTAACTTTTATTTTAAATTAGCACAGCCTATGATTTTTAAACTGAAATATAAAAATTATGTTTAATGTTATTTGGTATCCATCTCATGTGATTATTGATTGTTAATAAATTTATACGAATCAGACATTAAAATATGGTTATTAATTTTAGGTTTAAAGACAAAGGACTTTCTCTGCACTCTGACACACTATAGCAAAACTCCTAGTTTATTTTTTAAATATTTTTTGTCTATATCAAAAAGCACAACAAATTTTTTCTCTCCAGAGTTTTTATTCTATTTTTTCTCAAATTAAGTAGAACCTGAAAACTTTTCTTAATTCATCTTCTTCCAGTTGTCACCTCAGGAGTGCCAACGCACGGCGGTTTCAACTGACCATGTTCTTGATATGAAAAATGTATAGAATACATACTCATTTCTAAAAAAAAACTCATAAAGGTATTTAAAAATGCTGAACCTGCGTCAACAATATGTATAGTGAAATTTTTTTAATAAACAATTGTCAGTGTCAAAATGAGGTAAAAAACCATACTGTACCACCCTAAAATTTGGACATATGGACCAGCTGTATAACAATTTGACACCAAATCATGGTTAAGGTTATGTTCACTTCACTTCCCGTACCTTTCTTCCGTGAATTCATTTTCAAAACAAATTTAATGAGAAATCAGGAGAAACCTTTTCGAATTTGAAATAAACTCTCGCTTGTTAGGGCGCAGGCTCAGTTACATAAAAAAATGTTGACACTCAATATGACCAATCGTATTATCATGAAAATCACAGTTTGGCTCATACCAACAAGACAACGTTTTGACAATTGTTTATTAAAAAAATTCAACTATATGTACTAGGTTTTTTCTTGAATATCAATATTTTTAATATTGTAAGCAAACGTCACTGTCAGATTCTACTGTGATAGTGTTCATATGAACATCTGCTGATTCTGTGAGGAAATAATTTATCAACCTTTAAACATATTTGTTGGAACATATTTTTCAAAATAAAAAACATAAATTTCATAATGAAGTCAATGTAACCCAACTGATCCGTTCGGCATGACCATACAATTATTCCATTAATGCAATATCTAAGCCACATGTTTATTTCTATAGGGTCAGTTGACGTTGAAAACCCACATGTGCCGCCAGCCTCGCAATGTTAGACAAACTAGTAGAGAGATTTCCACTACCGCCGGTAGCGCCATCTATCGGCGATATTAGTCTCAGTCTTGTTATGAGGCTTTCGGCATATTCAACTACGTCACCAACGCCTACTGCATTTATAGTGCCCTGTACATCCACACTTCACACACAATTATGTTGACAACATTGGATGACCTTTCTGTGTACTCTAATTAAATAACTATAATGTAGTTTTTGATAAATGAGATAAAGAATTTGATCAAAATAATCATATTTGGTTAACCTTCAGAGATGTCTGTGTGATAAGTACTACACTAGGTACTCAAAAAATAAAAGTAGTCACTTTTTTGAACTTGGATTTTTTTATATATTTTAAGCAATTTAAATGAAACCTGGAATATGTAAGCAACCATTAATTACTGAACATATTTTTACAAATTAAAAACAGGAAAAACAGTGAAACAACCTGGGTTCCTCTTGCCTACACAAGTGGTACGCGGCTTCGTGGCAGGCTACGAATGCCTTCGCAAAGCATTTTGGGGAAGCCTGTACCAACTGTTCAGTTTTACTTGAAGGATTTGGACATCGTCGAACACGTTTTCCTAATTAATCCCAAACATGTTCGATTGGATTCATGTCTGCAATTCATTTTACGGATATTGTGATCATCACGATAATCACTAATCAGTGACGATGTGAGCAATCTGCGGTCTGGCATTACCTCACATAAAAATAAAATTTTTACTAACAACATTTGCTCCTGGGACGACTTGAGGTTCTAGAATCTCGTCAATGTACCTTCGAGCTGTTATAGTCGACCATTGCGAATAACAACAAGGTCCTTGCGAGTGTTTATTGTTATTCCATCCCACGCCATTATGGATCCACCACCAAAAGAGACGGTTTCGTGCACTGTATTTGGCATGAAACGTTCTGCAGTCCTCCTCCAGACTCTTACACCTAACAGAACAAACTTGGACTCATTGCCAGACACGACAGGAGTCCAATGACGAAGTTACCAGTTTAAGTGTTCTCTCCCTTATTCAAAGCTTCTTTAACGATGTTCTCTGGTCAATTTAGGCACTTTTGCAGGACGTCTTGCTCTCAACTGGTTCTCTCTTAGTCTATTATTGCTGACGGTTTGGTCGCTAATTCTTGTTCCTCTTGCGCTCACTAGATCGATGGACTTGCAATCGTAGAAAACGCCAATCACCTGCCGTAGTATCTCTCTTCCGACCTATACCTGCTCGCCTTGTTACAGTACCTGTTTCTTGGTATCGTTTCCAAAGCTTCCACACAGTTCCTTACACAACCCCAAGCTGTTGGGTAACATAACGTTGTGAATATTCTTCCTGAGGTACCGCTTCAGCTCTATTAACTTCTATCGCCATTAATTGCTAAGCCATTGCTTCTTTTAAATGATAGTGAACTGTCAAACTGATCTAATAATGTTTAAGACTAAAATGGCCCAAATCTGCTTAAACATTTATTTATTTAAGTGATTTTTTTCATTTTAGTTTTTGATTATAACAGGGAGCAACAATTTTGTAATTACTCTTGAATAAATGACGGTTCAATGTATTATATTCCAAGTTTGATTTAAATTTCTTAAAATACTTGTATTTAAAAAAATATCATCTACATTTTGTGTATGCGGAAGAGATTTGAAGAAGTTGTGGTGCTCCGATGGTATATATATTGTAGTAAGTTCATCACGTCCTTGTATTTCGATGTTGTAATTCGTCTAATATTCTTATACAGTGGTGTCAGTACAATATTTTCGAATCTTCTTGGTCTACCCAGACGTGGTAATAAATCCAGGATTTTAAACTCTGCTTACTCATCCATTGGTATCTTATAAGCTGATTATTCTGTACGTGTTGAATGTTGCCATTGGTTTCTTAACACTATAAATGAGAATTTGCTGAACAGGAGTTTCTTCATTGATGAATCTTGGTTTTACTTGGACAACCGTCAACAAATGTTTTGTGAGTTGATATAACCATATGCAATGGTGGAGTTCACAAAAAAATAAATTTCTTTGAAGAGGTTCCACGACACCTCCACAAAGTAGGAGTGTGCGAGCGAGAAACAGTCAGATTTTAATATCGATTTCTCGACAAAAAAAAATCAAAGCCCTTAATTGATTTTTTAAAAACGGCATTGGATTTAAATATGTACATATGTCAAATGACCCAAAAGAGAGTAAAACAAAATATGAAACTACAATAAACGGATTTTTTTAAAGATATTTAAATAGATTCGAATCCAAAATATTTATTTCGTCTTTTAGCTATCACAACCTCATTGTTCTGATTCCTCCAAGTACTATCATCCATAATAATATAATTTACACAATATTTACTTAAAATCAATTACGAACGTCATAGAAGTTTTCACTTCTGTCGTGCGGCCTTAGCACAGACTCTTTTTTGTTACTGTCGAATTGGCCAGGAAACAACAATTGTCACAATTTGCTTCTTGTTATTATTATTATTATAAAAAGGGGGGCACTGTGTCAAGGTCGGATGTATTCATCATTACCACTATTTCTTTCTGTCTTCTAGTTTTTGTCTCCTAGTTACAAATTTGAATTTAGACAAAAACACTGATTCAAACGGTGAACTCAAATCTGATTGTCGAGATTATCATCAAAAATGATATGTTCATAATGCCACTTAAGTATCATTATGACTCTCGATTTTTTATAAGTTTTTTTAAAATAAATAGATATCTTCTATATACAGGGACAGAGTTATTCACGTAAGATGACGAGCCTGACCATGTAAAAATACAACCCAAACTACATTTTACACAGCATAGATTGTGTTTTGGTTTTGGTATTTAAAAATTAAATCAGGAATCCAAGTAGGTAATCTGTTAGTTTGAAAGGTATATCTGTCAATCTGTCATTGCATTTTTCGTTCATATTTAGTATTTGAAAATGTTTTCGAACGGTGACAGAGCCTACATAATCCTACTTACCTATTACTTTTGTGATTTTAATTCCTTATTATTGTTATTAAATCATACTTTGTCGACAGTGGTACCTATTTTTCTGTCAGAACTTGGGATTCATTAAACTGACGTTAAAAACTATCTATGTTTTATGTGCATCATGATAATGTAATGTAATAGGGATCGAGATAGCCTTATAAATCGTATTTTGGGTTGCATTTTTACCTGGTTAGGCTCGTCATCTTACGTGAAAAATCCTGTATTTAGTGGAGAACAAAAAATAAAGAATATTATTGCATAATTAAGACTATACTGATTTCACAGTTCTGCACTTATCTACTTTACAGATAAAATACAAAATGTTAATAAACTGCCATATTTCCTGATTCTTTGTAGATGCATTTGTCTATGGATGTGTTTCTAGAAAGAGCAGTTAAGATTAGCTTGTTTCCAAACTTAGGTCTTGAGTGGGACCAGTACAACGTTATAGGTATAGATTGAAATGTATTAAAACTTCATTATTGGATATTAATTTTACAATTTTCCATGATTTGTTTCGAGCGACATAAAGAATGCATAGCAGCTGACCAATGTAAGAAAGAGCGTTTACTATGTCATAGCTCAAATAACTATCCGGGTAGTACACAAAGAAAACACATTTGTACATTGTTAAAAAGCGTTAGTAACAAATATCTTTAATCCAAACGCCACTTGTCGGATCGAGATAAGAAATACCAGAATCAAAAACAAGTCCTTGATACTGTTGCTACTGGAATTTTATTCCAGGATTTTAAAACACTTAGATTACTCATAACTGATATACTGCAAACACTCGAACAAGAGAACATTTATTATTTTAACCAAACTATGAAAATAAACCATAATCTCTGGAGTGGGTAGGTAATTGATTTTCTTATCTTGTTCACTTTAAACGCTTGTTTGTGTAGTTGCGGAGTTTGCATCGTCGAAATTTTAGCAACGTGCACTCGTGGAGATTTCAAGCCAGTCCTCCGATAACAATTCCACAAAAAGATGATAAGGTGCTTTATTTATGGACCTCGGACGAAGCAAAAGAACCAGCATCTTCGCAGTTAAAGATGCGCCGATAAGACAAATCGAAATGAAAAGCTGTGTTTAAGGATTGTTTCAATACTGACGGAATTTATTCTTCGAGACATTCTTTAGATTGCTACCGATTTCAGCGATCACCGTTAAAACAGAAATTTATTTCGTGACATTTCTTGCGTTGAAATGTGGCGAAAGGAACACGTCCAGTTTTTAAATGAGTCGCACCAAAACAGGTGGTGTTATCTGATTTTATACTTTACGCTTACGTTTCTAATTGGTTTGGGTTACTTTAGCGTGAAAACTCGGCAAAAACTTACATTGATGTTTTCCACTATCACCTCGATAAACAAGAAGAATAAATCGGACCTGAAACGTAGCAAAGCTTGCATATCAAGCGGAAGTGAAGGTGTCAAGCAGGTCACGCTAGTCGGGTCGCCCCATAATGGAAACTCAGTCACAAGAGATTCATTCCGCTCTGTGTATTCACCGCAAAACCGAATCTCACGAATACAGATGAGAAAAAAGGTCACTTCATTTGAATGTATCACTTTCTTATCCGAACATATTCTCTCCTATACACTTAATTTTATTTATTTGACCTGTATCTCGCGGGATCCGTTCGCATATTTTTTGTTATTTTCCAGATACCGAAAGTAAACCTCGGAGATATTTCCTGTACAGGGTTTCCTTAGGACTTTTACTGTCTCTAGCATTATCATCACTTTACGATTTTATCGGTTTAAAACGTTTTGTAGTCTCGAGGTTCTTTTCTTTCATTTTATTAGAACCGAGAGGTTTTATCTGGGCGTATGGTATCGTTTTCATTACTGAAAAGCAAATCGAGGATAAAGATAAACATATAAAGAATAAACCTACCCCCAAATTCTCTTTAGCCTTTATTGTATGGGGCAATAATATTGAAACTGAAATAAAATTCGCCTCGAATATTGTTTCGTTCTCATAAAAAGCAATTTATTTGTCATTAGACTTGTTATTCTCACAGTCCTCACTTTTATTTAAATTATTAAATAAACAGAAAGCATGAAGTAGTCCTTGTAGACCCCGTGTTTTCTTAAGATTTCTTGTGCAGTTGTATGAACGTAATCAGTGAAAAGTAAATGAAATTCACCGATGATATTGACTTGGGAAATAAAATAATTGCGTTGGGACGTTGCTTTGCAGACCGCGATAATTTTATTATTCCCAGCATTATTTTCAAGAAAACTCATTATACTGACCAATATCAAACACCCTGTTCGCAAAACCTCCAAGTATTAAATAGTATACGCCAATTTAACAGTTATTTTGTTATAGCTTATAACTTTATAACTCTGAAGAAATGTAAATTAATACATAATATGTAAATCCAACATAAAATTTTATTTTGGTATCAATACTTTTAATATTTTAGGTGCTAATTTCCTCGTCACTTAGCCAATTTCAGTGAAAAAATTGAGACAGAAATAGAATAAGTACCTACATTGAAGTGTCTCCTTAATACCTTAATAAAATGTTATCTCTCGAGCGTTGTTTTCACAATTGGATGTTATGACATATTAAGTAAGCACTACAAATTCTTATCAATGAAAAGAGTATTTACAGGAAAATCAATTCAGTTGCAAAAAAATCAAGACAATGACAACACAATACTTCATCATCATGATAAAAATTATCAAAAAATGTAATCAACACTTCACCAGCAATCGATGTAACATTTGTAACGGAACTGCAAACACGTATTCTCGTAATGCCAAAAAAATTTAACATGTGTATTTGGGAAGCTTATCTTGATTAAATTTTGTGTTGTTCTTTTTCAACTAAAAATTATATTACGTAGTACTGGCATTGCTAAAGTATTACTATTAACGATATAATCTTGATACATTAAAAAGTATATAGATATAGTTTTATTTCCAGACATTGTCCGAAACACTTTTGATAAAAAAATATTTCTTCGAAATATTCTATCTCTAAGACTTCCTTGAAGATATTTTAAAATATCAGTTAAAACAATTTGTTTCAAGGCTTTAATACAATCAATCGATGTTGAAGAACTTTTTTGACACTTTGACGAGCATGTTCAATTGTCATGGTCTATAGGGCAAAATACAAGTACAAATTAATCATCTGCTTTCTGTGGTTAGTATTTTTACTTACCTATATGTAAGTATATTAAATATGCCTCTAAATATTGAATTTCTAATATGTATTAAATAAAAAGCCGAAATATATAAAACAGTTGGATATATGTACCTAATTTCAAATTACGTAACACATCAACTAACTAAATTACTTTACAATTAACTAAATCGAGCACAACAAAAAAAAATTATTTTACCACTTATAATTTCAGCAACGGGAATAGTACCGCAATCTCTTTTTAAAAATTTAAAAATTCTGGATTTAGGGAACACATTGGTAGTTGAAATTCAAAAAGGTATATTATTATACTTATGTCATATCGTGAGGAAATTTCTTAATATTGACACAGAACATAATACACAACAAAGTCAAAATGCGGAGGCGAGACGCCGGTAATTATGTTGATAAGCAGTGCCCTATTACTTGATAGTAATATCCGTAATGGTGTATGTACTCCGGCAAAATTGCCGTGCCGCCGGGTGGTGGAGGGTTAAGCAAAAAAGTGTACACTGCAACGTAATGAATGATAATTTTTCACTTACCTGATTGTTTAAGATACGCAATGACAGTAGAAAATTATTATTACCTAATTCATATTTTAAAATTGCATTAATTATTTTTTCTTGATAATTTTATTTTACAGAGACAATGACGCAGGAAAGAATTATGTATAACTTGTCTATAAAGCATTTTGATAAGTAGAATTACTCGCTGTGCTAGTGTGTGTAGGCTTCCCACTTGTAAAAAAGTTGTGTTTACTGTTTTACAACTTAAACAACTTTTGACAAGGTTGGTAATTTATTTCTTGCTATTCTTAATCCAGAACAGCATGAATGATATAAAGTGAAATACTTCCTGTTTTGTTAAGTACAAGGGATCGTGAATTACGGTTTCTTGTAAGTTTTAAATAAGAAGAAATAAGAAAAAGTGTCGTCTACAAGTTACGGCGGCGAAAAGAAAAAGTAAAATAACTGCATTATAAATACTCATAAATTATCCAGATCAGCAAGCAGAGTACGAAACGAATAAGGAAGAGTTATTTCAGCTTTTTAAGTTTGGTAGCACGGTATAATGGAAAAGAGGCGCGAATGTAAGAGACATTTGCGTTATGTATACTGATGATTGAGGCCAACGAGCCGCCGTATGCATACTAACCAGTGAAGCTCGAGACGAGAACCCGGAATGACTTTTCGAACCGTGAGTGGTATTAGTTATATTGCAGACAGGAGACATTCATCTTAGATGTTCTCTTCTTTACATGTCGGACGGCCTCCTTAAATAAAACAAGTATATATTTTCGCGCGTTCCGATGCAAAAATGCGACCAGCCGAGCAGAGACAATTTTTCACTGTATCGGAATTGCTCACACAACTTCCAACAAATAGAAATTCACAGCACATGAAAATATACCACATTCCCATAAAAATATATCGTGTGTTTTAACCTATCCCCTCTAACCCTTAACTCTACGTTATATATATATATTTTTGGAATGTACTTTCAAATACATTTTCTTTATGTACCTCGAAGGCGTTTGCATTCTAGGTAACCTTAAACAGGATAAATAATGAGCTATTTTTTAATTTGCCAAACTACTATGTGGAATCTTGAATTTTAAACCCTAATAATTAAGTAGTTTAAGGCCTCCTTTACAAAGATTTTGATCTTATTACAATTTCTTATTTGCTTTTGATGCACTTCTATCAAACTACATCAGATTTATTTTTCAGAAATTGTTAAAAATCTTACATTACTTATAACTTTATCTAGAGTGCCTAATATACTAATATATGTATTTTAACTTTCACTCTACCAGCATACTTCTTATCCTCTTAAAGTCGTTGTGGTTATTACGTATTTTGATACAATGGAACAATGTATTAAATCTTATACATAAATTGTATTAGTCCTTTTCATATTTAATGAATATCACATCCACCCATTTGTTTTCTCCAAATCAAGTATTTTTTCCTACAAACACTATTTAATTTAATAGTATTTGTAAAAATCCTTTTGAATAATTTTTGCACGCAGTTGATGATGTATGTGAGGTTTGTTGGAAGATTCTGTGCTTCTTCCCAAATTTATGCTGTGGTCGATTCCGGGTACCTTACATGATAACAAACTCTATAATTTACAATCTTCTGAACGTCCGTTGTACCAGTTTAGTGTTATTCAAGCCGATTTTATTTCCTCTAAATATTTCTACCACTCACTTTCAACTCTTCAGGTGAAACGGTTCGAACAGAATCTTTAGATTCTAATTTTTGGTAATTTGTAAACAGCGAGAAATAATTAAACCGGAAAATTCAATCACTGAAGAACAACTACAATAATCAATTTATTCACCACGCCGCAAAATTTAATTTTGATGCTCCACAGTTTTTGCAAATCTATAAAAATGTAATTTGTTCATTTGTTCATTCATTTTAAAAATATAAAATAAACCCTTTCACACATCACATAGCTGATCGATTTAATTTTCAATCCAGGAATTAACGAATTTTCAGTAAGTATTTAATTAATGTAAACAAATAAATTGGAATTATTTCATTTTTCATCTAATAATAATAAAATGATATTATATAAATAACATTAAAGAATAGGATTTATCTTACCTTTTAAATTATTTTAAGGAAATTAGTTTTTGTACCTAATAATTTTAAAGTGGGTCACATAATGATCCTTCTGCTTTTACGTGGTTACTTGACGAACGAAATTGTTCAATATCACCTATCCTTTCTGAATTTGGTTGAGGCAAAACATTATAAAACCCACATGTAATGATGCCAACAATAATAAAAGCATAAAAACTGCAGAATTATATAATGTTCATTACCATTTTACTGTACGCAGCTCGCAGCAAGAGTGCAAGTGAAAAATTTCCATTTAAATAAAAAAGACAAATTGTCAGAAAAAGACCGTCGGGTCTCTCTAATATGAAGGATGCCGGTTACTTAATGGCAGCAATCTTCACTTCTGCAAATCCCGCCGAATTACTTAAGGATATTACCCGTAATTCCTGTTTAATTTGCGGCGGTCGGACACTGTTCATGGTTCCCTCCCGTGGCAGTCTCAATAAAACTGATTCTGTGTGGATGACTGCTTCACATTTATGGTGTTCAGGTGTCGTAAACATGCCTTATTATCCGCTTTACGAGCCACCGTCTCCACCCGGCCTACGGGCGTGGATCGCCGCGGTGGTTCATTTTCTTACACGGTGTTATTTCGGACACCAATAAACCACAAAACAACTCCTTTTATTTCAAATAAAACCCCCTTATTGGACCTATATTTCAGTTACATCCCACTGAAAAATATTATTTCGCCTTGTGCAGTTACGTCCTGAAATTTATTCCGCTCAAACCCACCTAAAAAATTAGTAAATTGTCTTGCGTATACGTATATCACGTCCAACGCAGACTCGGTTAAAGTCACTTTTTTTGGTTCTTAAATTTATTGCAGCATGCATTTCACTAATGAATATTTTGACCTGTTCAGATTTAAGGTTAATTGGTAAATCAATAAATTGTAATACTGAAAACCACTATAAATCAGAACATGACAATTAGCACTGTTTGCCACAGTGTGTGTTTTTATTGCATCACAAGATATTAATTTAAAGTAAGTATTCAATTTAATCTTATACAGAGTATTTCACGAGTGATAATGAGCCCAACAGAATTCAAAATGCAACACACAATACGTTGGGAAATTAAAACTGGACATTTACCGCGTCCATATTCAGCTTTACCTTCCCAATAATATATTGTGGGTTGCATTTTTTATTTCGTTGGGCTCATTATCACTCATGAAATATCCTGTACATGTGGCAATTAAAATAGCAGCTGACTCATATCTGTAGCTCCCATTGGTCAAATATCGTGGTTCCAATTGTTGGTTATAGGAAATAATGATTTTGTTGCTCACGATTACCTAAGCGTCGAAGAAGACGCAACAAGCCAAGTTAATCTGTTAATGATGACCATATTTATGTTATGTTACGGTGTAATCTATGTGTATAAAGTGCAGAATTAACTAATTGTTTTCAAGTCCCTTTCACCGTGGTTCTTTAACTGGACGTGCTTACTTCACGCTGACCTGGCTCAGCGCCTTAAAACCAAGGGCCTCTTGTGCACTTCCACCCCTCCATAAAACCAATACAGTCCGTGCCAAGTAACTCAACCGCAGGTATTAAGAAAATATTCGAAATCGTTCCTCACACCAGCTTCTATAAATGATATTGGTGCCGTTGTATATTCGACAGCTTTACCGAGTAAATATCGGCGCACATGCTCCCTTGAACATGCTCTTGTGCAAGTGTATTAAAATAAATCTGTCATGTTACTTTATCGCACGTCAGCGTGGAGGATGGGTAAATTTGCCTTTATCGGGTTTTTAAGTCACTTATAACTACTCTTCTCAAGTTGTGTGGCAGAAGTTCAATATTGTCACTAACAAGAAAGTAAATTTATTTTTTAAAACTGCGATGTATCTCAATAAAGTCAATATGTACGCATATTTATCCATCACAAAATCTATTTACAATTTTTTATTCTGTTCCAATGTGCTGTCTTTGGTGAATGCAAATACACAATGCAAGAAAAGTTGTAATGTTTTATCTGCAACCAGTAATACAATCAAGTGAGTACTGTATAAAATATGTAGAAATTGTTTTATTTAATAAAAGTATAAATATTCAGATACTATGACTTATAAACTAATTGTTGAATATATTCAGCATCCGACAGAAACAGCTTTTTGTAGATGCATCAGAGCACTTTGAAATAATCTGACAGTGGTGAGAAAAAAAAAGCCTTGTTTGAATTTTTTGTAGGTTTTGATTCAGAAACAAAAAAATGATAAATTATTATTATTTGTGGTCCTATGATTTTTAGTCTTGCCATTCAACCAATTATTTTATCTTTGAATTCTGAAATGAATATTTGGTATTTAGATGATGGAACCCTAGCTGATTACCCAGAAGTATTTTTGTCCGACTTTAAGAAAGTTATCAATTTATCCAGAAAAATTGGTCTTGAATTAAACTTTAACAAATGCGAGATCTTTAGCTGTTCTGGAGACACAGATTTAAAAGTCATAAAGGAATTTCAAAATTTAGCACCAGGTATTAAAATTTGTGACCGAGGAAGTTTATCTCTTTTAGGCTCTCCAATCTTTGACCAAGGCTTCAAAAACACTGTCGAAAAAACTATTATTACAGTTGAAAATCTTTTAAATAAAGCTGAATTTCTTAGCAGACACGTGGCTTATACCTTAATCAAGAACTGTCTTTTCATACCAAAATTTAATTTTTTATTAAGAACAACTCCTTTTTGGAAATTTTCTAATTACGTTAATTCCATTGATTCTTCTTTAAAGTCTTCTTTAGAAAAAATACTTAATTTACGTTTAACTGATTTACAATGGTGTCAGTCCACTTTACCGATTAGATTTGGTGGACTGGGAATTCGCCGCATTTCCGATATTTGCCTCCCTGCTTTCCTATCTTCAGTTCATGGTGTTAAAAAGCTTGTTTCTCAATTACTAAATTCAAAGGATAATGAGCTTATTATTCACCATTATGATGAAGCTTTAGCAGTCTGGGATGTAGAAAATGAGAACGAAAGACCAACAATTCCACAATTTCAGAAGAATTGGGATAATATCAATATCAAAAGAATAATTGACAATGACTTAATCTTTAATTCATCTAGGGACTTGGCTCGTTTTAAGGCTTTGCAATGCAGAGAATCAGGATCTTGGTTACATGCAATACCTTCTCCTAATATTGGTACTCTTTTAGATAACACTTCCTTCCAAGTTTGTATTGGTTTAAGATTGGGTTGTAATCTTTGTACACCTCATATTTGCAAATGCAATGCGAAAGTTGATGAAATTGGTATTCACGGTCTAAGTTGTTCCAAAAGCAGTGGTAGATTTTCAAGACACACTGAAATTAATTCTATTATCAACCGGTCTTTGACTTCTATTCATGTTAATTCAACTTTAGAACCAAACGGACTATCTCGTGATGACGGAAAACGCCCTGATGGGATGACTTTAGTACCGTGGAATAAAGGTCAACCTTTGGTTTGGGACGTTACTGTCGTAGATACACTTGCAGACAGTTACGTATTGAAAACATCTGAAGTCTCAGGTTTTGCCGCTGAAATGGCTTGCAAACGCAAACATAACAAATATCGTTCAATTATTTCGTCAAACTACATATTTAAAGGTTTAGCCTTTGAAACCTTAGGCCCTTGGTGCAAAGAAACAATAGATTTCATTAATGTCATCGGAGACCGACTTATCGCGGAATCAGGGGATTCAAAATCTAAGAAATTCCTTTTTGAGAGGATTTCCCTTGCCATTCAACGTGGAAACGCTGCAAGCATTCGGGGCACTTTTCCAGATTCCGCATTATTATCGGAAATTTTCGCATTGTAAATTAAAAATGTTATTTTATGTTAAATTTTAATAAATAATTTTAAAAATTATTCCGTACATAATATAATCGTGAATTTTAGAGAATTATGGAAACAATAATTAATTACATTCCTAACAAAATGAAATACGATTCTGTAATGACGGAAAAAACAAAAATATTTAGAGATAAAAATAATTTGATGTGGCTGTCTGGATATAGAATTTTTAAGGATTTCAATATGTTCGTTATTTCTACACCTCTATTATTAATCTCTCTGAGCTACCAATTGCAACCAGAAGTTCATTAGTGTAAAATAGAGCATCATTAAACATAAAGTAGTTTTTGTTGTTAACGGATCATGCCTTTACGGTGCTAATTGGATCTAATGTGAGCAGAAATACGGCATTAAGCTTTAGTTTACTTTCAGCAGCAATAATAAAAAAGTTATAAACCCAAGAAAAGCTTTATGAAAAATATTTCATTCCATTTTTTGTCATTGCAATTATATTTAAAATCAATTAAAAGTAAAACAAATAATGTGGTATCAACTTCAACTTGGTCTGTTACCATAAGAATGTAAACCAGCTTACTATGTAGTAATTAAATTTTCTGATCTTAATTATGATACAGGGCAAGTCACATAAGGCTTATTTCTGAATTTATTTTGTATGCAACCAAAAATACTAATGACGCTTGATACCGTTTATAATGTGATTTAATTGTAATCAACGTAGGTATGTAATTTGGCTAAAAACGTCAGAATGACAGTTTATGAATTTAATTTTTGATTTCATTAATCAGGACAGGATAACGTCATTTTGACATTTTTAGCCAAATTACATACCTACGTTGATTATAATTACTAAATTAAATCACATTATAAACGGTATCAAGTGGTCAGCGTCATTAGTATTTTTGGTTGCGTACAAAATAAATTCAGAAATAAGCCTTATGTGATTTGCCCTGTATTAATTAAATTTTATATTTACCAAGCGTTTCCTTAAGACCGTGTTCTTTTTCTTTTTATTTAAAATTATTGAAACAAACAATATTCTTATACCGGGTGTATTATGAAAAATCTTTGGTGCTGTAACTTCCTTATTTTTCATACGATTTTAATAAGTGATGTGTCAAACAAAATCGTTTTAAATGGGCTACAATTTGAATTGATCCAATATTTGTTCTTGAGTTCTGTTTTTGACAGATGATAGTCAACTTTTTTATTCAAAATGCACTATTAACTTTTTTTTGCTCAGTTTTAGAGATTTTTATTTTGAATATGAAAATGTAAACAACCATCCTTATGCATAGAAACAAAAAGAAGAAATTAAAAAATAATGTATTTTTTTTTAAATCAAACAGTAATAAAAGTGCATTCTATTTTGCAAAGTGACTAAGAGAAC
The DNA here is from genome assembly GCF_963966145.1 of Tenebrio molitor. NCBI lineage: Eukaryota > Metazoa > Arthropoda > Insecta > Coleoptera > Tenebrionidae > Tenebrio > Tenebrio molitor. Next base: position 24,992,385 of record NC_091050.1, on the reverse strand, counting down.
TATGGACATTCAAGACAATGTCTATTTGACTCCGCTCGATAACGGAGTTGATTTAGTAAGAAGAATCGTAGCAGTATGTCAACAAATACGTCGTGGGCGTCAGTGGAAGGTGTGGAATGTGCCTTAGAGAGAATGGAGGCAATTTCGAACATTTGCTATAGTAAAGCGATGGTTACTTGATTTTTGTAAATTCTATTTTTTTAAAATTAAAAACAAATTTTTGATTTTTTATTTTAATGTTTGTGTATTCAGAAGATAAACCTCTATCAGAATAAAGATAAAAAAATATACAGTGCAACTTAAAAAAACAAAGTTAGCTGCGGTATGTCAAAAAATATAATGTCAAAAAAAATCATAGCATATCGGGCTACAGTGTTTCTAAAGCGATTTTGTTTGTTGTTGTAACCTCTAGTAAATATGCTTTAAACAAGGAACATGATATACAATGGTGTATTTTACCTACGAGGTTTGGGGGACAACGTAGAAGATTAAAAGCAACTATAAAAAATTGTAACTCAAAAATTAAATGTCTGTAGCCGGTTATTAAAGCTAACAACGTGTGAGAATAATTATATTGACCACAAAGTGATTACATTGGTAAATAACTGGGGTTTAGGAAAAAGAAGCTCTTGTGTATACAGCAATACCAGTTCCTCTGGATGGCAGTAAAGAAGAGATGAGAAGGTAGAGGTCTTCTGGCGTTCTTCGTCCATGATCCATACTTTAATTAGGGACCGATGTTGGTATAAGCCACTGGTTATTTGATAGTTATTAGATTGGCAACGTAAAATGTCAACTGTATGTCAGTCATTTTGCTGCTTGCGCTATTGAAGGCGCAATTACATTTAAATAAAAATACAAAGTTAAATGAGTTCCCGAAAACAAGGATCTAACACAACGAGAAAAATTGGCTATGATTAGATTACGTGAAGAAATTCAGACAGAAAAACCGACCATGCCAAATTGCAGTAAAGATGCACACATCATATTCGAGGTATTTTCTTTTAATATATGGGTTCGTCACTGCGAGGAACTGATTAAAGAGGACTGGAAAAAATTGATGGGGAATCTACCAATTGAGAACATTCCTCTCCCGCAGAATCATATTCGGAAGACGATTAGGGGTTAGATTCTGAAAATGAATAGGTAAACTGCTTATACAGGGTGACTGACGAAAAACCTTTGATGCTGTATCTTGCTTATTTTTTATCCGATTTGAACAAATGACACGTCAAATGAAATAATTTTGAAAACACTTCAATACCAACTTAATAAAAAAAATTCTTGCGTCAAGTTTTTGCCAGATGAACATCAGCTTCTTTTTTTTTAAATAGCACTGTACATTTTTTTCTATTCAGTATTATAGTCTTCTGTCTTCTGAATATAAAAATTCAAAGAACTATCCCCATTCATTAAACAAAAGTCGAGAAATTAAAGAGTAAATGTACAAAATTTAAAAATCAAGTGACCAAAATAAACAAGAGAGAAGTTTGTTCTAAATGCTCGAAATGACTAAGTAAGCTCTGAATATTCATTTGTCAAAACAGTTTGATAATAATAATAATAATGTTGCTGTGGAAGAAAATTTCCAAAGACGATTTAGTGTTATCGTGTGGTGTGGCATTTTTGGAGATAGAATGGACTAGTGGGTCCCTTTTTTATTGATAGCATAGCAGTCTCGATCAAACAAAATATCATATTATTTATTATCAAACGAAATAAGCAACTTTCTGGATGAGATACCATTAGCAGTGTTGAAAAGAGTCGTGTTTCATCAGGACGGCGCCATACCACGTAATGCACGCATGAATTTTGTATTTTTAAATCATTTAAATCATTTTGGTGAACGATGAATGGGTGCTCATGGAGCTATTCGATGGCCCGCTACATCCCCAGATTTGAATCCATTGGATTTCTTTATCTTCATTCGAAACTTTCGAGACAATGTTTGTTTGACCCCACCAGGTACCCAAAAAGAGTTAAGAAAATGGATAGTGCCAGTATGTCAGGAAAAACCCCGAGATTTTTTACTGAATGCAAAGGTGGGTATTTCTAGAAGGTATCGACAGTGTCTGCAACAGCATTGAGGAAACTAGAATAGATTTTGTATTGTTTACAAATTTGATTACTTGATTTTTGATTTTCAATTTTTTTCAATTAAAATAAATTTTTTATTTTTTCTTTTAATGCACGAATATTCAGAAGAAGATTCTTTATAAGAACGAATAAAAAAATATATAGAGTGTAATTTGAAAAAAAGAAGTTGGCTATCGTCTGTCAAAAAATAGATGTCGAAAAAAATATCGAATAGGATAATAATGAAGTGCTTTTCGAACTATTTCATTGGTGTGTCATTTATTCAAATCGGATGAAGAGTAAGTAAGATACAGCGTCAAAGGTTTTTCGTCAGTCACCCTGTATAACCCATTAAATAAATTCCCATTTTCCTGTATATGTTAAGTTGCACTTTTTAGTGTGATTATCGTCTTTTGGTATAAAATTTGGTTACACCTGAAACTTTTCTGACATTTGAAAATTACTGATATAACCTCAAACTTGATCTAGGGAGATTTTACGATAGAGGTGTCCCGCAACGAAAGGTTTTAGGGTGGTACAGCCTGGTCTTTGAGGAAATTTTGACATTGACAATTGATTTAAAAAAATTGGACTATACATACTTAGAACAGAATTTTAGTTAGAGGTTTTGATTTATACAGTGTGGCATATTTCTAAAATGGTCTTTGGACCAACTAAAAATATTGATTCCAGCATTCACTAGATCCCTAATAAAATACGGGGTGATCAAGAAGGACTGTTTAAGTTGGTAACACTGGATCGTATTTTAAATCGTATAACAGGAGTAACTTCCGGTGGTTGGTGGCTTGTCGTTGTTAATGCTATACCTATATCAGATATTTGTAAAATAAACCAACAAAACATATCCAGTTGCAGTGTTATAAATAACCGAGTAAATAACCGAATTAAAAAAAATTCTTAATTGTACTGCCAACTTAAACAGTCCTTCTTGATCACCCGGTAGTTATTTGTATAACAAGGCCAGAAACTGCACGTTTGCGAGCATGAGTATGGTTTGCAATACGAGTTGCAGATGAGTATTGTAAGTACGAATGTTCGCAAAATAGTTTCTGAACGTGTGATATACATCATTTTTTGTACACACTTCTGCGGATATTTCTTAAATAAATGTTAAAGCACTAGTTTTAATAATTGGTATTAGGGACTTTTTTGTGTTGGTACAGTTGGCTTCAAAAAAAAAACGGGAAATGAAATTTGACCTAATGTGAACTGAAAATTTAATTTGTCAATTAAGTCAATTTGTGTCTGTTTGACAGTAGTATTTCTGACACATAAGTGCAGTTTTTTAACCTAAATTCTAAAAGGCCGTTTTAAACTATAAAAATTTAATAAAATCTGACAGAATTTTTTCTGACAGTTTATGTTTTTTTTTGAAGCCAACCGTAACACATTTAAATTTACAAATCAACATCGCTCTTATTTCCTGGCATTTATTAAATTAAATTAATTTGGTTTTTCGACATTTTCCTGAAACATTTGGTATAATGGATACACCAGCCCATATTCAAGAAGTCGCTCAAAACGTAATGTAAATAGAGAAACATTTTTAACGAGCCTTGCACAGAAGTAATAACATTGACGCTTGACAGAATCCTGATAACACATGGCAACCGAAACCGATGACAACTCAAAATCCCTACTTTTAGTCGGACTAGGCCGGCAAATGCATGTGTTTCTGGACGATTTCGAGATCTATAACATTAATAACATTAATCCACGATTGCAATGTTCTGAGAATTGTCAACTTTGTCTTGATAGTTTTGTTAAAACTTGGTTATGAACTATTATGACTCAAACGATGAGAAAGTGGACATGTTTCCCATGTATGGGGTACCTATGTCGTAAAAATGCTATGGGTCGCTGTGCGGATCTATATCTAAAGAGATATCAATCGCAAGCATTTTTTTATTTTTTGTCTATTTATATTTTTTACAAAATTACCCTTATTGTTGGAAGACTTGGATCTGAATACACGAACAAGATAACAACGTATGTGGTAACAGCAAGATAGGGCCCCACCCCATTTTCAAACAATATTTATACCCGGGACAACGAACAAATATAAGTAATAAAACCGCCCCCTAGCGCCCGCGTATTTTAAACAGCTGCTTTCAATTGGCTTATTTAAAACGTGCGCATATTTTTGAAAGTCTGATGTACAGTCATTGACCAAACTAAATTGGACAAAGTGTTACCTTAGACAGTTTCACAATTCAAAGATTTGTGTAGTGTAACTGAGGCGTATGTGTCTCAGATTACAACTTGATTTGACTTGACAATTGATTTACAAAAAGTTAGGTTGTGTTTTTTTACTTGTCATCTCGTCACTGTCACTATGTTCAATTGAATGATTATGAGTTTTTGAAATATTGTCGAATGATGACACTTATCAGAATTGTTTTTTTATTTTTGACACTTTTGTTTCCTAAGAGATGGATTTCGCAAAAATATCGAATTACACAATCGAAATTTACTTTGTCCTATTTTATTTTGGTCAACGACTGTACAACCACAAAAATTATTTGACGGCATCTCATTCGTTTTAAACACGCTTCGGCAGTTTGACTACGTGTTCATGTTTGGAGAGGATGTGCACGTCAATGAATGCAACATTTTCCTCAGTTTATCAACTATATCACATTCTTGTAAGAATGACAAATGACAAAGAACCTGTATAGGATTCACGTTCCAATGACCTTTGGCCACCCTGAAGTTCGGACTTAACGCCTTTAGATTTTTTTCTTGTGGTGGGGTTTATTAAAAGAAAGAGTCTACAAACACCTGTACAGTTGGTTGCAAAAAAACGGGAACTGTCGGAATAAAATTGACACATTTTCACAATTTTTTCATAGTACGAAACATTCTTACGAGAGCTGGGTTAGAATTAACGTCAAAATTCAATGACTTTTTTATAAATAGACAATTAATTAACAAATGGAGAAAATCAAATTTACATTAGGAAAATTTTCGTTTCTCGTTTTTTTTTTTGCAAGCAACTGTACTATGGCGGCCAAAAAATTTTAGTCGTCACTATCTTGACATTCATGTAAAGTGTAAAGAAACCTTTAGGAACCGTAACAATCAATTTAAACTGTTTAAAGGTCAGATATATAGTCCAGTTTTTACCCTTTTGAGGTGACGTCACGATTTCCTTCCTCGCTTTCTCTTTACTGAAACGACAGAAACAGAAAAAAACAAAAAAAAAGGGCACGTTTATTTATTGATGGTCACTTTGAGGTTATTTTATGCTCCTGTCAATTTGACAATTTTTAATTTCATTCACTTATTACATTGATTACAAACATAACCTTTCGAAGCAATTGTCAACAAATTTGACACATTTATAGTTATTTATGATCAATTCAAAATTGTTTCTGATCCTAGCTCAAACATACGTAAAGTAACTAGATAATCGCAAAAGGGTAAAAATTGGACTATACCAAAAATCCGACATGAATGAACAAAATTAGAGCAGAGGCCCGTTTCATAAAAATTACAAATAAAAAATGACAATTACAAATCGACAAATTTGTTGGATTTGTCAAAAGTTTCGTTTCATAAATCTACAATTGACAATAGCTATTAACATACAAAGTGTCTATAAAAGAACATATATCAAGAGTCCTGTGGAATTGTGCGGCTCTATATATTTTTTGGCCGAACTACGTCGAGTCGTTGAAGCTCACAAATTAGATGTCAAATGACAAATGTCAAATTATTAATAATTAAATCTTAGCGTCAGTTTGTGAGTTCGGCGTCTTAGTTGTTTTGCTTGTGATTTTTTTCAACAGTCTTTATCAAGAGTAAAACGTTTTTCCGCATAAGTGTGAAGTGTGAATACCAAAAACAAGTTAGGAAGCAGCGAAGGTAAGACATTTATTTTCCTATGTTTACAGTAAGTAATAAGCAATCTTTTTAGTAAACCGCAATGGTTTTATCGCTAGAGCAAAACACCTTCATTATGATGTCGTTTTACCGAAATGGTACCCTGCAGAATGGAGAGTGGGTTTATTCTATAGACGCTTGCAAGGAACAATTTTTCGCAAAATTTCCAAATGACAACATCGTGGAAGCAAATTAATTCCACACATTAGAAGGATTGTGGATAGATTTGTGGCAACTGTTGAAAAAGGTAAAAGTGTAGGAAGAGCGCCAGTGAATGAAGAAATTGTTGAAGATTTACTCCATCGAATGGAACAAAGCTCAAAAAAATCCCTTAGGAAGTTATCACTTCAGGCTGATGTACCGTCAGAAAAACCTGAACTTCTATTCACACAAAAACACAACACTTCAAGAACTTCGACCAGGTGATTCTGAGAGGCGCTTAGAATACTGCAATTGGTTTTTGAACAATTTGAATGATGACAGGTTCCTAATAATGAATTTGAATTAAACAATTTAATTTTTTAACTTTGCTTGCAGATTATTATTAGACATCAGTTTTTTTTTTGACGAAGCACAAAACTAGAATATGGAGTTCAGAAAATACACATGCATTTGTAGAAACCCAATTGCATCCTCTAAAGGTTGGAGTATGGATTGCTGCCGCACGAAGGCGTTTAATAGCTTTTATTGTAAAAATTAAAGAACCTGTCATTAATGAAGTTACATAACCTCTGTTTTTCTATTTGGACACCACAATATGTTACAAAGCGGCAAAAATCAAGTATATTCGAGTTCCACAGGACTCTTGATATATGTTCTTTTATAGACACTCTGTACCTAGCGATGTTATGACTATCATAACTACCGCAGATGTCGGTTTGAAATCCGAGCTCGTAGAGCGAGGATTTTAAGACATCTAAGGTTGTTATGATTCATAATATCCGCGGTTTGTTCAATAGTTTACCGGTTTCAGAATAAGCCGAAAAGAATTTAAAACAATTAAATCCAAACACACAAATAGATTGAGTTGATCGCGTTTGCATGATATGTTCGAGTGTCATAGTTACATTTGGTTGTTTATACAAACAGACATTTCGCAAAATGAGTTTAAATGATAGTGTTTTACCGGAAAACGTCTTAAATGAAGAAGAACAATCTTTAAATAGCTTAATACCGGAAAAATCGAAAGGCAGGAGGTACTTATCTGAAATCATAGAGACACTCAAACAAGGGCAGGATCTAAATAAGGTTACAAGTGTAAATGACAGTGATGTTGGCGTATTTTCATGAACTGGTAAGTGCTCATAGTGTTAGTTTCGTAGCGTATTTATCTTTTTGTTTATAGAGTCGAAGAAATATAGCCCCTCTGCCCCTCATCATTATGGACGTAGGTACTACCCGATGCCCCATGCTATGAAGTGCAGTTCACTTTTACTATGGCAGAGTTCCGTCTATTTAAGTAATTATTGTTGTTTTTAGTTCCGATTGTTTGAATTAATAATGAATAAAGTTAGATATTGTCTTCATTTGTTGATTGTTGTTGACATGTCACTATTGTCACTATGGCAATATTACCCTACAGCATAACTGTACTAGTACAGTTATGATTCCATAACTGTACTAGTACAGTTATGACTCACCTACCATCCAACTTTTGTGAATGTAAACCAACGCTTAACTATACTAAAACCGGTAAATACAATTTACAAACGACAAACAACAAATGACAATTGTCATTCGGACCAAATATTAGGATTTTGGTTTCATTAAATTGTCACTAATCTTGTAAAATAATCATCCACAATTTGCTAAATATTCCAACTTAAATAAATTGTCATATTTAATTTGCAATTGTGCTTAAACAAATAAAATAGGATGCAATTAATAAAATAAACATAAATATAAAGAATAATGTATGACAGCAGCAGCGAAGAGGAAGTTCAAGAAGTAATATTAGTTTAAAGACCAAGAAATTTTCGATTAAGAAACATTTTTCATTTCCATGCTGAATATGAATTCAACGAAAGATTTCGATTAAGGTAGGCATATACGAGTGAGATTTCCTCAAGGTTCGACCTGAACAGTCCAAGCCTTGAGGAATTCCTCAACGTGTGTGGCGGCGTCCTTGAGGCCGCGGTGGGTGGGAAAGACACAAAAATCCCAAACAAAATTTCCTCCCTGAGGCTGGATTTTCCCAGTCTCTTGCTGCGTATTTGTGTTGTCATTATCGTATCTTCTTTAGCGACAAAAGGGATGACCAATAAAAGAAGCTGATGTAAATATGTATTGTGGTGCACTGCAATCACACAACCGACAGCCGCTAAAATATTATCATCCATTGATACCATGATGAAAACAATTTACAAAACCAACAACCACCACCAGTCAGCGCAGAACAAGTGTGTTGATCTGGGGCCTGTTTCATAAAAATTACAATTTACAATTTAACAAATGACAATTACAATTGCACAATTGACAAATTTGACAAATATACGTTTCATAAAAATATTTGTCAATTTTGTCAATTGCAGAATTTTTTACAAATGTCACAAATGTCAGTAAAACAAACTGTTTATGAATAACATTTACTTTTTGTCGCTTTCCATCATCATTCGCAAAATGGCATCTAAAATTGATGCAAGTGTCTTTATTGAGAGGAATTAATCTCAAAAAATATTCCATACATATTTCCTACTGCACGATATTGCCCTCCATTATCTAACCAATGTAGGGCTATCAGAAATTGCTGTTGTGGAACTAAAGCTTTATTCCTCTTTGTTGGGTGCTGTACTCTTTCCCCAACTTCATTTAAAATCATTTCTATATTTTCAGCTCTTAAGGTAGCCATTCACGAGCGGGATTTCCCCAAGAAAAAGCCTCGAGGTTTTCCTTGAGGATTTCCTTTACCAAATCCTAGCCCACACACGGAGAGGATTTTCCTCAAGGAAAAAACTTCGGAGATTTTCTCCAGGTTCAACTCCAGATCAACACACTAGTTCTGTGCTGACTGGTGGTGGTTGTTGGTTGTTCTCGTGGTTTTGTAAACTGTTTTCATCATAGTATCAATGGATGATAATATTTTAGCGGCTGTCGGTTGTGTGATTGCAGTGCACCACGATGCATATTTACATCAGCTTCTTTTATTGGTCACCTCTTTTGTCGCTAAAGAAGATACGATAATGACAACACATATACGCAGCAAGAGACTGAGAAAATCCAGCCTCAGGGAGGAAATTTTGTTTGGGATTTTTGTGTCTTTCCCACCCACCGCGGAATCAAGGACGCCGCCACAGACGTTGAGGAATTCCTCAAGGCTTGGACTGTTCAGGTCGAACCTTGAGGAAATCTCACTCGTATATGGATGGCTATCTTTAATCGAAATCTTTCGTTGAATTCATATTCAGCATGGAATAGCTATTTATGTAACCAGTTAGGAAATGCGTTATTTTGCGGGACGAGCGCAGCGAGATCCCGCAAAATCACACCAGTTACACAAAATTGCATTTCCTAACGTGTTACATACAAGATTTTTTCTAATTTTGACAAAAAAAAGTTTCTTTAAACGTTAAACGAAGTAATGAATTTCATTAATAATAAATTGTACACAAGCACATTATAGTTATACACCAGAAAGTTGTTTGGAAAATGACAGTTACAAGTTATATTTTGATAGAACAATTTTAACTGACATTCATATTAAGCATAACAGACCAGACATTATAATTTTAAATAAACAACAAAAGCAAGCATATCTTTTAGATATAGCTGTTCCAAATTCACATAATATAACACAGACATATAACACAAAAATTAATAAATATTTAGAGCTGTCCGTTGCTATGAGAAATCTTTGGTGTTTAGAAAAAATTTCGATTTTACCACTTGTAATTTCAGCAACGGGAATAGTACCGCAATCTCTTTTTAAAAATTTAAAAATTCTGGATTTAGATAACACATTGGTAGTTGAAATTCAAAAAGGTATATTATTATACTCATGTCACATCGTGAGGAAGTTCCTTAACATTGACACAGAACATAATACACAACAAAGTCAAAATGCGGAGGCAAGACGCCGGTAATTATGTTGATAAGCACTGCACTATTACTTGATAGTAATATCCGTAATAGTGTATGTACTCCGGCAAAATTGCCGTGCCGCCGGGTGGAGGTGGGATAGTTAAAAAATTATTATTGTGTTAAAATATCAAGTAGGTAAGTAGGCACGGTTATTTTGCTTAAAAACAAAAAATATGACAGTGTCAAATTGATGATACAATAAATTTTTCCTAACCAGTTAGGAAAGATTTTACTTTTCGTAACCAGTTACGAAAAGTGTGACGTTTCCCAACGTCAATTAATTTTGAAAAGTGTCACTTTATATGTCAAAATTAGAAAAATGAAAATGTTTCTTAATCAAAAATTTCTTGGTCTTTAAACTAATATTACTTCTTGAACTTCCTCTTCGCTGCTGCTGTCATACATTATTCTTTATATTTATGTTTATTTTATTAATTTCATCCTATTTTATTTGTTTAAGCACAATTGTCAAATTAAATATGACAATTTATTTAAGTTGGAAGGTTTATCAAATTGTGCATGATTATTTAACAAATGTGATTAGTGACAATTGCTTTATGAAACCAAAATCCTAATATTTGGTCCGAATGACAATTGTCATTTGTTGTTTGTCGTTTGTAAATTGTATTTGTCAATTGTAGATTTATGAGTAGGAAATATGCATGGAATATTTTTTGAGATTAATTTCTCTCAATAAAGACACTTGCATCAACTTTAGACGGCGCGTCTGAATTCCTCCAGTTTACCTGATTTAATCCGAACACCCAAAAGGATCTACTTAATCCTTCGAACGAGTTCCTCCAGAGTTATCAATACCACCTAGCGCACATGTAACACATTTAATTTTCAATTATGTCCGACTGAAATTGTGATAGATTTTGAAATTGTAATTCACAAGGCAGTTAATTTTAAGTGGCCCACTGCTAAAATAATTGGTTGCCGTTTTCATCTAGCACAAGGCATAAGCATGGTACAGAAAAATCCAATCTTTGGGGTTAACAAAATTTTACAAAGATCCCAGTTCAATAGAGGGGCATTTTTTTAAATTTTTTTTCGGAACGCCTTTTTTAAAGCCTAGTGATGTTGAAGAGCATTTCTTAGGATTATGTGAAATACTACCTTGCAACAACTCTGGTATTGTTCAATTCAGTGATTATATAATTGATAATTACATCAGTGAAGAAGCTCTATTTCTTCACCACATATGGGCAAGTGCTTCCAATGTATCATATCGCACAACAAACGCATGCGAATCATTTCATGCGAAATTTAACACAACTTTTTACCAAAACCATCCTAATTTGTAGCAGTTTATTGAAGTTTTATTGCAGTTTCAATCCCAAATTTATGCCAAAATAAAAGGTGCATCAAAAATAAAAAAGTTAGTAGACAAACCAGCCTAAAGCAAGAATTTGTTTCAAGGCAGATTATGCAATATGAAACAGGGCAAATAACAAGAAAGAAGTTTCTATTTTATTACAATGGCCCATGATATATGTAATTAGTTGGCATGCTGCGCTAAATCTTAGTCCTTTCGGCAAGGTGTTCTGGAGGAATTCGGATAGAGGATTATAGCTACCTGAGGCTTGGTGGAGGAACTCAGATGCGTCCTCTTTAAGAGGGATGCCATTTTGCGAATGATGATGGAAAGCAACAAAAAATAAATGTTATTTATAAACAGTTTGTTTTACTGACATTTGTGACATTTGTAAAAAATTCTACAATTGACAAAATTGACAAACATTTTTATGAAACGTATATTTGTCAGATTTGTCAATTGTACAATTGTAATTGTCATTTGTTAAATTGTAAATTGTAATTTTTATGAAACAGGCCCCAGTTGTACATAGATAATTATAATCAAGACGGTAATCATAATGACAATAAAGTATGGTTTACAAATTTTTTTCGAAGTGACAGAAATTGATGGTTAAAATTTTTTTGCCGCCATAGTAGGTACTATCCGTTTATTAAACTCCCGCACTGTGCGTATCAAAATTTTGATTTTTTTTTGGGGTGTACCTACCTATGGTGACATACCTTTTCAATTGCCTGTAACAAAATCTAGTTGTAAAAATGTCAACATGGAAAAGTTTGGTTATGTTAATGGAGTTAATTTTTTTTTCCAAACAATAATTAACAATACCCTGCTTCTCTCTGGCTGTTAAGAGTATTCTTTTACATTTCATATCTTCTTCTTGTCCAGCCTTTTCGTGTAAATAATACTTTAAATGAAAGCAGGCGAATTTATTAAACTTAATTTCAAATTTGAAATTTCAAATTTTTGCGCCACCGTTAAAGTAAAAATTACTAGTCTCAGAACGGCAGTGCTGCAACTTGCAAACATTTCGTCCACAACTGTCATTCCACTCACGTATGCTATAAAGCAGCCTTTAGGAACGAATAACCTCACTCCACATGTTAACATGTGTCAATCAGAATATGTCTATGTTCTTATGGGTGACAGTAATAAATTTCAAATTTTAATTTGCAAACGTCATAATGACAATAAAGGTTAAACTGCACCCAATTTTTGTCAAATGACAGGAAACGGGTGGACGAAATTTTTTGGCCGGAATAGTACGATTGAAGAACTCAAAGAATTCGTGAAGAGTGTATGGCCATAACGCCAGAGACATTATGCCACGTTCAAAGGTCCTTTTTAAACAGGGTTGAAGCGTGTTTACTCCAAAATTTTTACAATTTTTACGTTGGTTTTTTTTTTACTTTGTCATTTTGCTGATTAAATTTCCTACATTGTCATTTTGAAGTTTGTAGCCAAAACGCAATTTTTTTTATCTCTTTATACTCACAGATTTGAAATTTGAATTTAAAATGTGAATAAGTCCTTAGAGCGACACACTACTTATTGTTATGATGTCATTTCTATGGCCCCAGCCACCTTTGCCATCCCCACTTCAAAATTTTAAGTGGCACCCTACATGTTTAACAAGAGATTGAGAATAATATGTTGTGAATTTAAAGCAACATTTTTCAGATATTTGACTTTGAGTCTAAGTTTATGGATTAGAAAAATCAAGTTGGTTGGTTGGACCAATAAGGACATAAAAATGAAAGAACACTTTTTTGTGTGCCAATCTTGGTTGCTTTTGTTTTAGTTCTTTTTCCAATCGGTCTAATAGTGTTGTGTAATAGGCTCTTGTTATGCTTTTTTCCCTCGTCCAAGTAGTCAATGAGAAAGATTCCTTGGGAATCCCAGAAAACAGTAGCCATTAACTTCCCACCCAACAAAACTGTCTTCGCCTTCTTTGCCGCTCTTTCACCAATCATGGTCCACTGTTTTGACACCGACAGTCAACAATCGCGGCACCCAACGCGCACATAATTTTTTCATCGGCAATTTTTCGTGCAGGATATGGGGCATTCGTTCCGTTGAGATGCCCACAACTTCAACAATTTCACGTACTTTTATTCGACGGTCTTCCAAGACGATACCATGGATTTTTTCAACAATATCCGTCCTCAACTGGAAGGCCAGATCACGCTTTGTCTTGAATGCAGAGTCGGCCATAATTAAACTCATTAATCCAGAAACTTCAACGTTGTAGAGTATCTATGTACTTCATCCAGTTCAGCTTTAATCTGGGCGACCGTCCACTTCTTCAAATGAAAATGCTTTTTTCAAACATCGCTTATGAAAATTATACTTTCATCACTCAATTTAATGAGGAAAATAGGCGTTTGCATCACTAGTGAGGAAAATGGAGAAAGTAAACTCACTAGTGAGGAAATAGTTATTTATTTAACGAGTTCGTGTGTAATTTTGGCTTTTTTTGGCATGAGTGGACCAGTTTAAAACTCGAGTGAAACGAGAGTTTTAAAGGTCCACGAGTGCCAAAAAAGCCCAAATTACACAAGAACGAGTTGAATACAACGTTTTTTTGTTCGACGAGCCCCTTAAAGGCTCCAAATCGCTAAAAATCTTTAAAATTAGCTTGACGTTTCGTTTTGACAAGTTGTCAAATTTATCAAAATCCGTTCACACAGGCGAAAATTCTCAAATTCTGACAGTGTCGAACAAAAAATTTATTTAACAATCTACTACATTAACAATCTACTACCTACTAAAAATAAATTTTTATTTATTTTAATATAAAAATTTAAAACACTCTTATTTGCATTAATTGAAACTCCAGATCCGGAAGATTCAAAAAATAGGGGAGTAAAATAATTATAAAGAAATTTAAAATTGAGACTCATTTTCATAAGCGATGTTGGAAAAAATAGTATACACAATTCGTGATCAAAGTGCGATTTTTCAACTCGCAATACTATCCTCACTCGCTGGCGCACGAGAATATATCATGTATTACTTGTTGAAAAATTAGGCACTTTCATCACTTATAGTGTAATATACTATATCACGGCTCGTAATTCGTTTTTTTTTTGCGGAAACCACTGCAAGGTTCACTTCAAATGTCGGTGGAACTTGAACAAATAGTCGTTTTTTGCTGCAATTTGAGCTAATCCAGTTTTAAAAGTGACACTTGACAATCGTGATGTTACCACATGAATATCGACACCGCCACCTAGAGAATTTACCGCACTTATCAAACTACCCTCGTATTGGTCATTAAAAATTTTGAAGTAGGGGTGGTTGGGGACAGAGTAATGACATGACTATAGTAAATGATGTGTCCCTGCTTCATCCTAAAATTTCAAATTTATAACATTAAAGACACCATCCGGACTATTCAGGCAAGTACCGGGAATATAAATAGTAAACTGAGAAAACAATTATATACAGGGTGTCCCAAATATGGCGTAGAAACTACTTACCACCTTATCGAGGATGTTTAAATGTACCTACAGTCGCGAGCAATAAATTTTGGTCGTCAAGGTGATTCTTTGACGCAATCGAAAATGCTCCATTGTAAAACAGTCGTAAATGTTATAACCTAACATCATGTTGTATGACATGAATTGTCATTTTATTCTCACTTTTTTGACACTTTGTTGACATGGGCATAATCAGGCAGGGAAATTTTTTAAATTTGTGACAATCTAACCAAATTTGGAAATGACATTGACGACCAAAATTTATTGCTCGCGACAGTATATGAAAAAAATATAGAAAAATTGTTTCCGACAAAAAAATCAATTATTTTAATTACTATTAGTAACGACAATACAATGTAGACAATGATATATTCATACATCATTACCTTGCAATGTTACCGTAGAGGATTTAAAATAAATTTTTCGATTTCCAAATCTTCTAAATTCTCTGTTATGCAGGATTAGATATTGGTAGTGAGTGATCTTGTACTTTGTGATAATATGTACGATTAGACGTAGCTGTCATTACAATTTCATACATATATTTCAAAATAATTGACCTGTTAAGTGCCACTTTCAAAGACCGCCAAATCAGCAAATAAGTCCAATAGAATTTTTTTTTAACATTTTTCTGACGTTTACGATAATCTCTTCTACACCGTGGTGCACCATTTTTGGGACACCTCTATGTACCTACTTCGTCCAGCGAGAGATTGGGAGATTGGAAAATTCTAGGCTTGTAATCCAACACTACAAAATGCACTAGCATACATCAATTAATTCGAGTATAATTTCAGGGCAAAAAATGTTACTGCTTGAATGATATATTTCAAATTTTACGCGCGCTAGGTACTACTTTCTGTGTATAGAATTTATGTCAATCTCTCGCTGGACAAATTATAGGTGCTTATCACAGAGTTTCTATGAAAAAATGTCTATTTAAATCTCTTTATAAAATTTGCGATTGTTAAATTGACCGTAAAATGTAAAAATATTTGACGTCAAACGGATCAGCGTAAATACACATCTTTCATTCATTAGATTACTCTGGGCAATTGGCGTATTTTGCTATTTCTTTTTCTAAAGAGAAGAAAAAAGGGGATGTCTCCGGTTGGTCCGTGAAAATAATTTATTAACTTAAATACATTAGGCAGTTGCGAAAAGGCAAATGAAATTAGGAAACCCCGGGTGTCTTTTCTTTCTCCAGTAGTGTTTTCCTAAGGGCAGCAACGACGTTTGCCTTGTCCTGAAATTTTAAACAGCCTGGCCGGGTCATAAAGTGAGCACGTGTTCAAGCATAAACTGTTTTTATTTTTTCCAGACGCTTTTATTGCCTGAGCAAGGGCTTATTGTTATAAAAAATGTACTTTATACTTTATTAGGTACACATTTTAAGACGAGATATATGTCGTAATTCGAAGTTGATTTTCTTCTTGCCGCGGATTTTATTTTTATTCTTGATGGCACCTGGATAATTAGTTACTCGGGGCACGTCTCCTACTTCCATTAACTTAAAATTTGAATTTTCTTATTCGCACAAATTAAAAGCATTTTCAATCAAAAACAAGCCCCTGAATGCATAATTATCTGCAACTCTCTTATTCATTTAACAACGCCCAATTCTTGGTTTCGGTTAACCCCAATCTAAATTAAAAAGGCGTGCGGTTTTGAATAAGATTTCGACGCCAATGCCGACTGGGATGGGACTCAAATGTATGCATACCACTTCGGGAAAAAGCTGTCAAGAACACCTATTACAGAATGCTAATTTTTCATCGATTCACTCCCACTCATTTTCATTTGGCTTTTTTAATATCGGCCCTAGCGCTATTCTGAATATAAATGATTTTCAGATTACAGAAATATTCCCAATCTCATTATCAATGTTTCATCAGAAGCGCACACAACACTCTAAAACTGCTCTCTTATCATCTAATTCAACTCAACTACGTCCACTAAACGAAAAATTTCACACAAGTCCTTTTTTTTTGGAAAATTAGCGGTGCTGAGCCAACGAGAGCTCTCATGTAATACGTGAATGTTTTTATTAAACCTGTAAAATACAGATAATTTCCTAGAGGATTTACAAATCGTAAACTCATAATCTCGTTACCTAGGCTTTGAAATAGCAGTGGAAGCGGAATGGACCTTAATCCTCGTCTCGTGGATGAAATAAAAACATGATATCACTAGTTTGTCAACGCTCCTTAAATTTATTTTAGACTTACTTTTATAACACATTTTCCATAGAAATTTCAATTTATAAAGTTCATAACGGTCTATTCCATTGAACGCAATTCAGTTCAATAAAAATAAGTACAAACATAAAATTTAATAGCAATGCAATCGCACTCGCACAGAGGGCAAGAAATAACTGGAAATAAACTCACAGTAATTCCATATTTTATTTTAATCTAGTTTCCTTACGTACATTAATTAGAATGTGGTAATGGAATAATGGATATAAAGATAGCAACATACTCGTATATGTTCTTGAAACCATGGAACTTAACGGCGTAGACATAACCGAATTGTCAATATAAAGTCAACATAAACCGTTTCTCTGTTCCTTATTATTTCGCAGAGTTAATTTAAATTTTTGTACTTGTGACTCTTATTTAAATTATTATCCACGTAATCACGGATCTTTTCTATTAGATTTAAAGTATAAGATTGTGAAGACCGACGCCGAGCATATATTCCTTCAGCTCTCAACCTATTTTTAACAAGCTTAGACGAAAGCCTAGGATCATTATCTTGCTGAAACTAGCTACTTGAGGCATTATTTCGTCGATATGAGCCACTAAATTATCCGCAGAATGGGCTTGTACGTAAACGGAGTCATTTTACTCTAAATGCAGCAAAAAATTTCCATTCGTGTCGACAGACACACTAGTCGTCATTTATTACCAGTTTGGTTAGTTATTACTTATTAGCTTAATGCTTATTATTGATACTAAGAAGAAGATTGTCATTCTTAAGTTAATTATTTTTTTAATTCTATTTTAGTCAATAATCGTCGTTATACGCCCCCAAATGAGGGCATAAATTGGCCTTTATGGCACTGATCTGTCAAAAATCTGCTAACCAACGGTTGGTTTAGTTATTCAAATGATTTTATCAAACATTATTTTATTAAAGAAAATCATACATTATATACATTATACACAGTAACCCTAACAACATCAAAATAGCTAACTAAATTTGCATGGACACAACTTTTAATTGATTTCCTTTAAGGAATACTAAATGTTTGTTTGAATCTTTTAGAAATTATAAAATAGAATAAAACGTTGTATGTACCACGGGCATAATCGTCGATTATGGCCCTAGGGAATTTAAAAGCCCTCGTTCCTCGGGCTTTAAACATTCCCTCGTGCTATAATCTCCTGATTATGCCCTTAATACATAAATAACTATTATAGAAACAGAAAATAATTAAGAACTATTTCAAACTTGGCAGAAGGTCTTGTAAACATCTGGCCACGGACATTAGAACTCTTTTCATACAAGAAAATAAGATTTGGTCCACTACCCGAAAGGTTGTCCATGATAGACACATGATAGAAACTTTAACAAGGTGCTGTGTGGCTTTTCTGTAGTGCTGTGTTAACTAGAATTTGGATGGATCCTACTGAATTGCTCAAAAGACATAGCTAAAATATGGGTTAATAACGTTGCCCAGTTGCCGACCTTGCCTTCGTCTCGGTCTTCAATCTCTGGGTTTAGCACGAAAAGACTCACATCTACTCTTAATGATATAACCTATCATTAGTCGTTTTAAAATTTTACTTTACTTCACAGTTTAGGTCAATACGCATATGAGTAGTAGTTTAAGAGATCTCTCTAATTATCAATTACTTGTGTATATGTTAATAGGCAAAGTAGTCTCTTTTCAGTAATCCTTTCACTTTGAAGTAGCTTAACAAGGATTACAAAGTTAATCATTTGCGTGGTATTGCTTGTGTTTTCCCACAAAAAAATATTAGATACATATAATATATTTTATTCTATTTTGCAGAATTAAGTCATTAATTTTCATAAACTAATATGAGTGTCTAACGAACTAAATGTTAATGTCGTTTACATGTTAAATGCAAAAAATTAATCAACTTTTATTGCGGAAAATAAAAATATCTACAGAGATTATACGATTTTCTGGTCTCGTGAGTATAATACATTTCGTGTTTTAATTTTGGGCTTTTCTCTCGTGAAAACACATACACATTTTTAAATGGAACCGACATGTATTTGTTGTATTAAAACATTGATCCACAATAATACCATAATACGGTTTTTATCTGCAATTCGAAAGGTGTTTTGAATTTTATAACAATTATCTAATGAATCACAAACAAAGTTAACATTAATTTTTTGTAGATTATATGAATTTTTTTTCAAATGGTAAAAATTGTAAACTCTATTAGGCATTGAAATAATTTACGCTCCATTTTCCCAAGTGCGAGTTTAATCAGTCAGAAATTAGAAAATGATGCCCATTGTTTTCATTATGGTACCTATGCACAAACAATTTACAACGAATTTGATTTTGTCATTTGTCATATGATAACTACTAAAACAAACTTGAAAAATACGCAAATACAAGAATTGTTATATTATCTGCAATTTTTAGCAATAAATTCTGTAAGGGTCATATTGATACGAGCGAGCTAGTGCAATGTAAATTTTATTACTTTGCATATTACATGCCACATCATAAATACTGAGGGTCAAATTGTCTCACAACCAACTGTTGCCAAGAATTTAAAAGAGTTTCTTTAAACAAACACCGGTTAGTGTTTAACATTAAACAAACTAATTTACAGAATTAAAGATTCATTAAGTGAATTTTTATGATGTCGACTTCCACTTTTGTTAAATATACAGTCGCGGACAGAAAAAAGTAAGTCAAGTCTTATTAAGATTTTTAGCTAAAATTGAGTGGAGTAAACTGGGCTTGCTATGGTAAATAAATAAATATTTTAATAGTAACCATAGAAAGAATAAACCGATTTACATTAGCGAAAAAACATTGTCCTACTTTTTTCTGTCCGCGGCTGTACATCACGACGAAACATTTGTCAGAACTTCTATTATGTACCTATAGGCCATGCCAAAACCACCACCTGTTGAATTAAGTTGGTGAAAACAAAATTACACTAAGTGTGGCAATTTTGATATTACTAGGATGCTAGACCAATCAAATTTAAGTACACAACGTTGCCGGTTGATTTTCTGGGTAAAATGTAGTGTTGGTGGTTATTTGGTTTTGGCACGACCTATACTCAATTTCATATAAATGTGCATCTAAGCAAGCCATGAAAATCTGATTTTCTGTTGGTATTAAAGCTAAAGCTAGTGACTTTGACTTTCAAAGATGCTTGCTCTGCGCGAACCCGATTTGACTAATTTTTCAGTTTTTGTCCATTTTAACATTGCTGATTTCAAAAGCAATGTTACGTCTTTTTACTGATTAAATTAAAGTAATTCTTATTTGTTTTTGTCTTTGTATTTTTACCAAGTAAAGATTTATTTGACATGACCTTCATAAATGTGACTTTTGTAATGTAACTAAATTAAAGGTGCTTTTACAAATGCACAGCTCACTTGATGAACATTTATATGAAATCACTTATACACTCGATTGTTTTTAGAAATTAAAAGAACGACTTCGTGGAAAGTGTAATTATCGCCAGTCAAGTATTCAGAAGTACCTAGGTACATGAGTTCCGCTATTCCGGGTGTACCCATAGTCCATACTACTCATGGTACTAATACCTCTGATCTATCTCATATGATAAGTCGAGATTTTGATGTTCGTACAGTTGGTTGCAAAAAAAAACGGGAACTGTCAGAATGAAATTGACACATTTTTACAATTTCTTCATAGTGTGAAACCTTCTTAGGAGAAATAGGTTAGAATTTGACAATAATCAAAATTGAACGACATTTTTAAAAATCATTTGATAAATATTGTCAAGTAAACTCGATACAGGTTGCAAAGACACACTTGTCATTTACAACAGCGCGTTTATGGCATTAGTCATTTGAAATTACTTTAAAACTGTACTTATATGGAAAACAAAACCAAATTTACATTAGGAAAATTTCCTTTTCCTGTTTTTTTTCGCAACCAACTGTACTTTATTGGATATTTAAATTCAATAATTAATTAATTGTACAATAAAATGTTTGTGTTGTTAGGTAAACGTTGATATCAAATATTTGAATAACGTGTTCATAAGCCTATACTTCATGTCCTTATCTGATAGTGTTCCTAGTTCAACAACTTCTTTTTTTTTTAGTGAAAATTGATGTAGCAATAGAGGGTAGTAAATTTTGCAACACTTGTATCATGATCTTAATGAAACTCCAATCTGTCTGGTGAATGAGCTTACTTTTAGTCGATACTTTGCGTTTGTATTGAACAAAGCTGTGGGAAGCTTCGGTAAAATCATCATGATGTAATGAAGCAAAATGCGTTTATCCGTTAGGAAAACCAATCGAAAAGTAATGGAGGGTATAACGCTGAACATTGGATCGCCAAATCCGATTAATATGTTGATTGAAACTAATGATTGTGTCTTCATTGTCAGTCGTCGTGCGCCATTCGGCGCTGCCCTCGCGCGGCTTTATCGCATTATTGGAACGTGACTCGAAAAGCTGCTGCTGCTTTGTACACTTCTCTGTAACGCGAATTCAATTTCTATATCATGTGAAAAGTTTTAAGTTATTTAAGTTTCTCGAGTTGTTTAGAAACTCGCAGAACCGTGTATGTAAACGTACCTTAAAGCCGGATCGAAGTTTTCCACCATGATGCCGCCAAAAATCGACAATTTGAGGCCGATTTTTCCGGTTGACGGCACATCGATATCACCAGTAATTACGTGTATATGGCCGGGCACGTAGACTAATAAATACAGAAAGAAAAATGTGCAGCTTGAATACGTCAATTTTCATCATCGTCTAATTTGGGAGAATCGACTTTCCTGTGGCATTTTCGTAATATGTATTTTTATTGACTGTAAATAAGTTTTCCCATGTTTAGTTTCATAAACGTGAGCCCACCCTGGGGTCGGACGTTATGTCACGTGTGTTCAGTAATAAATAACTCATGTAGGTTTATGGCTGGAAAGAGCTTAGACCAGCCAAATAAAAATAATGCAATAGCCATGTCAGGAGTTAAACGTACTATCGCCCCTATTACACATCCGGACGTGCTTCTTACGGTTCTTTTTATGTCTGAGGCTCTAAGTGAGTAAAATTCACCTATAATAGACCTGTCAACAAATTACCGTTTACTCAAAGAAAAAAAGCCGGCTAAAAAGTAGAGGGTTAGATATTTCGAAGCAAAATAGAAATCCATAAAAGGATTCTTTTAGAGAGCTTTTGTCGTCGTCATTAACAAAAATAATGGGTAAGCTAAATGTAATGACCATGTTGGCTTTTGTAAATAGTTAATTTGGTTCTTTTCATTTTTGTTTGGTTTTGTTCGGTTTAGTTTTAGCGCGTAGTTTAAGTTAGCTTTAAAATTCAATTCGAAAATAGTTGCACCCTCTGTCATTGGTTATTGCGCGTTAACCGATTCACAATTTCGTGCAAAATCGGGGTTGACGAAACCTCCCCCGCGAGTGAGGGACATTTTTGGAAGAAACGGAGACTTCGAATTTGACCATCCTTGTGAACACATCTAGTTTTCGTACTCATCGTCTCGTGTCGTGAAACCCACTTAATTGAAGTGGCACCGAAGTCCAAAATTATCGTTGAATTCCACCCATGCCAATCGGTCCATGGTCTCTTCGCGGTCCGCAAAAAAAAGTAAGTCAATTTTGATTTAACGAATTGTGGATCACGGAGAAAATCGAACAAAGCTCTTCGTTTAGGTAGGCTTAAGTCAACTAAAACTGACTTAAGTGCCCTGGAGACAAACATTTTTTGGTCCTTCGAGCCGGATCCGTCATAATTGGTCGTTTAATTGTGGCTTTTCATTGTTAAAATTGTCAACCAAAATTTTCAAAATTCGTTTCATTGTCTCCAGCGCAGTGCAACTATTTTCTTTTCTCCTTGTTTGTTTAGTCATATCGTCGTCATCTAGTTAACAAATTTATCGTCAATTGTTTTAATCAATTTAAAACAAAACCATACAAACAAAATTATTCGTTTCGAAAGCGTTGCGTTAAAAAATTCGACATTTTTCTGGGAAACTACCTGGGTTTTCCCAACATCTGTTCGACAACTTGGGGTTTGGCCGGAAAAGGTCCGTCTCACTGGCGTCGATTTTATTACGGTTCAATTGTAAGTACCTGTTTTCTTTTGTTCGTTCGCAAACACCGCATTCTATTGCAAAAACTCACAATTTTGGTATTCAATTGATCAGCAACAGTGGCTGCAAAGGCAAAAGAGAATCGCGCCCAACGGGATTGTTTGAAGACGCAAATGTTTGAAATTTGGGAGGTTGCGAAATCTTCGCAGGAACAACCTTCTTTACGTGCGTTGTTAAAAAGACGGTTCGCTCGCGCCCAATCGATTTTTGAGAAATTTGAACCTCTGCACTCGGCAATTCTTGCACACACCGCGGCCCAATCTGAACCGGATTTCGCCGCGGAAGAACAAATACGCAGGGAATTTTTTGAAGCGTTCGATGAAATCGAAGCCATTTATGTCAATCATTTTCCCGAAATCGATCGTCCAGCGTCAACAGAAACAAATCAAAGCACTTCGTCGTCGTCAAACTTTCGCCTGCCGAAATTGTCGTTACGCAATTTTAATGGCAACTTCAGTGAGTGGAGTTCTTTTATCCAGTTCTTTAACAACGCGGTTCACTCTCGGGCAGACGTGGCACAAATTGAAAAATTTCAATATCTACTTAGTTGTTTGTCGGGGGAACCCTTGAACTTAGTGAAGGCTTTAACGTTGTCAGAAGAAAACTATCCGATAGCGTATAAGGCTCTTGTCGACCGATATGAGAACAAACGAAGGTTGTCATATCATTATTGGAACAACATTCAGGCATTGCCTAAGTTGAAATCAGAATCGTCACAGGGACTACGTGAAACAATCGACAAATTCACGGAAAATCGTTCAGCCTTGCTGGCCCTAAATTTATCGCATTCGTTAGAGGATTTCATGTGGCTACAACTTTTACTCGAAAAACTCGATCCCGAAACGCGGAAACAGTTTGAGGCCGAAATTCGCTCGTTAGGACCAGCCGATGTCCCGAAATATACTCAGCTGGCCGAATTCGTCGAAAGCCAGTGCCGAGTACTTGATTCGTTAGGGAATTGCAATCCAAAATCGTCGACAACTATCGCGTCGTCAAATCCCAAATCAAAAACAAAATCGGTTTTGCTCGTCGACTCGTCGTCGCCGTCGACAAATTGCTCCGTTTGTGCAGGAGACCACCACATATACAAATGTCCGGACTTTGTGTCAAAAACACCTCGCCAACGGTTCGAAGTGGTAAAGTCACGGCGCCTTTGTATCAATTGTCTTCGTTCGTCCCACCAATCAAAATCTTGTCCGTCGAAATCATCGTGTCGCTCTTGTATGGAAAAGCATCACACTATGCTTCATTTCAACAAAAATTCGACTCAAAATTCGTCAACAACTTCGCAGCCCTCCAGTTCAAATTCGATCGAAACAAATTCGTCAGCGCCGAACGTACCCAACTCGCAATTAACCACCTTGACCAGTTCGATCGGTAACAAAGTTGTTTTACTAGCAACCGCGGTCATCGAGGTAAAAGATATGCACGGCAATTTTCATCGCATCCGTGTCATTCTAGACAATTGTAGTCAGGGTAGTTTCATAACGCAGAAATGTCTTCGTCGTTTAGGGTTGCGGTTCACACCTTCGAAGATGCACGTGAAGGGAATTAATCCAGGCGCGGAATCCATTTCTCCTGGATTTTCAAAGTGTATAATTCGGCCGCGCAATTCCTCAATCGCGCAGCAAAAAATCATTGCGCATGTGTTGCCCAACATTACCGGCGATCAGCCGTCCAATCCCGTGGACATTAGTCGTTGGAAACACATTTCGAATTTGAACCTCGCGGACCCTGACTTTAATAGTCCACATCGTGTCGAAATGCTTCTCGGTGGTGACGTTTATGCCACTCTTCTTCGACCTGGTGTTTTGTTGGGTACAAACCCAGGTGAGCCCGCCGCGATAAATACCATATTCGGTTGGGTGATAAACGGCCCAGTAGATTTTCGCGTTCCATCGGTGGTAAACACTTATTGCACCATAATGGAGCCGGAACCATTAGAGGTCTCTTTGAAACGTTTGTGGGAACTTGAAGAAGTGCCCAACGAAAGCTTCGCGAATCCCGATGATATTCAATGCGAAAGACTTTATGCGGCTTCTGTGACGCGAGGTGAAAATGGCAGATACACGGTCGCGTTACCGTTCAAAATTCAGAAAACGGAATTCCCAAACTCCCGCGACATTGCGGTACGTCGATTTCTCCTGCTGGAAAATCGTTTAATTCGAAACCCGGCCTTGCAACAAGAATACGTCCAATTCATGCGGGATTATTTAGATTCGAATCACATGTCTCGTGCGCCTCCGCTACCTGAAAATTCGGTTCAAAATTATTACATCCCGCATCATTGCATCTTGAGACCGGACAGCAGTTCGACAAAATTGCGCGTTGTCTTCGACGCCAGCGCCAAAGCGTCGAACGGACAGTCACTTAATGACACCTTGTATTCTGGACCCAAGTTGTTGCAGGATATCGTCAAGGTGTTGTTAAAATTTCGTTTACATCGCGTCGTGTTCACTGCCGATATCCGCCAGATGTATCGACAAATTTTAATCTCTCCAAAAGATCGCGACTTTCAGCGTATTATTAGAAGAATACGTTTTGAATACCGTAACGTACGGTATTAGTTCGGCTCCTTTCTTAGCAATTCGTACACTTTTACAATTAGCTGATGACGAACAAGGGCGCTTCCCTGGCGCAGCTGAAATTCTCCGCACCGACGTGTACATGGATGACATTGTCACCGGTTGTCATTCGACGGCTGAGGCCCTTGAATTGCAAGACCAGCTAATAAAATTGTTGCAAATCGGACAGTTCGAATTAAGAAAGTGGGCAAGCAACTCGCCCCTCGTCGTCAATCATCTTGATCCGAATCTACGCCAGGTCACTCTCGAATTCGATCAGGACAAATCAAATTCGCCCATCAAAATTCTCGGCCTGCAATGGCTACCTTCTCCTGACACCTTTTCGTTTAAGGTAAATTTGAAAGATCGTGCTTGCACAAAACGAAACATTTTGTCCGAAGTTGCCCGAATTTTTGATCCGCTTGGTTTTCCGTTAACCTTTTTTGCGAAGCATTTAATACAACACCTATGGTGTCTTGGACTGTCCTGGGATGATGTTCCCCCACAAGAAGTAATTGACCGATGGGGACAGTACCTCGCTCAATTACCAGAGGTGTCGGAGATAAAAATAAATCGCCACTTGTCAATCGGGTCGCAGCTTTCGTGCGAACTACATGGTTTTTGCGACGCCTCAGAAATAGGGTTTGCGGCAGCGGTATATTTGCGTGTTACCACCGCGGACAATGAGGTGTCTGTCAATCTCGTGATGGCCAAAACAAAGGTTGCACCTTTGAAACGTAGATCGTTACCCCAATTGGAATTGTGCGGTGCTCAACTCCTTTCAAAATTAATCAAGTATGTGCGCTCCATCTATGAAAGCGTTTGTAGTTTTGCTTCCGTGACCGCCTGGACCGATTCGATGATCGTCTTAGGTTGGCTCCGTTCATCCCCTCATAGATGGAAAACATTCGTGAGTAACCGCGTAGCGTACATCCAAGAAGACATCCATCCCGGTGCCGATGGCGTAATCCGTGTCGCGACTGTCAAAACAAACGGCGGTAGCTTTCGACGGCCTGTCGTAAAATTGTGCCCTCTGCCTTCGCAGTAATAGAAAAATGCACCGCATTTTTGGCGGGCAGAATGTTGGCTTTTGTAAATAGTTAATTTGGTTCTTTTCATTTTTGTTTGGTTTTGTTCGGTTTAGTTTTAGCGCGTAGTTTAAGTTAGCTTTAAAATTCAATTCGAAAATAGTTGCACCCTCTGTCATTGGTTATTGCGCGTTAACCGATTCACAATTTCGTGCAAAATCGGGGTTGACGAAACCTCCCCCGCGAGTGAGGGACATTTTTGGAAGAAACGGAGACTTCGAATTTGACCATCCTTGTGAACACATCTAGTTTTCGTACTCATCGTCTCGTGTCGTGAAACCCACTTAATTGAAGTGGCACCGAAGTCCAAAATTATCGTTGAATTCCACCCATGCCAATCGGTCCATGGTCTCTTCGCGGTCCGCAAAAAAAGGTAAGTCAATTTTGATTTAACGAATTGTGGATCACGGAGAAAATCGAACAAAGCTCTTCGTTTAGGTAGGCTTAAGTCAACTAAAACTGACTTAAGTGCCCTGGAGACAAACAGACCACATTATATTTTAATAATGATGATATGAACAAATAATGCAAAAACAAGACAAATGTATATTACTAAGAAGACAATAAATTACAATAAAATAACGGGTGACTATTAAAATTTTCACTTAGGGTTAAAATTTAAAAATTCTGGATTTAGGTAACACATTGGTAGTTGAAATTCAAAAAGGTATATTATTAGGTATACTCATGTCATATCGTGAGGAAGTTCCTTAACATTGACACAGAACATAATAAAACACAACAAAGTCAAAATGTGTAGGCGAGACGCCGGTAATTATGTTGATTAGCACTGCACTATTACTTGATAGTAATATCCGTAATAGTGTATGTACTCCGGCAAAATTGCCGTGCCGCCGGGTGGTGGAGGGTTAAGTAGAATAAATTAAAAATTTGTATTTATTTTTAAAAAGATTAATGTGACGAGTGATATTGTATTTTATTTGCACAAATTTCTTTGATATTTGGCTTTATTGAAGAGAGCTGTAGCCTCATATCTGACTCGGCATCCAAGCGGGTACCTACGGTACTTGATTTTGGTGTAAACATATGAAGAAAATCCAGTTTCACAAAGATATGTGCTTACGAATGGTAAAAGGATGGAAAAAGCTTTCTTTGACAACTCTGTATACTCCTGTTTTAGGCTGCACCAAAATTCGACTACAGGCTGCTTTTCTAATATCTGTTTTAGGAAATCAAGTCTATTAGTTTTTCGTACTGTTGAGAGGATAAACTTTGGGGCTTTTAGGGTGCAGTGGGCACTAAGCGGCGGCTGCGGAGCCTCTGCGCATCTTTCGCTTTCGCGGAGCCTGCGGTTCCGCGGAACACACTTTGAAGAACGCTGTATAGCGCGTAGGTATAGATGCCAACAAGTTCAATAAATTCTAAGAAAAAAGAAAATCGTTGCCGATAATATATCTTTAATCTTTAACACTATAATGCAAATAGATGTCCGTTTCGTGTCACAACATAGCGGCACCCACGAAACAGTGTTGCTATGACACGTCCCTTTTGACAGTAAAACCTGTCATTAATTTTATAAGAAAAATATTACAATAATGGATAATTTAGATGAACTTGAGCGACAAAGAGCAGCAAATAGAGAACGACAAAGACGTAGGCGGGAACAAGGAAGCCAAGAAGAAAGAGATATCCAAAATGAGCGTAGAAGATTAAATTATCTGCAAAGTGATAGCGAAAGAGAGACACAAAATGTCAGTACTACGTTTTCTTGGAAACGATTAATTAATGTTATCCCCATTTACCTCAATTCCTGTACGCTTTTTTTAAATAGAAATGGTGAAACGTGAACATTTAGTTCTAAACTACAGCAGAATTTGAAAAAAACGGGAAATGTCCAAAAAATAACACTTTTTTTTAAATTTTTGATATATGTAGTTTGAATATGGTTTTTAGTAATAGGTTAGAATTATTTAACAGTATGTCAGTTTATAAACATTTTATTACAGTCTATTTTTTAATCAAAGAACAACGACCTGTTGATTTAGGTTTGTAAATATAAAATTTTACTAAACCTAGGGAATTTAATGATATCTATTGGCTACACCAGCCAACGTTTATCATTTTTAATGTCCTTGAAAGTACGCAAACTCGCAGCTAAAATTTGAACGTGTTATTAAAAATGCCTCGCAAAGTAAGACATTTATTAAACTCTCAAATTCGTTGTTATTAACTTTACTAACATGCTGCGCTACTAATATCTCTAATAACCTCAATTTTTATATGATAAGATGTTTCACCCTATGTCAAAAGTGTATAATGTCAGCTCTATTTTGGGTGTAAATTGCGGTGTTGTGGTTCTTTGATTAAAAAATAAACTACGTAGTTATAAAAACGTCAACAAGAAAAGTTTGGTTATGTTAATGGAGTTAATTCTCTTCTTTCCAAACAATAATTAACAATACCGTGCTCCTCTCTGGTCGTTAACAGTATGTATTCTTTTATGTTTCATATCTTTTTCTTGTTCAGTCATTTCGTGTAAGTAGGTAATTCTTTGAATGAAAGAATACGAATTTATTAAACTTAACTTTAAATTTGAAGTTTCAAATTTTTACGCCAACCTTAAAGTGAAAATTACTAGCCTCAGAACGGCAGTGCGGCAACTTGCAAACACTTTGACAGTGCGGGAGTTTAGTAAATGGATAGTACCGGGTGATCAAGAAGGACTGTTTAAGTTAGCAATACAATTAAGAACATTTTTTTATTCGGCT
Organism: Tenebrio molitor; assembly: GCF_963966145.1. NCBI lineage: Eukaryota > Metazoa > Arthropoda > Insecta > Coleoptera > Tenebrionidae > Tenebrio > Tenebrio molitor. The sequence continues at coordinate 24,962,822 of NC_091050.1, read as the reverse complement.
ATTTACAACACTGCAACCGGTTATGTTTTGTGGGTTTATTTGACAGATATCTGACGTAGCATTATGAGAGTAAAAATTAACGGCAAAAAGAAATTAAAGTTGGAATTTGGAATAATAATCTAAAAATTAACTAAAGGACATTCTCGAAGTGCTCCCCATTTTGCTCCAAACATAAATTAACTCTTCTCTCGAACGATTCACCAGCATGTTTAATTTAATTTGAAATGTCAAATTTCACTTGTCACTGGGCGCGTTCAGCAGACGAAACAGTTTCAAAACTGTTTCACAATTGTCTGATGAACGTACCGCTCCATGTTTCGCTCCAAACGTAGCGCTACGGAGCGGACGGAGCGTACTTGCAACACCGCTCCATCGCTGCGCTACCAATGGAGCGATGTTTGCGTTTGCGCAGTACTCTTCTGAAATACCGTAAACGGCGCCAACACTTCAATATTAGAGAGTTTTCGCGTTACGTTCCGTTAAAATAACCGGTACGCTATTCGCAAGAAATTACCGTAATCGTTTATTGTAATAATGAATCGGTTACGCTATTGCCTAGCAACACCGGCGTTAGCGTACACGGTTATCTGAAAAACGTAACGCGAAAACTCTCTATTCATTCAGCTGTTTCGAGATAATTACCACACCACTTTAATAAATCCTGATCAGAGATAACGTCTCTGCCCTGTACATCGCACAAAAAGTGGGGTTATGTTATCACAGTATTTGACAGCTCAGAGCTCAGGGTAGCAAAACATAGCGTAACCGTTCAGCAGAATCCAGAATAAATTTGGAGCGGGTAGCATGGAGCGGAAAACAATTACCGCTCAACGCTCCAACCTGCTGAATGCGCCCACTGATGCGGCTGTCTCTGTGAAGCCGTCAACAACCGGAAGTTACTGCAGTTGTACCATTTAAAAATAAAATTCAGCATTACCAACTTAAACAGTCCTTCTTGATCACCCCGTACCTTTTTAAAAACATCTAGCATTTAATTGTTTAATTGGTTGCCTAAAATTAAACTAATTTAAAATGTACTATAATATGGCGGCCAAAAAATTTTAGCCGTCACCATCTTGACATTTACGTAAAGTGTAAATAAATCTTAAGGAACCGTAACCCCACTTTCGATTCCTGTTATTTTGACATGCTTATTGTTATTCTGCATTCTGTTTAAAGCTCAGACATTCAAAAAATCCGACATGACTGAAGAAAATTAGAGCAGTCGTACATAGACAACCTGAGGTAATGTCCAGTTTTGAAATTTACCACCCAAAAAATATCAATTATAATCAAGACGGTAATCGTAATGACAATAAAGTATGGATTACAATTTTTTTTTAAATGTTAGAAAATGACGGCTAAATTTTTTTGGCCGGCATGGTACCACATAGAATTCCTTTTTATCTTCTAATTATTATTATTATTGTTGACGGCTAACAGGCTTGACGCCCAATTAGAAGCCCTGCCAAAAAGAAAATGATACACAAAACACAATCACCACGCAACAACGATTACACAGAGAGCATCCCAGCACCCAGGCTACAACTACCGAGCACTCATCTGAGTAGGATCGCCCTGATTCACGAGGAGATGGAGAAGAATTTTTTGATTTGCAAAATGCTGCAACAAAAAATATCGATTATGCTTTTGATCATATTTCTTTTAAACAAAACTGGGTAGCACATTATTACCTAAAGTCCATTCACGTTGGATTTTCCTAGTCAAGTTCAAATAATTCAATATTGTGGCGGTGTGATTTTTACTTCAAAAATGCTTTAGCTGTGTATGTCACCAATACGGGCTGATAAAGTAACCAAGTCATTCGTAGACTGTACAGGTTATGTTATTCCCTGTCAGCAAAGAAAGTCATTTTTCAAATATTGTTATTAAACTTTTTAGAAGATAACAATAGGTAATAATACATCCATTTTGTTATCATTTGCACTAAAAATAGCGTCAGTTGTTAATCGGTATGATAGGATTAGGAACATACAATCGGTACCTAACTCCTACCTACTGGTGTTGTACTTTTCTGCTTGCGTTGTTGATTAAGTGAAAAAACCCTTAATGACTACATTTACTTAACCTTCTGCGACTAACATGATGAGTGATGAGGAACCAGAATAAGTTAGATATAGAAAATGAACCCAATAGGAAATTGTGTGAAGTTTCTTTCATTGGCAATAAAATTTCAGTTATTCAGTTCAGAGACACTTATACGTTTTGATTGTGGTTGTGACGTTTCAAGAATGTATTGTTACAAACCACAAAATAGTTACATACCACAAAAGAAAGGTGTATTTTGATTTTTAATGATTTTTTTCTAATATAAGTTTTTTCGATGTACATATTACCTTTAAAATAACGTTGTATTGTTAAAACTGCTCAATAAAGGTCGTAAATAGATTATAATCATGTTAATACATACAATATTAAAGGATTCTAACTAATTAATTTTCGAACTGAAGCTATTTTTTCTTGAGTCCGTATTAGCTTGCGGGTTTCGTCACATTACGTCAGTTGTGGAAGGTTAACGCAATTTTAAAATTAACCTTTTTTCTTTTCGCTATGGTAAAATCACCCAGGAATAGAATTCTATTAAAAAATCTGTGTCTTTATTTCACACGTCAAACTAACATTCAAAATTAAAGACGTCAAATAGCTCTCAATCGCTCTATCACGAATAAAACCTTGATAAAACACGATAATGTAAAAATTACTAGGAAAGGAGGCGCAGGCTTGCAACGTGACAACAATTTGGCAGGGAAAATCCAACGTGAATGGACTTTATATAATTTCCTGTTTGTGTTTGTTATTTGTTAGTTGCATTTATGATGATTTTTACGTTTTTTTATTAGGTAAGTACCTATATTGGGTGATTCAAAATAATTGTGGATAAGTATGGCAACTATATACGAAAATTTATGTGGCAACTGTGTGGGTAAGATAGAGTTGACATTTCTTTGGCAGTTCATAGTCGCACAATTTTGAAAATTGTCAAATCAATGTGCAATGGTATAAAAAAAATCAAATGCATGATTATGAAATGTCATACAAATGTCAACTCTACCCCACCCATACAGTTGCCATGTACATTTTCGTGCATAGTTGCCATATTTATCCACAATGACTTTGAATCACCCAATACATACAAGCTTAGTCACATAAGAGTTATTTCTGAAATTTTTGTAAACGCAACCCAAAATACACAGGCCCCTCACACGATATTTTATTTGATTCAAGTTAGTAATTTTGATTACTTTGCTTTGGCAACAAATGAAAAATTTATGGAAATGTCAAGATGACAGTAGGTATCTACCTTTATTATACCGCATCACACATTAACGCGAAAAATATTTTGAAAATGTGTCTCCTTAATCCATCTCAGATTTTCTTGCCTATAATAATGAGCATATTGACGATTTGCTTCCCCGTTACTACTAATTCTGGCCTCGTCGCTGTTTTTTTGAAAAAGTTCTCGTCCTCATTGATCTTTTGTTGCATGAACAAAATTGGACCCGTTTTGGAAAATCAATGGGCTTCAATTCTTGTACTAAAGGATGTGGTAGGGGTGACACTTATTCGCGCAAAGAATACACCCTACCGATGACTGATTTATACCCAGCTGTCTAGCTACAGATATTTCACTAAGATACAGGTTCTTCATCCACTGCCTGAAATACAGCTATTTCATTTTCAGGATTAGGAGTTGTCCTTTGATGCGATCTTCTATGTGAAGGATAATTCCGAATCAATTTTTTTTTCTAACATCCTAAATGTTTCAAGGACTGGGTGAATGCCATTCGGATACTTTTGGACGTAACGATCAATCGATCATGATGACAGTTAACCTCGCAACGAATTTTGTCAGACAAAGCAATCGTGGAGTACATGTTTAATTTTTTAAAGTTGATGAAGCAAGTGATATGTATTTTGGCTTGCATTAAAAAAAATCTCTTATGTGTATATACAACTGCCTTTATCCACTTGTTCTTTGGTCTTCCTTTCTTTTTCTTTCCCTACTGTCTTCCTCTGTATATGGCTTGTTTTGTGAGCCTATTTTCTAACTCTAATAATTCCAACACATAAGAACAAATTGGTTCACAAAATAAGATTGTGACGACGTCCATGTTTTAACAAACGAACTATACCGGGACATTTTTTTAACTCTGAACATAGTCCATATTTATTCCCTATGTTCAATTTTAAAAAACACAGATCAATGCATTGTGAGTTGCTATGCAACCAACTATACCGAACACCAGAGATTTTGAAATAATGTTAAAAATTGTTCCATTATGTGTATTTCTTCTTCAAACAACTTGACCATTTTGTTAATCTGTCAATTACTTATTTTCGTTACCTTGGTTACGTGATTACATACATGCATTAACCTGTGTTTTTTTAAAACTGAACATAGGGAATAAGTATGGGCTATGTTCAATGTTAAAAAAAATGTCCCGGTATTTTAACAAATATTAGATAATCACGGGTAAATCAAACACACAACTGATTCTAAGTGACATTAATTTTCATTTAAGTAATATATAGCAAGAGCATAAACATGTAAATATACTACAAATATTTAGGGTAGGTACTAAATAAAACTTGAAGACGTGATATCTTTGTTACCACACCTAGTGTATATTTAATTCTGCTACCTATATAATTTATAAGATATAAGACGCAAACCTCCTGTGAATTTCTTAGTACGTATTTTATTTAAGTCAAAAGCATAAAAATTATCTTCACATGCTTTTTTTGTAAAGAACAGTGGCAATCAGGAAGTCTCAAGTGTCCGTCTTCCCATTTATATGCAGATCCAGCCACATTCTGATTCGAGACATCTCAAAGTAAGACGCAAGATTTATTAATTTGCATATTCGTCTGTTGAGCTCAGAGTTGTTTGAAGTCTACTACGACGTTCCTTAAATTATTCATAACATTGTCACCCCATGTATCTAAAGTATAACTATCCCTTTCCATTAATCGGTTTCCTCAATTCAAAGCTTCTGATAACCAATTACCAATTCAATACTCCAAACAGTTATGAGGTTTGAACAGTAGAATCGCTATTAAACGAATAAAACAAACAAATGTGTAAATCTCAGGGGTTGTTATGCAATCTCAGAAAAATATTCAATTTACGAGAGATTTATCGCCGAGTCGAATCTCCACTAGCTAATATAGTTATATTTTTATGTAACAAATGGTGTCTGTCAGAAGGTTACTATTGGAACGAGTTGATAAATCATAGTCATTATTAAAAACCAGAGATAAATAGCTGCAATCACACCACCAGACAAAATACAGCAACCGACAAGACTAACAAGTTACAAGTACTCACAAAATGAGGCATTTTGTTGGGAAAACAGTTTATTCAACATCAAATTTTGAAATCAAGTTGTTTGTTACAGTTACGCAAGAAAGGGCTTAAATTTTAATAATGCTCGCTTTACACGATCACTTCTTCTTTTTCACGTGTTTATCAGTAATGTAATATTTAGAAGTGTTCGGACGATTCATAAATTTCAGAGGCAAGTTGTTGTTATTCTTCAAATTTTCCATAAACTTAAATAACGAAATTTGACTATCCGTCATGTCATAACCATTCGTCAACTTCCCCTCGTCGTCCACGCTTTTTCCTTCATCCTGTACATAATCCAACAAACTCTCATCATCCAAACTTTCATCGTCGCCACCATCGTTTCCAACTAACTTTTCGAAAATCGTGCAAGCCACGTCGCCATTTAACTTGTAACCGTTCTTCTCGTGATAGCCGTTTATTTTCACGCCGTTCTTGACGCCGTTCTTTTTTTTAACGCCGTTCTTTCTGCAGATTTTATTAAGCATCTCCATCGGTGTTGCATCTTGATTTTCCTTCCGTGCCACGTCCTCGATTACACTTAAGTTAGCTTTCGGCTTTATTTGCACCTGAATTCCGTTAAATTCGTCGAGCTTCCGTTTCAGTTCTTCGTTGATTTTTTCCGTTTCCCTCCTTCTTGAAATTTCTTCCTGCAGCAGACTACTTAATTCCATCACCTTTTTCTCGATGTTTGTTTCCTGCTGTTTGTTTTTGTTGGGGATGTTTTCGGACGTTTTAGCCCTGCGGACCGGTTTGTCAGTCATGCTGATTTTGGAACCAAAATGTCTGAAGGGTGCTGATTTGGCCTTGTGCACCTGCGGACTTTTCACCGATGTGAAATTGGACATGGTATCCATGGCGGACTCGCAGGTCAGGGTGAAACTGGTGTTGCACCACTGATATTCGGAGTTGCCGTCTGCGTGTTTCTGTTTCAGAATGTCAAGGATTTTTTCGACCGTCGCAACGGATAATTCTTCGTTTACTCTGAAATCGGCGATTTCTAGCGACTGGCTGTATTCGACCAGGTCGATAATCCTCATCCCCATGTTTTCTGTTATTCCGCATTTCTGCATATCTAAAGCTTTCATCCATAAATCATCATCCAATTCATTCAGAATAAAATCAAGTCCATTATCACCGATCAAAGGGTTTCCATTTAGTGTTATCCTTTTAATACCCCGCATCACCTGGATATTAGGATCCGAATACCTCAATGAATTATGCCAGCTCTCGCAATATCTGTTGATTTGTTGATATTTAATTAGTTTGGCTAAATGTTCGCCACTTTGGGCTGTTAATCCACATCCGCTCAGGTTCAACACCTCGATATTGGGGGCGAACCGTACGTAGGCGCAGACGATTTGACATCCGGCATCGCAGATCCGGCAACGACTCAAGGTCAGAGTTTTCAAAGTCTTGTTCTTTTGCAACGCCTTCATCAGCGGCTCCAGATACTGGGCGAACATCGGCACTCCGTCGAACTCTAGACAGGTCAGGACTTGAGTGTTTCTTACCGTGCAGGACAACGATTTCAGCAATGATTTCAAGATAAAAGCCGTCCACAGCGAACCGGATCGTCTCTTCATCTGACGTAATTTCTCTTCAGTGTCGACATCATGTAAAAATTGACAATTACCTAATCTACTTTTTATAGCGATAACATGGAGACTGGTGTCGTGCCTGAGGGCATTTATCACTGGACTCCATTCTTCCACTTTCAACCGGTCAGCCACAAAATTCAGAACGGTTTGACATTTCGGCTTTGCTGGCTTCACCACCGGGGCGGGAGTGCTGTTTAGTCGGCGACACAGCTCGGTGTACCACACGTAGAAGATGTTTACCGGTTTCTGGTTGTTGATAATGGAAGGATTTTTCTGATATGGCATTTTATGGTCAAATTTTCAGTTTAATTTGGGACGATTCGAGTTTTTTCAACAAAAATCAACATGAATGAATGATTTTATAAACTTGACAAACAACAAAATAAGTGATTGACATTTGTAAATTATTTTTTTTTGACAATGCTTGCACAGATCACTGAAGTCAATTTTGAAAAACAATCCTAGCCGACTTAGGGAGTCATTCACGAAACCGGGTAAGGCTCGATAATACATTGCAAATTCAAAACCATGACAACTTATATCGTTGAAGCATTAGATGTGCCGTTTCGTTAACGATGTCCAAATTATCTGTGTTTCGTGAATTTACTCCTCTTTCAATAACTAGAAAGTGCGATACAATACAATGGAAGAATATATTGATTTGACAATCATTACCGTCTAGTTTGAGGTTTTGAACAAATTCATATCAGAATTTAGTACAAGGCTAATGAATCGATTATACTCCGTCCAGCGAGAGATTGGGAGATTTTAAATTGTAGACTTGTTTCCCAACACTACAAAATGCACTAGAATATATCAATTAGAGCATAAATTCAGAGTAAAAATTGTTACTACTTGAAGGTAAATAAATAAATAATTTACGCTAGGTAGTACTTTCTCTGCGTAGAATTTAGTGATTTTTATGTCAACCAATCTCTCGTTGGACAAACTATAATATATGTATAAAGTTAATCAATCGTTATGAGTATGCGTACCTATGCCCAATAAATTACTGTTGATTATTTTATACAGGGTGTCCCAAAAACGGCGTACTAACGATGCACTACGGTGTATAAGAGATTACCGTAAACGCCAGAAAAATGTTTAAAAAATTCTATTGGACTTATTTGCTGATTTGGCGATCTTTGAAAGTGGCACTTAACAGGTCAATTATTTCGAAATATATGTATTAAATTGTCACGACAGCTATCTCTAATCGTACATATTATCACAAAAGTACAAGATCACTCACTGCCAATATCTAATCCTGCATAATAGAGAATTTAGAAGCTTTGGAAATCGAAAAAATTATTTTAAATCCACTACGGTAACATTGTAAGGTAATGATGTACGAGTATATCTTTGTTTACATTGTATTACCCTTAAATAAAACAATAATTGATTTTTTTTGTCTGAAAATTGTTTTCCATATTTTTTTCATGGATACAGGGTGATTTACGAGGAATAATGAGCCCGACGGAATAGAAAATGCAACCCGCAATTCATCAGGAGAAAAACCCGGACATTTACCGCTTCGATGTCCGGCTTTTTGTTGCAATGTATTGTGGGTTGCATTTTCTATTCCGTCGGGCTCATTATTCCTCGTAAATCACCCTGTATTTAAACATCCTCGATAAGGTAGTAAGTAGTTAGTACGCCAATTTTGGGACACCTGTATTTTATTTTTATTTATCCCTTAGATTTTTATTTAATGTGTTTTGTTTTTTACTGAAATTTTCGACGTTAGGCGATAGCAATCAAAACAGGAAGAATCAAATTACTTTATTTCAAATTAGTTTAACTTGCTTAAAACTATGAAAACAAATTAATTTGAATCAACAATAGTCTTCTCTGATAATTTCGAACAATAATACAAAGTGTCTATAAAAGAACGTAGGTAGTACGGTCGGTAGACAAATATAACTGGGACACTTAAAATTTCATCTATGTAAATCAGACTATTGAATTTCAATATATTTGCCAGTGTCTATATAATATGTTATGCCAAAGTTAACCTATTTGTGATGAAGCCATAATTAAACGATGCAAATTTGTAAATTTTGACTTACGTGATTGTCATTTTTGTCCCAGTTTTATTTGTCCATCCATTGTACCTATAGTAAATCCATTTTTGTAATGACGAACTAGCTGGAACTTTTTTTTGTTGGATTTTTTTACAAAATAAATAAAAATTGGACAGTTCGCAACAATTTAAATTGTCACTGCCATAATGAGTGAATTTCCAAAACGGAGAAGAGCATCACTAAGCAAGCAGATGAAGCAGCACATTTTAAAGGTTTTCAACAAACTAAAAGGAATAACACATGGAGATTATGGAAACGTAATGAAAAAGTACAAAATTGTAGAAGCAAATGATGTAACCCACAACCTAACTTTTTAAAAGCCAAAATTTGCGGTAAAAAGATGTGTTCACAAGACAAAAGTTACTAAATTTAGTAACTTTAGTTCGTCATTACAAAAATGAATTTACTTACTATATATCAAGAGTTCTGTGTAATTCAAATATATTTGATTTTTGCCGCTCTGTAACATATTGTGATACCAAGTAGAAAAACAGAGGTTAGGTATATTCTATTTTTTTTTTAAATCAGCTGTCAGTGTCAAAACTTTGTAAAAGACCAGACTGTGTTACCCTAAAACCTGTACTTTCCGACCAACTGTATAACAATTCCCCCCACGTCAAAATTGAGGTTATGTCTGTCAGTCTGTCTAACGTAATTGAAATGTCGAACGTAGTCAGTGTTAAAAGTTTCAATGAATGTAGGTACTATTACGATCATAAAATTTTGGACATCAAACTTCTGTCACATTAAAAAAATTACTCTAAATCATGCTTTATTGAAACTGTCACATGAAAGATGAAATTGTTGTCAATTTGACACCGGTTTAAAATATAATTTTTTTAATATGCGAGTACATTTGGGTATTTGTTTTATATTTTTTATTAATTAGGTAAAACCTCGTTCTATTCCATTTGTCTGATTGTTACAACTTTTTGAATATTATCTCGATAAATCTGACATTCGCATTTTCAAAATTGACACAATCAAAATACATAAAGGTCGTTTTAGAATGTATGACAGCACGATGACATTAGTGTCCAAAATTTTTTGATCGCAATAGTACATACCTACTTGTATTTAAGGAGTATTTTATAGAGCATGTAAGTACTTTCGTTTAGGTACAGTGGCGAGCACGGAATTTCGCACACATTGGACATTTCACTGACATAATTTTATTAAAATGAGATACTGGCGGCAGTTTCGTGACAGTTTAGGTGAAACATCAGTCATGATCACATATATCAGGATTGATTATAATGACCATAAAGCTTAGACTAGATAGTTTTTTTTAATGACATACAAATAGGTGTGCGAAATTCCGTGCTCCCCACTGTACATTGAAGTGGACTTTGGAACACAACGATTTTTTGTAATGAAACACAGTTGCAGTTTAAACAATGAAGAAAACATTATTTTTTTCGGGGTTGAATGTATTTTGTCGTTTTAAAGCCATCACATATGATTGCAGACGTCCCACGTACTATTGGGGACAAAATACTTTGGTCGTCAAAGTCAGTTGACTGACATAAAGTTGTAAAGCAAGCATTAGGACGGTTAACCTTATTTTTTACTACTGTCAACCACTGTCACTGTCAAACTCATCATTGCAAAATGTTAAATACCGAAAAATGAACAACTGAAGGAGATATTCCTAGGAGGAAAAATTGAAAAGGTTTCCACAAGGTAATTTGGCCCATGGACAATCCCCCAGAAACAAGGGAGATGATTCTAAATTTTTGAATGGTGGAAGGTGCCATATTTTTGACAAGAGAAAAGTCAATAATTTGAAATTGTCATCACTATTGACTTGACGTTAATGCTTGGTTTACATTAATTTGTTTTGAAGTGACAGAAGAATGACGACCAAAGTATTTTGTCCCCAATAGTATCTATTTTAGAAAAGTATTTACGGAAATAAATGAGAATTTAGAAAATAGGTATTTAATACGACACATTGAATATGTTTGACGCTTTCTCACAAATCGCCTTTTTACTCAATTCAGGGTTGTCATCTTTCAACTCTTCGCAGTACCGAATCAGGGCCATTTTTTCATTCACTGTGCACTACGAAGGCACCTTTTCAAATTTTGTTCTTTAATTTTTCAACGCAAACGCAAATGACAATTATGCGCAATGACAGCGCCGATGACCTTGCACGGCTCGACGTTGCCAACCTATATTGTGAAATGCACTTTCAATTGCTCATACCAACTTGACAACACTTTGTCAGCTGATTTAAAAAAAAATGGACTGTATAATTTGTTTCAAAATCAAAAATCCACCAACACTGTATTCTACATCGAAAATACAATCGACAACGTCGCCAACTTTTGTTTTTAGTGTGTTTGCAAGTGTCGGAAAAAGTGGGGTTATGAAAGAAAACTGTTGATAATCGTTTTGGTCGTATTCTAGTTCATCTTGTTTTATTTATTCTCATTTTATTTTTCACTCGAAACGTATGAAATGGTAGCTACCACCTTTTTGTACATAATAGTTATTTTGTATTACGTAAATAAACTCAACAGTTCGATGTAAAATTTTGGCGGAATGTTGGGCCAACCCAAAAAAATGACACTTATTCTAGGGATTTCTTTGTTTCTGCCAACATAATTCAACAGGTGGTGGATTTTTGATTTTGAAACAGATTATAAGTCCATTAATAACAGGTCTTTAATAAAGACTGTTGCAAGATGAAAATCGTTGTCTGCGCTGATCTTATTATAGTCTCTGCAATACGTTATTTGGTGAGACTAGAGGCGCTGTAGGTCTGGGACTTACGGAAAACTGTAAATTGACGTTTGGCGTTTTCATCACAGGTTTTCGCATTCGCTGTTAACATTAAACATCAAATAAACGCGTTGAAAATGTCAGAAATCAAAGTTCGTGGCAGAACATCTCAATAAAAATAGTTTTTATGAATATTCTTGACCGAAAAAAAATATACCTAAGTACTCTACCTACAGGACATTGGTCGGTGTTCTTTTCAAAGCGAAAGTGTCAGTGCAGAGACCTATTATTCCTCAGCTTATAGTGCCATCTCGTAGCGTTTTTAGGTTGACCGGCAGACTAGAAGTAGAAAATCAGCGCAGACAACGATGAAAATTAACTAGAATATAGAAAAATCGAAGAAAATCACAAGCCAAACAACTAAGACGTCGAACTCACATCTGACGTTAAGATTGAATCATTTGACTGTTGACATCTGATTTGACGGCTTCAGCGGCCCGACATACAGCGTGTCTATAAATGATTGTGGGATGAAAGTAGGCTTTGAAACTGTGCCGACTCTTTCACCAGAAATCAAATAATATTAGTCTGATCTACGATGTGCAACCCCCAAACTGGTTTTACTGGTTACCTATTGCCTAACTTGACAAAATTGATGCTTACAAAAAAAAATAAATAAAAATAAGAAGAGACCAGTCTAGTAAGGGATGTGCTTCTAAGTGATCTCTATTTTCAACTACATCTTCCATCACCTTGGGACGACCTGATGATTTCAATTACAATTCGATGTATGTGAGCTGCGAGGGACTTTTCCAAAACATTTTGGTCCAGGTAGTTGGCTAAAAATTCTTCTTTGCAAGCTTGAACTCTGTATGTCCATTCCTCGTGTCTTTTAACACCGTTGCGGTAATAAGACGTTGCGGTAATCATAAGGAACTCATTTTGTTCAAGTGTGAAGACCATTTTAGCAATTACTTCTACAATATTTGCGAGGTTATAAAATTATTCTGATTTTTAAAATAAAAACAGTTAAATACCACCGGAAATTATGTACCTTTGGAAGATACTTTTCTTTTAAGAATAAATAGACCAGGAACGCAAGAAACAACAAAACCGGACTTCGAAAGCGGAAATGGGGTTAAGTATAAGTTGACTTTTTGTTGACATGTTGTGAATATTTGACAATTTGCAATTAGTAATGGATGAATTTATTTAAAGGGGGTGGCAAATTCAAGAAAAAAAAATAGGGGGTTTCCATTTAAAAAAAGTATCGATGACGTCATCACTCGAAAACAAATGACTGCTTGGAATTTTCTTTGATACTAAAACATGTATTTTTCTAAACTAAAATTGACCTGTCCAAAGATTTTTTTTTAATTTTTGTTTAATTTTTTAAGGAATTTCTTCCATACTTTTTTACCTTTCACTGTATCTAGTTTGATACAATAAAATTATACAACGTGTTTCACGTAAGAGTACGAGTGTAGCCGACGTTAATAAATGACCTAGCCCAGCTCAAATAAATTTGGTAAGTAACAATGCCGGCGGACCTTAGGACCGAGTCAGTTTGTACAAATTTGCATGTATGTACACAGTCATCTTACCGTTTTAGCTTCAAAAAAGTGTGTTTATTTGCAAAATTTTGCCCTACCAAGTTGTTTAGAAGTTGAAGGGAATTTAGTATAGAGTTTGTGAAATAAATTGCGGCATTTTTTTCTTGAATTAAAGCCGTCAACTTGGTGGAAGTTAAACCCAAACCTAACTTTTGTGGAATAGTCGAACTAAGAAATATCGTGGGTTAACGGGTAGGTATTTAAATATGCTTAGTAGGTATTGTGTAACAGGCTGTACAACTAGTCTTTAAAAAATGCACAAAACAAGTATTAAGTGGTGTTAAGTGTTTTTAAATTTCCCAGAAATGAATTGCGCAAACAAACAATCCCTCGAAAAGGTTATATGTATACCTTCAGTTTCAAGTGTGGTCTATCAATTACATTTTAGTTCTGATGATATCATATCATTTTATATGATCAACATTTGCAATCTGATGGAAGCTGTAATAAAAAGCCCCCGACTAAAAGATGCTGCTGTTCCTAGCGTGTTTCCTAATTTAGCATCTTATCTATCAAAGGCAGCAATTAAAGAGAGAACTGATCCAGAGTTTAGGTGTGAAACAATTTGTAAAAGGCAGATATCTATATAAATAAAAATTGGTAACGGTAAGTTTGAGAAAGATGACGCATATTAGTAATTAATGTGTAGGACAAAGATAGTTACACATTTGCGCTGCACCACCTATTTCTCACCCTGACTTGAAATCGGGCTCTTGTGGAAAAGTTTTCAGAAAAAAACATTCGGGACAATTATAAAGGAAAGTCGAAAAATTAGGACAAACTGCTGATAGAATTAATCTCGCATGTGAAATTTCTCATTTTTACTTTATTTACACATTTCCAATAACTTTTAACAAATTCACAAAACGATCACAATAGTTTGTTAAAATATAAGTTGCAGAATTTGAAATTCCGAAATGAGCCGCGTAGCGGCGACTTGAGGAACAAATGAGTGCTTGAAGGACTTTCTGCAACGAATCTTTTACACTATTTTTTATTTTGCCGCTTTATAACCATTTTATAAATAAAAAAAATAAAAATTTTAAATGTAGGGAATTTTGACTTTAAAAAAGTATTCTTCGCGTAAAGTACTTTTTTTTATTAATCTTCATATGCTGAATACAAAATTTATAATATATACTTAAAATTAGTTTCCGTTTTCTAGAAAAAAAAATTACAAAATTTTTGCAAAAATTAACAGAAATCATACTGTTCTTCTATACATTATTCTATATATTTTGTATTCTGCTTCTGTAACATCTCGACAAACAGTCTAGCAATAATACTCGTCTACAGTGGAAAAATATTCGGAATAATTTTAACTAATTTTTGCTTGTCTACCCATGCTGAATACAAGTTGATAAGTAAAAGTCATTTATTAGTTTAAGTTTTCAGGATACCTGATATCTTCCAAATTTAAGGGTCCTAACCTTCTTGAACTTGATAATATTGATATTTACTTAGTTAGTTGGCATCAAATGTTGAAAATATTGTGTTTTAGTGCTGTGTTCTGTATTACTAAGTGATAAGAGTGTTAAAAGAGACATTTTGCTATAAAATATAATTATTTTTTTAACTTTTAACACTTTTATCACTTAGTAATACAAAACAGAGCACTAAAACACAATATTTTCAAAATTTGATCCCAACTAACTCGTAAATATCAGTATTATCATGCTCAAGGAAGTTAGGATCGTTAAATTTGGAAGATATCATTGATATCAGGTATCGTGAAAACTTAAACTAATAAATGACTTTTACTTATCAACTCGTATTCAGCATGGGTAGACAAGCAAAAATTAGTTAAAATTATTCAGAATATTTTTTCACTGTAGACCAGTGAAATTAAACGTTTTGTTCATTGTTATTTATTAATTTGATTTGTTCTCTGCGAGATTTATTTTTCGACGTCCGTCAGTTGACACTTCACGCTACCAACATCAATACAGTAAATTTTACTAGTCTATTCTAACACGGCAATCACCTATTAAAGCACTCAAATGACGTCATTTGGGTGCTAGAATAGACTTATTCTAAACGCAAAATAGAAAAACAAAGTTATTAAAATTTGGACAAGACAACGTCTGTCGGGTCAGATAATAATAAATAATTTTAATGATTTAATAACAAAATTAACAACCACCCAAGAACAAGAGAAAGAACAACATTTTGACCAAATAAAACAATTAGAAATTACAATTAATTACGAGCTACTGCTGGACATTGTAAAATTAGACATCATCAATTCTTCACTCCATGAAGGTAAGGTGGCAATTTTGTAATAATCATCTAATAACTAATGCCAATTTATTGAGAACGTGTAAAGACGCGCGTTCGATGTTCGATGTTCGTTCACCCGGTCACCAGTCTGAACGATGTTGCCTTTTTCTCAGCTATAGGCTATAGTCTAATTTTTCCTGGTAGGCGGTTGCGCGCGCCATTTACAAAATCCTGCAGCGAAATGCGGCCTCCCTATTGGTTACTCTGTTCCACTAACCAATAGGGAAGTCGCATTTCGATGCAGGATTTTGTAAATGGCGCGCGCAACCGCCTACCAGGAAAAAATAAGGTTTAGTTATTTTTGTAATATCTAGTTGTTAAAGGTGGCTTTACGAACTGTTTGTCACCACGTAAACAACCTCATAATGGCCGGAGTCCGTTAAGGGTGTCCGTTACGAGTGGGAGCGGCCGTTATGAATGACTAAATAACTATAGCAACGTAGATCTAAACTTTATTTTTCAACTTTTTTACAGTTGTTAGGTACAATAATTAATGTTTAATGTTATGGGACACACCTTGAATTAATCGAAATCCGTATGCCACTAGCAGATGTAGACGAGATCGAAGATGATGCTTCAGAATTTTAACACCAACACAAGCGTGATTTTGCAGGGAATAACGATGACCTCACTTGCTCTGCGGCCATCCGGACATCGGGAATATCTTTATCGCGATTTTTTATTGATTTCAGTCGTTTATTTTCAACGGAAAGTTAAGTGTTGAACAAATCTGACAAACAGCAGCAAATGTAGACAAGATCGAAGATGATGCTTCACAATTTTAACACTAACGCAAGCGCAACTTTGCAGGCAAAAACGATGGCCTCCACTTCCGGACGTCGGGAATATCTTTATTGCGATTTTTATTGATTTCATTCATTTATTTTCAACGGAAAGTTAAGCGTTAAAGAAATCTGACAAACAACATTGAAATCATTCGGTTTTTTCGATGGCGTTGAAAAAAATGTATTTCAAGAAGATAATTGTGAACGAATTGTAGAGATATTACAAAAACTATTGTACAATACACGTCCGTTAGGGCCTTTACTGCCTCGCCAGTATTATTCGACTCGCTATGCGAGCTTGTCTCACAAAATCTCTGGCTCGGCAGTAAAGGCTATCCTAACGGACTTCTACTGTAAAATACTATTAACGTCAGCTACGGTACGAGCCTGATGAAGTCTAAACGCAACACAAAATACATTTCACAATGAGAACTAGATTAATTAGAAATTATAAATTGTGGTTTTGGACACCCCTAACTAACGCAATCGCGGACAGCTTTTCCACAAATGTGTGTAAAAACATGATTTATTACACCTAGTTATTCATGGAAATCGAATATTGTGTTGCATTTTAAAATCGTCAGGCTCGTACTCTTACGTGTAACACGTTGTAGAGCCCCACAATTCCACAGGACTCTTGATATACGTTCTTTTATAGACACTTTGTAATACAATACAAAGAACAGAAACGTTTTTCTGATTCTATTTATTAATTAAATAATCAAGGGTAATATCCCAAGACCTTATAATTTTAGCGATACATTTTTATATTACATATACTTGCTGCCTCAGAATTACCGCCCTTCCCGTGAAGGACGTTGTCAGTTGAAGTCAGTTAAAGATTAAATCAGAATGTTCAAACAAAATTGTCTAGGGTAAAAATTTTAATTGACCGCAAACAAAAACAAACAAACATTTAATATTCACAACAAAATTTAACGCAAATGTTGAAATTGCCTCCGGCCAACTATTTGACACTCACCGACACTTTGTACACTGCGCTCAATAATGTCAGGGCTTATTTGTTCCATTTCATTCTCTTCAGCGCGAATTCTCTGCCGCAAATCTTCTAAATTGTTCGGTCTATTAAAATAAACCTTCGATTTTAACAACTAAACCCATAGAATAAAAATGTTTACCTTAAAAATCAAATTAAATTGTTGAAATTAAAATTATCATTTTCTCAAAAAAGTTTTTATAGTATAAGGTACCAATTAATTTTTTTCACTCGTCGTTTAGGTCATACGAAGGTCTACTAGAAAAGAAGAAAAAGTGGAGCTTGTCATTGAAAAAAAAAACAATGATGACGTCATTTTGCAAAAATGCATAACGTCATAAGTAAAAATTTTATGTCATAAGGTGGCTGATTAAAAAATAAAATTGACCGAGCGTTTTGCTTGAAAAGATTAAATAACGCAATTATAAATTTTGTTCCTTACTTTATCATCATACTGTATATTAAAACTTTGTTGATAAATTTCCAAGCATCCATGTGTTAAAATAAAAATGTATCTAGAGAAAATTATAACGTCGCGAGATATTTGAATAGATTATTTCCTGATGCAAATTTTAAAAAACCCACAAAATATCAAGCGAAAGCGATCAAATTAATTTGTAATCGAGTCATCCATGGATGTGAATCCGTATGTCTTTGCCATTGATATGTCGAGATCCAACGTGTGTTTCATATTGTGTTTATTGGCGCGTGGAGTTCAAGTAACGACATACGATTTCGGATTCATGGATAACTTGATTATAAATTAATTTGATCAGTCTTTACGGAATTTTTTTAAATTAATTTATGCTGTTAGTTTTCGTGTTGTTGCTAGGTAATCAAACATTGTAAAAAGAGAGCATCTTGGATTATAATAATGTACAGTCGTTAACCAAAATAAAATGGGACAAAGTAAGTTTCGACTGTGTAATTCGATCTTTTTGCGAAATCCATCTCTCAGGAAACAAGTGTCAAAAATAAAAAAAATAAAAATATTTGTTGGCATTTAATTTAGTTTATTCATGTGTATAAATTTGAGAATAAAACGTTTTAATTTACAATCGTAAATCCATGTTCGTTTTCCTACTTTAGAGAACCAAATGCAAATGAACAAATTTACCGACATTTTTCAAAAACTCACAATAATTTAATTGAATATAGTAACAGTGACAAGGTGACAAGTAAAAAAACACAACCTAACTTTTTGTAGATCAATCGTCAAGTCAAATCAAGTTGTAATCTGAGACACATACTTCCCAGTTACACTACACAAATCTTTGAATTGTGAAACTGTCTAAGGTAACACATTTTATTTTGGTCAACGACTCTACAGATAGAGACACGGAATTTCGGGCATCATTTTTCTGTCACTTCAAAAAATTGTGATGTAAATCACTCTTTATTGTCAACGTGACATTCAAAAGTCAAATTTTGAAATTCATTTTCTGCTCACGTCAATCGCATGCCAATCAAAATCGTCGCAAATGGTAAAATTGAAGTTAATAATGTAAAGCCTATTTTACATTTCTTGACGGTACCTATATTGACAGTGATGCCCGAAATTCCGTGTCTCGAACTGTACCTATTGATTCGTAATTTTCAATGAACTCAGTTGGTGATTGTTTAAAAAATCATATTTGGCAGGTAATCACATTAAATCATTTAAAAATAATCGAGATTGTTTTTAATATAATTCTCAGTTTCAAATCAATAGGAAATTGTAGTGACATCTAGTTAACAGCCGCGGTATGTGTTCTTTCGAATATGTGTCCACAGAGGACGCTACCTAATTCAACACCAAAGGATGACCTGAAACATTCATAAATCAAAGGGAAATTCGCTATTACTATGGAGACATATTTATACCAAAATTAAATACACAAAATTAATTTGATAGTGTATGTAATTAATTTTTGTATTATATTTATTATAATTAATTAATAAATTACCTACCTACTTAAACGAATGAAACAATGTACAATGGCCGGCAAAAAAAATTAGCCATCATTTAAATGTCAGTGTCAAAAAAGCATTAATTATACATTTGGATTTTGACGTAACACAAAAGTGATGGCTAATTTTTTTTGCCGGCCATTGTACTGTCGCGAGCAAAAAAAAACTGGTCGTCAAAATCATGCTTTGACGCAATTGTAAAACGTTCTTAAATATCATAGCCTATAATCATGTTGTATGACTTGTATGACACTAATTGACATTGATTAATTAATTTTTTGACACTTTGTTGACGTGGGCATAATCAGGCAGGGAAATTTTTTTAATTTGTGACAATCTAACCAAATTTTGAAATGACATTGACGACCAGAATTTTTTGCTCGCGACAGTAGCTCTGTCAATAAATGTCATCTACTCGTACCAAATTAACAATTACACATTACAATTTATTGAATTGAATTAACAAACGATTAAAATGTATACCATGCAAGAAAACCCTTTTATTAATATTGACGCGTATTTCCTATCTCATCTCTTCGCAATAAATCACGTTTGGAATTTTGATGTAGGTATATTTTAAGGTTGAGGTACTGTCTTCCCTTTTTTCGTACTCGTAGACCGGCACATCGTATTTTTACAAGGGTAATGCAAAGGTAACTAGATGAAGATCATTTTGTTCCACACTGTACCATAATATGTACCTAATAACTGATGTTTGAACTTTGAAACTATCCAACAAAGCAAAAATCAAAAGAAAAGTCGCGAAGAATGTGGGTTGCATATTCTGTAAATGTTGAACAATCAGGAGAGCTGTCAATCATCGGAACTGCCGAGATCCTTCTCAGCGGGAGCGGTCACAAAATGCAATGCATTTTCTGTGAGATAGATGATGATGATGATAAAATATTATTAAAAGAAAATGATAATTATAAAGGTGACTTAAGTTGCAAAAAACCACTTTGCAACTGACCTTCGAAAATTTACATAGTGTAAAGGCGGCCTTACACCAAGGCAACATATTGCCAATTGTTGCCTTGGTGTAAGGTCGCCTTAAGGTAACTAGTTGCAGTATGCAACAGAAGTTTTGTTAGTGTGAATTTTATATCGACCTTTTATAGTAACTTTTTAGTATTTATTTATTTATTTGAGGTTAGGTACAGCATCATCAGTATCACGACACCGTTATTAACCGATAACTAAAGTCGTCATTAAAGTAAATATAAAACGATATAGATTTATTCAATTATAACCTGCCAGAAAGAGAAGAATTCGTAACCATCGTAATTACGAGTAGAGTCATGATTAAATTTAATAAGGGTGTCGTGATACGGCCCTTTAAATTTAAATTGCAGCAATGCTATCAATAGTGATTCGTCAAGATTACCAAACACGATGACAGCTAATACCGACCTAATTTTTCTTCCGTGGTTTTTTGTATCTTGAGTCTACTAAGTATATGTACAGTCGCGAGCAATAAATTTTGGCCGTCAATGCAACATTAATTTAAAAAATTAATATTAATTTAATTATACACTGCCCCCAAAAATTAACGCATCACTAACATTTTCTGTAATAATCGAAAAGTTTGCAAAAATACTCGTAGATAGCTTATCTGCTTATTTATTGTTAAAAAAAGCCATACTAAAAGATAAGGTGTTAACACTGTATCATAATTTGTGTTCTCTTGCTAGCGATTTGTAACAAATGACATGTTTTGGTCATAATTAGAGACCGGGATATATGCAAAATGCATATTTATGCATATAATAGCCTTTTTGTCTTTTTGCATATTTTCATGTGAAGTGCATAGTTGTTTATATTTTCGGGCGCATTCGAACTGCGGTCCAAGTACGGTCAGGTAAAATGGGACATAATCCTTCTTACTAATCTCCTCCCGAACTGTGGTCAAGACCTCCAGAGGTGAAATTTTTTTATCAGTTTGTAACCTACCTGAGGGGATGGTCCACTGCCTCGGCATCAGTCGTAAAGCAATTTGTGTATTGGGGGGTTCCTTTTCGAAAAAAATAGGGCACCACGGATTTGGTTGTAAAAAAAGTTTAAAAATTTAACTCTGGGTCCAAATCCGAAAATCTCAGAAGAAAAATTCTGGAAATTCAATGATACAAGATTGTTGAAATAAACGTGTATAGATGAAAAATTGAAAAAATGAACATAAAAAGAGTATTTGGTTTGATAAATGAAATTGTAGAAATAAAATATGAATAATTCTAGCAAGCCGCTACCATTTAAAAGTAAAAATAAATTTCGATTCGGTTTCTGACCCGGGAATTTGTTCTATATTAGAGCGCGTGGCCACGTGTCGTACTATTGGGGACAAATTACTTCGGTCGTCAAAGTCAGTTGACTGACATAAAGTTGTAAAGCAAGCATTAGGACGGTTAACCTTATTTTTTACTACTGTCAACCACTGTCACTGTCAAACTCATCATTGCAAAATGTTAAATACCGAAAAATGGACAACTGAAGGAGATACTCCTAGAAGGAAAAATTGAAAAGGTTTCCACAAGGTAATTTGGCCCATGGACAATCCCCCAGAAACAAGGGAGATGATTCTAAATTTTTGAATGGTGGAAGGTGCCATATTTTTGACAAGAGAAAAGTCAATAATTTGAAATTGTCATCACTATTGACTTGACGTTAATGCTTGGTTTACATTAATTTGTTTTGAAGTGACAGAAAAATGACGACCAAAGTATTTTGTCCCCAATAGTACAGGGCCTTAATTTACTTCAAAAATATTTGAGTGATACGAGCGAACAATCACGCGTCAAGTAGCTAACCCTTCACAAAGTTTATTACAAGTTTGTTTTTAAAAATTCAGCGAACTTGCGCATCAACTAGGTAGCTTGGATTGCGCAGATTAACGGAACAAATCGTCCGTTCCTGATGGCAAATTTCCGCTAAGAATAAAAAGCTCTGACCGTAGTTGCTGCGGTGCTGGTTGCTGCCGGAAGCTGGACTCCGGGACTCCGGTGAGGGTGGGCTTTGGCGGCGATGCTGGCGCCTGCGCGGAGCGTTGTAAGTAGCTCGCCTCAAGGATCCGGCGGTAGCTCCTGTAGGAACACGGACTTGCCTCTGGAGAGTCCGGGGTACGAAGACGTTACTCGGCGGTAGAACGAAGATAAAAAGCGAGAATGACGAGATAAGAAAAAAAGGCCTGGGGAAGACAATAGAAAATTACTCAGATGAAGAAAAAAAGGCGGAAGGTCGGAGATAAGAAGGTTGGAGGTCTCACCTGAGTTTTTACTCTGGCCTTTCTCCGGAAATTGTTCAGCGAGATGTCTAGTCGTGGGTGTTCTCGACTGCGACTACGGGATTGTAGCTGCTTCTTCCCTTTTGCGGCACTTAACGATAATCTGACGGTAACGTTCACCACGTGAACAACTTGGTGCACACGCAAAACGGGAAGAGAGCTAAAATCTCGTATCTCTCCCTTTTATTAACTTGGTGTTTTTGTTAACTCCACGTGAAATTGAGTAGGCCAATGGTGTACTGCCGTATGCTGCAGTCGCAGGAAAAGTGGGGTGTTGGATTTTTATGAGAGAAGACAGTTGACAGACCAAAATAAACAAAGAAGTGAGGTTTAGTTAAATGGAATTGTGAATGAAAAATTGAGAAATCAGCAAACCTTTGCTCGCTGAGTCACACGGAGAGGACAATGGGCATTGAAATTGAACTAGTTTCGCCCACCGACTAGTTCGCGGCACGAAGGAACGAAGGCGCTCAAATTGAGGCTCACAGTGCCCGAGTGTGGGCCTCCATGGTAAAGTTGAAAGGAACAAGGTGGCTAAACTACCCTGTTAGTAAAGCTGTTTCCGTAGGTGACTGTGAAATTTTATTCTGACTTTTGGAAGACTCCTACTTCCCCTAAATCACAAAGGGTGGCGATATTCTTCAGCCCTTCACCACAGGGCGATGAAGATGAGGAACTTTAAGAGAAAAATGCGGAAATTAAAGAAGTTGATGATGTAATTATATCAAGTATCCATTGAATTACCGGAGATGAGTACTTTAAACAATTGTTTCTGAGGCAGAGTCAAAACTGTTTTTCAGTATGTAGCGCAAAGGAACCCTCAACATAAGAATCGCGACTTTGTAATTTTTTGTCTAAAATGGGACGCTTTAACCCGTTACAAGTTAACAGCACAGAATCTCAGATAATATTTGCTTGTGAAAGTAACATGCAATTTATGTGTTATCAACAAATATTCTTTGTTGATGGAACATTTGACTATCGCGAAAACAGAATTTTATTAACTCTAATATTGAACACCTTAATATCAAAACATTAGTATGATTATGTTAAATTCGTGACTCACAAGTTTTATAATACTGTTTTGTAAATAAATGTTTGTTTCCAAAGTTTTGAATTAAATATAATAAAGTTTAATTGCAATTCATGGCATGGTGGGGGAAGCCAACAGGTACATACCTTTTAGTTATCACCGAAATACTGCTAACAAAAACACTAGATGATCATAGCCAACTCGATCCCAAAAAGTTCCTGATTGCCTAATAAGTTAAATTTTCTTGACCGCAGTTCGAGATAAGATTAGAGACGACCAGGTAAGTTAAAATTCTTTGACGGCAATTCAGGTGTCGGATTATTGGGCTTCTGACCGCTGATCACAGTTCGGGTGCACCGATATTTTCACTGTTTGTTCATAATTCCCAGAAAATTTAAGTAGGACCATAATAAACACAAGGCACAAAATTTTACTAATTCGGGTTCAAAGTACTTAGGTAATTTTAGCTGCTGTGGATTACGGGTTATAATCCGTAATTTTTAAATAGGTATAACAATGGGGTTTCCCCCTGATAAACTACTGAGGCATTATTTTTATAAATCCCAACAATTTGCTGAACACTATATAAGTTCTTCTGTAATTAAGATAATAAATTTGTCTGTAATGTGCGATACAGAGAAAGAGAAAGTGAAGATATACCTACTATTGGGAGCACGACCTGCTAGATAGTGTCTATAGCGGCCTGGGCGTAGACTGAAAAATCCTATTGTTCTCATGATTCCGCCAAGGGTGCAGAGATATATCTCCCTCTGTTTAAATTGCGAGCAATGTTAAGTTAATCTGTTTTGACATGATACAACGAGGTGAAAAATTGTGGAGCGGAAGCCTTCTAAAGATATAGTACTATTACGATCATCAAATTTTGGACATCAAACTTCTGTCACATTAAAAAAATTACTCTAAATCATGCTTTATTGAAACTGTCACATGAAAGATGAAATTGTTGTCAATGTGACACCGGTTTAAAATATAATTTTTTTAATATGCGAGTACATTTGGGTATTTGTTTTATATTTTTTATTAATTAAAACCTCGTTCTATTCCATTTGTCTGATTTTTACAATTTTTTGAATATTTTCTTGGTAAATCTGACATTCATATTTTCAAAATTGAGGTTATTAATACATAAGGGTCGTTTTAGAATGTATGACAGCACGATGACATTAGTGTCCAAAATTTTTTCATCGCAATAGTACCTTATTTCAAATTCGTGCTTGAATAGATGCCTTCTGCAACTTATATTTTAATATACTATTAATTTTTTCTATAAAACTCTTATTGCAATTTAAAACACTCCCGAATAAGAACTTATTTGTTGTGATTTATGTACAACTATCGACTATTTCCACATTTTCCAAAGTGATGCGTTAATTTCTGGGAGCAGTCTAGTTTAGTGATGATTCGGGCTTTTGTAACCATGGAAACAAAGCTAACATTAGGTACATGGGGAAACATTTATTAGGTGTACTATTGGGGACACGGAAAACTGGGCAGATGTGTGATTCAGTTGTCAAAATTTCTAAACCATACCTTAGCTACTCATAACCAAGTTGACAGTTTTTTTGAAAATATCAATCATAATGACGGTAAAGGTGCATTTACATTGACATTTTTTGAAATGACAATAACAGACTGCCCAGGATTCCATGTCCCCCATTGTACACTATTTTTTTGAAATCAAGTGTATGTACGAGACCTTGTTTAGGTAAACTTAAAATAGTTTTCCGAATTTTACCGTTCTGATTCGGTCCCTTTAATTTTTTTTTATTCTATAAGCAACTCAACTCACGATCAATTTCTCGCCATCAACTATTTTCTTATGTACAGCATGCAGGTATACGAATCAAAATTAATCTATCGCCACATTGATGGTTTGATGACGGGTTGACCGTAGCATAATACAAGTGATCAAAAAGAAAACAAATCAAGAGTGCTACCTCATCTTTTGTTTTATCGAAACGTTTGTCTGGGTTTGGGTCGTACCGATAATTATACCTCCTATGCACAGTAGATTTATGGAATGCCTACCTCTCGAAACATCTATTATTAATTAATTAATTATGATTATTTTAATGAATGCTTCATCTTCAATGGAAAAACCCATTTTACCACTTATTCTGGGATAACTGTTGCTTACAATTACAGTAAACATCTGTAAACTTTGCCGAAATAGACAAGTTGTTTTCTAGGTTAACAACAGCACATCGTTGACGTTTCTTTCCGCAAAAAATCTGCTTACCAGTGGCGTCGCGTTTGGCAATAAAGTTGGTAAATTACCCATTCTTACTAATGTAAAATGTTGCTTTTGCTTATTTTATAAATTTTGTCCTTTATCAGATAATAATAATAAAATGCACAATTCCAACGTTTAAAATTCATGAGGTATGCTTTATTATAAAGTATCGTTTGAGATCACAAATTGTCTACGCCCATGCATTGAACGCTTATTTGTACAGAATTCCGCTACGACATGTCCGATAATGTGCAACGCCTATTCTGATTTGTTATATTTTTGATCACATTGTATATAACTTTGTAAATAGTAAGCCATAACATGTAAGAACAATTGCTTCTAAATTAGAAAAAAATACAAGATCTTTTTGTACACAGTTTCTCAATCTATATAAGTATTTCACAATATCTGTTTTTTCATTAAACCAACAGATAAGGATATATTTAGCAGAAAGTTCAGTTTTGTTGTTTGGTACTTTTGATAAATATATCGATCGATTATTGATATTTTCAATAAATTTACACAATTTGACTTTTCAAATGGTACTGGGCAACTTTTCATTGATTGTTTCAAAAGGTCAAATACCTTCAAAATTTAGATTATATTTTTACAACAAATCAGACGAAGTGATTTAGTTAATTGTTTGTGTAGACACCTATTTTTTAATGTTTAACTATCTAATTATAATTGCGCTTAATTTTCAATAAAGAAATTATGTGTTAAAATTAATTTTTTTAAGTTGAAGTAATTTGATAATTACTAATTGAATCTTCATCGTCTAAAATATCTGTATTTTAAATTTCTTAAAAATCCGTTGGCAAATAATCGAAAGTCTTAGCTAAGACCGCCTGTATACATAATACCCAACAAGATTGGTTATTATAATTAATAACTTGCAATTTATTAAATTTACCGGCTGTTATTCATAATCTTCAGTGTCCATTGGTAAATTTAATAAACAGTGGCAAACTGACTCTGGGAATGAATGAATAGAGACACTGTAAAAGTACGCATTCCGGACGTTAATAGAGCTAGAAGTGATCCGAAAAATTGTTTACCGTAACATTTATAAGTAATAAATGAAAGTATACCTATTCCAAATTTCAACTCATTGGAGAAAATTCCTTACTTCAGTACTATTTTAACTATAATAACTGGACTAGCGTCGAAGAGTACCTAGTTGAATGGGGTCTTGTAATGTGCGAGAAATAAAATTTTTTGATCCACCCTCGCATTTCTAGTTTTTAGTAATACATCCTTTGTTATCTTCTTGATGAAAGTTTTACGCATTAGGCACAACGCATAAATACAGTTTTAGACTTACATTTTAGAAATAATTTTTTAATATTTCCTCACCGTCCTGTTGATTATCTTTCCTTATCTGTTGAATAAGCAATTACTCCTATTGTATAAAAAATATATCTTGTAGTAAATGATATTATTCCATAAATATGTTACATATCCAAAATAAATGAAACTTATTTTAAAATTACTGCTAAGGAGCAATGTCATAAAACCTAGATTTGGGCTTTGAAGATGCACCTAAAAAATAATAAAATGTATTTTTATAGATTTTGAATTTACCTTGCAAAATTACTATATCTCCTTGATGAACTTCTAGAACTACCTGGCAGTGAAGCTCTCGCAAAATATCTTTTGCTATTATAAGTTTGTGTTTTCTGCAACTCTGTAAATAAAATTAACAACACTAATTTAATGAGCTTAGTTGTTAAAGAAAACCTTTGGCCTCTTTAAGCTGCGCCCATAGTATCGTTTCGATCGTTGTGGTCCATTCATTTTTGAGTTTCGGTGTTTCAGCTTCCAAAACATAAGTAGCATCGTGAGTTCCTCTTTTCGATCTAGTGTAGTGTGTAAGATGAAATATATTTGGTTTACCTTCAAAATTTCCCAAACTTAAGTCGCTCATGTAGATGCTATCCAAATATGTAAACTGTTCTAGGTTTTTCTAAAACGTAGCAAATTCGTAATATACAGTTGAATGCAAAACATTTTGGTCATGAATGTCACTAAAAAATTATAGTCGTTTTCAGTGACATCCGTGCTGTCACTATGACAGTATGTTGACACTACTTGCTGTTTCAGTTTAGTAATTTTGAATTTACTAATTTGGCAATTTAGCTTAACGCGGCAAATTGCCAAATTCAAATTATTTTCTATAATTTCAAATAAATCAAAGAAAATATGTAGTCTGATTTGGATTCCGAGGATGACCTAGTTTAACCATGTTTTACACCATGTTGAAGACTGAGTTTTATTATTTGTTGTTGATGTTTCACGAAATAGCAATTTTCTTTTACCATAACCACAATTTCTTGTTTTACATTTTTTTAACTATGATTTGCTTATACTCTGACTCCTGGTTATGAATTTGTATGTACAATCTGCATCAACATATTAAAAATGACACTGACAGCACGGATGTCGTTGAAAACGACTATATCTGTTTATGTCAGAATTGTAATTTACACTGTGAAATCAAGGCGTATTGTCATCAAAAAGTCAAAAATAATTTAAATGTCAATTAGAAGCATCATGAGCCTGACATCGTCGCGCCAATGTCACAATTAACGTCAAATAAATAATGTAAACGTTAAGATCGATTTACAATTATTGAGTATTTCAAATTTTGTCAAAAAAGGACATTGACGACCAAAATATTTTGCATTTGATTGTATGTAATAAAAACTCCTAGACTGTCAACAGTTATTTGTAGGTACAACTAATTATGAAAGTCATACTTTTTTTCATGAATTTGCAGATACAAATAAGTGAAAAAAAGAGACTTTCATAAGGTGTTGTACACACTATGTTTTTGCATATCGATGTAAGTTAAGAAAAGAAAAAACAAAAAAGAATATGGTTTGACTTTGAAAGATGTGCAAATATTTTAACCTGAAGTACGCCTCAGCGTGTATAAATCCAACTTTCAAAAACCCGCGTTTCCATGGCAACATCAACAACCCGAGAGGACTCGAGAAACGTGAAGTCTAAATGTCAACTTTTTAATGATTGATCTGACAGAAGTACCTTGTAGGTATGGATAGCCCACATAGGCACATAGTCGACGGCTTGTACTCCTCCGACATTTTCTGAAGGTAAGCAAGTACAACTCGTTCATCTGTATCTTTTGCGGTATTAACCGCGATTCTACTTTACTATACAGGGTGTCTCAGCTAAGACTTTCGAGCCTAATAACTCGGTTATTTTCTAAAGAATTTTTGTGAAATTTAAAATGCAGATATTTTAGACGGTGAAGAATAAAATCCCATTAATGCAATTACCCAAGTCTTAAAAACGTAATTTTTACATGCTTTTTTAAAATGTCGAACCACTTAAGATTTACATCAAAAAATTGATCGTCAATAAAAGATGCTGTAGGGCGAAACTCGTCCTCGAAAGACGTCTGGTTTGCAAGAAAAAAGCAAAAAACTGTGTTAAACGTAGCTGCAGATGTAAAAACGTAGACGCGTGTGAAACAAACGCGCACTATCGCCGAATTTTGGTCTTCCCACAAACGTAGGTGACATATTTGACGTTTATCTTGCTAACCTTACAAACGTTTACAAAGTTAAAGACAACATTTGGACGTAATTTATTATACTGGATGCTTTAATTCTTCCATAAAGGACTGAAACACGACTGGAATATTTTAGCAAGGCAATTTAGTTCACGTACGCTTCCTGTGTCTTCAAATAAATTGACGACTCTCTTAACCTTACATTTTGTAAAGCCTACATTTGGATAGTGTTCCACGAGAAGACGAACTGTGTCATTAAAGTTCTTACGACACTCTCCATAGGTAAAAATTGTTTCTTTTGTCAACAATATTGAAATTTCTGCCATTGTAGTCTATTTTTAGAGTATTTTTAATAAATTTACACAATTTGAAGTTTCTAATAAAGCGCGCCCAAAAGAATGTTGCTTGGCAATCTTTCATCAATTGTTTCAAAAGGTAACTGCTCAAATACCTTCAAATTTTACATTAAATTTTTAACAACAAAATCTAATCTTTTCGTTGAATCAGACGAGTGATTTAGTTAATTGTTTGTGCAGACCCCTATTTTTTAATGGTTAACAATCTAATAATAATCGCGACTAATTTTCAATAAAAGAAGCATGTGTTAAAATAACATTTTTTAACTTGAGGTTATTTTATTATTACAAATTGAATTTTCGCCGTCTAAAATATTTGTATTTTAAATTTCATAAAAATCCGTTGGCAAATAACCGAGATATTAGGCTCGAAAGTCTTAGCTGAGATACCCTGTATAAGTAATCAATGTTACAACTAATTTTTAAGCGAAATACAACTGTGGTCACAAAAATTAATCTTAAGTGACAGAATGCAAATTAATTTTTATTTTTTTCATTTTCTATCACAACGAAAGGTATACTGATGTCACATCACTAATGTCTTCAGGTTCTTATTTCCATTTTTTGTAATATTTAACCAGTATAGTCTGTCTCAATTCTAAATTTCCACCAACACTGCATTCTACGTTGGAATTTCCATTTTTACAACTCAAAATTTTAGAATAAAGAAAAAGGATAAAAACCTTTTAAAATGCAGCAAGTGAGTATAGTCCATTTTTTAATTATAGTCCGATGTATCAATTAAAAAGCAGAACAACTGTCATATTGCTATCTCTTTTCAACATAATGTAAACAAACTATTGAATTCGTGTACGTATTGTATTAAGCGTGTCCCACTATGCATCTCGCTTTAGCATGTGTGATTCGAGCAAGACACGAGTTGTACGTTTATTACATTAGCGACGTCAAATTTTTAGGTTACGTTTTAACCACATTATTTGTGATGGTTTTGTTTAATTTTGTTTGAAATGTCCTCCGTACGATGCCAACGAAAAGCATGTGGACAGATTCATTTACAGAATTTGTAAATTGCAAAAATAATATTGGAATTGCGCGGAAACTTGCAAGACTGGAAGTTAACAGGTAAGGGGGTAAACTAATTCATGGCGTTGCCGAAACAAAATCTAGGAAGAAAGAAAGACAGTCTAAACGTGGTTGTTTAGTGCTGTTTTCAACAATTTTTAATATATCTGACCTATTAGTTGATAAGTATGTAAATAGTTATCAAAAGAGTTCTGAAGGGAGCGGTTTTTTGAAAGACAAAATTAAAATGAAGGAATGAATTTGCAGAAAAACCAACAAAGCACGAAAGAACACAACTCAAAATCTTAAAAATTGAAATTTGTTATGATATCTGTCTCATGTTGCCTAAATAAATTTTCAAATATTGGTAGAACCATGCACTGCTGTCAAATGTCGAAAGCAGACGCAGGTCATGTCGACTTCTTGATTCGGACTAAGCTCATCGGACTATAATAAAAAAATGGACTATAGGTAGAAAATCAAATTCTAAAAGCAAAATGAACTTATGAACTAATTTTAATGTTTTCGAATCATGTTTACAAAATAATCATATTGCCAATTTTGGTTATAAGAAAACCCAATTTAGAAATATTTTTATTTTGCCAACATAATTCAACATAATCCCACAATTTCAGAAGAATTGGGATAATATTAATATCATATCAAAATGTGGAGGCGAGACGCCGGTAATTATAAGGCATTCACGACCTTTTTGGGACCGAGTTGTCTATGACCATCTAGTGATTTTGTTGGCAGTACCTCGGTGATAACTACATTCCCTAAAGGAAATTGACACTTTTTGTGTTAGGTTAGGTTGTTTTCAGTTTAGGGTTATATTTTCTGAATAGGTACATTGTTGTCGGATCTCTTAAATCTGGTCTGTCATTTTTAAATTAAATTAAATCGTTTATTAGAAAATTTTTATCGTAATAAAATTATTTTGGCAAATTTGACTGTTCCTTTGACGGAAATTTAAATTATTTTTACACACTTAATAAATCATTTAGTTTCTTACGAATATTAAAATAATAAATATGGCAATGCGGTGGCAAGAAAATGTCGAACAGACACTGACAGGAAAAAAAATTGCATCCGTTGCATCACCGAGTCAGTTAGTCCAACATGAAAAGAAAAAATCATAGCCAACTCGGTCCCAAAAAGATCGTGAATGCCTAATATGTTGATAAGCACTGCACTTGATAGTATTAGGTATCCGTAATAGTGTACTCGTATGTACTCCGGCAAAATTGCCGTGCCGCCGGGTGGTGGAGGGTTAAGACAAATGAATAATTGCCAATGACTTAATCTTTAATTCACCTAGAGACTTGGCTCGTTTTAAGGCTTTGCAATGCAGAGAATCAGGATCTTGGTTACATGCAATACCTTCTCCTAATATTGGTACTCTTTTAGATAACACCTCCTTCCAACTTTGTATTGGTTTAAGATTGAGTTGTAATCTTTGTACACCTCATATTTGCAAATGCAATGCGAAAGTTGACGAAATTGGCACCCACGGTCTAAGTTGTTTCAAAAGCAGTGGTAGATTTTCAAGACACACTGAAATTAATTCCATTATCAGCCGGTCTTTAATTTCTATTCATGTGAATTCAACTTTAGAACCAAACGGACTGCCTCGGGATGACGGAAAACGCCCAGGTGGGATGACTTTAGTACCGTGGATTAAAGGTCAACCTTTGGTTTGGGACGTTACTGTTGTAGATACACTTGCAGACAGTTACGTATTGAAATCATCTGAAGTCTCAGGCTTTGCCGCTGAAATGGCTTGCAAACGCAAACATAGCAAATATAGTTTAATCATTTCGTCAAACTACGTGTTTAAAGGTTTAGCATTTGAAACCTTAGGCCCTTGGTGCAAAGAAACCATCGATGACATTAATGTCATCGGAAACCGACTTATCGCGGAATCAGGCGATTCAAAATCAAAGAAATTCCTTTTCGAGAGGATTTCCCTTGCCATTCAACGTGGAAACGCTACAAGCATTCGGGACACTTTTCCAGATTCCGCAATATTATCGGAAATTTTTGTATTATGGAACAAAAATGTTATGTAATTATGTTATTAATATAAAGTTTCAGGTGGTGGAAATTATATTTATGATTTCAAAGTGTACCAATTAAAAAAAAATGCGTAAAGTATTCGTGGATAACTGGTCTTTAAAACACTTGCTCTATTTCGAACACTCCGGCTGCGCCGTCGTGCTCGAAAAATCGCGCGTGTTTTAAAGACCTTAATATCCACTTATACTTTAATATACTAATCCCCATTAAGATAAAGCCTCTAAAAAAGCGAAATAACGGAAATTATTATCCAATATTTAACCGATTCGATTGTGATTAAAGACGAGCCGCCCGTGGTGAAACTTGTGGGCGTGTCCAACTGCCCATGGATGTCAGATCAAGATGTCAAAAAAATGTCAAAAATAGCGCAAGATTGCCATTCAATGTTGATACGTAAACAGTTGTAAGTTGTAATCGTTTGCTATTTACATTTTAAACGTTTGTTGTATTTAGGGAACTTCTGAAGTAATGGTGAGTTCATGCACAAGGAATTAACAGTGGCATTAATTTAATTTTCCGTTGACCGCTTGTTAATTTCAATATTAAAGAATTATTTTGTCTAAAATCAGGGTGATTCTAAAATAAGTTTGGAGAAAAAACCCGGTAATTGGTGATGATGAGAAGAAGTCATTGACAAAAAATTTTTCTTATAATAGTACATATACTATTTTTTCTTCAAACCTTCATAACAAATTATTTAAGACATGTTAAGAAACCAGGTAGGAATTTCAAATGATTTAGCTAGTTTACTTTACTGCCGCTCATCAGCGGAGATAATAACTTCACGGACGCCCTCAGCGGAGATAATAACTTTATCTGCCGCTCTCAGCGGAGATAATAACTTTATCTGCCGCTCGTCAGCTCGTTAGATGCCATGACAATGAAGTGACATTTTAACATTATCAATGCAGCAGTGCAATGTCATAATTTACGGACGTTTGAAGAAAAAAGTTTTTTCGTTTTCGAGATACAAATGATTGAAAATTTGGTCAAAATTCCTAGTACATTGCAGAGTTAAAGGTGATTACGATTCACGATTGTTTCAAATTCGGACTATCTATGAAAATCTGACATTTTAGTTGGCAGTATTGTGATTTGTCATAACAAATGTATTTTAGGTTATAATTTAACCGAACACTGCTCTGAGGTTGTTACATTTTTTAAACAATTGGCGCATTAGGAACAATAATCGTAAAATTTTTATTGAAATGATACATACATATTTGTAGGGCAGTTCTGGGTAAATTATTATTAACTAAATTAATGACGGAATTGACAACAATGCTAATATTTAAAAACGAGACGTCATATTTGAGGACCTGACGCCAATCTAACAAAAAAATATCTTGGCCTGCTGCGTGTTTAAAACAATCGTGAACGGTTTATTATCTTACTCCTCTCGATCATTTCCATAGAAACATTTACAAAGCAGTGTGCTTGCACCTACGACTTTATTATGGAGTTGCTGGAACCATGGTTGCTAATGAAATGAACAAATTCGGACAAATTTTCCTTATTCATAGGCGTTGAAAATACAAGGATATAGGGTAATTTCCATCCTTTGATTTCACCTCCAAAAGTCATTTACACAGAATTATTTTGTGTCAAAGGATACTCCACATTTTTTTCCAAACTTATTTCAGAATCACCCGGTATAGTGTATTAATGGACCTCATTAATACACTATTTTTTATTAATCAACGATTTTTGCGCTTTTGACGTTTTGATGATATTTTGATGTATGAACAACCGAGGGAACATGCATTGTTAGCAGTTGCCAACACTGCAGCAGGTAGTGTAGCAGGGTTTTCTATATTTTATAGCTCCATAACTGCACAATTACGAATTCACTTTTTCAAAAGCCGACCTTTTTGGTTATAATTCGCATGTCATATTTTTCAAAGGTAACTAGGTTTTCTTAGCTACCGTGATTTTTACGTGAAATTGAATATGAATGGAGTTGACGTCTTCTGACACTCTTTGTGGAAAACTGAATAGAAAGTGTTGAAAAATTTTAAAATGACCTTGTTGGGTTTTGTAAATAGTCAATTTTAGTTGTTTCATTTTTGTTTGGTTTTGTTCGGTTTAGTTTTAGCGCATAGTTTTTAAGTTAGTTTTAAAAATTCAATTCGAAAATAGTTGCACCCTCTTTCATTGGTTATTGCGCGTTAACCGATTCACAATGTCGTGCAAAATCGGGGTTG
The DNA here is from genome assembly GCF_963966145.1 of Tenebrio molitor. Lineage (NCBI taxonomy): Eukaryota > Metazoa > Arthropoda > Insecta > Coleoptera > Tenebrionidae > Tenebrio > Tenebrio molitor. The sequence continues at coordinate 24,927,656 of NC_091050.1, read as the reverse complement.
ACGAAACCTCCCCCACCGGTGAAGGACATTTTTTGGAAGAAAGAGAGACTTCGAATTTGACCGTCTTAGTCAAAACACCTAGTTTCGTAACCATCGTCTCGTGTCGTGAAACCCACTTAATTGAAGTGGCACCGAAGTCCAAAATTATCGTTGAATTCCACCCATGCCAATCGGTCCATGGTCTCTTCGCGGTCCGCATAAAAAGGTAAGTCAATTTTGATTTAAGGAATTGTGGATCACGGAGAAAATCGAACAAAGCTCTTCGCTTAGGTAGGCTTAAGTCAACAAAAACTGACTTAAGTGCCCTGGAGACAAACATTTTTTGGTTCTTCGAGCCGGATTAGTCATAACTGGTCGTTAATTGTGGCTTTTCATTGTTAAAAAAATTGTCAATCAAAATTTTAAAAATTCGTTTCATTGTCTCTAGCGCAGTGCAACTATTTTTTTCTCCTTGTTTGTTTAGTCATATCGTCGTCACCTAGTTAACAAATTTATCGTCAATTGTTTTAATCAATTTAAAACAAAACCAAACAAACAAAATTATTCCTTTCGAAAGCGTTGGGTTAAAATTGGACATTTTTCTGGGAAACTACCTGGAACCATTCGGTTTTTCCCAACATCTGTTCGACAACTTGGGGTTTGGCCGGAAAAGGTCCGACTCACTGGCGTCGATTTTATTACGGTTCAAGTCTAAGTACCTGTTTTCTTTTGTTCGTTCGCAAACACCCCATTCTGGCAATTTTGGTATTCAATTGACTAGCAAAAATGGCTGCAAAGGCAAAAGAGAATCGCGCCCAACGGGATTGTTTGAAGACGCAATGTTTGAAATTTGGGAGGTTGGGAAATCTTCGCAGGAACAACCTTCTTTACGTGCGTTGTTAAAAAGATGGTTCGCTCGCTCCCAATCGATTTTTGAGAAATTTGAACCGCGGAAGAACAAATACGCAGGGAATTGTTTGAAGCGTTCGATGAAATCGAAGCCATTTATGTCAATGATTTTCCCGAAATCGATCGTCCAGCGTCAACAGAAACAAATCAAAGCACTTCGTCGTCGTCAAACTTACGCCTGCCGAAATTGTCGTTACGCAATTTTAATGGCAACTTCCGTGAGTGGAGTTCCTTTATCCAGTTCTTTAATAACGCGGTCCACTCTCGGGCAGACTTGGCACAAATTGAAAAATTTCAATATCTACTTAGTTGTTTGTCGGGGGAACCCTTGAACTTAGTGAAGGCTTTAATGCTGTCAGAAGAAAACTATCCTTTAGCGTATAAGGCTCTTGTCGATCGATATGAGAACAAACGAAAGTTGTCATATTATTATTGGAACAACATTCAGGCATTGCCCAAGTTGAAATTAGAATCCTCATAGGGACTACGTGAAACAATTGACAAATTCACTGAAAATCGTTCAGCCTTACTGGCCCTAAATTTATCGCATTCGTTAGAGGATTTCATGTGGCTACAATTTTTATTCGAAAAACTCGATCCCGAAACGCGGAAACAGTTTGAGGCCGAAATTCGCTCGTTAGGACCAGCCGAGGTCCCGAAATATACTCAGCTGGCCGAATTCGTCGAAAGCCAGTGCCGAGTACTTGATTCGTTAGGGAATTGCAATTCAAAATCATCGTCCACTGCGTCGTCAAATCCCAACTTCAAATCAAAAACAAAATCGGTTTTGCTCGTCGACTCGTCGTCTCCGTCGATAAATTGCTCCGTTTGTGCAGGAGACCATAACACGTACAAATGTCCGGACTTTGTGTCAAAAACACCTCTCCAACGGTTCGAAGTGGTGAAGTCTCGGCGCCTCTGTATCGATTGCCTTCGTTCGTCCCACCAATCAAAATCTTGTCCGTCGAAATCGTCGTGTCGCTCTTGTATGGAAAAGCATCACACTATGCTTCATTTCAACAAAAATTCGTCGCAAAATTCGTTAACAAATTCGCAGCCGGACAATTCCAATTCGATCGAAACAAATTCGTCAGCGCCGAATGTACCCAATTTACAATTAATCACCTTGACCAGTTCGATCGGTAACAAAATTGTTCTACTAGCAACCGCGGTCATCGAAGTAAAAGATGTGCGTGGCAATTTTCATCGCGTCCGTGTCATCCTAGACAATTGTAGTCAGGGTAGTTTCATAACGCAGAAATGTCTTCGTCGTTTAGGGTTGCGGTTCACACCTTCGAAGATGCACGTGAAGGGAATTAATCCAGGCGGGGAATCCATTTCTCCTGGATTTTCAGAGTGTTTAATTCGGCCGCGCAATTCCTCAATCGAGCAGCAAAAAATCATTGCGCATGTGTTGCCCAACATCACCGGCGATCAGCCGTCCAATCCCGTGGACATTAGTCGTTGGAAACACATTTCAAACTTGAATCTGGCGGATCCGGAATTTAATAGACCACATCACATCGAAATGCTTCTCGAAAATACTTCTCGGTGGTGACGTTTGCGCCACTTTTCTTCGACCTGGGGTTTTGTTGGGTACAAACCCAGGTGAGCCCGCCGCGATAAACACCATATTCGGTTGGGTGATAAACGGCCTAGTAGATTCTCGCTTTCCATCGGTGGTAAACACTTACTGCACCATAATGGAGCCGGAACCATTAGAGGTCACTTTGAAACGCAGATCGTTACCCCAATTGGAATTGTGCGGTGCTCAACTCCTTTCAAAATTAATCAAGTATGAAAGCGTTTGTAGTTTTGCTTCCGTGACCGCCTGGACCGATTCGATGATCGTCTTAGGTTGGCTCCGTTCATCCCCTCATAGATGGAAAACATTCGTGAGTAATCGCGTAGCGTACATCCAAGAAAAAATCTCTCCCGCGTCCTGGCATTATATCCGGTCAAGTGACAACCCCGCCGATTGTGCTTCTCCCGGGTTGCTTCCGGCAGAATTGAAAAATCATCCGCTGTGGTGGAATGGTCCCACATGGTTGTGTCAACACCCGGACAACTGGCCAATCGAACCTTCTCCGGCGTCTCCTACCGATGACACCATAATTAACAGTGAAACGCGCCGCGCTGTATTGTTAATTAGCACTGAAGATGCTGTCGATCTAGATCGGGTGATAAACAAATTTTCGTCGTTGTCTAAAATTGAAAATATCGTGGCATATCTCCTTCGATTTGCAAACAATTGTCGTGTGTCAAACCTCACTCGTCGCTCCGGACCGATCACTAAGAACGAACACGTTGCAGCACTGAAGATTTTAGTGAAACATGTCCAGCGTTCATCCTTTCTGGATATTTGCCAAAAATTGAAAACCAATCAGGCTTGTCCGAAGTCGATTCAACGTTTAGCCCCCTTTCTCGATAAAGATGAAATCATTCGTGTCGGAGGTCGCCTCTCCAACTCCAGACTGTGTTTTAACGAAAAACATTTTGGAACAAAACCGCATCACATTCCAGGCGCATCACACATTTCCAGCATTTCAGCAGTGTAGAATACTGCCGATAAAATTCATTTCCTATGTAAAATTCCTCATTTTTACTTTGTTTACACATTTCCAATAGCTTTTCACAAATTCACAAACAAATTTAGGCATTGAAATTTGGACAAGACAACGTCTGTCGGGTCAGCTAGTTTTTAATAAAAATGAGACTGAGAAGTAATTAATATATGTATTTTTAAAGTGAAAGTAAACTTTAGTAAAGAAACCTTTCCAACACCCATTCGTATTGGGCTCTCAAGCCTGTTTTCTTGCCAACGCCTCTTTATATTGAAGATGCAAATCTTACTGCAATGTAATTCTCTGGCCACAGCAGCCAACGACCAATTTTCTTCTAGCTTTGCAATAGCCCTAGCTGTCTGAATCTGAGTGAGATGTGGCATTAGAAAAAATTGTTTCATTAATTTTTCTATCGCTAGTGTCAAACTTTGACATTTTAGACGCCTATGATTTAAAGTAAAAATCAAATTATAATAAAAAACGTTGACCGCGATAGTACCAATAACAAGGGAAGTAGAAAATACTAGTGCTTTAAAATTTGAAGATTGTAACTGCAGGAAAAGAAAAATAAATATGTAAGTGAGTTCATGTTCGATTTTTTTTTGTGATCCTTTTAAAGATAAAATAGTATACTTACAGCTGGTTGCAAAAAAAACGGGAACTGTCAGAATAAAATTGACACATTTTTGCAATTTTTCCATAGTGTGAAACCTTCTTACGGGAGATAGGTTAGATTTAACGTCAAAATTCAATCACATTTTTAAAAATCACTTGATAGGTACTGTCAAGTAAACAATTAATTGACAAATCGACAAAACCAAATTTACATTAGGAAAATTTTCATTTCCCGATTTTTTTGAAACCAGCTGTATATCATTCAGAGTAGAACCTCTTTTTGTGCTTCGCCTAGTTGTCGACCTCAACTGCGTTTCGGTCTTCAATCTCTGGCCTTGGCATAAAAAGAGTCACTTCTACTCTTAATGATATAATATACTACATATTATATTTCGTGCGTGAAGATGTTTTTTGTGCATTCAAAGACTTTTACTGTCTTGACCTGCACCTCGGCGTAAAAGACCTTTTCATGCACAAAAAACTTTCACTTCACGCACTTAATATAAAAATAATTATATTTTTGATTTAACGCAGGAATAACATTTTTTGCTTCATTTGAAACTCCCATTTTCGTTATTAAAATTATTATTATTATTATTGATATACTGCATTCTTAAAATAATAATTGGACCGGTTTCGTCACATAATTACAAAATTTAATGAAAATTTTTCCAACACTTAAGTATCACGCACGGTTGTGCAGAAGCTTATAAAAAGGTTTCTAAAAACTGGATTAGTGACTAATTCAAAAAAATTATAGTGAAGACCTGCCTAATAGTGCTGAATATCTAAGACAGCGCATAAGGAACGCTGTAGCATCAACAATCCAGGAAATTTGAAATAGTTTTAAAGAACTTCGATGTAGGGTTGAATTATGTGCAGAAAAGGGCGGAGGATTAATAGAATACATAGGGTATATAATTGTTTTAAATATACAGTATGTCCCCGGATTGAGTTCAGGAAAAACATTTTTACTTCTGATTTTACGCAAAAACTTCAGAGGAATAACATTTTTTGCTTCATTAGACACCCCCATTTCTGTTAAACTATTATTACTTACCGATATTTTCTCCGTAAAAATGATTGCATTTTCAAACAAAAAAACCATCGATACAAATTTTCTTGGCTTCAGTACATTAAAAACAGCTCTCATGATAAATGATCCTTGCATTAATAAATCAATATCGCTGTTTTTAATAGAGTCCATTGCAATGAAATCATTGCCTTTTCTCATTACTTTCCGAACAACCTCAATAGCTGCGCAAACTTTTTCTATGGGTTTTTTTGCTTTTATCAACTCCTTTTTAATTTTTTCTAATATTAAAATATATTTCCCCAGTCGCTGAATTGGAGTCAGTAAATAACTAGCTAAACCCAATTTGTCGCTTAACTGTTCCTGTCTTTCCTAAAATTGTAATCAGTTAAATATTACCACGTCAATAATATATAAACTTACCTTGACAATTTCATCAAATTGTTTTAGATATACATCGGCAGTGGGTTTATTTTTTGAATATAAGGGATACAGGTCAAATGTCGTAGCCTAAAATTAAAACTTATTATAATAATAGAATTCATTCGACTAATCTTAAATTTTGTACATTCCTGATGGGCAACACATATGGTTTAATAGAATCGAATCATTTTGAGAATATTAATAAATATACCGGAAAAAGATTGAAATACACATATTAGATCTAAAATACTTAATTCAACGCAGGTACACTTACGGATGCAATAAATAAGTCGGCTATAGAGTCTGCGGTTTTCCCATCTTTTTGTAGTAAAGCAAAGAATTCCTGAGCTTTCTTATATATTAACAGTATGTTGCCAAAAATATATGTGTCTTTTCCGAGAAGGTCTTGCGGAGTGTGTTTAGCTAGATACGGCATATAATTCTGAAAAGCTTCCAATATATTTTGTCAATTATTTACTTTACAAAAACACTTACCTCAACTACTATTTTTAATCCGGCTATGTACAGCTCTTCAGTCTTTGTCATTTCTTCTATAACATAGTTTATCCTAGAAGTAATTATTTGTTACAACGTCTAGTTTATTTCAATAAATTATACTTACTTTTCTTTCTTTCCAGAAGCTTCAGTGGGTGAAGTAAGTTCACTGGTTTGTTCAGTGTTTTCTTCTTGTTGGGCTAATGCATCGTCACTGTCAGAAAAATGATTTAAACTGTAATAATAGTTATCTCCGTGCTCTCGTTTCTCACTAGAACTACGAAGACCGAATGTAGACAAGTTTCTATACTGAATTCTTTGCTTAATTTGCTTGTTGCAACTACTGTCACATTCATCGTAATGCACTTCTTCGTAAATATCACTGTCGTAAAGATCACTTAGATTCTCGGTAATATTACTATCTAAGACGTTTGTCTGTTTTGAAGAAATACTTTTGTCGCTTGTTTTTCTCACATTTTCGTAAAATACTTCGCTTTCAGGGCTGCTGGTATCATTTTGCTCAAAATTTTCATATTCTACCTCTTCAAAAACGAAATGAGAAGTACTTATTAATTTTTCTATATCCTCAGCTTCGTCCTGTCTCATTGAACGGCGAGTTATTTGCAACGTTGTAATTATAAGTTCGCTGCCCTCTTTATTATATGCTTCAAGTATATAATTGTCATCATGGTCTTCATCAAAATCATTAGAACCAAACATGTCATCGGTACTCTCTTCTTCGTTTTCTTTTTTCTCTTTTTGTTCGTGTTCATCCAGACACCTGTATTGTTCTTTTGACTGCAAGGTTAATACTTGCCCATAATTTCTGGTATAATTTTCTTCGTCGTTTGTACAAAGTAAAATTAAATCTGAATCACTAGTACTCCTTCTTCCCTTAATTTTTTCCTCCAACTGTACTTCAGATGTAGTTGTTTCAATAAATTGACTCTTAGCTTGTGAACGTTTTTGTTTTAGCTTTTTACCAAAATCTTCAACACGTTTGTCAATACCAAGTGTTTGTGAGGCTTCACTGTTTATTTTTAATCTATTATTTGATTCTACATTGTTTTCTTTAATCGCATGATCTACAATCGTTTTCTTTTCTTTCGTACTAACGGCGCTATTACGCCTGAAAAGATTAACATATCCTTTATTGGAAATACTTGCTGTAATTCTATGTGGTCGAGGTAAAGTTTTGCTTTTTCCTGCTTCCCCATTTAAAGATGAAATTTTATTTTTATTTGACGGTCGTTTTATATCTGTCAACTCGCTGACAAACTGTTTTACTCTACTCGAATTCTTTTCAGATATCGATTTACTAATGGATTTTCTGTTTACGACCTTCTTGGAATCCATAGAAGAATCTAGAGCTTCAAAATAGTCAACCAGATTGTCAACCATGAGAAATATTTGTAGGCAATAACTTCTTTACACAATTCACTTTTGTAACACTTATTTACCACGCACTACATCATTCTTAAACTAGTCGAAAATGTCTGACTGATAAGATAAACTTGTTCTCTCGTATCAGTTATGGTCGAAATATTCCGAAATGCATAATAGGTGGCAAAAAAGAAGAAATAAAGGTATCTTTAGTAAAAAATTGCATACACTTTTTCATTTTTATTTATATTGTTGGACCTACTAACATGTGTAAAGTTAACTATTTGTTAAAATCTAGGTGCAACAATTTTCAGCTGTGAGACATTATACAATTATTTTGTAAGTATGTATATCAATAACAGTTATGTTATTAAGAGCAAACAAATTTTCTAAAACGGTTTATATTTGTTAAGTGAGTTACGGACGATTGGCCTAAATGCGTCACAATTACGTTGGGTAAACACCCAAAGATAAAGAACGTCATGGTTTGATAGTACAAATAATAGATAATACAGTACACATGTAACTTATTGGTACCCAAGAATTGAGTTCTCTACTCTTACACTTCTCGGTTTTCAAAGTCCGAAATAAAATTTCTAATTTTTACACTAACAGAATGCAAGTAGTGTGTGTTTTGTACCGGGTGATCAAGAAGGACTGTTTAAGTTGGCAATACAATTAAGAACATTTTTTTATTGGGCTATTTACAACACTGCAACCGGATATGTTTTGTGGGTTTATTTGACAGATATCTTACGTAGCATTAATAACGACAAAATGGTAAGTTATGAGAGTAAAAATTAATAGCAAAAAGAAATCAAAGTTGGAATGTGGAATAATAATCTAAAAATTAACTAAAGGAAATTCTCCGAAGTGCTCCTCATTTTGCTCTAAACATAAATTAACTCTTCTCTCGAACGATTCACCAGCATATTTTAGTTAAATAATGTTATCCTGTAATTAGTAGTGTGTACCTACTGTTGGATAATAAATTATTATTATTATTATTATTATTATGTTTAATTTAATTTCTAATGTCAAATTTGACTTGTCACTGATGCGGCTGTCAGTATGAAGCCGTCAACAACCGGAAGTTACTCCAGCTGTACCATTTAAAAATAAAATTCAGCATTACCAACTTAAAAAGTCCTTCTTGATCACCCCGTATATTACATATATATTTGTTCAATCTGTCACGGTTCGAAAATCCCGTTCCGTTCGTTTCCTCGTTTTTGCGGATTTGGTCGGAGTGGAAACCCCATGGATTCCACTAATGCTTGGGGATGCACCATCGTTACTCGAACACCTCGAAAGTAACCTCAAAAGTAACCAATTGAGTAAACTCTCGCTCACAGTTAGGCCGAGAGTAACCGCATGTTACCGCGACTGTATTGTTCGTGTCCCTTTTTCCCGATCCCTCTCCATCCCGTTCGCTAGTCGTTGTCGTTAATTCTTTCACCTTGCCTTCTCTTTGAATTTTCCTTGTCGGTTTCTCTTCGTTTTTTACGTTTGGCCTCAGCTGAAGAGGCAGCTGAAACCGTGCCTTTTTTCTCAAAATTTCAGCGGGATGGTAGCTACATACCGTCGGGTTTGTCAGGCTGCGAACCTTGGCCCTGTGCCAGAAAAATTTCGCTCTTTCCTATCTTTTTCTCTCTTCACGGCCTAGAGTTTATCGGAGTTGGGTAAGTCGTCTGAATGTACCGTTAACTTACTTTTCCCTTTTCTTTGGACTCCAACTCCATAAATTCCTTCACCTTCTCGTCCCTAGACATTTTTTTCCTTTCTTCGTGGATCTCTTAGTCCTACCTACTTCCTCCATTGACGACTCTCTTCGTCTCCCGGAACACCTGGAGACGATGTCGATCGAAAATTCTAAAACGCACGCATCTGTCGGTTCCCGATTCTCCTTCTGTCGACAGCCGTTAAGGTCCGTTTTCCTTCTTCACCGAGACTGGTTAGACTTTTTTTGGGGTAAGTGATAAATTCCAGTTTCGATGTCGCTCTTCCTTTTTCGTAAAAGTACCGTGACTCGATGAACTTCGTGGCACAGTTTTCTTGTGTATCGCACCGATTTTCGGGATTTTCACGAAGTCTCCTGTGCCCATCTGAAGAGTTGTGTGGTTCTCCGTTTCGTGCTGGATAGCGTACCTTTGGGAACCCCAACTCAATCGGAATTTCCGGATTTTGGGAGTCACGGACGTTTTTTGACTTTTCGTCGCCCCAAAAAAGACCTCACGTCGACTGAGTAAGTCACAGTTTTTCTGCCGTATGTTATCCTTATTGCGTTTTCCTCTTTCCATGAAAGGGTCTTTTTTTTTACTGTGAGAATCGCTCTTGGGAGTCTTCTCTTTCCTGCTCTTCTTTTTCTCGCTCTGTCGAACTGGACCAGCGCTCGGAGAGGACACGCGCGGACCCTTCGCCTCTCCCGGAGCCAGCAGCGGAACCGCCGAATTAACCCCCTCAAGGCGACCCCGAGAGGCTCAGGTCAGATCGTTCCGTCTGAATTTCGAACAATTTCGAACCTTCCGGAATAGAGCCTCCATTTTGTTCGCGTCGAGGTGCGGGTTATCTCCGTCTTTCCAGGTCGCAATACTTTCGCAGGGAAATAACATACCTTTTTTTGTTTTACTGTCTCTTTTCCTTGTGTCGCGAATTAGTGTGATTTTATTTAGAAAATTTCTTTATTTGTAAATCCGACCCCGGTAACTTCCGAGTTGCCTTATGGCTTGTACAAGTATCGTCGGCGGCTGACCCGGGAATTTTATTTCGGTTATTTTTTTTTATTCGTTCAGTTACCGGTCAGGACCATTTCCGTCTATGGTTTTGTATTGTTTTGTTGCATTTGTAATTTACCTTTATCGTCAACATTACCACCCCCTTGTATTATTTGTTTTTTCGGGGAAACATTAAACAATAATTTGTTTTATATTTTTCAATCAATTTTTCATTTTCCATCATTCATTATTGTACATACATCACTGTACCAGGGAATTCATTTTAATTAAATTGATCAATTCGGACACGTTCGTTTTATTTTAGGTATCGACCCCGGAGTATCATCGGATCCGAATCTCTCGAAACAGCAGTGCCGGAGGATCCTGGCGCCCTTTTCATCTCGTCTTTTTGGGTCAGGTTGATTCGTCCTCTTACCCCGCCCCAAGACTGAGCTACCGGCGACAATTGCCAACAGCCGACCCAAACAAAACAAAGTTAGAAATTAACGTGGCAAATCTTGAAACAAAAACTACCAACTACCAAAAAATGAATTAGAATAGTTATCTTCATTGATTCAAATCACTTTTCAGGTATGAGGCTGAAATTTGAAGCACGAGGCGTCAGCCAAGTGCTGCAAAACAGGCCGAATACCTGAAAACTGACAACGCACGAATATTGAATAACATTTTTCGTGTTCGTTTAGGCAAAGTCTAAAAAAACATTAATTTATTGTAAATTTTGAGGTTATCTTTGACAGATGTCAAGTTAGGTATATAACCAGGAAAGTTTATATATTTAGTTATATACCACTTTCCCGGTTATATATCTCAGGAAACGAACACGAAAAAGGAATTGATAAGTACTGATTTTTTATATTATTTTATTTATTAATATTTTCAGATGACAAATAAATCGTAGACGTTTGAAACAATTCGATAACGTTTAAAAATGTACTTTGGAACTAATCCTTGAGCATTGTTGCAAAATAACGAAAAGTCATGGAACTACTCCTTGCTCATATTATTTCGATTAGGTGCTTAACTGGACTTTGTTTGATACATAATAAAGAAGAAGATACGAATTGTATTTTTTTGTTGCTTGACAGAAAACATCATTACAAATTGTGCAAAAACTTTGGAGAAAGGGAAGGAGATTCCGAACAACATTCAAGATAAAGATGATGAATGTGGCATTTTTCGCCAAACACCAGCATCAGAAGCATTAACTGGTCCAATATCTTCTCAAGGACACCAATACAGCATTTCGTGTAGACTGAAAACACTGAGAACACACCAATAAAGTTGCGCTGTAGATGGAATACGTTAGTTGAGTCAATTTTTCAAAGTTAGGGGTAGAAAGGTACGAACCGTTGACCGGCATGCTGCGTCAGCGGCGTACCTTAGTGCTCTTTTGCGATTTCCATTGGAAGTATTCGTTTCGTTGTGTATCGTGATTTCTGGGTTGCTTTCTATTCCATTAGAATCAGGTCTTTTCTTCTTTTCCAATGCTGAATATATCATAATAATTAAAATAAAAGCGTATTTACCGTGCCCCCATTTCAAAACGTTACTGATTCGCCACTGGACAAAACATCATTGACAGATTTGGATGACTCAACGTGTCTTCGACCACCCACATTTTCTTTCATATTTCTCACAGATGGGGGTTTATGACCGCTACCCTTGCAGCTTCTTTAGGGGCTGCACAAAACCTGTATCGAATAGCGTCACTTCTACTTGAGCAGCTAAACGTTCAAGACGCCTTGTACTTGTCATAAATTCGTAAATAAATCCATTTTGTTAAGTTTAAATCCGTTTATATTATTTATTAACACTCATCGTATAATCGTACCGATCGAAGCGTACGATACAACACACAACGTGTTCTCCTTAAAGTGTGCGCACTCTAATAGTAGATTACATACCGAGGTGTTTCATTCCTGCCGAGAGCTAAGATAGCTTACCAAGGAGTAACCCAGGTGAGCTAATGCTTGAGACAGGAATGAAACACATTCCCACCGAGGTTTGTATACCTACTATTTTATTTGGAATGATTACATTTTTAGCAAATAAACAATTAGTTTGGTGCAGTTTCATTTCTACCGTTTTTCGACAATTTGTGTACGCCACTGGAAAAAACTTATACCTAAAGGCGGCCTTACGCAGGCAACAATTGGCAACATGTTGCCTGTACTTTTTTTAGTAATGTTGCCGCTCATTACTAAAAATGTTGCAGGCAACAATGAGCGGCAATATTACTAAAAAAAGTTGCAGGCAACATGTTGCCAATTGTTGCCTTGGTGTAAGGCCGCCTCTACAGGGCGGGAAGTGGTCTATTACTAACCAACAGAGGGAAGTAAACATAAAAAGGAATGGTTAACTTTCCGCCCTCGTATAAGGTTAGGAATACGCATATTACGCATATTACAATACGATTCCGAATAAAAATTATTTCCAGGAATCATGTGGGGCTCATGATGCCTGAATTCAGTAAATCACCACGACTGTATAATCAAGATCTGATTGGCTGTTCAGTAAAAAATACTCAAATCTGATTAGTCTGAATGTATAAATGCGACTTCTCAAGAAACTTCAATTCATTTTAAAAGTTATGAACAGTGTCCGGACGAAATAGTACCGGACAAGTCGACCAGTACAACTTTGCGTAATACCCCACTCACATATAAACACGATTCAGCTGGTTCGCTTTCAATAACAGGGAACCAGCTGAATCGTGTTCATGTGCGAGCGAGGGATTACGCAAAGTTGTACTGGTCGACTTGTCCGGTACTATTTCGTCCGGACACTGGTTATGAAACATATGGAACAGTGACTCTCCCATAGTGACGCAAACAATGGAAAAATGGGTAAAAAGTAAAATCAACACAAAGATCAAGGACAACTAGCATCCAACATCCAAGAGGAAGAGGAGAGTAAGAAAATCATTAGTGAACTGAAAAGAAAAGAAAACAAATACGACCATATGATACAAGATCAAAAAAAAAATACATAAATGCCAACAACAACGATAAATAGTATGATCCAACCAAATGTAGGTAAATATAATCGCCGTCCAAATCTCAACTACAAACACAAATTGCAACAACAATAAAAATAATGTAGGGTAATGTGGAAGAAATCCGATTGTACAGACATCACTAATAAAATTTACGAGTGATCTGTGGCCTAAATGCGTAATATCATAGCAATGGAATATATATGGAATACCGTTAATAAATAACGGCCGTGGCTGATATGACACACATATCAATTGAGGAGAGAGTACTGTTATACCAGGTTAACAGTATGCTATCATGAGAAAAATATATCGCTATCCGATAACTCTAATGAGTGTGCACTAAATATGTATGTAGTTAATTTTATTGCACACTACGCTATGTATTATAAAAAAAGGCACAACAGGTAGGTAAACTGATTTAGTGATCCTTTTAAAACATTATCGTTATGTCAAGGCAACCTGCAAATAGGTATGCATTTTCAAAATTTTAACTTGACGTATGTTCAGTTAAATTGATTGTGAATGACGTTCACCTGTCTTGATAATTTTATTATCTACATATATTATCATCAGATAACTAGGCTCTTGATGCAATTTCGATTCTGGGTAAATTTAATTTTAATTTTCCTGCAATTGCTTAATGCTTTTATGTATAATAGTAGATTATGCAACAAGGTTTATGAATGCCTTTTTTGTCACGAGTTTTATTAAGCACGAGCTTAGCGAGTGTTTAATAAAATTCTATACTTTTTCTGCGAAACGTCAAATAATCAAGTTTATATGTGTTGAAATAATCAATTTGGTATGTGCTCAAAAAATTTAAGCCGTGTTTAAAGAAACTTCGAGCTTGTTTAATATTTCGAAAACGCCCAATGGACATCAAGTCGTGACTAATGAACAATCATAATCACACTTTAAATAAAGTGACGTTTTATACACTATTTTTCAGTGTACAATGTGGCACTTTAAAGAAGGGAGTATAAAAATATACTTTAGTTAAAGTGGTAAGCAATAGAGTTGAGCACATGGAGTGGTGGTAAGCAGAAAACAGAATTGGTCAATCCTCAGGTATGAACAGTCATTTCTTCCTCATGGCGTGGTTTTTACGGGAAAACCACGTTTATATGCTCATCTACCATGTCGAATTTCTACTTCTATTCAATAAAAATCTTACTTTTCAGTCATAAAAAGTTAAATCTAAATCCCGTATTTTGTAAAAGTGAATTCGTTCAGATCGTTATCGTTTTTCGAACGTTTTTTCTTTTCACACTATGAGTCGCCACATTCTTTTCGTCGTATTTGGATAGAGGTTGGAATTTTGAATTCGACCATATGTCAGAATATGTCAATGACGTTGCCAGTTTTCGAGATAATCAAGTTTAATGTAAAAATAAAAAACGTTTGTTCTATAACTCCCTAGAAAGTGAGTCTGTATCCATAGTTACCAGAGGCTGAAGGTTTCTCTTTCGTTCACTTCACTTTCGATCATCGTTTTTCGTTCACTCTCTTTCACTCACTGGTTTTCATTCACTAGTAAATTTTTCCAATTCTTGCTGATAACATAATTTTGATTTATAGGCAACATTTGGTACCTCGCGGCACTTGCCTCTTCCAGGACATCATCAGGAACATATCATCCATTTCCACAATTTCCACAACGTGCACATTACCACTTTATTGACGTTACGGAACTTTGTGCATTTTGTATTTTATGTTTTTCCATAGCAACAGATCCGTCAAGAAACGTGATTTATTTTTATCTAAATTTTGAATACAAAGTTACAGACTCACTTTCTAAGGAGGTATCGAACAAAACCAAATACAGCACTCGAGAGTAAGGCCGCTTTCGTTCACTTGAATTGCAACAGGCAATTCGCGTGAACGAAGAGCTTTGCCTTCCTCACTTTGACTGTATTAGGTATAACAATTTAATAATTCTTCCTAACTTATTTATTTCATTTAATTAAATATTTGATAATATGAACGTTCTTCTAATAGCATACGAAAAGTATTCCTATACATATTTCATACTATAAACAATTAAAGGATTTTTATAAAATGCAAAATTTAATATGTACATATTCCACTTCATATCACAGAATTTATTCATCAATCAAGTCCAATAATAATCTTTGATTAACTGTCTTCATAATCGTAGAATATAGCATTGCCGGTTTCTGAAATAAAAGAATTGGTATCATTTAATTTAGGTACATCTTTTACATAGGTACTTTTAGCAAAATTCTTCCGTCTTAGAGTTGTGATTGATCCTACTTCATTTAGTAAATGGTGGCCACTATCATGTACATTTTTATTTTGATTCTCTGCAACACAAATTGTTAATAATATTTTGTCTCCAAATAATTTAAACATTAAAACCCTTGACGTCAAGAAGTTGTGACCACAGTTTCCTTTCTAAAAATTTAACCCAATCGTATTTGACTTTCAGATTGTCAGTTTCTAAAACGTATGTTCGAGTATCATCATCATGTTTCCTTATTTTTGAGTAATCCCTTAAGTAAAAGACTGAACATTTATCATCACTATCTCTGAGATTTAAATTCGCCATTTTTATGCTATCAACATATTGGAATTGTTCCATGCTTTTCTAAAAGTATTCATGAACACTAAAATTTTTATTAAACAAAATACTTACAAAAATTCTTTCAGTAAATACTATCATGTCTTGAAATAAAAAAACCATGCACTGAAATTTTCTTGGTTTTATTACATTAAAAAGTCCTCTCATTATAAAAGAGCCCTGTTTGGACAAATCTACTTCACAATCTGTGATGGAATCAATAGCAATCAAATCGTTGCTTTTTTGCATAACTTTTTTTATCATACACCTAGCTGAGACAATACTATTTACTGACTTTCCAGATTTTTCTACTTCTTTTTGAATACTTTCCATTAACAAACTGTATTTCGCAAGTCGCTGTATTGGGCACATTAAATGGCTAGCCAAGCCCAGCTTATCGCTTAACTCATTTTCTATCCCCTATAAAATAAAAAGTATATAAACTTGTACTACACACTTTCCTAGTTACCTTAATAATAGTTTCATAAAATTCTTTGAAACATTCATCAGATCTGGGTTTATTTCTGGAATATTCTGAGTACAAATCTAGATAGTTGACCTAAAAATCATTTCTGTGTAATAAATTTTAAGTTTATGGAAACGACAACAAAAGAGATTTTGATAAAATTACATAACTATGTACTATTAATTTCTAAACTACTTGTGAGAATACCAATTCGGAAAAAGTGCCAACAACCGCCTATGCTCCATGTAGTTGTAAAATTAATTTAATATTAATACTTATTACTCGTAAATTGTAATATATTTATTTACTCACGGATTCGATGAATAAATGTGCAACTTTATCCACAGATTCAATGTCTTCTTTCAACGAAAGGTAAAATATTTGTGCTTCTTCAAAAATGTTCTTTATATTTCCAAACACATACGCTAATTTTTCTTGAAGAAACTTAGGCGTACGTGACTGTAAATATGGTAGGTACCCCTGAAAACAAAAATAGAATATACTTTTTGGAAAGAATAGTAATTTATTATACGAGTTTTATAAGACACCATTTTATCGCACGCGTTTTTTAGTGCATGACGAGCGCATTGAGGACAAGTGCGACAAAGTGGCTTATAAAACGAGTGTAATACAATATTTTTCTATTTTGCCCCTATTTTACATTTAAAAAAAAATCAAAACATAATGCTAGGAAAATTAATTTGGCAGATATAAAGGGTTGATAACAGTGGTAACTAGACGAACAATTGCAAGTTTTGAATTTAGGTTGTCGTGAAGTGCAGTGGTCACCTAGTAACTACTCACTGTGAGTTACTGACAACATTAAAAATTTAAGTAAATGTTCCTGAAGCCCGTTTGAATATTATACTGACTGTGTTAAAGGTCCAAAATAGAAAAAGTAAAAAACATTCACTCACCTCAACAATTAGTCTAAGATGGAGGATATATATTTCTTCGGTTTCTATCAACTCCCTTAGCGCACGTTTCTCGCTAAAATTAATTCTCAATTAGATATCATTACCAATAGCAACTGATTTTCTAAAAATTATAAAAAAAACTGTACAAATAAATTTTGTTATAATAGATTCACCTTATTTCCGAGTGTGACTTTAAGTTAGGTGTTATTCTGTCATCAGCAGGTTTAAAACATTTATTATCAGATAGTCTAACTGTGTCATTTTGAATACACAAACATTCTTGAACATTTCCATTTTCATTATTATCATCGTCTAATGAATTGTTTGAACATTGTCCAATGTTTATATTTATAAAACTGCTGTACATCTTGTCTCCACTGTCGCAATGTACACATCGATTCTTGTTTTGATTATTGTTGTTAAAATGTTCTTGCTCACATTTGGATGTTCTTTTAGCAATAGTTACTTCAGGATCATTTTTCGAAAAGGAATGCCTCATGTTTACTATTTCATTTTTTACATCGTCAGACCTCTTCTCTAAAACTGTAGTGACAACGTTCCTTGGTATATCATAGCGCACGTTATCTACATCTATATCTACATAAAACTGACTAAGAACAGTATTTTTGCGAATAATTTTTTTTGATTTATCCAAGAAATTGTTTTGGGATTTTACTGATAACATTCTTTCTAGTTCACTTTTTCTCCGGTTTAGTGTGTTGGTCTGATTTTCACAGTCGATATTTACTTCATCGTTTACATTAGAAATAATCTCACAGTTAGCGTACACGTCATTGTGCATTAAATTCTCATTCAATTCTTGGACAGGAATGAAAGTATTTTCTGAGCTTCTTTCACAATTTGATTCTGTCTGTTTTACATCTTCTTCGCGACATTTGTCTCCACTAACTGTACAATATACAGTGCTACTAAATGTTGTGTTACCTTCTGATAAATTTTCATAAACTGTATCAATTTCCTGTGGTATCTTCATCTTTTTGTATCTGGGTAACGGTACCGGTTTTTTCTTATTCATCTTACTGTAGGTAGGTCTTGCTCACAATATTCAAAACATATCTTCTTGAAATTAAAAACTAACTAGCTTTGTGATTCACTAATAGAAGCTAAATTTTGTATCGAGATAATGCAGCATTATCAGATATAACTTTATGTCAAATTATCTACATCATGAACTATAGGCTGTCCTAAAAGTACCGCCTTTCCTTAAAGGTCTTAATCAAGAAGTGTCATGCAGTGATGAAAAATATTTTAAAAATTCAATACATATCTATTATTTTTGAAGAAACGGGAATCTAAATACGCCACAATCAAGGTCAAAATTTTGTAGTAAACGAGCTTAGTACCAAAATCGTCATTTGTCATTGGGGTTTAAAATATTTTAGACTAGACGGCAACATAGCCAGTGCACCTATAATTGATTTCATATAAATGTTCATCAAGTGAGCTGTGCATTTGTAAAATCACCTTTAATTTAGTTACATTACAAAAGTCACATTTATGAAGGTCATGTCCAATAAATCTTTACTTGGTAAAAATACAAAGACAAAAACAAATAAGAATTACTTTAATTTAATCAGTAAAAAGACGTAACATTGCTTTTGAAATCATTAATGTTAAAATGGACAAAAACTTTGAAAGTCAAAGTCACTAGCTTTAGCTTTACTACCAACAGAAAATCAGATTTTCATGGCTTGCTTAGATGCACATTTATATGAAATTGAGTATAATTGCCGTTACAATGACGGTTACTAAAATAAAAAAAATATATATTACTGACAGCTGTTGTTTTGATAAAAAAAATTTAAAGTCAAGCTACGATGTATACTTTTAGGACATACTGTTTATTAGTTCAATGTTTAATTTTTTTCATTAAAAGAAGAAAAAAAAGCGAAGATTACTATACCTAACTACACCTTCATCTACTCTTATGCTTTAAAAGTTGTAGATGTACTTCTGCTGTGACACAACTGGGAAAACCGCTTATCATTAGTTATCTTATTTTGAACAAAACATTGCTAATTCTTGTGTAAAGTTTATACACATTTTTAATATCAAGTAATGTCGTCACAGATAGAGATTTTTTAGTTAAAACATTGTGCCTTGTGACTAACCCACTAAATACAGGGAGTCCCAGAACTCGCGCGTCAGCCGTTAACTGTGAATTTTAATATTTAATCCGACAAGGATTCTACAACAAAAAACGTCAAAAGCATATTAGTTTTGAAATGAAAAGATTTTAAGATAACCAATCACACACGCCTTCCTGAAAGTAATTTTACAAAATGTATGCGTTTCCGAGGAAATGACTTTAGACGTTGCTGCTAAAAAACTGTGATGAATTGTTTGGACAACTTTTATTAAATTCTGTCAGTTTGACATTTAACAGAAAACGGAAACAGTATTACACGAAAAGCAAATTTTCAAAGTAAATGTTCAAATTGTGCACCACCAACTTGCCTGCACAGTCTTGCTCATCTAAGTAAATTGTTTCTAGTGTTTTGTAACATTTCTGGTGTGACCAGTTACAAAATTCCAATCGAGGTGTATAATTTCGGGTAATAGATGTTGAACTTTGGTGTAATGATACGGGTACATGTGATTGTGTTTTAAAATTCTTTGAACAATACTTTTTGATAGATTCAGGATGTCGGCCACATTTCTAACACTTCTCGTTCCATCTTCCGTGAATTATTGAACTACGACTCCTTCTGTATCAGGAGTGCCATAAACAAAATACTAAACGAAACCACTCTTCTGTTGCTTTTCCCTTTGTATTTGCTCGCGGAAATTAAGGAATGTGACAACGTCAATATAGACCTTTAAACTGACTCTAAAGGCCCGACTAATAAATCGATAATATTCAATTGTTCACCGAAGGGACATCAGTTGAAGATGGTAGTACCGACCGATTCATTGTAATGTTACCTTAAAAATATTTTACTATAAGGGTAATTTTTGTCTCATTCTTCATTCTTGTCAAATCTGGGACTCTCAAAACCCACTGGAATAGCTGCACCCCATGAGAATTAAGTGCAGATGGAACATTTTAGAGTACAAAGTAGGTAGAAACTCCGCTTGCAATGAACGAATATTGATTCCCTCATCTACAGAGAGCGTTCTTAGTAAATTCAGATTTAATCGGAATACTTTAAAAAATACAACAACACAATGCCGTTCCCTGCATTTGGTGAATATTATAGTTTTATTAGTTGGACCTTCATAGTCAGTTTAAAGACCTATACCAAGATGAATTTTTATTTGAAAATACTGAAGCATTATGAAACAAAAATAAGTAGCTACAACCATTTAAAAATGCACTTATTTAAAGTAACAAATTAGGAATCTAAAGTAATTAAAAACTAAGATATTAGAAAAAATTTTAAAAATAATTCTACTTTATACCATAAACAAAATAAAGTACGAATCAAATTAAAAATTAACTTTATACAGCCTGTCCCAGAACTGCCTCACCATACAAAACAGGCATGTGCCGACAGTACAAGATGACTAAAATAATTTTCCTGTAGTTCACATAACCGAGTCATAAAGTTTTCAATTTAAACAATCCCTGAAGTTCGTCCTTAGGTATTACTAAAAAATCGGATAGCAAAATTATTGATTATTGATATAGCAACAATCAGCGAAGAGGTTACTTGGAATTTTGACTTCCAAACCCCGGCAACGCAAAATTGCGGTCATCCTACCTCGACCAAGTTTAGAATGTCTTTTCTCGATTATTGCCTGAGATAGGAGTTTGTTTCTTTAAAGTTCATATTATCGCATTTAGATTTAGGTAATTTACTTCCTTTTTTTCTCTGAGAAGGCAGTTCTGGGACACGCTGTATATAACTCTGTACAAGAGTTTTATAATGGCCCTTTCGCACTTGTATTGCATACTATTTTTTACGATGTTACACTAATGCCCGTTTGCACAGTCGTACTAAGCAATGCTTAAGTATTGGAATCCCACTTATCAACAACTTGCCTTGATTATTTTGTTTCTCCATACCTGAAAAACAACGTGTTCAAAAACAGGCCTGGCACAATTCCCGAATTAATGCAAGTAATTACGGATAACTGCAATTTAATTCATGTCCCCGATCCCGACTTTGCGAAGGTCATTTGAAAACATGAAGCGAAGAGAGTAACACCTATGTTTGGAAGCTGAAGGCAGACATTTCGAACATTTACTCTAGTTCGTAAATACGATTCGAGCTCCTTATGATTCTTTTACAACCGACGGTTACACATAATGCACACCTTTATGAAAATCAACGTTCTCAAAATCACTAACCTAACTTTTAAGACTAACATCTGATAATTGAAATTTTTACGAATTGCCAACTGAAATTCTTGGTCACAGCCAAGTCTAATTTTTTTTTCCGATCTCACGGTATCTAAAGTTGACTCAAGTTGCAAAAAACCAATTTGGATTTGCAACAGCAATTTTATGGCATTAGTCGTTTGAAATTACTTTAAAACTGTACTTATATGGAAAATATTCAATCCAAACTATGATTTTCAGGTCCCTTTGTGCCTTTATTTAGTTCAAAAATATTGAAAAAATGCTGTTGCAAATGACAAATGGTTTTTTGCAACTGGAGTCGACTATAAATAGCAGACAGACACCACAATTTTATTTATATATATATACAGGTGTCCCAGAACTGGCTCCCCAGAGAAAAAAGGGAGCCTTAGGGCGAATATATTAACGTGTATTTTGAAGAAAAAAAGTCCTATCTGAAATGATAACCGAGAAAAGACATTCTGAAGTTAACCATTCAGAGTTGAGCATCATTAAGGTGGAATAATCGCAATTTTGCGTTGCCTGGGTTTCCTTTTTATCCGTAAACCTCTATAATTCTGTCCATTAGATTTGGTCCACTACATTTATTAGAATGATTGTTTACGTCAGTTTGACATTTGTTATACAATTTCGCTGCGATATTTAATTCAAGTGTATCATTTAACATGTATTCTTCCTCTGAGTACGTAGATATGATTCTTACTTTTGCACGATGTGGGAACAATGGACGTGAAGCAGTAAGGTTGTACCGTGAACAATTTCCACAAAGACAAAGTCATCCGGATCATAAAACAATCCTGAAATTAATCGCTCGGGGTCGAGAAACGGGTCAGATGCAGCCAGTTCGAAGAAGAAGTTGGGGGTTCTTCAAGAAATGTAAGGACTGTCGAACACGAGGAAGCCGTATTGAATGTCTTTGAGGAAGACGGCACCCGGAGTATTCGAACAGTTTCTCGTGAAATGGGTTTATCCAAGAGTTCGGTGCAGAGAGTTCTAGCTGATAATAGGAGGCATCCGTACCACTATACACGAGTACACCGTCTGCCAGAGGATTATCCAATTAGGCGAAAGTTTTGTCTATGGTTAATAAACCAAACGATGCTCCACACTTCTTGTCACGGATGCTGTTTTCTGATGAGTCGCTATTTTGCCGGTAAGGTTGTTCCAATTATCACAACCTTCATATCTGGGCAGACGAAAATTCAAGAGAATTATTTCCCAGAGGTTTTCAACATAGGTTTTCTGTTAATTTGTGGACTGGGCTATTGGGCGATCGTTTGGCAAGTATAATTGTGGTGGATCCTTCCATTTGTTAAAATTCCGAATCACCTGCTCTAGATTGGACTGTTTGAATTCCCTGCAAGATTAACGGGGGCAAGATATGCTCAGTTCATTGGCACGGAGCTACCTAATTTACTTAAAATTGTACCTCTTGCTTATCGCATAAATGACTGGTTCCAACATGATGGTGTTCCACCACATTTTAGCAGAAACGTTCGGGAAATTTTGGATAACCAATATCCACAGCGCTGGATCGGTCGAGGAGGACCGCATCATTGGCCTGCCAGGTCTCCAGATCTGAATCATTTATCGGCGGCCCATAAATTCAGAGGCTGATCTGAGAGTTCGAATTCAGGAGACTTTTGTTTCAGTTACTGAAGAAATGATAACTAACGCTGCTACAAGAAGTTTGTTACGGAGAGCACAATTGTGCATACAAATGAATGGTGGTCATTTCGAACATCTGCTTTAACATTATTACCTACTTAAATAAATGGTTCTTTTCAGAATCGCCATTTTTATTGTTTTTCTTCGAAGTTATTATCTTTTGCAATTGTCAAGTCTTGATGTTGATGACAGATAAACGTCAACGAATTTTTATATCGGAAAACGTCAAAATTCCAGTTGCCCAAACATTTTATTGATTTGTGCGATATCATAGATTTTTTGTTGTTGTTTAGCAACCGATCGGATTTTTTAGTAATACCTGAGGACGAGCTTCCGGGATTG
This sequence comes from Tenebrio molitor, assembly GCF_963966145.1. NCBI lineage: Eukaryota > Metazoa > Arthropoda > Insecta > Coleoptera > Tenebrionidae > Tenebrio > Tenebrio molitor. The sequence continues at coordinate 24,904,221 of NC_091050.1, read as the reverse complement.
GTGAAATTAAAAACTTTATAACTCGGTAATTTGAGCTATCAGAAAATTTATTTTACTCAATTTAGAGCCTCTTTTGTTGTCGGCACATGCCTGTTTTCTCTGGGGAGCCAGTTCTGAGACACCTGTATATAGATGTATAGATTTAATACTAACTAGCTAAATCCCGTTGAATTGTGATTTCATTAAATCGAGCGTGGATTCGATTCCAATTTAACGGAATATAGATTAAATACGGTTTAATTCGGAACTACATATCCAATGAATTTCAACCTCATTCAGTTTTAAATCTGATTTAACAAACTCAAATATGGACTTTGCATTTTTAACTTCAATTCTAAATTGATAGGAAATATGATAAGATAACGATAAGTTTTTTTATACATGTGTTTATTATTCGTGAATATGTGAATTTTATTTTATACTTATCTGAAATTTTGTACTGAAACCAATTTGTTTCAGTACAAAATTTAATTATTAATAAGAAACTCACGAAAATCACTGAAGAAAATGATCAAAATGCATTGTTTATTTTTTATTTGGAAGAAAAATTTTGAAAATCATTTTGAAAAACCAGTCATTTGCCATATGCGATCATAAATGCACAAAAATCTTGAAGATAACGATGGCATAATAGGATCTATAAAAAAAATAACAGACATTTAACGTGTCATTTTCGTAATTTCTTGGTAAATAGCTGTTTATAGCAATTTTATATTTAGTTTACGTAATATGATAAGATAACACTTTATTACATTAATCGACTTCTAATTTTCGGAAAGATCCGTCTAATCCATAGACTGATTCTGAAGTTTTTGGTTTTCCTGGTCGTTTCTTCTCATTCGTTCCATATTTCGCATCTTGTAGAAACCAGTCCCGATAGCTCTCAACTTTCGCTTTCCAATACGCCACGATGTCCTCCATTTTGCCGCCACTTCCACCGTACTCTTCGGGAAGCACTTCTTTAGGGACGGTCTTAAACAAATCCTCAGAAGTTTTACATATACGCATCTAAAACAAAAATAAATGTTATGCCCATTTTGGGGGGAGATCAGTATTATCGCCTACCCGATCTCTAACTTTTTCGGTCAAAAATGGTCGAAATACTTTATGGATCGCATCAAAAACCGGTGTCACGTTGAAGAAGATTGCACCTTTGATTCTATTAGGATAACCATGTTGGACACAGGTCATGATTTTTTTTACCAGTGTTGGGGACACAGTCGAAATGATATGTGTCATGGAAAGATTAGACATATCATGTAAAAGTGTGGTTCCAGCAACTGCCAAATTATCGTCTTCTAGCAAAAGAATGTCTTGTATCATAGCGCTGACTTTAAAGACGTCAGCTTGTTCTAAATCATGCTGCGAAACGAGACTATTTCTTGCGAGATTATATCGTGGACCTCCTGCATGAGCTAACTTAGGCAAAGGCAACATCGGGCTAAAATTATATTACACTAAGATGGTTCCATATGAAATTAATAAGTTCATTACCCGACAGCCAAGACTTTTTGAATCTCAGGCGAGAGAGGATCACGATTTGTGTAAATTTCAGGCGTGATGGTCTTCAGGGTGTAGTGCATGTCAATTTTTTCTTTAGTTCTTTCGAGACTAAATTTACATCCTCTTAGAAATGTCAACAAAAACTGATCATCTAAAGTAAATCGATAATATGTTAGCCCATTTGACATAATGCAACTCACCTGTTCTTGCAGTAATGTGTGGTTGCTTTTTCAGCCAATTTTTAATGTGCGCCAGGTCATCTGGAATTCTCTTAGGATCCTCATTAAGTTCTTTTATTGCAATCTCTTGCAATTCGTTAGAGAGCTGTCTGACAGACATGTTGTTCTTTAAGCGGCACTTACCTAATATTTGAAATTTGCTTCGATGAAGTAAAAGATAGACGGCGACAGATAAAATGTATTATCAGCTGGTATCTACACCAGGTTTCCATGCAAGTGTTTAATTATGAAATATGGAATCATACAATCGTGTCATCTTTTTGAATAATTTTGTTACATATGATGTGGAAGATTGCAACAGATAAAACAAATTTTATATTATTTAGACAACATACTCGTTTTAAAAGAAACACTTTACAGTGCCAACTTTTTGGTTTACATGAAAACCTTCAATTTAACTACATATTTGGAGTGCAGGTTATTAGCAGTACAGTAGAACTCCTACTATCTATCTGTCCGGTACAGTGCCGAGGTCATGACGAATAACTAAACAAAAGGATAGTAAAAACATTAACAGCATTATACATGTAAAATACACTTCGTAAATAGCCGGAATGACTATTTATTATTTATAAATTACAGCATCGTAATAAAACAGAATAGAATAAGTCACCTGGGTGCATATAGGTGCTCATGCACTTATATACAATATGACTCCAAAAAATTTAACTTTGCAAACTTACGTGCAACGTACATAGGTACTTAAATAATAATAATAAATAAATAAATCTCTCGAAAACGTTGCCGACACTGCAGCACTGTTGACGGTGTCAACAAACTGTTAAACCAACAAAGAAAGTTAAAAAAATACATGTCATGCAAGCTATTGACTAACAAAGGAATATATTGAAGCATTTAATTTCTGAAAGTACCTACTCTGATTGCAGAAATATACACTACCTACATTATGTTCCAAAACAAAACCACAAAACATCGAAAGAATACATATTTTTTTAATTTACCTACTTATGAAATAATTGATAAATGATAGCTCAGACTACGAAAGAAAATGATTAAACTTTACGTGGCAACCTTCACTCTTAATTTTTATCTTAATTCACTTTCTTTAAACTGGGGTCAAATGTGTTTTCTTAATTGACTATTTTTCCTACAATGTCAATAAACCCAAGAGACAGCCTCCACCAACAGTGACGCCCTTTTGAATTGTACGCCTATGCCAGTGTGGTTTGTCGTTTTCTGAAATTGCCCGTAGGATGACTAAAAATAAGACTACTCTTGTAAGGACGTAGAGAAGTTGACCCAAGGATAGACGAGGAACATCTCGTAGAGGCAGCAGACGTCCGAAGTCATTACCGAACGTGAAGAACGTCATCTTCGACGTTTGTCAATAAAAGATCTCTCGGAGATTTCGCGATTCTTGGAGTCAGTTAGGTGACAATACTTTGACATTTATGGTCTCTATGCGTATCATATTTCGACGAATTAGGTGGACTCGAATCTTACCGTCCATAGTTTCGACTTCCGCTGACCCAGGAACACAGAACAAATAGGTCTCAATGATGAACGTGTCAATGTGTATAAGACTGGCACAATGTTATCTTCAGTAATGAGTTCAAGTTCTGTCTGTGGTCAACTGATGGCCGTATCAGGACAAGAAGGCCAGGGGGTCAGAGGTGTAATTTAGAATTTGACCACAGACGTCATACGAAATTAACACCAGAGTACAATGTGTAATGATAACCGATCACCTTTGGTGTTCGTTCACCCCGAGTAATGTCTTCAAGGAACCTTCGCCCGGCGCTGTATTAATATATGAGGGAATTTCAATAAAGAATGGGATTTAATTTATTATGGCCCCGTGCCATGGATATCTAATGAGTAATGACTAACTATTATTAATTATAGACAGGGTAGGCTTCTGTCACACTACAAAGTGTCATTTATGTGGGTTTTATATTGAGTGATTCAAAATGATTGCGGATAAATATGGCAACTATGTACGAAAATGTATGTGGCAACTGTATGGATTGGGTATACCCCATGACATTTCGTAGGCGTGATTTTTTTTTATATCATTGCATATTGACTTGACAATTCGCAAAATTGCGCGATTATGAACTGTCAAAGAAATGTCAACTCTATCCCACAGTTGGTTGCAAAAAAACGGGAAAAGAGAATTTTCCTTATGTAAATTTGGTTTTATCCATTTGTCAATTAAATGTCTACTTGACAATACCTATCAAATTATTTTTTAAAATGTCATTGAATTTTGACCATAATTCTAACCTATTTCTCCTAAGAAGGTTTCACACTATGAAAAAAAATGTAAAAATGTGTCAGTTTTATTCTGACAGTTCCCGTTTTTTTGCAGCCAAGTGTACAGTTCGAGACACGGAATTTCGGGCATCACTGTCAATATACCGTCAAAAAATGTAAAATAGGCTTTACATTATTAACCTCAATTTAACCGTTCGCGATGATTTTGATTGACATGCGATTGACGTGAACAGAAAATAAATTTCAAAATTTGACCTTCGAATGTCACGTTGACAATAAACGGTGATTTACATCGCAATTTTTTGAAGTGACAGAAGAATGATCTCCGAAATTCCGTGTCTCTATCTGTACCTACAGAGTTACCACATAAATTTTCGTACATAGTTGCCATATTTATCCACAACCATTTTGAATCACCCATTAGTTTGGTTTTGGTTGTGAAATAAAGTGAGTGTCCTATTTTTCCCCTCTAAACTCTATAATGACTGAATTAAAAAAGCAACGCTATGCCATAAAGTTTTGTGTTTGTTTGGGAAAAACAGCAACGAGAGATTTTGAAATGTTTTAACAGCGGCATTCGGGGATTTTTGTATCTCACGTTCTTTATGTTTTCGATGCCATAAAGAATTTACCGAAGGCCGTGAAGGCTATGAATTGCAAGGAGGTTCTGGTACTCCATTTTATTGCACTCTAAAAGCATCAAAACTGTGCCGCATCCCTCTACTGGGTGCCTCAAAATTCGCGAACAGTTTAGCAGTACGTTGTTAAGTAGTCGTTCAAAATTGTTATGCCACTGGCTAGTAAAAGACAAATAGTCAAAATCTTTTTTAATATTGAAAATAAACGAGATTAAAGCTGCAACTTTTGAGCCCTCATATCCTCAAAATTAAGAGGTATAAATTTTTTTCATTATTTTTCTCATTATATATGGTGTCCCAGAATTCGCGCCTAAGAGAAAAAAGGAGAAATCTTCATAAAAGGACTAATAAATAATCCCAATGAAAAATTTTTCTACGTTGAACGGTATTCAAGAAAAGAACAGTTTAATTCGACCAATCAAAACATTTTAAGCCATCCAGGTCTATTTCCCGTAATTGTTGCTAGGTTGCATATTTTATTACGTTTTCAATAAACTGACCGGCTATGAAGCTTTTGAGAAACGTCAGTGTCAAAATTTCATTCGTATTCCTTCAAATCGCTTTAGTACCGCCGCCGTCGTGGTTAACCGTGCTCTTTCATCATGTATTCTGCAGCGGATTATGTGAAAATGATAATTTACGGAGAATGTGGAAATGTTGATAATTTACGGAGAATGTGGAAATGAAGTAAATCCACATGCTCTATTTTCAAGAGCATTTCAGCAACGGTTTTATACAAATTTCTGGGTTGGTCTATTAGGGAATCGTGTGGTATGTCTTCAATAGAGATTAGTTTACATGTCAGCTAACTTCCCTCTTTAGGTGGGATCTTTTGAATTTCCTGCACGGTAAGCCCGAGACATTCACCCAGAACTTTGAATGGAGAATTTTTGAATGCAGAACTTTCCAATTTGCTTGAAGACATTCCACATCTTTTTTGTGCTATCGGCTAGTTTCAACACGACGGCGCATTACCACACTTTAGTTGACAAGTTCGAGAAATTTTGGATCAACAGTATCCTCATCGATTGATAAGTTGTGGTGGTCCACGACACTGGCCTGTGCGGTCCTATTGAACAATTCAGGAGTTGCGTTCAGGAAGCTTTTGCCACAATTACTCCTGAAATGGTTACGAATTCTAAACTGAATCTTTTGCGACTGGCACGGTTATGCTTGCAAATGAATGGTGGCCACTTTGAGCACTTCCTCTGATTGTATTTATTTTTCGTTTCATAATCCCTTTTAGCTTGTGTTATACCTTTTCTTCCTGTTTTGTACGATAAGCTCACGTGCATTAGAATAAACAAGGTTGTTTTCAGAACCGCCATTTGTTGTTTTATTTAAAAAAATAAAAATACTACATAGATTCATGTGATCGATGGCGAATGTGACGTCTTGAATGACATCTGTGTTAACCTAACATGTTGATGATGACACTTTGGCGGACATGTCATTCTGACATTATTTAATTGTGACAATTTATAAACTTAGCAACCGATTTTATTCACATTAACACCTCAGAGTTCCCTTTCTGGAATTGGTGGATCTTAGATGTCTCACAACTCTCTTATGCAAGCCATTAATTGTTCTTCGTTTGCATTTTTAGAATCGAGATTGTCGTGGGCATTTGTCTGTTTTCTCTGGGGCGCGAGTTCTGGGACACCCTGTATACTAACATGAGTTGAGATTGCCTCATTGAGTTGTTCCGAGAATTTGGGGCACCCAGTATAGTCCTGATATCGCCCCATGTGATTTCTATCTGTACCCTCAAACGCTCAGTGGAGCAGGTACATAGTAGCTGACACGAAACAGTTAGGGGAATCTTTGAAGGGATTTGGCGGTAACATATTAACTTTGGAGTTCCAGAGAGTTGGCGGTAACATATTAACTTTGGAGTTCCAAAGAGAGTTGACGTACCAAGAACATCTCGCGTTGGTTGATGTTTCCTCCAAAGATGAACTATTAAACTACACTCAAGGTTAGGGAGCAACTTTGTTCCATCGACTCAGCGATGAAATAATCGTTTTTTGCTTCATTTTTGGCGGAAATGGGCATAAACGGTGGAATTGTTTCCAATAGTGCCGATTAAAATATTTTAGCTGCGGAGCATCCCCGTAACTATCAAAGCGTGCATCAAATACAAAGGCAAATACGAGTATCTCAAACCGGGAAATGCTGGGATATGGCATTCAAGTTCGGAGTGACAACCTCGTTGCAGGAAAAATATCATCGGGGATGAACTACCTTATTTACGAGTACCTACTGTCCATGCGCTCTGTTCAGATTCGGGAGCGAACCACATGATTGTAGACCAACCCGGTTTTGCATTACTTAGGAAGTTGGGACTGGAGTGCCCCGCGAGTGATATCGCTTAAAAATATGTATATTCAAACATAAATATGATTCTTTGTTAGGCACTTCAAAAATACATAAAACAAAACTATATATTAATTACGAAAATTGTCGTTAGGTGGATACAATAGTAAAAGTACAACACAGATTACATTACTAGTATATTACTGTACGAGTGGAGAAACTAAAAGTTTCACTCACGCGTGTGACGAATTTACACACGAGACGAAGCCGAGTGTCGAACGACACATAAGTGAGTGACTTAGTTTCCTACGAGAGCTGTTAGCGTTTTGTTCAATCCTGCAATTAAAATTTCAAAATATTTTAATCATAAAATTTGTTGGAAAAAAGTTGGAAAAATTTCGGTCGTGGATGAAGAATATAAACGTAAATGTTGTAACCGAAGAAGTAGTGGTTGCTTATTTCTATGGATTAATAGAAAAATACACTGCCTCTTCCCTGTGGTCTACATTTTCGATGCTTAAATCCACCCTATTTGTTTTTGAGAAAATGCACATGAGCAAGTAAGTTTCATGGTTCGTAATTAATTTACTGATTGTAATCTTTGTTGATGTGTAGGTATTGGTATAAATTGGTAATAAAATTTAGTTAAATGTTCAGCTTATGTGAATTGAGAAAATTAGTGAGTGTAAAAATTTTCATCCACTGCTTTCACTCACTCGTTGCTATGCAAACAGTTGAATGGACAAAACAAACGCTTTCCGGTTTGTATCTAAATAAGAAACAATAATTTTCAATAGGTAGCAGGATTGAAGAAAATGTATTGAAATAACAAAAACACAAGTTTTTGTGCAACATTGAAAAATTCATCTGTTGTTGTTGTAATAATGTTTGACTCTTTTTTTTTAATTCCTTAAGATCCTTAATTTTTTTTTTTTTTGAAGAGCATTGAAATATTTAATGTTTATTTCAAAAGTTTTTATTAGTTTTACCATAAGTGTTATTACATTGAACTTCTATCGTCTATATCCTTACCCACTTCAAAATCTCTTCAAATTGTCTTTTGACACGAAGCATTCAATTTAATAGTATCATAAAGGTTATCTTGTACGATTTAGAAAGTGTTGAGCGACTTACGTTTTTCGCCACTTTGACAAGAGCTCTGACAGATGGCTTCCGCAAAACACCCTTTATTTACATAAACACTATCAGCATCACCCCACGTTTTATTATAGTTAAATATTGAGTGAAACAGCGCATAATACGTTATTATCCAAAATAAAAAATAAGTCTGAGTTTGCGCACAGCGCATAAGACAGGTCTAAGCTCTGATAAGATGACGGTCCCTTCCTAAATTAAAATCTAATTCAAAATGTTAAATTAGTGATTGTATTCCCAGCTAGAATTTTTACAAAGAAACGCATAGTCAGTCTTGCCAGTTATCTGATGCTCTTAGTAAATAACATTAACTCCCAAAGTATTATTAACATTTTAAAATTTAAATCTGATACCACGAACAGAACAATTGTATCTTTTATTTACTCATTTACCTTAATTAATAGAATTTAACTGTTACTTTTTCAAATATACTTTTCTGGCTGAGATAATTTTTTATTTATTTACATTTTAATTTACTACAAAAAACATAACTAATGTTAATTTTTGTGAAATTATAGAGTAAAAAATATCAAATAGTAATACATACAAAAGTACGATTTTAGCACAATATGTGTTAAATGAATTAATTATTCTTGTATTTCTTCGCATACCAAGTGCTGGTTTATTTTCCGATATACTTTTTTGATCACTTTTTCTGCCTCATCACAGCTGGTTGTTATTTCAACGTCATTGATATATATACTCCTAATTTCAGACACTGTAAAATTGTATTCGAGTAGTCTTGCTTTAAAGTGATCGATTATATTTTCACACTAAAAACGCTAGAATGTACCTATTTAAGCATAATTAATAAATCAACAACTGTTACCACATCCATAACTAAATAAGAAAAATCTGTTTTTGTTCTAGCGAAGATTATATACAGTCTCAGCTTGTTCTTCTAAAATTATCAATAATTCAAATAGTCGAAAAGTGACTTCATAAGTATTTACTACTCACGTATGTTATAAGTAAATTTGAAATGTCGCATGGATCTGAACTGTATAAAAAACATTGTAGGAGGTCCCTAGCATGAAAGTCTAAAATATTCTTCATCAAAGGTAGCTTGTTGCAAGCCTCCGTTGAAACATCTTAAAAGAGCACAGAGATCAATAAGTATTTCATGATTTTAATTTCAAATAAACTCACTCTGTAAATCTTCTAGGTCGACCTTCAGTTTAAGTACATACTGCTTCTCTTTTTCGATTAATAAGTTTATAACTGAACTTAAACTGAAACAGGGAAAGTGTAGTACTTATTTGGTACAAACAACAAAATAAATACCACTTTTTCGGACTATTTGTTTCTGATTTTATGTTAATATATTCAGGTAAACTAAAAGTAACACCTACAAAACTGCCATTGTTGCAACAATAATATAAAGTTGACTCAAGTTGCAAAAAACCACTTTGCATTTGCAACAGCACTTTTATGGCATTAGTCATTTGAAATTACTTTTAAACTGTACTTATATGGAAAATATTCAACCCAAACTATGATTTTCTGGTCCCTTTGTGCCTTTATTTGGTTAAAAAATATGAAAAAAATGCTGTTGCAAACGACAAGTGGTTTTTTGCAACTTGAGTCAACTTTAGATTTGAATATTTCTTTACCATTTACATATCTCACCGTCAGTGCAGAAGTTTCATTTAAAGACAGTTTAGGAGGAAGAGGAGCTTTTCTTGTTACTGTAAGTCGTCCGCCTAAAACGACTCGTTTATAATAATTTTTATTTAATGAAAAATGTCTAAACTATCTGATGACACAACAAATCAAACAAAATGTTATTAACCTTGCGTAGTGTGACGTAACGCGGGTTTGGAAGGCGCTGGTTGATCTATTCCTTCTTCTGACATTGGTAAATTTTACTACTTTCACCTTTTCGACAATTTACAACAATACAATTTTAATAAGCACCACGAGCACATTTTAATTACTATAACTTTCCTAAAGTTTAAGACTACATTCGCATCAAATATTTATCTTTATTTTGCGTACAGCGATAAGATAAGGATTTTGTTTTGTATGTATTTTATGAACTTAATCAACTGACAGTTGCCTGAAGGATCCATCCAACCCAAAGACAGATTCGGAAGTCTTCGGCTTGCCAGGTCGTTTACTCTCGTCTGTTCTGTACTTTACATCTTCAGCAAACCAATCCCGATAACTTTCAACCTTCTTTTTCCAATATGCCGCAATGTCTTCAATTTTACCGCCTTGTCCACCGTACTCTTCTGGGAGCACTTCCTTTGGAATATTTGCATACAATTCGTCCACGGAATTGTAAATGGACATCTAAACAATATGTGTAAATAGACTAATTGCCTTTCGTGGGATTCACTTACCCTCTTCTTCAGTTTTTCCGTTAAAAATGGTTTCATGAAGTTGTGGATCGTCTCAAATGCAGGAGATAAGTTGAAGAAATGGGCTCCTTTAATTCTGTAGGGGTTACCTTGCTGAAAACACGTCATAGCCTTTTTCATTAATGTTGGCGACATTGATCGAAAAAAGCTCAAACTAATCTTTCCTACATCTTGTATCATTGATATACCCGAAACAGTTAAATCATCGTCTTCCAACATTTGGATGTCCTGCATCATGGTGCTAGCTTTAAAAACGTCAGCTTGGTCTAATTTATGTTTTTCCATAAGACCGTTTCTTATTAAACAGTATCGTGGCGCACCTGGATGCATTATTTTTGACAGAGGTAACATAACACTAAAAAAAATGTTTGTAACTTTAACAACACAACCAAGATTCAGTTACCCAAGCGATAAAATTTTCTGGATTCCAGGTGAAAAGGGGTCTCGATCGTTATATAGTTCAGGAGTAATGGTCTTCAGCGTATAATGCATATCCAGTTTCTCCTTAGTCCGTTCCAGACTAAATTTGGTTCCTCGTAAGAAAGCGATCAAAAATTGATCGTCTACAATATGGTTAGAAATTGCTTTCTCTAATACAGTTTATTACCTGTTCTCGCGTTGAGATGCTGCTGTTTAGAAAGCCATTCCTTAATGTAAGCTAGGTCGCTTTCGATTCTTTTTGGGTCTTCATTTATCTCTTTTATGGCAACTTCTTGTAATTCTTTAGACAACTCACGCACTGGCATCTTGCACGTTTTTGAGAACACGTATCGATAATAAACTCGAAAGTAAAAAACGAAAGATAAAACTTTATTATCAAGTGATATCTAAATATATATTTAAAAATAATCTTTGTTTAATTCTATACACTACAATATCAGTAAATAGTAAAACTTTCTAATTATTTCCCTACAAAATTTCCGAGGATTATGACATTCTCCTAAAGTGTTTAACTATGAAAGAACCTTAATCTTAAGTATATACCTATGTAAAGTAAAGTAGCAACGCAATAGAAGATGTGAATTGTATTTTAAAGACCAATGTTAAGAAATCTTTATATTCGAAATCATGTTGAACGTAGGTACCTATTTTAGCCCACTTACAGTGTTTAACAGAGCAGAGAGAAAGATGACGTAGATAATTCAATAACAATTTTTTTAAATGAGTAAAATATCAGTGCTGAAATTGTATATCATTCGACGAACATGTAATGATGGCTACTACCCACGAGCAGTGATTATTCTATTGGGTAATAGCCACTATATACGAATTAAAGACTATACTTTTTCTACGACGTACAAATTTCATAATTTTTATTGCCAACATCCATTTATTACTTGTTTCTGTTAAAACCATACGTATACAGACCCGCGAATTATGATACTTGCAAATAATGATGAGATATTTTCTGGAGTTAATCAACTGAGAGTTGTCTGAAAGATCCATCCAATCCAAAGACAGATTCGGAAGTCTTCGGCTTGCCGGGTCGTTTACTCTCGTCTGTTCTGTACTTTACATCTTCAGCAAACCAATCCCGATAACTTTCAACCTTCTTTTTCCAATGAGCCGCAATGTCTTCAATTTTACCGCCTTGTCCACCGTACTCCTCTGGAAGCACTTCCTTAGGAACATTTGCATACAATTCTTCCATGGAATTATGAATGGACATCTAAACCATATGTGTGAATATAACAAATCGCCTCGCGTGGGATTCACTTACCCTTTTCTTTAGTTTTTCCGTTAAAAACGGTTTAATGAAGTTGAAGATCGTGTCAAATGCAGGAGATAAGTTGAAGAAATGGGCTCCTTTTATTCGGGAGGGGTTACCTTGCTGAAAACAGGTCGTAGCCTTTTTCATTAATGTTGGCGACATTGATCGAAAAAAACTCAAGCTAATCTTTCCTACGTCTTGTATTACTGACAGACCCGAAACAGTGAAATTATCGTCTTCCAACATTTGGATGTCTTGTATCATGGAACTAACTTTGATAACATTAGCTTGGTCTAATTTATATTTTTCGACGAGATCGTTTCTCGCAAAATTGTATCGTGGCGCACCTGGATACATTATTTTTGGCAGAGGTAATATAATACTAAAAAAATTATTTGTAACTTTAACAACACAACATGATTTAGTTACCCAAGCGATAAAATTTTCTGGATTTCAGGTGAAAAGGGGTCTCGATCATGGTATATTTCAGGAGTAATGGTCTTTAGCGTATAATGCATGTCGAGTTTCTCTTTAGTCCGTTCCAGACTAAATTTAGTTCCTCGTAAGAAAGCGATTAATAACTGATCGTCTAAAATATGGTTAGTAATTGCTTTTTCTAATACAGTTTATTACCTGTTCTCGCGTTAAGATGCGGCTGTTTCGAAAGCCATTCCTTAATGTAAGCTAGATCGCTTTCGATTCTTTTTGGGTCTTCATTTATCTCTTTTATGGCTACTTCTTGTAATTCTTTAGACAGTTCACGCACTGGCATCTTGCACGTTTTTAAGAAGGATACGTACTATCGATACTAGACTCAAAACGTAAAAAACGAAAGATAAAACTTTATTATCAAGTGATATCTACTTAAAAATAATCTACGTCTAAATCTATACACTATATATACAATATTAGTAAATAGTAGCATTTTAATAACATTATGTACAAATTTTATTAAAAAATGAAGCATCTCAGTAAACATATCACAATTGTAAAAAAATTAATAGCACCAGAGAAATGCCTAGTCTAAGTCTGTGTGGTCACTCCAAACAAAAAGTGAATATTTCAACTAACAAACACGTCAAAAATCCTCAAACAACTTTAACTCGGCGTCTTCTAAATTTCGAGCGGATTTCCAATCACTTTCAGGATAATCGTCGAAATTGCTGGCATCTCCGTCATACATAATTTTAGGAACAATAGGAGGCTAAAAAAAGTCAATGTGTTATTTAAATAAATTTAAATAAAATAGTAAACATTACAGTTAATTTTCGCTTTAGAACGTCGTGCCAGTCCACACCTTTGAACCACCTGTGCCGTTTAATATCTTCAGCACCGCTCTGAAAATGAAAATTGCGTTAATGCAGTCATCGTTATGTGAACTTATCAGTCACTTACTTTCATGTTTCCTAGTCGTTTCGTCCTGTCCTGCACCAGAAGTTTTTTGATTAAATCCTTCGCGACTGGATCCAGATGTTTGGGCCATTCGATTTTACCGCTGAGAATTTTTTCGTAAATGCCGAAAGGATTGTCGTCGTAGAACGGTGGGTAACCGGCCAACATTTCATAAATTAGGACTCCTATAATAAAAAAATGAGGTTATTGAATTAGTGCATATAAAATAGGTAGAAATGGAACAGCGCGGCAGATCGGAGATGTAATCGAATTGGTCACGTGAATCAGATAATATATTTGACAGGTGACTCTCCAGAAATATATTCTTGGATAGTGAATGGGCGTGTTTGTGTATTAAAAACAGCAGCTGTTTTCCTACTTCGCAGGAAAATTGGCAAAACCGAATTGATCTAATTAATGCCGATTACTGTAATTCTAAAGTCGGCGCAGTTATTAGTTTTTAAACTTTCTAATTATTTTCCTAAAAATATTCCGATTATTTTTGCCCTAAAATGTTTAATTATAAAAGACACTTAATCTTAAATGCATGTACAAAGTAAAGTAACAATACAGTAGAAGATGTGAATGGTATTTTTAAGACCAGTGTTAAGAAAAATCTTTGTCCGAAATTAATTACGTTCAACGTATTTTAGCCCACTATCCACTAACAGTATTCAATAAATAGAGTAGAGAGAAAGACGACGTAGATGATTCAATACACATTTTTTGCACACATTTTTTTACACATATAAAAAATGAGTGTTGAAATTGCATATAATTCGACGAGCATATGATGATGGCTATTACCCATGAGCAGTGATTATCCTGTTGGGTAATGACCATTATGCGAAATAAAGACTATACTTTTTCTACGACGTAAAAATTTCATCATTTTTACTGTCAACATCCATTTCTTGCTTCATTCTAATAAAACCAAACGTATTCAGACTTGCGAATTATGAGATTATACCACTTTCAAATAATGAGATTAAAATACAGCAAATTTAGCCAACGCGTAATGAAGCAATAATCACGGCCGTGGGTAATGAATATCATTACTTAACAGTTCGACTATATAGTATATAAAATGTATTATTTAATTGAAAAAACAATTTATTTAATCAAAGAAATTCCTTTTCGAGAGGATTTCCCTTGCCATTCAACGTGGCAACGCTGCAAGCATTCGGGGCACTTTTCCAGATTCTGCAATATTATCGGAAATTTTTGTATTATAAAACAAAAATGTTATGTAATTATGTTATAAATATATGTAATTTATTTAAATAACATTTGGTAATTCGATATTGTCCATTAGAGACTGGCAATATTCAAAAAAACATGTGGAGTGGGGTTTATTTGAGATTTTTTTAGTTTATTTGAGAACAATTAGAATGGAAATCAAAAATAATCACAGTGTTAAACATTTCTTCTGAAGGAATATGTTAAAGTACATATATGTTTTTAACAGTGAAGTTTCTGTATATGTATTTACAGTCGCGGACAGAAAAAAGTAGGACAATATTTTTTCGCTAATGTAAGTCTGTTTACTCTTTCTATGGTTAATATTAAAATATGTATTTATTATAGTAAGCCCGGTTTAGTCAACTCAATTTTAGTTAAATTTCTTAATAAGACTTGTTCTACTTTCTTCTGTCCGCGACTGTATATGTACAAAATAATTGAGCGTTGATAGTTTAAATATGAAAATAAAAAAAAACTAATAACAGAAATAACTACCATATACAATAGCAAAACTTCCACTTCTATGCAAAGATGTATCTCATCAAGTGTCCTTGATTCAATTATAAGAGAAATGAGCCGGAAAAGTGATATCGTTATCTGGAGTAAAGATAAGTACATACCTACTTATTAACAAGTAGTTGAGGTAAAGTAGGCTATAAAGATCAGTGTGATTGTTATTAATAAAATCCCCCAGCGATACAGTGGTATATTACTGAGCACCGAACGAGGTTTAGATAGGATAGCCTTGACTCATGACACAGATAAGCTATTGTTGGGGTCGGTTGGTGGTGGGAACCAAAAGTAATCAGATCATAAAATTATCAAGTTTACGGGTATATCTGAACTTTTGGCACTGAAAGGACGTTTGCACCCACACAGGCTGGCGATTTGGCCTTGAAGGTGCATCCCAAACTGCCCACTGGAGCTAGAAGGCGTTCAGAAGATAATGTCAAATTAAATTAAATCTCCCAACCAGTGACTGTAACACCTATGATTTGCAATAGATGCGTCAGGTGCTTGCATATTTACATGTTTGCTCTGTCATCAATTAAATCGAATAATATTTTTGGTTGGAAACTCAGGAGGTATATCTCCAAGGTTTTACCATATCCGCAACTGGGCAAAATCTGATCCCGAAATCAGGACCTGGACTTTGCTCCTTGACTGATTGAATGTGGAGGAGGCGTCCGATAGTAAATCATCGTACTACTGTAGCGTAGGTTGTCTATTTTGACGTGTATTCTCGAGATGAATGCTCTAATTATCAAATAATTCGCAAATATGTACGTCTATAAAACGAAAAGTTTTCATAAGAAGTTAGAAATATAAAACAAATAAGATATATCGGCAAGTAATTTTTACATCCATAGGTAAATGTAACAAAAATATAAAACATATTTTTATGGATATTGGTTGAAATGTAAAACATAACATTATAGGTACTGTTCATTTCATGGAAATATGTAGCTAGTCATGGTACTTTTCTTTTTCTTTCATGACATCTACAGCTGGTGCTTAACATGCTCAACCATTTTTTTTAAAGAACTACAATATTTAATTAACGAAAATTAAAAAAAAAATGTCTTGGTTTTTGGAAAGTGTGCCAAGTTTTAATGATTCGTTTAGCAGTACATTTTGTTCCATTTTTCAAAATTAATAGGTAAGTATACTTTGTCCAGTGAGAGATTGGGAGATTTTAAATTGTATTAAATTAACCCACCACTACAAAATGCACTAGAAGACATTAATTAGAGCATAATTTCAGGGCAAAAATGTTACTGCTTGAAGGATATATTTCAAATTTTACGTGCGCTAGGTATTACTACCTCTATGTAGAATTTAGTGGTTTTTATGTCAACCAATCTCTCGCTTTACTTTACTTTAGAATTTCGTTAACCAAGTTGAAAAATCGCCAGTTGTCATTTCGTGATATCTATTCTATCCCAAAATTTTCAACATCACTAAGTCTTCCTTTAAAAAACTAGAATATTTCGTGCGGAAATACCAATGATATCTGACAGAATGTAAACAAATCTTTTAACACTGACAAACCAGAACTGATTTAGAACAGATTATAACACAGCAATAAGCAACACCGGAAATTTGAAAAATAATTCATATTATGAAATACTACATTATGTTCATTATTGACAATAGCAGGTAAAGACAACAATATTTCTTCGGATGATGTCTTCCAAGACACTAGTTTAGAACTGGATATTACGGCAACCTCTTCACTATTGTGTCACTCACAATAACTCACTAACAAATAACTGTATTTATTTCTTACTGTTAATGTATACTTAGTTGTTTATGGTAAAACTAAGATTTCGGAGAGCTTATGAGTGTAACAATTGTTAAGACAATACAACGGTGTGTTGCAATAAATAATGTATTATTAACAAGGTCAGTATTATGTAAATATTAATTATTAATAAAAGTTAAATTATGAAACTGTCAGTTACGTCGTCTTACGCGTTACTTTAATATATTTTTAGATAGGTATGTAGGTATTTAAAGATTTTAAATATGTGAATACTTAATACTGTTTTTTTCACTTTCTCCGATAAAATTTTGTTCATTTCAAGATTAAATCGCAAGAATTCGTCCCACTGTTATTAATTCCTTCAAGTTAAATTCCAAATTTTAAAACATCTGGCTGACAATTTGGCATAACTTTAATTAACTCTTATTAAAAATATTTAATAGTTAAGCGCTTGCTAAAATAGAAAATATAAATACAGCTTTTTAATGAACACACTTGACAGTTTAATCAAAGTAACAGTTCAATTTTAATAAAAATTTTGACAACGAAAAGTTGAAGCAGGTGAAAATTACCTGTTATTTTTATCTCACTAGCAAATTTGAATCGAAAGTGTTTCACGGCCAAAGGTAAATAAAATAATGCGACTAAGAGAAAATTCAAGGAAGATAAATTGGAAACACAGCTGCATTCTGCAGCGAGAAATTGTGAGATTGCGTTTATGAAGTTGTATTACTAGTTCAGAGCCGTAATTTAAACCTATTTCAACGTTTTTCTAGATCTTTGTAAAACGATGAAAGGAAGAAAAATGTAAGCGACCGGTTTATGAAGCAAATAACTGAGAAGTCAACTCACTTCTCGCGTACCTACACGTTTTCCTTAAACTATTGTTAACAACACCTATTAGTAAATGAATCGCCTATTATATTAATTTTTATTTTAATTAGATGTCATTTTGAGCTGTGATCAAAAGCATGCTGACGCAACGCAATACCCACCTAAAGCCCACCAATCCACAGCCTTATTATGTCCTTTACTTTGTATGATTTCAGGTGCTAAATATTCGGGCGTCCCGCACAAGGTCCACGTCCGATCTGTCAGTTTTTTGGCGAATCCGAAATCGGTGATTTTCAGATGTCCTTCTTTATCCAGCAACAAATTTTCAGGCTTTAGGTCTCTGTAAACGACGCTCTTCGCGTGCAAATATTCAAGCGCTGAAACAATTTCGGCAGTGTAGAAATTTCCTGTGATCGTGCTAAAACGACCGGCATTTCGTAAATACGAAAAGAGTTCTCCTCCGCACACATATTCGAACAACATGTAAATGCAGGCGTCGTCCTTACTGCACCATAACCTGAAAACAATAATTTGTCAGGATGATAACACAATTTCAAATTGGGCAAGGTTATCAATGTAATATTCGGTTTTATTACGTACTGTTGACCGCACGGAAATCTACGATATCGGCGTGTTTAGATGTTTCTATTAATTTAATTTTACAAGAATACTAAAAAATAATTTTGACTCTAGGAATATTAATATTTAATGGGTACCTATTTACACTGATTGACGTCATGAAAAAAGCCAAACATAAATTTCTTGTGCCAAAAAGATGTACTTTTCAAATAAACAAAAAACACGTGTCAAGAATTTGACAAAATAGATTAAAAATAAAGGTATTTAGAGCTTTTGTGGTTTATCATAAATACGAGTACAGTTTATCTTCAAGCGGTCGAAAATCGCGCCTTTGTGTATCTCTATAGAAGAACGATTCAAGTGGCTTTTTTTGTAACCGGACTTGAAACTCTTCAAATCCTAGGAGTTGAAATGTCCACGGCTCGACCGAGTCAAAAATAATGACATGTAAGGCATTTCTCACCATTTATTTATCAATAATTACACGAAATATTTAATAATTAAATTATCCCATTGTGATGTAACACGAGTCGCCCATGTGCACAGATGACTGATGTTAAAATCAAAAATAGCAAGATGGCCGTTCAACGTTAAAAAGTAAACTTTAGACTTTAGTAGACTTTACTAATATTATTGAACTAGGAATTACTAGTGCCTCAAAATTCTAATATCGTAAGCTTACTAATTGTCATTTTACTGTAAGTGCAGCAAAAGAAAATTCAGAGTAGAAGGTCTTTTTGTGCATCGTCCAGTTGCCGACCTTGACTTCGCCTGGATCGTCAATCTCTGGGCTTAGCATAAAAAGATTTACTTCTACTTTTTTTAATGATATATGTACTATGTTTACATGTTGCGGATTAAGTAAGTAAGTATGCACTTGATCAATCTAGGCGTACAAGTTTCACTTTGTAAGTACTAAATACATTTTTGCAAAAAAAAATCACAAGGAATGCTTCTGAAACATAAACTTATTGAGTTGTAATTGGCCGTCTAAAATCCAGATAAATTATTAATCAGATTGTTATCCCATTGTTATGAAATCAGATCTCATAAAAACAATATAAACCTTGTTATAACTACATGTAGTAGAGCACTTAAAATTCCCGACAAAATAAACAGAACAGATACATAATAAAAGTTCATGTACCGCGGTAAACATTAAATGTAATAAATAAATAATCTCTGTGTTCAGCCAACTAATAATTGAGCCGGTATTTTACTACGTCAGAGGCTGAAAATTTATTCCGAAACTCGTCTGGTAAAACGTATCTCGATTCAAGATCACAAATCAATGATTCACTTTCATCAACGCCCGAGGACCACATTTTAACCAAGAACTTTCGATCTCTCAGCGCTCGATGAAAGTGGGCAAGTTCCATCATGCTCGCTCAGTCTTTGCAGGAAGTCATAATCTTCAACTGAAAACACTCAATTTCCTAAACGTAGAATTGCATCAAACCGTTTATTTAGTTTAACGAAAATAAAATAAATCCGATTTTGCAAACATAGAGTTGCTTAGGGAAGTTTGCCAGAATTTGATTTCGATCGTTACAGCATAATGCGGTCTTTTTTTCTTCGACCACCTGTCAATTTTACACGGACGACAACACCAATATGTACTTACATGTTCACGATGAAAGGATGCCTGATTTCTTGAAGAATGTTTTTTTCATTTTTCACGTGTTCCACCTGTTTCAGTCTTATTACATCGGACAAACACAATATTTTCATGGCACCGTATTCGTTTGTAGACTTATTCCTGCAGAGTAGTACTCGGCCAAAAGTCCCAGTTCCTGCAAAATTCAACACCATCAATTACTATTCTAGACTTGCTAATTATTGTTTCATACGAATTACGCTTATTGTAATACGTTGCGGTAAATATTACAACATAATATCAGGATTAAAGCATCTTGTATGAATCTTTTCTACAAAATATTTTTTGTAAAACTGTGTTTCAAATAAATGCCACAATAAAACTATTTGTGTTGATATTTGAGGCTCAAGCTTTCTCCGTTACCACTTCTTCAAAACATATTTTTTTACTTCATTTATTGCGTACAATAACTTTATAGTGCGTGGACAATTAATTACTGTAAAAATAGTGAAAGTTGTCAAACATAGCTTCATATCTTATGATTTATCACAATACGAACTATCCCATTTCCTCCGTGTCGTAGACGTTGCTAAAAGTTCTCTTAAATTAATTGTTTCAAAAATTCATTTTTACAAGATGATTACGATTACACCATTGAATATGCACAAATAAATCATTTTGCATATTTTAAAATTAAAAGAAAGGCAATTTTTATTTTGCAAAAAAAGCCCAATTTCCACACGAACGAGTTGAATACAACATTTTTTTGTTCGACGAGCCCTTTAAAGGCTCCAAATCGCTTAAAATCTTTAAAATTAGCTTGACGTTTCGTTTTGACAAGTTGTGACATTTATCAAAATCCGTTCACACAGGAGAAAATTCTCAAATTCTGACAGTGTCGAACAAAAAACGAATATTTTTAACACTTTCTCTGCACCAATTGCAGATTATTTCATAGTTGTTCTCTTGATTTTTGTTTGTGTGCAATCCATATAAAAATGTTGTGGGTTCAATTCTCCATTTAATAAATAAAGTAGCCACATTATAAAAACATTCTCACGCAAACTGCTTTAATCTGTAGTTAGTTTTGTACATTGAAGGTCATCTTTGGTAAGAATCTTAAGACTCGTTAGATTCTGGAGGCTTCCTGGTTTAATGTCATGTTTTAAAAATAGTAACGTAAAACGTATACTTTTTCAGTGTTGAAATGAAAGTTCTCAAAACAGAATTTCAAAAACAATTTTATCAACAAGATTTTTAACGTTTTAATCTCCTTTCTGGGGTATCAATATCAGCACCGAAGTTTAGCATAACGCTAGAGATCCCACGAAGTTAAAATAACTTAACTAAATATATTCTAAGGGCCAGTTTACAGAAGCGAAATTAAGTTAATCGTAATCAAATGCAAGATTAACTGAGCACGTAATCATTTAATTCGAATTAAATATTTAATTCTCTTTCTGTAAACTGGCCCTAAGTATTTTTTCTAAATCTGAATCTTCATTTCTCCGCGTTATCCGATGATAAGCAAAGCACACATTTTGAACTCTTTTAACCATATTTTTTATCTGTACAGTTAGAAATATTTTATGGTTGAATGAATGTTGAATTCTGATTATCACCATGTGGGTACGTCAATAAACTCTAAAATTTTATCAATCCCGTTAGGTGTAGTAAAGAACACTCACAATTAGTGAAAAACCCTATATTGTTCTGTAATAATTAAAACTACATATTTAAACTTCCACTTCTTTGTCTTTTTCATCATCTTATTAATTGTTTTTCAGCCAACACTTAAATATTTTTTTAATCTTTGAATGAAAACCAAAAATGATAATTTATATTATCCTATTTTAAAACTCATATACTTATCTATCTATTTTTTAAAGGTAACTTTTACAAAAATATGCAAATACGTTTATTTGCTACAACGTAAATTTATGTATGAACAAAGAACACAACACAGATAACCTAAAGTGACCCCTTGCAAAATTTGGTGTAACTATTTACATAAACAACATTTCAAAATCATAAAATACACTAGATTCCGGTTAAATGGAGCTTCGGATAATTAAGACACTTGTTTTATCCCTTTATTTAGATTTTTGGTACAAAGTGTTAACGACTGAGGTAAAAATTCCAATACCACGTATTATGGTTGCCATTAAAAATCATCTTGGTCTGTGTTGACTGTTCCGACTTTTTTCTCATTTCAACACGTTTGATACGTATCACTAAGTGAACTGGAAGATCAGCAAAAGTCAAGTTATGAAAACGATGAAGCAGCAATTTGTTTCTATCATTTAATCAATCATTCAATTTCATATGAAAGTAAACACTTTTGTCACAACAAAAAAAAATTTAAACGTTTAAAAAATCTATCTTAGTACCCAAATGGGCATAAGTGAGGGTGGTTTCTTAATTGAAATAAATGAATTAATAAAGACAGGTAATATTTCAACTGAACCTTAATATGACATGAACGGAAAATCTATGAGAATAGAACTTTTATTAATGATAAAATGATATGATTACTCAACAAGAATAAAACTAAATATGTAGTAAGATAACTTTTTAACCTATTGTCCAAGAGAAGAACACTGTGGAAATCCTCCAAAAGTGTGTACATACCGGGTGTAGAATTGGTTTACGAGACATAGGATTTTACATGTAAAAATAAGGAGTTTCAATTATTGGCTCCCCTAATAATTTTATGCCAAAATAGTTAAAATGAAAGTTAGAGAGAATTAAAAATACTGTCTAATTCCACTCTTTGTTTTTTTCTAACATCTTGTGGTACTGAAAGAAAAGCAAGAAAGGAGTTAACACAAAAATACTAAAAAATAACACTAGCCATGAAATTTGACTTTTAAAATACTATGTATTTGTCGGATGGTTTCTCTATTATTTAATTGTCTTTTAATCTGCCCTTCAAATGAAGTCGTACAGGACTACAAGATGAATGAAAAGGTATCTTCCATCAAATGCTCAAACTTCTCTATAATTCTTCCAATTATTTCTGTGGCAGGAATTGATCGGTCTGGGAAACCTGAAGCAAATGTTGCTTGGAAGTTGCTTAAAAAAGATCCTCCATAATAACATTTAAAGAAATAAATACAATTTCCTGCTTAGTAGTACTTTTTACTGTTTTGTGTCAACTTTTTTCTTGCCTTTCTTTCAGTACCACAAGATGTTAGAAAAAAAGTAAGACTAAAATTAGACAGCAATTTTAATTGTCTCCAACTTTCATTTTAACTATTTTGCCGTAAAATTATTAGGGGAGCCAATAATTGAAACTCTTTATTTTTACATGTAAAATCCTATGTCCCGTAAACCAATTCTACACCCGGTATATCAATTTGATAATCATACGTATGGTTTCGACATGTTGTCTCGTCTCAGTTTTATAAGTTACGCTACAAATTATTTGTTAAAAAATATAAAAATGCAATTTTTTTTAAAATTAACTTTATTGTATTTAATTTAAGAAATTCATTACTTTGTACAGAACTGTTCTGAATTAAAAACCATTTTACCAGACAGATTGTTATCAAATTTCAAAATATGTGACAAATTCTAAAATTTAAGTACACCCTGCTTCGTTAAAAAATAAAATAATTCCAAAATTTTAACTAACTAAAATATGTAGTGACTTGGTTGGCGTAACGATGCTAAATTTTAATAAGCCATGATTTTTACAACAAAAGAAATATTACTGATCTATGTATATGTGTATCATTTTAGATAGAATCCAAAGTCCAATAACACGTTCCAGTTCTTGTAATATAAATAAATGAAAAATAATGGAAAATTTTATTAAAAACTGTTAAAAATCATATTGATTTTATAATCAATTCCTAGATTTAATAATTATTTACACTACGAGAGAGGAAGGTAAAGCTTTTGTTCACGCGAATTGCTGCGCGTCGTGGACGATGCAATTCAAGTGAACAAAAGCGGCCTTACTCTCGAGTGCTGTATTTGGTTATGTTCGATACCTGACATAACTCCTTAGAAAATGAGTCTGTAACGTTATATTCAAAATTTAAAATTAAAATTAAAATAAAATAAATAAATCTGAGATCTGTTGCAATGGGAAAAAAATTCAAAATAAACAAATTATTTCAACGAAAAATTAAAACAAATAAACAAGGTTTTGTAAAGTCAATAAAGTGATTGTGTACACGTTGTGGAAATGGATGTTGAAGAATTCTATGTTCCTGATGATGTCCTGGAAGTAGCAACTGCCGCGAAGTACCAAATGGTGCCTACGAAATCAAAACTACAATACCAGAAAGAATTGGAAATATTTGCACAATGGCAGACCGAGAAACGGATCAAGGGAAAAGATGAAAATGTTATGATGGCATATTTTAGAGCAGCACCAGCGCGGTCGTGATATTCAATGTTGAAGAGTACACTGTTTGTATTTCAAAACGTTGACATCTCCAGGTAAAAGGTTTTTTAATAAGCTATTAATTGTTTTAATATAATGAATAGTACAGGTTCACCAGTCTCACCTCGTCACCTCCTTTTTGAAAATAAAAAATGTAGAAACTCAGCCGAAAAAGGCTGCAACTTTTTTAAGAAACGATGTGTGCAAATTTTTACTGGAAGCGGCGGACCAAGAGTGGATCCTTCAGAAAGTTGTACTGATGATGGCCATATTCGGTGGCTGTCGTTGTAATGAATTATGTAAAATGATGAATTGTTACAAATACAGGGTTATTCACGTAAGATGACGAGCCAGACCAGGTAAAAATGCAACTCAAAAGACAATTCACAAAGCAATCTCGTTCCCTATTACATTATTCGGCATTATCATATTGCACATAAAACACAGACAGATTTTAACGTCAGCGTAATAAATGTCAAGTCAAGAAAAATACCTCTCTCAACAAAGTATAATTTAATAACAATAATAAGCAATTAAAATCACAAAAATAATGGGTAAGTAGGATCATATCGGTTCTGTCATCGTTCGAAAACATTTTCAAATACTAGATCCGAACGAAACGAGCAGTGACAGATATACCTTTCAAATTAATAGAATACCTACTTGGATTCCTGATTTAATTTTTAAATACCAAGACACAATGAATGCTTTGTAAAGTGTATTTTGGGTTGCATTTTTACCTGGTCAGGCTCGTCATCTTACGTGAATAACCTGTAGTTATTATTGGTATGTAATTATTTTCAATATACAAATTCTTTTTCATAAGATCGAATTTCAATTATCGTGAGTAAAAGTGCGTGAGCGAAATTCAAAAACAGACTATAGCTCACCGTTGAAGATAAGTACGGGATTTCCATATGGGGAATTGTTTCTGAGGTTGGTGTTGATAAAGGTACCGTTTTGTTGCCCAAACAAAAAATCACATAACCTTTAGTAAAAAAGGGATGTTTACACAACTCAAATTTTTAATTTTTGAATCTGTTGTTCTGTCATCTGTGTACGGGTTTTTTTTTGGCCAGCGATATGTATGTATGCAGGGCCTGTCAATGGTGTTATCAATCTTGCTATTGTTGCTATGTATAAATTTTACCTGACTTTGAAGCACTTAAAAGTTGCTTTATAACAATTACTACTTAATTTGGTAATATTATACCTATATCTTGAATAAACTATTTTCGATTTATATAAATTTAATCTGTTTCATTCGCCTAAATAAAAACGGATATACTAATGTGACCAAACCTGAAATAAGTTTAAAATAAAAAGAATTTATTTCCGAAAAATGGTACATCTAAATTTAATGTTAGCGGGATTGACGTACGCAAATCTCAAATATGTAAGTAATTGATAATTATTATAGCTGTTTATCAATGACTGATGAATGCATAAACAACCGAAGTTCTGAAAAGTACAAATATTTTGAAAAGATTGTGTCAGTGTCGCTTTTAAAAAATATAAATATCCATAAATAACAATAGATTAATGGATAGCGAATTCGGCTGCTTTTTCAAGGTAAAAGGCTGCATTTACCACCCACTTCAGTGGACGTCATGTCTAGTCGGGATATTTGCCAAGAACACGTCGGTTTTTAGGTTGAAGATAATTCTTCTTGACAAATAGATGTTAGTTGGGTGCGTTATCAGTATAAATGTAATTTATTTAAATCGATAATAATACGGAAAAAATAAACAACAATGAAGAAGGAAGAGGTAGGTGTACAGTCAATGAAATTGTGTGGTGATATCAGTATTAGAAAATAACTTATGCAAATATATTCCCACAAATAAACATTTAAAATCAAACATGATCAATGGAAAACATCTGCAGTTCAACATCACAAACAAATACTGAACAGCTCATTATGTTTGCAAACTTGTAAACCCACACAGTACTACTAAACATTTTTTTACAAAGGTTTAATAGCGGCGTCCGTCGCCTCCAGGTCAAAGAAGTTCAAGTGGACTAGTAAAAATTTTCCGGCGGTTAATGACAATACCTAGGAAAATTAAGTTCACGCAACATAACGTGTACTAAAATAATATTGCTTCCGTACTTTTAAATATATCTCCCAATCATTTAAAGGGGTATAAAACCAGGTTATACAAGCTATAAAACTTGACGTTAAAATATATCGTTTTCGACACTAATAAATTTGAAATGTTCGATTTTAATCATCTTCTACGTTACGTAAAAGAGCTTGTTAGACTTCTTCCTTAAAATTATCGCAAAAACTATACTACGTTTGCCGGAATTTTGGTAATTACATTCCTTTCTAAAAACCGCTCTGGTGGAACATACTCGTATTCCCTATTTCCTACTGACTGTTAATTTATAAGTGACTTTAAATACGTTAAGCCGTAATTCCGTCTATGAGGTATGTACAGTATGGGAAATATTTGGCAACACCACCTTAAAGTTAGTGCATTGTGAATATACTTGTTTATTTTTGGAAAGTTCGATTAATTAAAACTGACTGACGTCTGCTAGACGATCTCTAATAGAATTTATTTATAAAAATTTGACGTCAATGGATTGAACTGAATCATCGATTTTACATTAATAATATAGGTACCCGTATCTCCAAATCACTATATTGTTGGAATCTATATGTAGTAAGCTGCGGACAAAAACGATTCCGGCTCTATTTATTTCTTATGTAAATTCAATAAATAATATGCTCTTTTCTAAAAAAAGTGAAAATAATCTTAAATACCTATAATTGTACAATGCAGAAAAATATCGGGTGTTAATTTAAAAACTTCAAAGTTGGCGTTGAAGAGTCGATTGTGAACGCGCCACTCATCTGTCTGCAGAGTAAAAACACAAACAACGCGAAAAGTGAGGCTAGATTTAAACAGCTAATCCGTGATCTGATCTGTAATCCGTGGTGTGTTCACAATCGACTCTTCAACGCCTACTTTGAGAATAAATTTAAATATTAGTTCAACTTCTGACTTATGCAGACTTATCCATCATAACCAAATAAGTAATAAATTCTATTTACGAGTACTACTACTACCTTATCAGATCCAAACATAAAAAATTAGTAAACATATGGTAAAAACAGTTGCAGCAGATTATCGACGTGTGCCTAATAGAAAAAGATAAATTTTACTACCAAAATATGTAAATGTTTAATCTAAGAAAACAGTATTAACATACTAATTAAACAAATGACTGTCTCTATTAGATTGGTAAAATTTATCCAATGATTTGGCATTCATTAAAAAAAATGACAACGAACATTTCTAAAACCATGTAAAAAGTTTTTCTGTGTAGACTTCAGCAAAAATAAATGTTAAAAATGACACACCCTCAAGACAAAGAATGGGTGATAATAAAAAGTAGTAATCCAATGAAAGTTATTTATGCAAAACAATGAAGGAAATGGGAGAATTATAATAGTTATTTACATTAGAGTACAGCCTAAGTTTCAGGCACTCGGCTTCGGCTCGTGTCTGATTAACTGGAGCGCCTTTAAAATACCTACCGTACAACACTTGTATTAGACCTTTCGGCTGACCAAATGTTTTATTTTGCACTTTTGCAGAATTTTATAAAATAAATGTCAAACTTTTTGACATACAGATCTGCCAACCCTATAGGTTGTATTTTCCATATTAAGATTATGATTATTTATTAGTCAATGAAAATAAAACATTTATCGGAAAAATAAACATGCAAATGTGTTTTTTTTACACAAAGTTAAAGTAACGTATGAACATTTTCATTTTAAAGTAACTGTAAAAAGAGTAATTTAACCATGCATGCTACCGTACTCCCCCAGAAATTTACAGCATCCGAGGGTAAATCGCAGCCACCTTAACCTAAATTGAAAGATAAAGGTGTGTTTTACAGTTAGGGAAGCCGAAAAAATAATTTGCACATTTACAATGTCTTAATGTAAAAATAGTCGGTTCCAAGTTTTTTGTAGAGATTTTTATAATCAATCTTCTAACAACACATAATAAAGGAACATTTACAAAACTGCAATGATGTAATAAAACGAATATAAAAGAATAAAAACTTAATTAGAAAAAGGTTTGCTAATATTTTAAAGTTTTTAAAAGTTTTAAAATTAGTTATTTATTTATTTCATTCTACTTATTAAGTTACTACGAGTACAAACCACAGAACCTGGAATATCAAGAAGAAATGTATAATGAAAGCCCACGAAGGAAAAATTTACTTACAAGATTATTTCAAACTTTATCTTAATCACAAAATAAATAAAACTTGTAAATGGGTCAAAGATATTCCATTCGAAGCAAGCAAGTCACATCCACGTTTTATTCCATTACTCTCACGTTATCTAATTATTATATATTTTATTGAAAAATTGTGGAATAATTACAAAAAATCGACATGTTAGTGGAATATTTCAAATATTTATCATGCAGCGCAGACACTTCAAACGAGTCGAGTAAAAGGAGAAACTCAATCGAACCCAAACTAGATCATCTGATGGAAGTCTCGCGTGCGATTTGAAATACATGACATGCATTTATACAGGCCCAATTTTTACCATTAACATATTTGGTTAGCTTGGGCCAAAAAGCCGGTTCCAGCTTAAATAAATTTCCTCTAAAATCTGCAAACCAAATGCGACTAATCCAAATACCTACATTGCATTGTTCTCACCACTAACAAAATTATGCAGTTTCTTTTGTATCTTCTGCCTTGAAATTATTTTCTTACGTGTTAAAAACTTATTTTAGACAAAGTTGGGGATTTCTAATAATGGCAGAATTATCTGAACAAATTATGTCTTGGTAATTTCCGCTTAACTGTAACCGATTTATAATGCAACGACACAAATAATTGCAGCCAATGAAGCAAATCATTAAGAGTAACTATTGTCTATCAGATTATAATTAGCCACTGTAACGTTACGCTTGATATCATGCTATTTGGGTAATTGTGTTGCAACATGAAAATTCAGCCGGTTTCATAATGTTAATAGTTGTTAATTAAATGTAATATTTTTCACAGTCCAATAAAATAAACCTTGTTTTAATTGAATGTTGTTAAAAGTAATGATTTTTAATGACAAAATCAGTTATCAAAGTAAAGGTCTACTCTTCCAGGACGACTTATGAGAACCAATAATTACAATATAATTGAAATGGATACTTGATAATACCAAACCAATCATTGACTTGGGTCATTTGAAATCTGTCATTTTATCTAGTATTGCAGAAACAGGATTAATACACTGTAATACGAACAATATTTTGTAACACTAATTAATTACTTGCAAAAAAAGACATTGTTTGGTACCCTCAGAAGCTTATTTAAATCAGCTTCCACGGTCATCCCTGGTATTACTTTAAGTATGACTTAATTAAAGAGAACAAAAGAAATGCCGAGTTCATTACTTTTACAAACCTAATAATGGTTTTTATTATAAACTAAATATATTTTTATTTACTACTTCCGTTTAAAATAATATTTTGTTTATTATTTTATTTTTAATAAAATGTTGACACTGCTTTATGTATGCGTTATAGATTTTAATGTGCCATAATTTTTTTATATAGCAAATGTGTTTTATGATTATGAAAAGGTTAAAAATCCCACAACTTCAAAAATAGAATTTAAGCAAATATTTCCACTTGTTAAAAATTTTAATGACACTTTTAATACACAGGTATAGGAATAAATTGCCTCCAATTTCTGATGACAAACCATACGAGTGTAGTAACTAAGTGTAGAGTATACCTATTGAAAAAAAATCTTTAATTTAAATTGCCAAGAAAAAAGACGAAAGGTACCAAACCTAGCCAATGAATTGTTTGTTGCACACTTTTAGAGTGATGTTTGTCAACAATTTTTTCTCGAAGCTCAGTAATGAAGACTAGTAGAAGTATTTGACTTTCTCATGGGTTGTGACCTTGGAAATATCTACGCCAAGGCGGAGCGATACCCCAGTGAAAAATCTGTAAATGAAAACTGAAAACATCGGCTACTGTTCATGCGAACAGACGAGAGAGAAACGACACTAACGTAACGAATGACGATGTTTTCTGGTCGGTTTGTAGCGCCTACTTGACACCGATATTAGTCGTTTGCGCAGATATGACTCATAGCCCATGAGAAAATCTAAATACTCGTAGTATACTCCTGTCACAGTTTCATCTCCTTTTAATTTAATTTCTGTCAGAGGTATTTCTCTTTGTCTTGATATATAGACTTCTGAATCCGAAACTCCTGGCAACTACAATCTGACAACCACACTGTTACCAGTTCTATGAATGCTCTTTGATTGTGGATCGTGATGGTGCTTCATCCATGGTTACAATTCGGACCAAAAAAATTAGAAGAATTCAAGAACTCAAAATGGCAACAAACGGATTTGATGCTGTTACGCGCAACCATTTTTGGGAATGACAAATTCATACAAAATGTTCAAAATAACCTACATTTCTATAGAAAGAATACTGTATGTTACAAAGAAAATTTTGTTGTACATAGTCGTTTTGTAAAAATAATTTAAACAGCCAGTTTTTTCTGGGCCAGTATTTTTTATTTACGGTTGTGTATTTTAACTTTATAGATATATTTTATGTACTTTTTATTGATTTAATCTGTACGGAATTTGTTTAAAATTCACAAGTTGTTAATTTCTGCTACATTTAGACGATTTCATTGCTTGGAATTTTCCAAATTGTTTAAATTAAACAATAGAAGAATTTTATGACCAAATAATAACCAAAATTTAGAAAGTAAAATAGGAAATTGTGTTGGAAAAGGTGTTGTGTTTCTGCGTGAACTCATTCCTACAAAAAATATAAACTTCAATTTTAAAATACAAATGTACGCACTATAAACATCGTTGAATAACCCCTTGATGGCAAATACATCAATTATAAACATAGATATACAAACATTGCTGCCGTTGACCTAATTAATTTTACAAATTAAACAATGCTGGTGTATTTTGCAGGTTTTTTTTACGTGTCAAGAAAGTCAATTTCCGTGCGCTATTTTCAAACATTACAGAAATTAATTTTCGCACGACATCCGGTTTAGACAGTTTTAGTACAGATTTTATGACAGACGGTTCGTTAACTAACGAAAGAGATAAAATAAAGTAGCAGTTAGTCAAATTGACCCATTTTTTTTTTCAAAACGTTGACGTATTGAAGTTTATTTATTCAAATACAATTCACACTTTTCACTAACACAACTGTCTAATCCTATTTGTTTTTGTATGTGTTGTGTGTTGCTTTTACAGTGGTTCATTTGCTTGGTGTACCAGTCTAAAACAAATCGATGAAAGCTTTTAATTGGCCGCTTCCGTGTTTACTAGTTCTATATTTACCCTTTCTATTGCATCATTGCTTTCATAAAAAGTTGCCTTTGAACTTCCAATTCCAAATAAATTTCGACCCAAACGCATTAAGGTAGCTAAACAATTTCACACTTAATTCATAGTTGCTTCAGTATTTTGAAGCTTTTGAAATACTGAAGCAAGTATGACAACTATCATGCGTTCAAATGAAAACGGTTTCCAACGCCTCCCCAGCCTAGGATTTTCATTTGAACGCGCGATACAACTAAAATTCGCATTCATTTTGCAATACCACGACTATCTTTGTAGACTGAAAAGTGTGTTGACTCTTTAGTTCTATATGAATCTTAATCTGAAGACATTTACCTGGAAGAAATCATCAACGCCGTCAGATTGGTTTCGAAAAGAATCGTTCTATCAAGTTTCTCTCGCTCAAATCTCGCTGAAAGACACCTTTTTAAATGAAAATGGAAGTACATACTTTGAGCGCCTAAAGCTGGGAACAATTACCAAATAGCGGCTATTGTTGTGTAAATCATTAGAGAATATACGTTAATTTATTGTTACACACAGCCAGACACACCAAGTTCCACAAAATTTCTCCAACTCTCACCCAACCTTGTCTCATATCTATGAATGTCAAGAGACAAGGTGAGTCAAACTGTTCCGGATTTTATGTATCATCTGTTTTTTTTATTGTCTTGGGAATAATTGTCGGCATCCTACTTTCTACAGCCTTAACAGGTTATTTACACTTATCTAAAAATTCATGTTAATGTGTCACACATGTCGCAAAATTATTTATATCATTTGTAAAACGTTAAACAATCAACCCACATTTGTGTTTAATTAGTAATGTAATAAATATGTACAATAACATTGCATACATATCATTTTTATCGTCGTGGCGTTAGTCACAGCGTAAATGCAACGGTCCATTCACTTCCTTCCCTCATTTAAATATTTACCTTTATTCTATTTCTTTGTACTAAAATAGAGCAACCAAGTAATGTATTATTAATGAACAATCACCTATAACTTGGGACGATTCATTAATATAAAACCAGAGGCGGTTATTTTTAGAACACTATTGACGTCCACTACCCACATATTTATCTACAAATTTCTCGAACTTTGTGCAGGAATTTCCCTTTTATCCGGATTTAAATGTTTACGCAGACAGTCTACGTTATCGATAAAATCCAATACCAAGGAAACACTTGTTTCAATTGTTGTTCAGTTTTCACATAAAATTCCCAGACATTATTAATCTTTTCCTCTTTTTATCAATCGGGGATCAAGATAATTTCAGTCTGCGAAAACATGGCACTAGTGATTAGGATGTTGACCTAGAAACCTTAACGTTTGTTAGGTTTCTTGCCAACACTATTGTGCATCTTATACAGACTTTCTTATCACATCAAACAGTTTCCTGCGCACTAATAGACTCTTCGATGAAAATTGCAATACATTTATCATCGCCGCTGGTAATAAGGTTTTCCCTCAATTCTTGCGCTCCCAGAATAATCTGTTTATAACATGAATCATTTCGATATTTCTAATAAAAGAATATCCGAGTTATTTATAAAAACGATGACGGCCCACCTCTTTAGATTTTACGTAAAATCTCCACCAACTAAGTGTGTTGTAAGAGCTCAAAACATTTATTTCCGCTAATAATGTTGTTCAAATTGTCTCAAGAAATCAAAAACTTGTTGGTAACGAGATTTGATATAGAGTAAAACTGCTTTTGAAGATCTGTTTATTTGATGTTATTAATTTATTATCCGAACACGATACGGTTCAATTTAAGGAAATATGATGTGGTATCAGTTTGGTGGATGTCAGGGACATTCCGTGACCTATACATGTCAGCAAAAACCAATAAATCGAGTTTTGAAAACGAATCGGTAGGTGTTTTATTACTACAAGCTCGTTTCCATAAAACTGTCTTTTTAAACGATGATTTTGTATTTTATTTGCGGTTTTTCAAAGTAAATAGATCTGTCGGATTTAATGTACTTCTGTTTTATTATGGTTCCTAATTTTAACTCGTGAGCTTTTGTGAAACTATGACCGACCATAAATGACATTGTGCCCAAGACGCCACTAACATATTGACATAGAAAGCGTCGTCCTTGTAGTCGTTTATAAATATTTGGTCTCCAAATAATTCTGATTGCACGTAAGGTCTGTTTATACAAAAAAAAAAAAAACTATAAACACAACGTACTACGTGCGTGCGGTGATTCAACAAATTTTGATATAAAGCGGACTTGTAGCTAATTAAAACTGATTTTTACATCAAATAAACAAAGCGCGATAACGACTTATTAAAGTAGTTATTTATAGGAAATGGGAAAGTTCCTGCGGATGATATCTTTACAACTATATAAAAAATAAATTGAATGCGTTACAGTTTTATAGTCGATTTAGTTTTGGACACGCAACTCTGCAGTTCATATTTCATGCTTTCACAATATATCTCCGATATTTCTATTATTATCTTAAATTTGCAGACTGCTCGGCTGAATTTTTCTTGTTTGATATGTAACCTATTTATCACCATTTCGTCTGACTTCCTACGCCAGTTTCAAAATCATCCTTAAATTTAGAAATGGAACCATACCACCATAGAAATAAATACTTTTATCTCTAATTTTAATTGGCATCTGTTCCTGATGTGGACGCCCTGATACGACCAAACCAACGCCAAGAATATTACGCTACATGCGATTATCAGATTTTCCTTATCAATTTTAGAAAATAATATTGATTGACTTAGACCAAAAATAGTATTAAATTGTTAATGGGTATCTGGTAAAACACGTAAAAACAGAAGATGAGATATCATTTTGAAGCGGAGAGCATTGCATGAGGGTCAACGGATGACGAAGTTGATGACAGTAATGAGTTTTTAAGATAGAGATTTGATGCATTAACGAGTATTTGAAGAGAGTGGACTAGAGGTCAAGTAATGGCAACAATAACGGCTGTAAAGTCTGTACGAGGATAACCTACATATGGAAATGAAAAATGATATGCGATGCAGCCATTCTCCAAATCTTTGTGTGTACAGACTTCTGTGGGAACCGAATTAGGTACATACTACTATTCGTGAGTGATTAAATTGGTGTGGCAAAGTGTTTAGTGAGAGCACAAGAACTCAAGTTATTAGTTTGATTAGTGCTCGTTCTACGATTTAGATCGATTTTTTCCTCCTGTACAATTAAACAAGGTCACTTTGTAATTACTTTAATTTTTCAAAAATAATGAGAGTAGCTTATTTTTATGTTAAATGTCGCCATATAAATTTTACAATATATATTAACATCTCTATTTTTGTTCTTTTAACACAACATTTAACACTTTACGAATGTAAAGTGTGGGCGTGGTAATATTTCATTGACTCAGATTATTATTAAATATAATTACGGTAGTAGATCATGGCAATCTATCATTATCTTAGAAGGTAGAAGGCTAATAACAGTGTTCTTTTTTAGGCAGCCAATTATAAAATGATCTTTTTTTGTTAAAATCTTCTAAAAGATGGACATGATCTATGACAACTCTACACTGCAAACTATGATAACGAGTGTGCAAATAAATTTCTAGCCGTCGGAACTGTCAAATGTAGTTCTGCTTGCGGTTTTCTTCGTTTTTCTATATTCTAATTACTTTTCATCTTACAACAGTCTTTATGAAAAACCTGTCATCGCTGGACTTACATAACCTTTGTTTTTATATTTGGTGCCACAATATGCTACAAAGCGGCAAAAATCAAATACATTCCAAAGGATTCTTGATATACGTTCTTTTATACTGGGTGCCCCAAAATTCGCGGACAGCTTAGCAGTCAGTAAAATATCAGGTAAAAATGTAAAAAAAAAATTATATTCTTTTTTGTAGAAGATATGGATCTATTTGTTACACTAAATGTGGCAACATTTAAAAACATTCCATGTATCCCAATAGTCTGCAAATACATATTTCATTTCTGTTGTATCCATGGAAATAAGAAAGGAAGAATCAAAACCATACGTTATTTGTGGTAAAACCGACATAAAATCACTTCTTGGAAATGCTGGAAATAATAAAGAAACTAATTGCAAATCTAATTACATACAATTATTCAGAATTATTATTCCATTGGCTAGTAAAAGACAAATAGTCAAAATCTTTTTTAATATTTAAAATAATCGACATCAAAGCTGTACCATTTGAGCCCCCACATCTTCAAATCTAAAAGATATAGAATTTTTAAATTATTTTTCTCATCATTTTCTAACATGAGTTGACATTCCCCCATTCAGTTGTTCCGCGAATTTTGGGGCACCCAGTAGACACTTTGTACAAAATATGTAATAGGTACTTTTGTCTATAGCTGAAGCATTCTTCAGAAAGAAAAAAATAGTAAAAGAAAACGTTTGGGTTTGTGATATTCGTGGTTGGAAATTCCACTACCAGTGTTTCCACTTGTGTGATCGTTTATCTATTGATTTGTCACAAATCTCCACTATTACCAAATCTTCGAAATCAAGAGACAATTTTTGACACAATCCGTTCCACATAGTTGCAACGCACCTAAATTATTTGTAAAGTTGACTCAAGTTGCAAAAAACTATTTTGCATTTGCAACAGCGTTTTTGAAATTACTTTAAAACTGTACTTATATGGAAAATCGTACGACATTCATTAATGACCAATAGAAAAATTAGTTCACGAGCCATAACCACGGCAACAAAAAAATTTCTTGGAAATTTTTTCAGCCAATCAAAATCATTTATTTTGTTGTTGTCTTGGTTATGGCTCGTGAACTAATTTTTCTATTGGTCTTTAATGAGTGTCGTACGATTTAAAAATTTATAATTTATGAAGCATAATGTCCGTGTCGTTGCGATTTTCTTACCGAATATGCCCTCGTTACGTTTTAGAAATGCATTCGAAAAAACTTCCGGAAATAATCAATGCACTAGGGATATTATAAGTGAAAATATTCAATTCAAACTATAATTTTCTGGTCCCTTTGTGCCTTTATTTGGTTCAAAAATATTGAAAAAATGCTGTTGCAAATGACAAGTGGTTTTTTGCAACTTGAGTCAACTATATGTATTTAGACCGGAAGGAGACATAGTTCTGACTCATTTGACTTCACACGCTGATAATAAAATCCTAACAAAAAATACCGATGTTGTCAGTTTTGATTTATTTGGAATTATTATAATCCTATTATGCTAATTATTTTGCTATTTACGAAATCATTCCGTTTGCGTCATTGTTGTATATCAGAAACATTTATTAGAATATTTGTAATAACAAATTCCATTAAGGTACGCAAATGCGAATAATCGGGTTAAAAACTTCAAGATTAGCATGACTAAGTACCACTCTTGATATAGAAAATAACATGACAATAAATTTGACAAATAATGTGGTAGTTAAGTAAAATATTTAGATATAATTTGCTCACAATCATCTTGCGTTCTTCGTAGTTTCACGAATTGCGCAAGTTATAAATAATAATAATAATAATTTTGTTGGTTTTCATAGAAAAAAGTTAATAAATCGAAGAGAAAATGATCACTTTAGAATGTGTTAACAAGTTTACGTGGTTTACTTTATCCAAAAATAAAATTAAATATGGCAACCTTGACAAAAAACTTTGTTTTTTAATTGGCCTCTGGACTTGGGGATCAGAATAACAACTGATGACACAATGGTAATGTTCAGCATTTGTCAAATCTGCCCGGGCATACTATTAATTCTGAGCCGACTTCTTTACGGCTAATCTGACATTAAAAAACTTTTTATGTAAGGATAAACAAATAATAAAAATACATACAGTTTTAATAACAATGACACTAACACACCTTTTGACACAAGCAACTCTATTTTCATCAAGAAAGCTAAAGTGGAAGGTTTCATCAGAAAGTTTAATTCATAAAGTTTGAACAGTCCAATGCAATAGTCATGGTCCAAATGGTCCAAATGTGTGAAGAACTTAGCAATCAATTGTACTGACCCATTTCTTCAAAGATAAAAGATTAGTATCGGCTTTGTGTAATAGAAATGTTTCCCAAGTTTTATATCTTAGTTTTTGATGATTTTACGCCCGGAATATGTTAAGCAAGTGTCCCAAGTAATGATTATTTTATTTAGAAACAAAAATAGTCATCTATGTATAATTTTACAGACACTAAAATAACAAGTGCTGCTTGTCCCACTTCTGTGGTTTCCGCTAATGTTTTGTTATATAAATAAAGTAATGCACTGGAACACACGCAAGATGAAGAGAAACAAAAATAACACATATCATCATTAGTATTAATCCCCGTTAATAAATATTTACTCCTTAACACTTATCTTACCTTAACAATTATCAAATCGTCATAAGAGACAGAGTTCATCTGATAGTTTTTTTTTATTTTGCATCTAATCATTTAGTTTAATTGAATTTTAGTTTAACCGAAGAAATGACCTTCAATAAAATGTTCTAAAGTCTAAACCTGGGAAAAATATGTAATACATATTTACTCTTGTAATTCATTTTTGTTCGAAATTATTTTTGGGATCATTTTCTGTCAAATTTGAAGTTGAATTATTGTTCAAAAAATGGTGTTATTACCCTTTAACTTTCATATTTCCGGTGCAATTTTTTTAGGGAAGATGTAAGATGAGAGATGACTGAATCTTAAGAATCTCAATTTTAGATATCTACTATTTTTAGCATTTTTAAATAGTTAAAAAAGGAAATCTATTTTTATGCACGCCAGAGAATTAATATACATTTAAACTCAAATAGATGTTTAACTCCATTTGTATGACGACTTAAATTTCTTTACCGTAAAATTTAATTAATTAATTTGCCAAAAATTTAAGTAACAGGCGTAATTCAATAATTGTTATTTAAATGGATGCAAATATCTAATATAATAAACAAGTTACGTTAAAAACACGTTATTAAACAATAGTTAATATTTAAAATGACAAATAAAAGCACCATTTATCGAAATATTTTTTGGTTATATAAAAGAACGTATATCAAGAGTCCTGTGGAATTGTGAGGCTCTATAATTTTATTGTGTCGAACTATGTTGAGCCGTCGAAATCAGATGTCAACAGTCAAATGTCAAGTTATTAAATCTTAGCGTTAGTTCCACGTCTTAGTTGTTTTGCTTGCGATTTTCTTCGTTTTTCTATATTCTATTTACTTTTCACCTTTTTTTACATTGAGGGCAGAAAAAATTGTTAAAGCGGCAAATGCAGTTTGTTTTGT
Source organism: Tenebrio molitor (assembly GCF_963966145.1). Classification (NCBI taxonomy): domain Eukaryota; kingdom Metazoa; phylum Arthropoda; class Insecta; order Coleoptera; family Tenebrionidae; genus Tenebrio; species Tenebrio molitor. The sequence continues at coordinate 24,865,122 of NC_091050.1, read as the reverse complement.
AAATTCAAGTACATACGTAGTAGACACGTATTTCTAGACATCGTGAGAATAATAGTAAAGAACAGAAATAGAAACTTGTTTAAACAGATGGCAAACGATGTTAAAATTAGGATAATAATGTTAAAATTATTCACTAATCAGAAAAATACACTGCGGTGAAAAAAATAAATGTATTCTTTAATTAAACGAGCAATTTTGACAATATATAAAAAATCACAAAATAATTATTTGAGGCACAGTAACATGAATTGTCAATGTAAGTAATAGGCCGCAGGACAGTGATCAATGCACTTATTGTGTTATAGTGTTGTTGAAATTAAAAAATTAATAAAAATGATAATTTATCTGTGACAATTTTCGTGTTGTTAAAAACGAAAATTATGTATCAGTCAAAACGGTACCTATTTAAAAGCCCCATCTCCAGTTGGTATCTCTTAATGGGGTCAGTTACTTTTCCAGAATCGATTTAGTTTCTTCAAGGTGATAAAAATGAATGAACTTGATAAATCTCTTGGCAGCAAATTTTGCTACATTGGCATTCTATTGTCCCGCTAAATACAGTGCAAGCACCCTTACCGATAGTTTTAATGATGTTGAAGTCGTCGATGTCGTAAGTGTCCTTATCATCCTCGGAATACTCCTCGGTGGTGGCCGCGGAATCCAAACTGTCTGTACTCTCTTGTCTACTTCTGATCTTGTAGTCAGCCATCGCGAAAGTGATTCAACAGGTGACTAGAAAGGTCTCATCACACGTGGATATCGCGGTGTAAACGTTTCCCAGCACCGGAACACACTCGAAGGTACACTGAATCGACACTGTTTGAAAGCCGCGCGGTTGCGTCATGTTTTATCCCACTTCTGTTACCCACGCGCTTTCGGACCTTGTACGCAAGTCAACGATGCGATTCGGTTAAAAAAATAATTTGATCGTGTAACGACGGATTTTGGATAAGTAGCGCTTTATAAATGTATTTATGGTACATGTATGAGGCTGAAGAAAAGTACTTTCAAGCAATAAGACGGCTCCGACGTCCGAAGCAAACGGACTTCTATTAATACGGCTCCTAAATTCTCCCGCGAAGAAGTTAAAACTACTCAAATTAGACGGGAGTATTTACTTTTTCGCAATTTTTTCGATCATTTTTCAACTTGTTGATCGGAAGTTTGACGTACGTGGGAAATTTACGTAACAGTAACTAGAATGGTACAAGTGGATTGCATTCATTTGCGGGCACCACCCGAGCATTGTCGATTATTTATTCTTTTATAGGAGTCTTGTGTAAGCAAATCATATCTATCTATAACTATCTATATTAAAAATGGTGCAATATCTCTACATAAATAGTTGATAGTCTAGGTCAACTGTCAAACAAAACTAAAACGTTAGATAGTTTTTTTTTTGTTAATTTGGAATACATATCGTTATTGTAATTAAAAAGATAAAAACTTCTATTTATATCCTCTTCAGACTGTACTTATAAGTTCACCATTTTTATCAAAGCCTTCAAAAATTTAATATACCTAAAACTGTTGGTTCGAGATTAGGTTGAATAACCTTTGCAAATATAGACCAAAATCTCTAACAGGTGTCCAAATTAATGCAAGGTAATTGTAATCTCGATCTACGCGGAGAGTAAAATAAGACGAAAAAAAAACAGTAGCACAAGTAGGTACAATTCTGAAAAACAAATTCATGTATTTTATATGGTTTGGACCCAGTCCGCTATGCTTATGGTTAATGAAGTAGAACTTAGAACCAGTTCCACCCAGATCTTTGTAAGAATAATTAGAATAATTAAAAATCGTACTTTGTTGCTTTCTTGAATAGGAGACAACATAGCATAAATGGTACGGAAAAAAATTAAATACATAAATAAAATAACAATAAAAGTAATAAAAATAAAAGTAAATTTACTTTCATTGTAATTTCTTAATAAAGTTTCGCAATCCACTAACCTTTTAATTTTCAAAAAAAGGTTTGAAGTCATCTGCAAAGAGTAACGACAGATGACAAAATATCAACAACGTCATTAATAAATAATAAATAGGTATAATAGTAGGAAGAACTGAGATCTTAAATTAGAGCTTTGAGGTACAATACGCTGGATTGAGGAAAAAATGTTTAGCTGAAAACTCTCTCAAATGAGCAACTTTCAAATATGTAATAAAAGAAAAGTTCGGAAAATTCAAATGATGCAATTTTTTCAACAACATGAAATAGCCTTTTTAAAGTGGAAATGATAACGTCAATTTAGTTTCTGTCACCTATAGTTTCAACGTGAACAGGCTGTATCAGTTAAAATTAGTAACTGTAAGTCTCTTTTCGGCTTTTAATATTGAACCTCTTCGATTGGGTGTTTCGCGCAACGATCTGACTATGTTTCCCGCTCATGAGGGACACTCTGGGAAGGAGAATCACTTTCACCATCATGGTGTAAAGAAAGACCAACAATAATTGTATCCTATGTCGTGAAACCCACTTGCTAGAAGTTGTACTCATTTTCGTTGATCCAACCATACCTTCTTTAAGCCTTAAGGTGAGTCAATCGTGATTTAACGAATTGTGGATCACGGAAAAAATCGAACAAAGTTTTTCTTTTAGGTAGGTAGGCTTAAATCAACTAAAACTTGTAAACGTTATGCCCAGAAAGTCATTAAAACCTCCAGAATTTTATTTTCAATTATAAAAATATGTCCGAAATTTTTCTATTTTACGCCAATTGTTTCCGATACCGGTTTCAGGAACATTTACTTAAATTTTTAATGTTGGCAGTGACTTACAGTGCACGTGATCAGTGCACTTCAGGACACTTTAAATTCAAAACTTGCAATTGTTCATCTAGTTACTAGTGTCAGCAACCTTTTATGTTTGCCAAATATAATGTTCCAATCATTAGGTTCTAAACTTTTTTTTAATTTAAAATGTAAAATGGGGGCAAAATATAGGCCGTGCCGAACCCAAATAACCACCACCTGTTGAATTAAGTTGGTGAAAACAAAATTACACTAAGAGTATAATGGCAATTTTGATATTATTAGGATGCTAGACCAATCAAATCTAAGTACACAACGTTGCCGATTGATTATCTGGGTAGAATGCAGTGTTGGTGGTTATTTGGTTTTGGCAAATACTATAGATCAATATTGTATTACATTCGTTTTATAAGCCATTTTGTCGCACTTGTTTGCTTTATAGCACTCCTCGTTGCGCTCGTGGTGCTCTAAAAAACGCGTGCGACAAAATCGTGTTTTATAAAACTTGTATAATAAATAAAGACCGGATTTATAAGTTTTATGCTTACAACAAAAATTAAAAGTAGCAACAATAGTTATTTATTTAACGAGTTCGTGTGTCATTTGGGCTTTTTTTGGCATGAGTGGACCAGTTTAAAACTCGAGTGAAACGAGTCCACGAGTGCCAAAAAAGCGCAAATTACACAAGAACGAGTTGAATACAACGTTTTTTTGTTCGACGAGCCCCCCCAAAGGCTCCAAATGGCTGAAAATCTTTAAAATTAGCTTGACGTTTCGTTTTGACAAGTTGTCAAATTCATCAAAATCCGTTCACACAGGAGAAAATTCTCAAATTCTGACAGTGTCGAACAAAAAAATCAATTCATTTCTTAATGAATCGTATAAAAACAAACTATTTGACACTATGTTTTTTGCGCTTTTTTTGCTTTTTTTGTAGTTTTACGCTTATTTTTTATCTTTATGCTTTTTTTCGACTTTTATGATTATATAAAACTTAATTTTAATTTTTCAATTTTTCATAGATTATTATTTCTAGGGCTTGTGTACCTAATTTATTTTTTCTAACACTAATATCTTATACTGTTTCCATGGTGCATTTGAGCTCACACCTTATGTTTCCCATAAAATACGCTTTCCTCTATAAGACACGTCGTCAATAGCAACGTATCTTATAGAGTCATAAAATACGCTCACACACATCATTGAAGTAACATTTTATTCTTCATTTTTACAGTAATGATCACAAAAGTGAAAAGTACAATTATTGAATTGGAGCTGTCACATTAGCTTCATGCTCTTGTTCTTAACATCTTCTTCTTTAACTTCTGCTGTTTCATCCAATACAAGTGCCCGGCCATCGAAAACTGGCAATCTTTACATTTTCTTCAAATGATTCTTGCCGTAGTGTGAATTAACTTTTAATGAAGTTCTACACGCTTACCCCATATCAAGGAATGCCAAAATGACATCTTCCGTTACCTCCGTGATGCTTTTTTTATTGTTCCGGCCTTGAAACGAAACATACACCTTTTCGTATGCACTTTTAGACTTCATTGGTAACAAATTGCCCCTTTTTTCTTATTTCTTCTGGAACGTTTTGGCACGTTTCAACGATGAAAATTGTTTTTTTCCAAATTTGTTGATATTATTACCATAGTATTCACGGCAACCTCCGCATTTTGTGTATTGTGACGCGCCTCGAATAATTTCTGAATTTATTAAAATTTCTGATAAGATGTTAGTGTTAGAAAAAATCTTGAAGACAACGCGTGTTTTATAGTTTAAAAATCTCGATCTATTAAATCCTCGCTCCCTGCGGTCGCTCTGATTTAAACTACGATCTCGATTTTTAAATCGTCTATAAAACCCTTGTTGTCTTAATAGCTATATGATATGCCGGCACAGCTAAAATGCATGGGAACAGTTGAATAAAACCAATGCTGTAACAATTTCACAATTTATTACTGAAGAATTGGCAAGGTTTTTCCTACCAAATGTAGTGCCAAAAAACAAGATTTTGTTAATACTTTCAGATGCAGCGCCATACATGGTTAAAGCGGCATCTAATATTAAATTTTTTTATGAGAAATTAATTCATAGTACCTGCTTGGCGCATGGCATTAATCGGATCGCTGAAACAATTCGCTTACAATTTCCATTAGTTAACGAGTTGATAAAAAGTGGTAAGAAAATTTTCGTGAAAGCACTTTTACGAGTACAGCACTTTAAAAGGGCATTACCTAATGTTTCGCTGCCTCCGGAACCAGTACTCACAAGATGGGGCACTTGGTTGGACGCCGCAGTTTATTATGCAAATAATTTTCAAGATTTTAAGAAAATTGTTTTGGATTTTACTGATACAACTACAAAAGCCATAACAGACTGCAAAGATGTTATGCAACGTCAAGAGTTACAAAACAACTTGGTGTTTATTAAAGCTAACTACAATTTTGTGAGCAAAACTATAGAACATCTTGAAAAACAGCAGTTGTTGTTAACTGAATCGATGAAAATTATTGAGCAATTTAAAGAGAGGATTCTTTGTGTCCCGGGTAAAATAGGAGAAATCGTTTAAAAAAAAACAAAGGAAACATTTTCAAAAAACGAAGGTTTTCTTAAATTGCAGGACATCTGTAAAATCTTAAATGGAGAAGCTGATATCGATGTGGATTCTGACATAATTGTTAAATTGAAATACGCACCTATCACTAGTGTCGATGTAGAAAGAAGTTTTTCATCTTATTATCAGCTGTTTCAAGCAGGAACAAGAATCTGACTTTTAAATCTTATATGGTTTTTGTTGGTTACTTTTGTATTAGGTACACAAAATATGTTTAAAATTTACTTAGGTACCTATAGGAAGATTGTTACCATAGCAGAAGTATAAGGTATAATTTTATTTTTGTAATTATGTTAAAATACAGTTTAGTATGCTCATAATAAAAGTATTTTTTAATAAAATTGTATACGTTTTTCAGTTTTTTAAGCTTTATTTTTGGGTTTATATGGTTTTTTTTATGTCTTTTAGGATTTTTATATGCTTTTTTTGACAAAATAATGTGCCATTTTAAGCGCTTATTTCTTAAATTTTTATGCTTTTTTATCCGGTCTTTAACAATAAATTACTATTGTACAATACATTAGGCTACGTAGCATTTTCATTAATCAGAACATACCTCGTGCACTTGAATGAAAATTCTGGTTTTAAGCGGAAAATGATGACTAGCGTTATTTCAAAATCTTGACATGATGTTTCTAATAATAAATTCATTTGTTCGTCGAACGGAACGTTTTCATTAAATACTACAACAATATCCTTTATGAACTATTCCCTAGAACATCTATACTTATACCATAAATGATTACAATGAGTAAACAATACATGATATTTCTAAAATTAAAATAGAATTTATTGTAAAGTAAATAATTTTATTTTAGTTGTACGATACCATCAATATAAAATACAGAATATTACAGATTTTAATGTTGAACTTTTCTAAATCCTGAATAAACTTAAATATTTTATACACCCCAAAGATCTGTCATCCAAAATCAAGCAAAATTACCTCAAAAGCACCCATAAAACCTTACAAAATTCTTTGTTTTTAGACACCCCAAAATAGCTTCTTAGTTCTGGACCAAGACATTTGCATAACCACCAAAACAAGGTCTAAAATTCTTTAATTGTAAAAGATTTTAGACCTTTAGAAATTGGGATAGTATTGACTACCCCAGAGCAGACCAGAGCAGTCAGACACGTGAACAAAACACTTAAACATTCACCAAAAATGGTTTAAAAACCCTTATTGTTAGACGCTCCAATGCGACTTTTAATTACCAGATTAGGACAACGGCATATAACAAATCGTTAAAGAAGTATGTACCTATTCAAATTAGATAGACAAATTACATCTGAAATAAAGCCAACTACACCCTGAAAATAATTATTCAAAAGGGGTAAATATCACAATAAATCCAGGCAGGATGGTGCTCTTATCTCAAAAGCTTGTCAAAATTCTCATAATCCAAATATTTTTTATGATAATATCAAAAATGAGTTAATACATATACTCAATATCAAGACGGGATAAACTACTTTCATTAAGATTATAAAATCCACTTCCATCATGATTGAATAAGTAGCTATTAATATATTTGTCTTACAGGATAAAAAAAAAAAATGACAACGTGGTGAACAAACCTCAAAAACCTGAAAATTCTCCATTTCTTTGATATCCGTACCATAATGTCTTTTTATTGCTGAACCTTTCATTCAAGTGGGTACAATAAAGAAATCGATAAAAAAAACACAAAAAATAAAACAAATTGCTAAAATTCTATAAGGGTCCTTTTTTTTCAAGTCCTCATGAAGACTTAATATTTATTAAGTTACTTAATAAAAAAAAGTGCAAAACATCCACCCATTTCGTTCCGACTACAGTCCGATTTATTCTTACAGCATCTCCCCTTTTACGGCAGCTTATACCATTTATAGGTACTGTTACGTTTAAAAATTCCATCTGAGACCTAATCCACGCGCAATATTTGAACACCGCGCGCACAACCCTGAAAAGTAGCTTTTTCAAACATCCGAGGTGAAAGGTAAAAAGGCTAAAAGGAGGCAGTCAGAGTTTGGGGCTCGTAGAGAGTAGAAGACTGACGTTAGGGAATGACGACGTGGTGGGGATCCTGACAAAGGGGGTTCGATCAAGAGGGTTGAGACTAGGAAAATCGTCCTCCAGCGCCGTGGTGCGGATGAAAGACCCCTCACGCGGAAGGTTTCGGGGAAACCCAACGCCCTGGTAGAGGATTTTGTTTCACCCCTGGCCGCCTGAGCACCGTCATTCCTCCGAGGAATCGCCCTGTTGCCGAGGAAAGGAAGTTGTTGCAGCCTCCATCCGGACGTCGTTGGACGAGACAAGGACCTCTTCTTGGAGGAACGTCCAAGGGATCGCCCAAGGACGCCGACGTCGCCGTAGCGGTCCTTTTCCCGAACATCGGTGACTGTATCCGACTAGTCTTAAGCCGTTTCGCTCCTTTATTTTGTTTTGTTTCGAGTTATTTTATAGGTTTTACATAGTACTTTTAAATTGTTAGTTTTGTTTTTGTTTTTTAATCTTTTCTTGCGTGCGTATTGCCATCCCTGTTTGTTTCTACTTCGACGACGGGACGAAGATCATAACCTCCCGCGGATCGCGGCCCCCGTAATCCTTTCGGGGGCGGAGTAGAAATCGGTCTTCGTCCTCCAAGAACTTTGTATTATTTCTCCTGGGGTTCCCTTCCCGGGTAGGACAGCGCCACTCCCCATCCCCGGGTCGTACTGTCGGGTAAGGGGTTGTCAGTTCTCGACAAAAGAATTGAAATCGTTAATAAAAAATAGAATCAGATTAAAGAGAAGGATTTTTATTAATGTAATAGTACCTATGTGTCTATAGAGGAGAATCATCAGCACGACCATCATTCTCATTTTCACAGGAGAGATCTTTAATGTGTATTAACATCAGCACGACTAACCTTCCTCCTCAAATTAATGAGAAAGATTCATTTTCAATGTTAAATACATTATTGTTCGATATTATTGTCCTGTATACATGAAAGTCCCAAAATCGACAAATGTTTTGAGAGCAGCAAGGACGCCGACGTCGCCGTAGCGGTCCTTTTCCCGAACATCGGTGACTGTCTCCGACTAGTCTTAAGCCGTTTCGCTCCTTTATTTTGTTTTGTTTCGAGTTATTTTATAGGTTTTACATAGTACTTTTAAATTGTTACTCTCTTTACTCTACTAAATGGTAAAATGGTCTGTTTTCGAGCGTTCGTATAGGTAGTTCATAAACATCGCTCAAAAAATATGCTGAAATTTCAGTTTCTTAAAAAACGAATTTGTTAAAACAAACATTTTTTCTGTGCAGTAATAATTTCTCCGTTACTCTTAAAATTATGAGTAGTTAAAATTCTTGTTGTTCTCTAACAATTTAAACAGCTCACTACGGTAGGGAAGCCAACTTTAAGTAGAATAACTAAATTTTATTTCAAAGCAAAAAAAAAGACAAAAACAAATGAAAATCAAATTGAACGAACGTAATTTAGCTAGTTTACTTTACAGCCGCTCTTCAGCAAAGATAATAACTTTACTGTCGCTGGTACGCTCGTCAGATGCCATGACAATGAAGTAACACTTTAGCATTATCAATCCAGCAGTATAATGTCATATTTTACGGATCTTTGAAGAAAATAGTTTCTTTAATGTATAGCAACAAACCATAATGAAAACTGAAAAATTAAAGGTTTTACTCAAGATGAAGTTGACCAAAACACGACTTTTACCTTAACCAACCATACAATACAGACCTGACTTTTAAAGAACACATTCACAACGTACCTACTTTCGGCAGCGTACAGATCGTTGGGTTTTGTGATACGCAGTGACAAAGGAATACAAGAGGTTGATACTTTGAAGGCCCTGTATCTTGCACTGGTCAGGTCCAAACTCGAGTATGCGTCGCTTGTGTGGTATCCCATATACGGTGTTACTGTCAGCAGCTTGGAGGGAATTCAGAGACGTTTCCTCAAGTATTTGTCATACGTCTTCAACGGGGTTTATCCGTGTCGGGGGTGCCCCTACGGTGAGCTGCTGCAGAGCTTTGAAATTCAAAGTCTCTCGCTCAGGAGAAAGATAAATTCGGCCTTATTTTTGTACCACATTGTCCGTGGCCGTGTGGACTGTCCTGACTTGCCGGGTAAGTTGTCGGTGCGTGTTCCGAGGCCCAACCTGAGGAATGTCAGTACGTTCGTGGTTCCAACACCGAGAACCAATCTGCTGAGAACTTCTCGCAGATAGAGCATGAAGCTGACATTTTCGTCTGTCTCCGCTTCAATTGGCTTTTTCAAATATTAATTTTTTTTTCTCTTTTTCTATTTTACATTTCTCATTTCTTCTCATTGTGTAGTGTTTGTTACCTATTCTTTATTTTTTTACATTTCATCTGACTCTATTAATGGGCTTTGCCTGTTGAGTCAGTCATTACCATAATAATAATAATAATAATAATAATAATAATAATAATAATAGGCAGAATATAGCCTAAGGGAGTCCGTTTCGGCTCAGGGACGCGAGGGTCGCGTGTTCGATTCCGACCCAGGGCGAAAAAAAAAAAAGGCTATATTCTATCTCGTGATTCGGAAGTCACGTTAAGCCATTGGTCCCGGTCTATTGAGTTGGTCATCACGCCCCTCATAGATTTGTAAACCAGTCCTAGACTGTGTAACAACATTTTTATAATACAGAAATATGCCGTTATGTTATTTTAAGTCATACTATTCGCAGTGTGAATTAGATGATTATTTATACAGGGTGTCACAAAATTGGCGTACTAACGGTGCACTACGGTGTAGAAGAGATTATCGTAAACGTCAGAAAAATGTTTAAAAAATTCTGTTTGATTTATTTGCTGATTTGGTGGTCTTTGAAAGTGGCACTTAACAGGTCAATTATTTCGAAATATATGTATGTATTAAATTGTCATGACAGCTACCTCAAATCGTACATATTATGACAAAGTACAAGATCACTCACTACCAATATCTAATCCTGCATAATAGAGAATTTGGAAGCTTTGGAAATCGAAAAAAAAATTTTTTTGTTCGACAATGTCAGAATTTGAGAATTTTCTCCTATGTGAACGGATTTTGATAAATGTCACAACTTGTCAAAACGAAACGTCAAGCTAATTTTAAAAGTTTTAAGCAATTTGGAGCCTAAGGGGCTCGTCGAACAAAAAAATGTTGTATTCAACTCGTTCGTGTGTCAATTGGGCCTTTTTTGGCACGCGTGGACCATTTTAAAACGCGAGTGAAATGAGGCCCAATTTACACACAAACTCGTCAAATAAACTATTATTAAATCCATTACGGTAACATTGCTAGGTAATGATGTACGAGTATATCTTTGTTTATATTGTATGATTTTTTTGTCTGAAAAATTTTTTCTATATTTTTTTCATGTACAATCGCGGCCATCCAAAAGTGAACGATAGCTTGCGAAAATTTCCGTATTTTTCGTTAGATTAAATCTAGCTGTATTCATTGGCGTACGTGCAGCAGGCGTTACTATTTTAATAATAAAAAGTTGTAATAAATAATTTTTAATAAAAATGAGACTGAGAAGTAATTAATACATTATTAAAATGAGAGTAAACTTTAGTAAAGAAACCTTTCCAACACCTATTCGTATTGACCTCTCAAGCCTGTTTTCATGCCAACGCCTCTTTATATTGAAGATGCAAGTCTTACTGCAATGTAATTCTCTTGGCACAGCAGCCAACGACCAATTTTCTTCTAGCTTTCCAATAGCCCTAGCTGTCTGAATCGCAGTGAGATGTAGCATTTAAAAAAAATAGTTTCAATAATTTTTTAAACGCTAATGTCAAACTTTGACATTTTAGGACGCCTATGATTTAAAGTAAAAATCAAACTATAAAAAAAAACGTTCACTTTTGGATGGCCGCGATAGTACATCCTCGATAAGGTTGTAAGTAGTTAGTAAGCCAATTTTGGGACACCCTGTATATTTTTTTTCTGTTCCGAGTTGATCATGTTGGCGAGCTTTTCTCGCATCACTTCTCTAACAGAAGATTTTACGTGGGTTTTCATCTCGTTAAAGACTTTTCTAGTGATACAAGTGCTGTAACGGTGTAACCACATTCTTTATTTTCATTTTTCCAATGCGTTAGTCTCTTCTGAGTGTGAGTTCCAACTTGCGCTCCAGATCATGAGCCTGTAATAATAACCATGTATTCGCTTCTGCTGCGTCTTTAGTGTTGGTGCTCGCTACGACTTTAAGTGTTGAGTCTATCCTGTTCTGATCTATTAGTCTGGTGTTGTCTGGAAGCATGGTTTCCTTTTTCACGAATTCTCATTGTCTGCCTCATTTCGAACTTAAAACAAAAGATAAAAAATTGATTAATATCTAGTTATTTATTATAAACAAAATGTATTCGAATCAATATTTTTATTCTTGACAAGCTTAACATAAATTCGAAACATAATAATCTGTATCTAGGTATATCCTACAATATCCGAGAGGCACGAGTTAAATCCCGTAATTTCTTCGTAACTACATGTGTATGATCTGTTGGTGTTGCTGCATTGACGGCTGTATTCTTTTATTTTTAAGGAGATTTAAAGCATTTGTAACTATTTTAATAGTCTTCTTTTATCATATCCATATACAGGTGTTAGGGAATGGTATCCCAAAAATTTCAGGGTGAGTTTATTAGAGAAAATGTGATCGAAAACCTTTATACCATTTTTGGGTAAATTGAACCATTTTCTGAAAATAAAATTGTTCGCTGCTGTTTTGGGACTGCTGAAATATTGTTTTGTTCAGGAAAAAATGTTTCAATTTAAAAATGATTGCTTGGTAACGATTCGAAATTGACTACTGTCAAAGTATACACTTTGACTTGACCTAATTTTTAGCGGTCGCCTGCAAAGATTACAGTCGTTTACAATGCCAGAATATTATACCGAGAAGTATGCAGATATACATTTTGTGTGTGGGGAACGTAGTGGAAATGCCAATGCTGCTGTCCTAAGGTATGCTAATGCTTGTATTAGCGCAAACGGAGGATATTTTGAACATTTATTATGAATTTTTTCAATACAAATAATTAAAGTTACACAGAAATTAACGAATCTTATTAGTTGGTGGTCAGTGCTCGATTTCAAATCCCTTTACAGGTTGATCGAGATGTGGTATCACAAATAAAGCTGCAGAAATAATTTCAGTTCTTTGCAACAATAAAAGGAGACTTACCTCAAGATTGTGGTGAATGCAGATAATTATTTTCAACATTTTATTGATTTTAGCAATAAAAAATGCAGTCCTGGTCGTTTTGGATGAGATATTATCCAAGGGAAAATATGTAAAACCGAAACGTCATTGTGACAGTAGGTACTCGATAAAATCTGTCAAAGAGGCATCGTTTGTTGTTGCTAAGCAATTAATGTTCATTACAAAACGTTAACTATTTATTTAATTATCACAACAATAAAATGATGTTAAAGCTCCCAAACAGTGGGGCACCATTTTAAATTTTTATTTTTGAGAAAACCATTAATGTTAGGAAAAAATGGTATTAAGGTTTCCGACCACATTTTCCATCACAAATTCACCCTGAAATTCTTGCGAGACCATTCCCTAACACCCTGTATGTTTCTGTATCTACAGGGTGTTTTCGAAGTTGAGGCGTTTCTTTTAACATGTGATAGTATGCGTTGTTCTAAAGAGTTTTAGCCAAAATCACCTTAGTAAAATATGTACGGCAATGAAGATACAATAAGTTAATTTTTTTGAAATTTTTGAAACCGGTCCTGCTCAAATTTGCGCTGATTTGTTAGAAATAAGAATTGACAAAAAAAATCAAATTAGCATGGACGTTAATCAAAAATACTGTCAGAGTTGTCACCTAATTGGTCGGAATTGCTTTATCATTACGAAAATAATGAGCTCACGGATATGTTGCTAATGTAGGTATATGGGCAATGTTATCACGTTATCAAAATGCAGCTGCGGCGTCCAGAGAGTACGCAGAGCGATTTCCAGAAAGATACCATCCTGGGCCACGTCAGTTATTAATCTAGTACAGCGGAGAAATAGACAGGACCGGACTCAAAATTTTAGAAAACCATAAAAATATACAATAAATTATCTCCGTTAATACAAACATTTTACTAAGAAGATTTAGGCTAAAATTCTTAAGAATAATGTATAGTACCTCGTGTTACAAGGAACTCCCCAACTTCGAAAACACCCTGTATACCTTCTTCTAGATTATTATGCTGATACGTTAATAATCTTCCCTTAAAGCAACCTGAACTAAAATAAAATCTGGCTCTGGATTATGTCTTGCTTTATGCAACTGCATTCGACTTTCCTTAATATATTTTCCACATTCATTGTTACGTCCTACCTGGAATTTGCGCTTCAGGGTTGGTCCTCCCCATCCTGTTATGTATAAACCGACTAGTAGTTTTAGTTTAAGACGCGTTATTAGAATTTACTTTTTTTTTAGTTCCATTGATCTGGCTGAAAATGAATGGAATTACACATTTGTATTGATCATGTTTTCTTTTCTTCCTTTCTTGTTCACAAACAACAATATCCTTAACTTTTTTGGCGCAGTGTAGTGCATTTATGATACGGTGTGATCAAAAATGACTGAGTCTGTTGTTTGTCAAATTTGAAATTTACCATCAAAGGTTCATTTTTGTAAATAATGTAAACGCATGAACATAACCGGCATAACCAAAAATGTTTTTAATGTCGTCTCAAGTTAAAAAATCCGGTCAGTGCCAATTACGAGACAAAAAACACCAGTATTTTCAATTGTTTCATTGCCAACAGACTCAGTCATTGTTGATCACGCTGTAGTATTGATGATTATCCCAAAAATTTGTATATTTTTCAAATGTATAGCAGTACAAAATTTAAGAACTATTTAAATTAATAGTTATTTAATAAACTACACTGAACTCCAAAATTAACGCATCACTTTGATTTTTTTAATTAAAAAAGCAAGTTTTGAAATATTAAAAAAATATCTTAACAACAATAACAGCTGAACCCTGGGAAATATTTTCAACACATTCTCTTACAAAAAACAGCACATAAATTTAAAAAAAATACAAAAATTCTAAAAGGTAACATCACGAGTAAAAATGAGAAATCGAAAAAACCATCGAAATTTAAAGATTATTTTCCTGAAATCTAGCGTTAATTTTAGCTCAATAACGTAGTGGCATGTTAAAAACTGAGGTTACTCTTATGATTTTAGCCTATATTTTGCCAAATATTCAGAAGTGCTCTTGTTAGCTGACTGAATTGATTTGGACGTCCTTACATTGCCTGTAACAGTTTTTCCATATTATCCCATAAGTGTTCCATTGAGTTGAGGTCAGGGTTACGTGCTGGCCACTTCATAACTGATATTTCAATAGTTCTAAATTAGTCGTAAATTACCCTTGCAATATGTGGCCGTCTATTATCGTGCATATAAATGAAGTCTTGCCCTACGAATGGGGCATAAGGTACAACAACAGGTTCCAAGATGTTCGTGGTATATCGATGTGCATTTAAATTGCCTCTATCTAAAACCACAAATTCTGTCACAACGTCTAAAGATATTCCTATCCATACCATTATTGACCCTCCCCCAAAACTCTCTTTAGTAACGAAATTACACTGCGCATATCACTCACCAGGTCGTCTATACACTATTACCTGTCGGTCAGACTTGTATAGACAGAACCTGGATTCATCGAAGGCCAAAACTTTGCGCCAATCTTGTTGGACCCAATTGGCATGTTCTAATGCAAAGTTTAAACGGGCCCTCCGAAGAGCTGCAGTTAACTTGGATCCAGTGGCTAGTCTTCTGGGATGTATCTAATCTTCCTTTAGTCATTTTCTAACAGTATTTTCACCCAGGCGGAGTGCATATTGTCTAACATGCGATCTTGAAGTCGGAGAGCAGTGAGAAACCCTTCTCTAATGCTTATTAACCTTAAGTATTGGTCCTGGTGAGGTGTTGTGATCCATTTTCGGCCTTGTCCCCGCCTCCTTGTGTGCCGTCCAGTCTCCCGATGTCTTCCTAGAACTTTAAGTACGGTAGATTGGTTCATACCAAAGTGATATGCAATAGTCCTCCGACTCTCTTAATTCTGAGCTAACAAAAGCACTTGCACGGACTTTTTAAATGCGAAGTTGTTCCTAATATCGCCCATGTTAAAAGTAAATGAAGATTGATGTCAATACTGATTCAAGTTTTCAACTGTTACTAAAAAATTATTTTCGAGTAAATTTAAAAATTGAGCAAAAACGATATTTTTGTACACAGTGGCTGGAAATTTTAATTACTCTTGTAGAATGATCTATGTTTTTTCTCTATTTTCAGTGTGTATAACAATTTTTTGCTTTAAAGTAAAACTTTTCAAAAAAAAACATAAAAATACAAGTGGTGCGTTAATTTTGGTGGTCAGTGTAGTTTGATAATGAAGGCGATTAATAATCGAAACTGTTTAAAGCACGAACGAGTGTAGCCAGTGAGTGCCTTTAATACTTGAGATTATTAATCGCCCATTAACAAACGAGTTAATTACAAAAATTTTTCGTTGACCGCAAACTTTTTTTTTGTGACAAAATTTCAAATTAAAGTCAAATCAAAACCAATTTCATCTTTTTCAATAAAGATGTGACCTTATAAAATACCTTCATCCTTTTTTTGTCCTCAGGATAAGCCATTTTAAAATTTTTCAACACTTTCTCATCACTTTTCCACAAAGAGTGTCAGAAGACGTCAACTCCATTCACATTCAATTTCACGTAAAAATCACGGTTGCTAAGAAAACCTAGTTACCTTTGAAAAATATGACATGCGAACTATAACCAAAAAGGTCCGCTTTTGAAAAAGTGAATTCGTAATTGTGCAGTTATGGAGCTATAAAATATAGAAAACCCTGCTGCACTACCTCCTGCTGGTAAGTGCAAACAATGCATGTTCGAGGTTGTTTATACATCAAAATAACATCAAAATATCATCAAAACGTCAAAATCGCAAAAATCGTTGATTAATGAAAAATTGTGTATTAATGAGGTCCATTAATACACTATATTTTAGACAAAATAATTCATTAATATTGAAATTAACAAGCGGTCAACGGAAAAATCTATTAATTAATTAATATAATTACATAACATTTTTGATTTACAATACAAAAATTTCCGATAATAATGCGGAATCTGGAAAAGTGCCCCGAATGCTTGCAGCGTTTCCACGTTGAATGGCAAAAAAGGAATTTCTTTGATTTTGAATCGCCTGATTCCGCGATAAGTCGGTTTCCGATGACATTAAAGAAATCGATGGTTTCTTTGCACCAAGGGCAATAGTCTTAAAATATTCTGCTCACAAAGAATAATCTAATATGAAAATTTAGTTCTATATTGAGGAAGATTTAATTCATATTTTTGTTGATAACGTAGCTTTAATTTTTAGTCAATAAGAGAAAGCTTTTCTAGTCAAAGTCATCTTGTGTTAATTTGTACCGTAATTACAAAAAAAAAAAAAAAATGAATTATCCGTAAAAGGATATGTCTGTTTTAGAGAATTATTATTCGTGATAGGACTACCAATGCACTCCAATTATGATCGAATTTTACTATAATCATTATTAAAGATTTTCCCAGGCTATTTTCAAACTGAATTTTATGTTGCATTTGGCTAGGCTTCAAATTTTGTTCTATGAGAGTAAATTTACGTCGTAAGAGATATTAAAATATAATTTTTTTCTTATTATACTTTAACGTTATTTTTAATATTTTATTTATGAACTTGAAAAGACTGGAACACTTACAATACCCAATTATTATAGTACATATATTGGGATATAAGGTTAGGAAGTGCATTATAAGAGAATCGAGAAAGAGTTGGAAAAATTTCGACTTCGTCTCGATTTTTCAACTTTTATGGCACTGTTATGGCACTTACTAACCGTATATCCCATAACGTTTTTCGCACAATCGCTTATACGGAAAAAAAGGCTTCGAAGTAATTTTTTTGACAGGAATATTTTGAAAATGTCATTAATGACTCACCTCAGTAGGTATCGGTGTCGTTATTTACTTACAGCATTAGAGTTGTTAAGTTAAATTTTCAGATTAGATTATGTCAACAACAATTGTAAGTAGTTAGCTATAACAACACGATTGCATGAAAAAGATTATTTCACAAATGTTCATACCACACGATTCAAAAATACACATGGATGATTATAAAAGAAACAAAACGATTTTATGGCAGAAGTAAGTAGTTTTATTTTTTTCTCATATACATTTCTCCCAAAACCCATATGTTTTGTTTCATTTTCTCACAAAAACGGTAATCTTACAATTAAACACTATATTATTATACGAGTTCAATATATTCATATTATCACATGAATGTGTTTAAAGCACGACGAGCGTAGCGAGAAGTGCTTTAATGGAACGAATGTGATAATACGTCTTATTAAAGGACTGTAATATACTATTTTATCTACTTTGCTTTACTAATTCCTGAAATTTCAGCTGCTCAAGTTTTCATATTAGACTAGGGACTTTCGCCTGGGTCGGTAACAGACATTTTTCACAAAAATATAAGGTTATATTTACTAAATTTACTTCGAAGTTTCACTCGTTACCTTGACGCCTGACGTCAAACGGCTGATGTTGCCAATATAACAAAAGCTAAAAGTTACCAAAAACAGTTTAATAATATGATTCATTATTGAACTATTTCGATATAATAATGAGCCCATTTGTAACGCAAAGTAGATAAATACATATAAATTTACAAGAGAATTTATTCATGTTATATTGCTTTGTTTCAAAATGTTGTTAGCTGATGGACCTTTATTTTCACGAGAACTTTGAAATCTATTAATAAATTTTATTCATATTTCACATGTCGTAGGACACTAAAAATTGATGGCATGCTTGTTTTCGTTATAACCTAATTTTACAGCTTAAATTTTAATTTAATTTCTGGGAATATATTCTGTTTTCTTTGGGCACTTAATTTCTTGGCAGTTGTTTTTATTTTGACAATCACGTCTATTTTAAAATCTACTACTGTAGTGAATACATCATAATTTTCAGAGTGTTGATCTTTCAAGTAAGATTTAAATTGTTCAAAAGAACAAGTTTACGGTGACAGTAAAGTGTTGTCTTGACCTTAGGTGTTTAATCTATGCTATGAATAAGTGATTTATACTAAAAATAATAAGCATAATGGAAAATATTAGCAACAGCTCATCGCTATATTTGATACCTTTACACGTTCCCCAAATGAGAGAAAATTACGTTTGTACTATTTAATACTCCTAATTTTTAGAATATTTTTTTAAGAGAATTGTTTAATTGTAGTATATGTATTTATTTAAAATAACAAATAAACCATATAACAGAAAAAGTCAATGTTTTGGTACAAACTGAAACCATTTATCGTCATCAGAAGGCAAAAAAAATTAACAATATTTCTGAAAAGTGACTCCAGGGACATATTGGGTGATTCAAAATGATTGTGGCCAAGTATGGCAACCATGTACGAAAACGTATGTGGCAACTGTGTGAATGGGATAGAGTTAATATTTGTATGACATTTCATAAATTGATTTGACAACTTTCAAAATTTCACGCCTATGAACTGTCAAAGAAATGTCAGCTCTACCCTACCCACCCAGTTGCCACATAAATTTTCGTACTATTGGGAGCACAGAATTTCGGGAAGACTTCAAATTTGACTGATATAAGATGTGAAATAGGCTTTAGGTTCCAGACGTATTAATAACCTCATTTTATTATCTACTATTGTCACATATGATTTTGACAAACTGCATTCCATCCTGAAAAGTTGCAAGTGCTTTGATGTGATTTTACGAAAACTGAACAGTCTTCGATTAAACTTTAGAAATCAATCATCATCAATCATCAATAGGTAACTAAAATGTAAAATAATTGTGACAGTTTATTTTGAAGTTCAGTCAAAATTAATTATTATGACATTTAGGTATGACAATAAAGCTTAGACTACAACGGGTTTTTTTAAATGACAAATAAATTGTTGCCCGAAATTCCATGCTCCCAATAGTAGGTACTATTGGGTGATTCAAAATGATTGTGGCCAAGTATGGCAACTATGTACGAAAATTTATGTGGCAACTGACACAACACATTGATTTGACAGTTTTCAAAATTGCGCGACTATGAACTGTCAAAGAAATATCAACTCTACCCTACCCACACAGTTGCCACATAAATTTTCGTACAGAGTTGCCAGAGTGATTCATTTTGAATCACCCAATATTCCGGACACGGAATCTTGGCCACAACTAACATTTAACTGACAAATATGTGTGAACTGGCCTTTATTGAATATAACCCAACTTTTGACTCGATAATGCCATTTCCCTGATTTTTTGATGTGACAAGAAAAACTTAAAAGTGATTTTTAATAATTGTCATTTACTAATGACACTAATGATTGGTTTACATCATTTTTTTTTAGAAATGTCTAAAAAATGTTGGCCAAGATTCCGTGTCTGGAATAGTACAGCTGGTTGCAAAAAAATCGGGAAATGTCAAATCAAAATGACAACGTTTTTCCCATTTTTTAACTTACCCGACCAAAGGTAGGTAAGTTATTGTGATCGGTCCAAAATTTCAAATTGCTAATTTCATCAGATCTTTACGTTTTGAGGTCCCCTAAACACGTTAATGAAGTTTTTAGAATGATGTCTGTCTGTGCGTCTGTCTGTGCGTCTGTCTGTGCGTCTGTCTGTTCGTCTGTCTGTGCGTCTGTCTGTCCCACTTTTCGTTCTCCCACGATTCGTCAAAAACGCTTTGACCGATTGCTTTCAAATTTGACCAACACAAACTTACCCATGGTCTCTCGAGTTGAAAAGCTTTTGGTGTCAATCGGACCACGGGGGGTGGAAGAGGGTGGGGATAGGTAGAAAAATAATAAGGGAACATGGAAATTTGACTTTACCGTTTGAAAGGGCATCTGTTTTTATGTCGAAAACGATGTTTACCATTTGCGGATTTTTCCAATATGGCGGACTTATAAGGTTATTTACGTCTTCATAGATCGACGGCGATAACTGCTGAAACTTTTAACAAAATAATCTCGGATCTTGCCATTGGAAATAACTCTGTAATAGTGACCACCGAATAGAGTTTGGTGTTCATCCGACTACGAGGGGTGGAAGAGGGTGGGGGTTGCTCGAAAAAATAATGAGGTGACATGAAAATTTGACATTACCAGTTGAAAGGGCATGTGTTTTTATGTTGGAAATGATATGTACTATTTGCGAGAATGTCCAATATGGCGGCTTATAAAGGTATTTACGTGTTTATAGTTCGGCGGTCATAATTTTAACAGAAAATTAGGTAGGTATCTCGGGTCAATTCAGCTTGGTTTAAATTGATGTCGGGTAAGTTACTAGGCCGGGTTTTCGACTCGGCTCCATCCCAATTTTTTGATAGTGTGAAAATGGTTTCTTAAAAATAGGTTAGGATCATTTGAAGTTACGTCAGTTTATAAATAAATAGGTTAGATTTCATTTTGGTAACAGATTCAGAAGAAAACTTTAAAGAACTTAAATTCACCAAGCAGACCTTGTAGGAATAAAAGCAGAATTACAACAATAGAAATAACGAAGAACAGTACCTAGTACCAACGAAGGTACTATAAATACAATTAATTTTATTCATTTAAAGAACACAACAACTTAATACTTAATTGCAGCCCCGTTCTTCTCTATCACGGAATTTAATCGTCTAGGCATGGACGAAATTAAGTGCTGACAAAATTCTGGCGTCAAATTGTGCCATTCTACATTTATGGCATTTATAAGGTCCTGCCGGTTTTGGGGACGAATATTTCTTCGCCGCATACTATTCATCATTATGCCCCATATATTTTCTATTGGGTTGATATCTGGGCTTCTAGAAGGCCACGGCAAGACATTAATATCGTTATCTCTGAACCAGTTTTGTGCTATTGCTGACGTATGTATTGGACAATTGTCCTGTTGAAATGTAAAATTGTCCGGAAAGGCTTGGGCAACAAATGGTAGCATAACTTGTTCAAGAATCTTGACATAAACGTTTGCATTCAGTCTTTGCTCCACAACACACAACACTCCTGGACCTCGGACACTGATACAACCCCAACCATTAACAGAAAAACGGTTAGGATTGACCTGCTGCGTATAGCTTTCTTCGAAACGTGTATTTCTTGGTCTATATACTTGTACTCTGCCGTCTTTATGTGATTTAAACGTTTTTTCATCAGAGAATACTACTGCAATCCAGAAATTTTCTTCTTGTAGGAACTCAAGAGCAAATCCTACTCTTTGCTCTTTATGAAGATTCGTCAGAAATGGCTTCTTAACTGCCCAATAGTTGCCCAATTCAGATGAACGAATTCGACGACATGCAGTGCTTCGAGAAGCTGGAAAATTAGTTTGATGGATTGCTTCTACAGCATTTGACATAGGCCTTTCTCTTAAAAAGTTTAATAATTCCTCATTTTGCTGTTCATTTGAGGCTTTAGGGCGACCTGCACCTGCTTTTCGTCTTACACTTCTCTCAATTTCCCATTTATTTTTAATTCTCTAAATACTGCTTTTTCCCACACCAAATTCTGCCGCTAAATTGGTAATTGGTCTACCGTTTTCTAGGTGAGAAACTACCCTAGCTTTATCTATGTCGCTTAAGTGAGGCATTTCAAAAGTCAATCTGAATTTTATGACAATGATGTAAAAATAATTTTATGACATTTTTGATAGGTGTTGTCAACTCAATTAATTGTCAAGTTGAACCAAATTTACATTTGGAAAATTTTCATTTCCCGATTTTTTTGAAACCAGCTGTACATAGTTGCCCTACTTGGACACAATCATTTTGAATCACTACTGGATAAGCGTACAATAACAAACATATTTTGACTAACGTGCTTTTTAGAAATATGTAAACATAACTTTAAGTCCTAAACTCAACTAAACCTCATTAAGCATTGGTAGTGTGGAAACAAATGCATAATACAGGGTATTTCACGAGTGATATAATGAGTCCGGCGGAATTGAAAATGCAACCCACAATACATTTCCAAAGTTAACGTGGCTATTTTAAATATCATATTGTTGCTTTAAAATGAAATTATGAATTCATGATAGCTTTGCTTCCAATAATTTTATTTGTCACAACTGACATTTACGAAAAAGTTAAAATACGACGATTAAAATGTGCTCCAATGATGAGAAAACAGACATGATCCTGATTTATTCCCATTCCCATTATTTCCCCAAACAGTCCAAACACTCTTTGCTTTCTCACAATTTCATTTAACCAAGCGAACGACATTTATGTCAAAATTTACAAAACTGCACAGCTATCGCAGGGTTATTCACGAGAGGGGTACTTCTGAATTTTTATTTTGCCGCAACGAACAATACCAATGGCAGTATTTATTTCTTTTAAATTAGAAATCAAAGTAAGTTGGATAGATTTATCAGAAATGTCATGTTCTCCATAAATGAGGAGCATGTGGGTCTTTTCGTCGTTATTGTAAAAACAAAATTTTCGAATTGACAAAGATTTTTTGCTTTAACGTCAAAAAGACAGGACTAAGAGCCATCGTGGATTCAGTTATAATTAATTTCAAAATTTGAAATCAAGATATTGTTGCAATGTGTATAATGGGTTGCGGCAAAAAGAAATTCAGAAATACCCCTCGCGTGAATAACCCTGTATATGTTTTATACTTTTAAAATCAAAAAATAATAATTAGGTCTCAAAATTCACTTTGCAAATGTATTATGGGTTGCATTTTCAATTCCGCCGGACTCATTATCACTCGTGAAATACCCTGTATAACATTTTCATTTATCTAAATAAAGTAGCTTACCTTTCAGAAGTAATTTCAAAGTTCTGAGAACATTCAACTCGGCAAATAAGTAACAAATAATGAGTGGCTGATTTTCATGCAACATAAGGGTAAAAATCACCAAGGTGGCAAATTACAGGTTTGGTTTTATGATGAAAAAACTTGGAAGCTATGATTATGAAAATTAGCTTAAATCGTCACTAAACTTGTGTATAAATAATATTTAAATTGGGCAAGCACAAAACACATAAATTTTTTTCTAATTTGTTTTTCAAAAGAGCCATCGAAAAAAATCTTCATTTCGAGAACTTTCTTTTTCTAGCATTAGCTTTTTTTCTTCGGCGCAAATTAGCGCAAATAAGACGAACCATCTTTTTTTGGTAACTTTTTCGGCCTTGTTTTGGTATTTTCAGCCTCGTGGTGCCATATTGCTATGATAAAAACAACAAGTAAGTATAATATCTTGTTGAAAATTGTGTAAACACAACATAAACAATAAATTTATTGAGAATTTGCAATAGCAGATATCACTCCAGGAATGAAACAGTCATCACGAAATGACGTTTTCAACTAAACGCTGTTTTTTTTTTGACGGCAGCCATTTTCGACGTGGTCTGACATGGTTAGTGTAAAATATTTCAGGTTATTGTTTTAATGTTGTAATCTAAAAGGAATTTTTTCAATATTCCAAACTTATAAACGCGTTCCCGGAATGATGACCTATTGATGTACGCTCTGTAAATAGTGAATTGAAAGGTACTTATCACTTACAGTGCATTCACTTTTGTTTTAGACCAGAGTAGGCTATGGAAATTTGGCGAGTTGTAAGGTAAGACTGTGGCTGAATGACAATATACATCATGTATAATATTTGAGGTTACACTTTCTTGTCAAAATTCATGACCATGTAGCCAAGCATTATCATTTTCCAATTAACTACATAGTTTCGAGGACTCAATAAAGTGTGTATTTAGTGATAAATGTAAATATTGCACAAATTTAAAACTAATTTACCTTAATACTTAATAATAATGTCAAATTTGACACTGGCAGTTCGAACAATTTTGATTTTGTTATTTTGACATAGCCCCGATATCAACATTAAAAAAATTAAAATAGCCTACTCTGGTCTAAAACAAAAATGAATGTATTATAATTACAATTAATTTGCCGAAAAACACTTATGACGG
This sequence comes from Tenebrio molitor, assembly GCF_963966145.1. Classification (NCBI taxonomy): domain Eukaryota; kingdom Metazoa; phylum Arthropoda; class Insecta; order Coleoptera; family Tenebrionidae; genus Tenebrio; species Tenebrio molitor. The sequence continues at coordinate 24,840,698 of NC_091050.1, read as the reverse complement.
CCGGTTATAATATCATCTCCTACCACAAACTGCGGCTAGCACCTAAAGGCTGTGTTCATTATAAATTCTTTTCAGCTAGTTACAACTGCGTTCACTGAAATGATGCATACTTTGTCGGACAAAATATTTAAGCATATTTCTATTTAAATTAATTAATTGAATAATAGTTAAAAAAATTACATGTTAAATAAAATTGGCCGCTGATAAGTAGTGGAAACTATTAAATATCATTTATTTCATGGGAATTCGTGGTGTATATTTCTAAGGATCGATCCTTGGGAGGCGTTCTCGAAATGACTTTCCATACATATATCTTGAAATAATAGTATTAAATTATTAAATTATTTTGAAGTATATTGTATGATGTACAGTTAAAACAAATGAATTTTAGTATTTACTAATGTTCACTTGTGCAATAAAATGGTAATTTTTGTAATTTATTTGCTGGCGAAGCAAATTTGCCACCTTGGTGATTTTGAGCCATAAGATCGTACACGAAGAGTAATTAATGGTGATTCATGTAAATTGCAAATATACAAGATGATTCACGCCCGATGTAGTAGAAAATGCAACCCATAATACATTGGAACGAAAAGCCGGATATGGAAGCGAATAATATCCAAGTTTATCTGGTGTATTGTGGGTTGCATTTTTTATTCCATCGAGCTCAGAGCTCATTATTCCTCGTAAATCACTTGTATTATGGTCGTGAAGTAGTTGGGGTCCATAAAATCGAAAATTATGCAATTTTATTGGGGCGATAACAAATATTTAGGTACCGTTATTGAGCTGCCACATTATAACCTATCAACGTTACAACATTGAATATAATTTGAGGCATTTGTAAGTTTCGTCTTCTTTATTATTGTAATTTCCCAATCGATTTCGAGGTCTCAAAATGGATGTGTTATTTACACCCGTCTGTACCAGAATTTGGTTGGTCTTGAAATATTTCCACGTAATGTCCTTTTTACCGAATCAAACTATTTATTTGAATACATAACATTTTTGTTTTACAATACGATAATAATGCGGAATCTGGAAAAGTGCCCCGAATGCTTGCAGGGTTTCGACGTTGAATGGCAAGGGAAATCCTCTCGAAAAGGAATTTCTTTGATTTTGAATCCCCTGATTCCGCAATAAGTAAGTTTCCGATGACATTAATGAAATCGATGGCTTCTTTGCACCAAGAGCCTAAGATTTCAAAGCGTAAACCTTTAAATATGTAATTTGACAAAATAATTGAACTATATTTGCGTTTGCAAGCCATTTCAGCGGCAAAACCTGACACTTCAGACGTTTTCAAAACGTAATTGATCACTGATTGTCTTCAATAACCGTACCTTACGGGAATATGCTACAACTTGCCAGTTTTGAGTATTACAAATACAAAGGATGCAAATTTGTACAAAGATACGAAGACGAGGATATAACTTCTGCATGTTCTCTAATTATTATTATTATTATTATTATTATTATTATTATTATTATTATTATTTAGTTAAGCTTGCCAACAGGTAATGACCTAATTACAGGCAAGCTATCATTAGTTAGGCAGTAAGTGGAATGAGTAGCAGCATGATACTACTCTCCCATTAGGAATCACACTTACTGCCAGCTTACATATATTCTTGCTATATTAAGAGGCATATGTCAGGACAGACCTAAGTTCAGAGGGTCTTGTAAAGAATATGTCGATTTTATTGGAGTCAGCTTTGGTTGAACAGCTGTTAACCATCTGGTATAACGGTGACATTAGTAGAACATTTGTCCTCGCAGATCTTAGTTCAAAAACTTCACATCTTCTACAATTAAAAGCAGGAACCTTAATAAGAAGCTTTGACAAAAGGTAGGGGCATTCAACAGAAAAGCTGAGGACATCCGACAGAAATTTGATTTTAGCAAAATCCCGTCTACTCGCCAATGAGTGAAGCTGAACACATTCTAAAAGGGTTTCCTGCTGAAGTCCCCTAGGTGGGTATTGACCAGTTTCATTAAATACTAAAAATTTAGCAAAATGTCTTTGAATCTTCTCCAAGGCCCAGGTGTGGTTATTGTATATTGGTGACCAAACAATACCAGCATACTCCAATTTGCATCGCACATAAGCCTTATAAAGCGATACAATTGCCTCAGCACTATGGAATAATCTCCTGTTACGAAGAACAAAACCCAGAGATTTGTAGGCAGCAGATGTCACATATTCAATATGATTGCGAAAAGTGCGACCACAATCGAAGACAACTCCAAGATCCCTGAGTTCAGTAGCACGCAGTATCTTTACCCCACCTATCCAGTAGTCACATATAATTTTGTCTAACTTCCTTGAGAAAGTCAACACATAGCACTTCTTAGTATTGATTAGCTGATCATTGTCATTGCACCATTTTTGAATGATGTCAAGATCTTTCTGCAACCTAGAACAATCATTAAGTGTCGAAACTGTACGATAAATCTTCAAATCGTCAGCATACATTTGAAAATTTTCATTTAATAAAGAGGTCAGATCATTGATAAATATATTAAAAAACAGGGGTCCAAGGACAGAACCCTGAGGAACCCCTGAAGTTTGAGAGAAAGATTCAGATCTGAAGCCTCTATATTGAACAAACTGAACCCTTTCCCGAAGATATGACTCAATGAGCAAAATCAACCCATCGGATAAACCGAAATCATCTAATTTATAAAGCAGTAACCTGTGATTTACGCGATCAAATGCTTTGGACAGGTCCATATATATAACATCAACCTGCCCGTGCGCATCCAAACTTTCACACAAAAATTGCGTGGTGGAAACCAAATTAATGACGGTAGATCTTCGAGCCATAAAGCCATGCTGGTTAACAGAGATGTTTGACGATATGTGGTGATATATTCTTTCAAACAGAATAAATTCAAAAATTTTAGCAAAGTTGTTGATTATTGCTATTGGCCGATAGTTGGTTATATCGGATTTATCACCATTTTTGAATATTGGGCAGATTCCTTCCACTTAGCTGGAAACACGGAAGTTTTAACAATAAGATTAAAGATTATTTTTAGGGGACTTGAGAAAATTGTTTTACAGTCACAAAGTAAAAAAGAGGGTATCTGGTCAGGGCCCGCCGTTTGACTATTTTTCAGCTTTTTTATAGCTTTTTGTACATCATCATCAGATATATCGTTTAAGTATAACACGTTTTTGTTCACAAGTTCAGTAGGACGTTGATTAGATTGTTGATTTTTATTATTTACCATAAATGATTTCGAGAAGTACCCAGCAAACTTATCTACGATATCTTTAGGATCTTTTAATATAGACCCATCATAATTCATGACGTCTGGAATTGAGGTGGATTTTTTTATCGAGTTCACAAAACTCCAAAAGTATTTAGGATTAGCTTTGACACTGGCGCTCATCCTAGTCACGTAATTATTGTATGCGTCTCTTTCTTTCACCTTAACCTCGGCTCTGAGTTGTTTAAAAATATTGTAGGCATGAATTCGTTCTGAACGCTTATATCTTTGCCATGCCTTATACTTCCTCCTTATTAAGTATATCAGTTCCCTGTCAAACCAAGCAGGATACGTCCCAAGAGACCCACCCCTCCTCGGAATATGTTTATCAAAAACTGAGTATAACCTTTGATAAAGCAAATCAACAGCACTCTCAGTTTCATATGCTTGTTCTAGAAACGACCAATCTATACTAGACAACTCAATATATAGACTATAAAAGTCTGCTTTTCTAAAGTTATAGTTCAAAGAAGAGAAAGTCGGAAAGCTATGAGTGTCTTCCGTCCAGCTCGTAGTTATCTCCAGTGCCGGGTGGTAGTTGTCTTCCGGAACAAGCACATCGTCTGCTTTAGCAACACGGCAGGACTTATTACACACAACTAAGTCTAGCAATCTGCCAATACTATTCACAATTTTGTTAAACTGTCTCATGTTAAAGAAATCTAAAAAGCGAGAAAAATGTGTATATATGGAGGATGTTGATGCATAACACCGCGATTGTGATAAAGTTAGGAAATCAGGCATATTAAAGTCACCTATAATTAATAGATTATTATCAAATAACATATCAGTTGCCATAAGGGAGTCAAAGAGAACTATATAGTCGTCGATTCTACAAGCCGGAGGAATGTACACTAGGCAAATAATGACGGAGCAGCTATCTAGGAAAATTCTGACCAGCAAGATATCAACATGTTTAGGCATCCTAAAGTCATCAAGATCATTAATGTGTAGGCAAACAGCCCTGATGGTCCTTCTCACTGCCAGCAAAACACCACCTCCCCTTCTATTACCGCAGGCAGAAAAATTTCTATCACATCTAAATAGATTATATGCATCCAAGTCTAGTACCTCACCATCCAGAACAGATTCAGATAGCCAAGTCTCCGACAGGGCTATACAGTCATACGGAGCTGAAATAGATGACAAGCGAATATTCTGTAGCTTAGAGTTAAGACCTCTAACATTTTGGTAATAGAGCACAAAGTTTTTTGACGCTAATCTAAGGGAACTGACAGATTCGGAAGTGACATCAAGACTAGAATGAGACATGTGGGACAGGGGAGTCTGCTATAAGGAGACACCAAATAAATCCTTTTTAAGTTTGTCGACTACCAGCTCATGTGCACGGCAATTCTTATAGTCCCAGGCAGCATGATCTACGGCAATTAATTCAGAGTTTTCAGAATTTTCTTTCGCTCGAAGGTTTACACAATTAACACAAGTCAAGGTTTCCTCTTTACAGTCATGTACATCATGATTTTTGGAACAACGAGGACAAATCACCTTATGTTTACAATTTCTGGAGGAGTGGTGAAAGCCATTACAAGTGAAACATCTAGTAACCTCAATCGCACTATAAATAGAACAGCCATTCAAACCTACTAGACAGTGCCCTATTCCTAAGGCTTTCTTATATGTTGTCATATCCACCTCAATTATCGCTTGATAGAGATTATCCCTAGAGCTTCTTATAGGATAGAACTTAGATACCTGATATTCAGAAGTATCATCAAAAATGTATTGATTCTGCCCGACCACATACTTTAACAAGTTCTCTCTGTTTATGTCCTTAGAGAAGCCAGCAACCCTTATCCTTGGACGAAAGGTTTTCACCTCACTGATCTCATATGCCGCTGATAGCCTATCTTTCGTCAGTTGCTTGATTTTTCCCGCATCCCCACAACCAAGCATCACACCACCGTCTCTGAGATTTTTAACTTTGCTGATATTTGCTGCCGACTCAACAGAGCTAAGGTTAATCAATACATCAGATTTAGTCTTATTAACAGATTGAGTTTTGTCCTCAGGTTTTATAATTATTGTATTTTGTGAATTTTTCACTAGGGTCTCGGCATAAGAGGCTCTAGCATCACTCGTCTGCAGACTAGTATCTTGGATAACACATTTTTGTACAGTTTTGTTGAGATTAACTATTTCATTGCGAAGCTGCTTATTTTCAGTACACAGAGTATCTATTTTTGCCTGCATTTCGGCAAGCCTACCCACTAAGCCGGCTAACTGATTCTGAATTATAACCTCTATTAATTCCTGCAACCGATCAGAAGGCATATGAATAGATTGAGAGTTGTCAGAAATTATGTTATCAAGGGAGCACGCTCCGTCTACCAGGGGGGTTGATTTTTTTTACACAAGATCTACATTTCCAAGATGTACATGTTCCCTCTTTCTCCATTAAGTCGAAGGTATCATTATCAATGCCTACGCAATGAATGTGAAAGTTTAAAGCACACTGCTTGCAGGAGACATATGTAGCACTCCCAATGTTCCGATTACACTTCTTGCATCTAACCATGTTAGAAATTGAACATGCTATAGTATAACGAGAGGAGAAAAAAAAATTAGGAGAAGATTAACAAACACGCACAGTCAGCCGATCAATGTGGGTCAGCGAACCTTAAGCAAAAACGCTTGATAGTCGCCGGCCTCAGCTAGTTTAGCAAAAAAGTCTCCGATAAGCCAATGCCGCCGAAACTTCACAGAACTAAACAATAAATTGGAACAAACTCACCATATAGTCCAACAAGTTGGAAACCGACTAACCAGACGAGGAGAGCAGCCTCTTAGACTCAAGATGAGTCCAAAATTATCGAAAATTGGGATCAGTAGACCACATCAAAGTTCAAAAAACCACGGAGCACTTTTCTTGCGCGATTTTTACACACAAAGGTAGGCAACGTTTTTTTTCTAATACGTAGATAATAATGAATTATGTGAATAAAATCATTTTCTTTACCCCGTGGATGAACTGGTTTGTTCGTTTTGTACATTCTTAATTACTGAAGAGCGAAAAAATAGAGGGTGATTTTTAAATTAATTTTATTACACACTGTACTACAATACTTACATAACTTCTACATTTTAAAATAACCTGTCATAGCTGTATAAACAATAATCATCACAGATTATAACAAGCTATGAAAAAAATATATATTAACAATATCGTAGCATTGCTACAACTAACGTATTGTAAATGTATAATGTTCCATTCACAATAAAAAAGAAAAAAACATTACTATAAAACATATACAATATGATGGAAATATTTTGTGAACGGTAACTATAACAATAAACGAGAAAAAAGTATAACAATATAATTAACACAATACTGTCTTTTATGATAACATACTTAATGTGCGAAAATCGTCAAATAATAATTAGTAAAAACACACCACGAGACAATAATTATGCGGCATTGCTTGTTTTATACCAAAATATTCATTTTGAGTGTTGCATTTTTTGATATCTCGCTTTCAAACTAGACTATGTACTTATATAAATGGAAGCGCAAAGCTTGCACATAAATATTTTAGGTTTTACTTTTATTGTACGTTTAAAAAATTATAAAAGCTATAAATATTGAATAATATTATTATTAAGCTCATTTTGAGATTGTATAATTTTTAAAATTCATTTACAATTTGTTGGCTAAGAGATATGCATAAAATGTAGTTAACAATTTAAATTCATGCAATTCAAACAATTATGCAACGCTAAATTATGTAAAAAATACGCATTTCGATCAGTGCACCAATTCGCTTCGTCCAAATCAACGTGGAAGTAAAGCAAATCTTTATACACGTAATGAGACTCAAACCTTTCGATTTTCTGCATATTTTCAAAGCGTAATGAATTTTTTTTTGAGTATACACCGCAAGCGCAAGATCTCGATTTTTTTTTCAAAATTTCATACACCCTAGTGACGATAATAAAAACTTATACTATTGTAGAATAGGTCCCTATAATTGTCATAACATCACAAAGATTAATTACATTACAGTTAGTTTTTGCAAAAATATATTAAAGCATAATTGATTATAAGTTATATAAAAATATTTCTGCATATTTTTTCCGAATCCCAAAATCTTTTTATACAATTAATTCGAGGAAGGTGAAACCGCTTTTTAATATATTTTTAGAAAAACTATCCGTTTACAAATAAACTTACAAATAATTTTATATAGCTACAGACGTAACCTGTATACAGTGAATGTTCTTATAATGTCTTTATTAAATTATATCATAATAAGTTAGCACTGACCCAATAAGTGTTAAGAGTTTAGTTGGAATCAATTAGTCTAACATCCCACGATTCAAGGAATGGAAAAAATAAATCGTTATTAAATCACACACAATGTTGAAGTTTTGTTAGCTCAAAGAAGTTTCAATCTGGTGCTTCACTATTCTTTAATTCAGACTAGCTTCAAGTAAATTCTCGGAATCTAAGTATCTAAGTTAAGCTTCCTACTATGAGTTCGCTCGATGGTACGGCTGATGGTCGTAAAATGAAAAACTATTAAAAAGTAGAAAAGCCTCACGTGAATTAATTATTAAACGGTGACAGTATGGGACTCACTACAGCCTACATTTCTAAAAAATACAACAATCCTTGTCAGTGCTTAAAATATATAATAATGATGATACTAATAATAATAAGTTAAAATTCGACTAAGCAAGGGTCCGAAAGCTGATATGGGAAGGGGATATTTTTGACAGAAAATCTGCAAATGATTTCTCACAACACACGTTCAAGGCACAATATGTATTCCAGTACTTTTATTGATGAGAAGAAAAGAAAATCTGCCGCCGCAACACCGGCAGACGTTTATACAAATCATGGCACTTACTGTAACGACTACAATAATTACAGTTAAAGTTTCAAGGTGACTCTTCATTTTTAGGTACGATATTATTATATAAAAATATTTGATTGCGAATTTCATTATACACTTGAATACTTGAGGCCAACCTTAAAAACCGTTCAGAGAGCACTGAAATACCTACGAATATGTGAATAAATGTACAGTAACGCAACGTGTCTCGTCTTAAAAATCTACAAACTTAACCAACATTACCCTTCGATCTTTGTTTGTCGCTTCAATTAATCAATTATTAAACCTATAATAATATGTAACGCAATCTAAAGAAATGATTGTTTTTTGGACCCTGCCTTTTGCTTGGGCTGTTTTACCCTACAATAATAATCTAAGAGCATGGAAAGACAGAGTGGATAAGAGATGCCTTATATTAGGGAAAGAAGTTGTGTCGCGATCATCACTCGGATATGTCTGGATCAACCCAGTCTACTCTTGCCCAGTCTGGAAGTTCCGTTTCGAATTCCCACCCAGGGCCCTGTAACACGACGATTCCAGTAATAAAATCCCTATCTCGACTGACGACTTACCCTGTATTTCCAAGCGTGTAAATACATAACTAAATCTTGAGGTTTAGGGTCCCGATACCGGACCTTACATTCATAACAGTGCTTATCGACCGTCATTTTGTCAGGATTAAAACTAAAATCTGGGGCTTCGTGACCCGTTTGAGTGGCGACTGTTACTTTGGCGTCTACATTCCTACTGGTGGTGAGGGATGATAAAGCTAAGGGATGCGGTGACGATTCGCACGGGATAGAAGAATTGTTGTCGCAAGATTCATCACACGGCGACGGCTCTCTCGACACTGGATCGGCGTCGTCGTCTCCCAGAACTCGATCTACGGTAAATATTTGATAAGTCAAAGAGTGGAACTGGTTTGCGGGGAGATAGATACCTTTAGGCACAAGAGGTCCAACCAAGGAATCGTCCAGGTCTCCCTTCCTGGGATTGAACATAGACAATTCGCTATCACCGTCCATTCCTAACCAGTTCTCTGCATTATGGATGTGTATGAGGTCACGTACTAATTCTTCATCCGTTTTTCCACCCAAATCTCCACCTTTGCCCTTCATAGGACCGAAAACTTCGTGGTTGTATAAGGGGTCATTCACCACGGGATAACCTAAGCATAATTTGATAAGAATAACAACAACAAACGAATCTTTAAAATTTAATACCGCAACAATTTTCCTTTGTCCCAGGAAACAATAAACGTAAAAAACCGGGTAACAATAAAATAGCTAATAATATAATTTCCAGTTAAATTTTCAAATCAGTTTTTATCAGAATATATTTATGTAACAGCAAATTAGATAATTCTTTAATCTGAGGAATAATCCGAATAAAAAAGCATATTATGTAGGTATTTAACAAAAAACAAAAAAAAATGTGATCATCAGAAACGAGCAATACAGTGCATTTTTTTTAACTGTTGCTATAGGGAATTGCATGGTAAAACTTATACCCCCTGTTAACTTTTGTTCTGATGAAAATATTTAAACCATTTTTGGAACAAAGTTGGAAGATTTTTTAAACTATCGGATAGATTACAATTCAATATCCTAAACTGTCGAAAAAGTTGTGAAATTCACGCATAGTTATCCGTGCATGAAGTGGGTCATTTTTTTACGTGTATTTTTTTTTGCATTGTTAGTAAGATCGAAACCATAGAAACCATACAAAACAGTGTGTGAAATGCGATTTCACGCACACGACTATTTCTGTGTTTCACTTCACGCACTGTTTTTTATTAGTTACCTAGCAATATGGTCACTGCATTGAAACTTCAGAGTTCCTTCAAAAATTTGAATTTGAATTTGTGAATCAATTATAGAAAAAATATTGTTTATATTTCGTGCGTGAAGATGTTTTTGTGCATTCAAAGGCTTATACTGCCTCGACCTTCGTCTCGGCGTAAAAGACCTTTTCATGCACAAAAAACACTCTCTTCACGCACTTAATATAAAAATAACTATTCTAGCGCACCGGAATAATAGTACGTCGAGCGGTCGCCAGAATAGTGTCCCTGTCGGCTCAACCAAGGTTGGTAGAACTGACTAATTTGTATAGTAGGTTGCCCCGTTGCCATTTAAAACAATAGTTTGAATACCCACCACCCCCACCCCCCCCCCCCAAAAAGTTACTAGTGCCCAGCAACTCCAAAAACATGAAAAACACCAAAGGATTTTTTTTAAATTGAGATACAGAGTTCAACTAAAGATCAAAGAGCCGGGGAAAGTTATTTTACATAAATCCATCTGTACTGTGTTTAACTGTTTAGTTAGGTAGTTGAAGTTTTAAATTAAAACAGTTTCCATGTTGTTTTATTAACTAGTCCTAAAAATCCTTTAATTAACATTTTCTCCTTTAACTTTACATAAATCTATTATTAAAGTAGTCAAAAATGATTTACATGTACGATACTGTAGGATACTGCTTTATTCTGTAAATTACTATTTCGAACATAAGTTTCGATTTCCTGCAATTAACTTGCAGACTTTGAATAAATAATTGTAGTTGTAAAAACTATGTAAAATGCGGACTTCTTGTAGAGAATAATAGTATATTAAAGAACGAGTTTTATAAGGGTTGATTTGGCGCACGAGTCCCAGGTGTAGAAAACGACCCGTAGGGGAGTTTTCTATGGGACGAGTGCGCCAATACCCTTTTAAAACCAGTTTTTTATGTTATTTTTTAGAATTTGCACCCTTGTTTTAATTTTTAAATAAAAAAATTTTTTTTTTAATTTTAGGGAATTTCGTATTAATTGGTAATTCAAGGTAACGGATGCAACTACATCTGCAACAGATGTTAAAAAGTAGAGTGTGAACGTTAATATTGGAAGTTTTGTGGTGTAATACACTGAAATATTGATAAAAATTTCATTGAAGTAAGTACAGTGTACTTTTATAAAGCCATAAACGACTCCTACTGACTGACGTTTATAGACGTATTATAAACGCAAATTCTAAAAAGCTATTTACAAAAACGTTTCTATACAGTTTTCTTCTATCTCGTTTAATTTTCTTGAAATTTCAAGTTAAAGTTTTAAGAACACGCAAATCACATACATTTTACAATATCAAAAGTTATTTACTCAAAAACGTGTGCAAGTTAAGAGCAGCAAATCAAAATTTATATTCTAAACATAGTAATTTATCCAATAAGTCACTGGTATTTTCAAATCTTCATTTAATTGAACTAAATTCCTTCATTCCTTTAAATTAAAAAATCGTGTCTAGACGTATCACTGAACTCCAGCTATAAACTTATTAAGAACCATGTAGTCTCCAGGGGAAACTATATTCTACAAAGTAGAGCCTGATGAAATCTAACTTTCATTAAAGTTTTTGTGCTTATAAAAGCTTGATTGATTTATGATATTACATTTACGTTAATAATAGCAACTTTTCCATTTATAAATTCTTTAGTGAAACGAATAATTCCATAATACAGATGCATCATTATTGAAGCCACATTGTTCTACAGAAACGTTTGAATCAATATCTATGTAAAAAGAGAAAATAATAATGAAATAGATTTGAAAATATATATTTCCAGGGACATAATTTGCCTCATAAAATGATAACAATAAGACTAGCTTAGCTAGAAAAGTAGTCAAGCAAAAACGATAATAGAAAAACAGGACATGACTAGCTTAACAAAACTTCTAAAAACAGAGTAAACTGGACAGAATATTATGATTGTGACGCTGCAGTTATTTTTTCATAACAAATACAGAGTACAGATAAAAATGTTGATAAATCATCTATACAAATGACCGCGAATTTTGATTAATTAGTTAATTACCAAAATTAAATTTTAATAATTCAATTCCAAAATGGCATCTGTTGCCATTGGTCGCTGTCGGTTAATAATAATTAGATGGTAAATGTCAATTTCTCGATGAATTACTATGTGTAATTAACCACCTAGACCTTCAAAAAATTAATTCTTCCATAAATTAATCTAGTTCTTGGTAAATTAATACCACTAATATTATTTCTTTAATAAAATAATTCTCAGTATTCAATATAACAAAAATGGGAGCATGGCATCGACGCCGGATTTCCTATCAATTCTATCATGTACCTATTGAAAATTCCTTTGCAAGCACTATGTATACTATATTATCTATTTTGCATTACGGCAATCACTCTTCTGTATTTATGTGTCGCTAAACGCCTCACATTAAGGAACCGAATTGTTGGTAATAAGTGATTTTTTCCGAAACTTCGCCGATTTGTCTGAATCCACTTACCTAAATACTGTAAATGTACCCTGATTTGATGCATACGTCCCGTTTTCGGTTTACACAAAACGATGCTGGTTTTTCCATTATAACCTAATTTTTGGAAGATAGTGTTGCAATCTTTTCCTTTGGGGGAAACCTTACAGACACCGATTTTATAACTGACCACTTCAATAGGCTCTTTACATTCTATTATTTCACTAAAAAATAACACAATGATAAATTTGCAAACATTCGGATAGTGGAAACTCACTCTGGGAACTCGCCTTCGACCCTACAAACATACTCTTTCTGCACCAGCCTATTCCTGATTTGGTGTTCCATTTGTCGGGCCTTCTTCGGCGACCTACCAAAGAGCAGCAGACCGCTCGTCAGTCTGTCCAGCCTGTGTATTGTCCTTAAATTCTTCAAGTTGTATTCTTTGGCAAGTATAAAAACTACGGTGTTATGTCGATACCTTCCGCAAGGATGAACCTAGAAAACCATGCAACTATTTTTGGAAGCGCCCTCAAATTACCTTGATCTAGTTTTTTTAACCAACAACTCAAAAACCTACCTGCGAAATTAGCATTAAGCAAAACAAAATATGCTAGCATAGTGAATGTGCCAAGAAGCATCAAAGAGATTCTCGGAAGAGCTACGGAAACAAAGTCAAAGGCCATGCAAATGTTTCTGTGTTATCTTTGTGAAAGTTAACCGGAAAAAGGAAAACTTAATACTAAAATACATATTCGTGTAATACGTATTCTTGCTGCACTAACAGTGTTCGTCTCGTGTAAGAATTGTTTCTGCGGCGTATATGTGGAATATCTGTATATTTGCAACTTGTCGCAACACGATAGAAATTGTTTTTCCTTCGACTGCAAATTTGTTAGAGAATAGCGGAAAGCGCTGCTGGAAAACTTCAATATCAGTGGGAATTTTTATATGTCACCAGTGTGGCCAATACGGCAAATCCACGACAAATACAGTCCTTGTCACTTCTCGTTCACAGAAAGGTTTCTCAAAATGACCCACACAAACTTTCTCAATAAGTCTCCTGCGAGTTCAATTCAAAAAATAAAATGAAATATCAACTCGCATGTTCGTTTTTCCAACAACACAAACAATTAAGAAAATATTTATTTTGTTCGAACATGAAAACAAGAATAATAGTAAAGTGAAGTAATTTATTTGATTGTGGAGTAATCAGCTTACTTGTTCAACAAATGGGTGAATACCTATCTAAAGCAGAAATGATGCTATTGTAGCCTGCAGTTGTAACACAGGTGTGGATTGTTAATTACGGAAAAATCTAGCCCATGAACTATTATAAACAATTTCTATTTTACTCTCCAGATTAGGTATGAGTGTGTGAAATGTTATCTCGTCTGATGTTTGTTCACGAAATTTCATCTACTATAAAGTATTTTCAGGTTCCCAGTTCCTTTATACAGGGTTATTCTAAATGATTGTAGTCGAAGTAGGCGTGAAAACTGAATGTAAAATTTATAGTTGCCGCTCCACATAAAAAAACATGAAAATGATGTGAATAAGTGACTCACACCGTTCACACACGGGAGTTAAATTGGGTGCAAAACAACTCAATATTTTTAACATTGATTGCAAAACAACTCAATTTTTGTGAATTCAATCAAAAATAAATAAAAATATCATCGCATTTTTCACCTAAAAAATGACAGTGACAGCGACATGAAAGCGGCAAAAATGTAATAACATGGGCATGGCCTACTTCGACTACAATCATTTAGAATAACCCTGTATATAAACCTTCCAAGAACTCTATAAGGTTTCACTTAATGAAAACAGCGAGGACGATGAGAGACTTCTAATTTTTACGATAAATCTGATCCTCGCAGATGCCTGCATTATTGACACCAATTTACTCTAATAACAAAAAAAAATCTTACTACTAACAATAAATTTACTACAACTCGTAATACGGACTATATGCAAAATACTCCTTTTTTTGGAATTTTCAGTATAATATTTTTCAATCGTTCTTTCTGTTTTTGATTCAACGAAGTTTAGAAACATTATTAAATTTTTTGAATTAGTTTGAAATCTTACGTTATAACATTTAAACTGTTACTATTTTACAGACTTATAAGTTGCTTTGACTAAGCAGCACTAAATTGTGCTAAAAAAGAGTTGTTAATATAATCACTCTTCAAGTAATAGCAAATTAAAGGGATTATAAGGTTCCCAACATGTTATATACCTACAAGCGTATACTATTGTACAGGATGACTGACGAAAAACCTTTGACGCTGTATCTTACTTATTATTTATCCGATTTGAATAAATGACACATCAAATGAAATATGTAATTCGAAAAACACTTCATTATTATCCTATTCGATATTTTCTTCGACATCTATTTTTTGACAGACGATAGCCAACTTTTTTTTTTCAAATTACACTCTATATATTTTTTTATTCGTTCTTATAAAGAATCTTCTTCTGAATATTCTTACATTAAAAGAAAAAACAAAAAATGTATTTTAAATGAAAAAAATTGAAAATCAAAAATGAAGTAATCTAATTTGTAAACAATACAAAATCTATTCTAGTTGCTCAAAATGTCCTCAATGCTGTTGCAGACACTGTCGATACCTTCTAGAAATGCCCACCTTTGCATTCAGTAAAAAATTTCGGGGTTTTTCCTGGCATACTCGCACTATCTTTTTTCTTAACTCTTTTTGGGTATCTGGTGGGGTCAAATAAACATTGTCTTGAAAGTTTCGAATGAATATAAAGAAATCCAATGGATTCAAATCTGGGGATCTAGCGGGCCATCGAACAGCTCCATGAGCACCCATTCGTCGTTCACCAAAATGATTTAAATTATTTAAAAATACAAAATTCATGCGTGCATTATATGGTATGCTTATTGCTTATTTCGTTTGATAATAAATAATATGATATTTTGTTTGATTGAGACTGCTATCTCCAAAAATGCCACATCACAGGTTAACACTAAATCGTCTTTGAAAATTTTCTTCCACAGCAACATTATAATATTATTATTATCAAACTGTTTTGACAAATGAATACTCAGAGCTCACTTAGTCATTTCGAGCATTTAGAACAAACTTCTCTCATGTTTATTTTGGTCACTTGATTTTTAAATATTGTACATTTACTCTTTAATTTCTTGACTTTTGTTTAATGATAATGATAATGGGTATAGTTCTTTGCATTTTTATATTCAGAAGACAAATCTCTACAATACTGAATAAAAAAAAATGTACAGTGCTATTTGAAAAAAAGAAACTGATGTTCATCCGTCAAAAACTGGACGCAATATATTTTTTTTATTTAGTTGCTATTGAAGTGTTTTCAAAATTATTTCATTTGATGTGTCATTTATTCAAATCGGATAGAAAATAAGCAAGATACAGCATCAAAGGTTTTTCGTCAGTCACCCTGTATATTATGTTATTAGGAGCAAAAATTAAGCTATATCTGCTGAGGCTCCTAGTTTGGCTGCCGAACGAAGCGAGTGATTTTGAGATTTTGTAAGTATGTTTTGCAATTATGTACAAGTTTCTTGATAAAATCTTAATTATTCACTTCAGCTTTCAATATGTGAAATTCAGAAACGAATTTGTTAAAATTTGAGTTAGGAATTTAAAATGATTTAGCTAGTTTACATTATCTGCCGCTCGTAAATGGAGATAATAACTTTATCTGCCGCTCGTCAGCGGAGATAATAACTTTTGGATTATCAATTCAGCAGCATAATGTCATATTTACTGACGTTTGAAGAAAAAAGAATTTGCATTAGATGAAACCGTATGACTTCTCGAATTGATATACTTTACTGTGACATTTACAACTAGGACATTTGAAGGCTTTAGTGCACTTAATTTTAGCTTCAAAACATTTCACCTACTTAATATTTTAAATATACAGGGTTATTCTAAATGATTGTAGTCCAAGTAGGCGTAAAAACTGAATCTAAAATTTATGGTTGCCGCTCCGTATAAAAAACATCAAAATGATGTGAATAAGTGAGTACACACCGTTCACACACAGGAGATAAATTGGGTGCAAAACAACTCAATATTTTTAGAATTGGTTGCAAAACAACTCAATATTTTTAGATTCAATCGTTAATTGAAAAATAATAAATAAAATCCTCATCACCGCACTTTTCACTAAAAATTAACAGTGACAGTGAAAAAAATTGACAATTCACATGAAAGCGGCAAAAATTTCATAAAATGGTCATGGCCTGCTTCGACTACAATCATTTAGAATAACTCTGTATATTAATTAATTTGCAGTGATTATTTCTAATAGCCTATTATTTAAGAGATTGGCGTTTTCAAATTCTTCAAAAACGCATTAGAACGAGTGTGTAAATACAAGTTTTCATCTTGTTTTTGAAAATAAAACAAAGCATAAAAATCTCTTACTGACATTTAAGTTATTATCATAAGAGCTACAAGCGAAAGTTTATCAAGAAAATCTAAAGTTCATTACGAAATCCTCTTGGGTAATTTGGGAACCTTCAAACTTTCAAACGTTCTAAACTTACTTCGGCAACATTGGAAATATCTTTGAAATAATTCGCATTTTCACCGGTATTGTACCTCAGGTTGTTACGTTGAAGTTTCCTTGCTGATGTCTTCACGAATGATCCTATCATTCATGAAAAATAGTTAAATCAAAACAGTGGACCGGAACAGTGTTTGAAGATGTGATGTGGAGTGATGTTTTGGAGAGTGGACTTATTAATTTTAGTATCAATTTCAATACAACTTCATAAATCAATTTTAAATAATGTTTGTGAAATATATGACCAACGAAACGGGTAATTCGTATTACCGATGTATTTACGGTTGGACACATCATGCTGTAATGAACAAACGCTGTTCACACCATACATTTATTTAATTCGGATTATCAGTCACAAGGTTTGGGTTAATTCTTTGGACCAGTACTTCTTGGTGTTGGGCAAGTTTGAAGTATGACCGGAGCACACTGTACTCACCGGTAACGAACACGGTTTATCCAAAACTACTAAGTCCTCGTCAACATGAATTAGCTTGATTGGGTTTGCTAACACAGGAGTCTCATGTCTGTAATGAACCAATAACATCAGACTTTCATGTGGCCACCTGCGTCTCTCTCAGTATTTGTTCTGTATCGAATAGGCCCGTGCACATGAAAAGATTTAATCTACAAAATTGATCTCTGTTTAAAAAGAGACGTGCTGATGTATGCTTTGTTCTATTATTTTGTCAGGTTAGCGTCACGGCGTGGTGGTGCTTTGTTAGAAGACTATACTGACACAAGTCACAACGTCAGTGTTAAAATACAAGACCTCTCCATTTAAAGTATTCACGATTTTGCCCGTTGATGTGCAATTTTCGCGCAACATAATAAAAAAAAAGTTAAATGGTTGGCATGCGAGTTAAACATTTCTAAATTATTTACATCCACCTCATTAAACGCAGAGTAGAAGTGTAACACCAGGCAAAATACGATACTTCATCTGGGTACTAACTTGTCAACCCTTTTATAGTTACTGTCGCCATGTATCACGATTAAAATGTAATGCAAGGCAAATTCGCCAGCGATATGGCTGTTTTATGAAAATGGCGTTCAAACGACTTTTTCTACTTACAGAAAGCGAAAAATGTTCAACAAGTGTGCATCGTTCGTATTCCGTCACTCTTTTAATATGTTATTAAAAAACGTCAGTTCGTATTGTGCGCTTCTGATCCACGTGTGAATCTAATTTTCAACAACAATAACTGTGACAAAACCTGAAAAATTTTACAGAAAAAGTTAAATTATGCCTCAGCATGTCTCAACCATTCGGTTGATTGGAAGGTGATAAAAGGGGAGCGTATTGATTTCTCCGGTGTTATCACTGATCAAAAGCATCGTTGAATTTAAGAGAGTGGTATTATTAAAAAACTTATTAAGAATATGCGACGTGTAATTAAATTTGATACGTTTTATTATGGATACGGCGGAGTGGCTGCTTTATAGGGTTAATTTAAACAGAAACAAGTGGAATTTTTTTTCAGGGCTTATTCTTATCAAAAATTATAGTGCCCCTATTCCATATTTAAATTATTTGCACAGTCATAAATAAAAAATTAGAATTTTTGTAGACAGAATGGCAAAAATTTTCATTCTGCGCATGTGTATCTCCTACGTGTCAAATAACTAGTTAACTTTTTTGTTGTTTATGTTGATCTAAAAAGTCAATCCGACTTTATCGTTCATTTAGATGATCGCAGAAAAAATATAGTGTGTGACACGCGCGAGATATAAATATACCTATTATTTAGTAAATTCGGAAAAGTGCTAATTACTCACGAGTGTGAAGCGATCACACGAGTGAAAAATACATCTTTTCGCATGTGTTACACACTATAGCTTTTTCTACGATCACGTAAATGGTTGTGGAGTAAAGGCGAATTGACAATATGACAAACAGTTAAAAGGTAACGACTTTATTTTTTAAATTCTGGATTAACATGAGAATGAGACTGAAACTTTCAACAACAGGTATTTCTTAAACTAAATAGAAATCGTAAAATACCGATTCTGTATTATAATGATAACATGTTGCTCCTCTTTGAATACAAAATATGTTTAACGAACTGTGTGCCATGAAGTGTTATATCTTAATTAAGTAAACTTCTCAAAATTTTGACAATTACATATTACACTAGCTGTAAAGAAACCAACCGCCCTGTTTTCCTGGTGTTGCTTTACCATCAAATGCTCAAGGAATTGACTATATCGCTTTTTCGTTTCGTTTTTTGGAGATCTCGCGATCCGGGCATTACTTTTTAAATCCCACCATACAACTCGATAAATCCTGTGAAATTAATTAATATTTTAAAATAGTAAGGAAAAAAAAACGTGTATCTTGGAAACGGAGTTTCTGTTGGGATTTTAGAGGTCAGCAATTTTCCCTCGAATTCCTATGAAGGGGATGAAAATTGTTCGTGGAAAGGCAATATCGTTTCGAACTTTGGTTCGCTCTTATTGCGAGGACAGTTGAGTGATAAGAATCCCAATTCACCCTTTTTTAAGTAACATTTTTAAACCTTGAAAATATACAATGGCGAGTTTTGTTGTAGGATAATTTTGTAATTCTAAGCAAAGGTTGACTAACAAGTGGACTAATTTGATATTTAGAGAATGTTCGTGGAAAATCACATGAACCTTAAAAAATGAATTATACAGGGGGTGTTTTTTAAATGCTAGTACAAAAAAGACTTCGTTTTCGAGATAAATATAAATTAATTTTGGTTAAAACTGTCAATGCGCTACTGAATTAAAGGTAAGTAATTAAAAACGTATTTGGAGTTGTCAAGCAACAATAATAATTTTGTTGTATTTTTGTTTATAGCATTGTTGGGTTGCACCCTTTATCTTTCGAAAAAAACGACGAAAGCACCTATTTCTTCTGACAACCGAATTAATTTTTTTAAATTAAAGTTAAATAAAGTAATTCAAAAATTTCCAAGAACATTCAGAGATAAATTATTATCATAGTGAATAAAAAATTATGTAGTTAAAGAAGGTTTCTTTGTATTACTGTTCATCAAATGAATAACCTGGATTTTTAGAAATGTTTATACAGGTGGCCCAGAACGAACTGCTCAAAATTTAGAGCAGAGTTTAGATAGTTTAGGGATGTTAATTTCGTTTCAAATGATTTTCAAGCTTAAATAATTACAGACGATTAAAATTAACCGACAGATAGCCTGCTGAATTAAGCTGTATTTAATACCTTCATATTTAATACATACAGGATTATTCACCAGTAATAATGGGCCTTACAAACATTGAAACGCAACCAGTTATACATTTTAATCGCCTTCGTGGATCATTTATATTTATTAAAATAGTATATTATATTATAAGTGATAGAAATGCATCATTATACAAGAGTGAGAATTTTGACCGACCAGTGCCCTTGCGCACGAGTTTCATAATGGCATTTCGATCACGTGTGATATACGACGTTTTATCTTACAGCTGCAACTATTGCAAAAAATCCAAGAAATGAAGTTTCATTCAAGTAAAATGACAGCTCTCAAATTTACTCACTGGTGAGTACTTTATCTCACTTGTGATTAAAATTTGACATCTGTCACCGAAAACAATGGTCTAAGGTAGCTCAAAAACTCCACCTGTAAGATAAAATATGTAATTTATTTACGTTTCACAAGTTCAAATATAAAAAAAAATTTAAATAACGAAACGGGTTTTTCCAGTTCCTGTTTTAGTAAAAATTTGGAAAATTAGATAGGATCATGCACGACTACATAATGTAAGTTGTCGGAGGAAAAATCAACATAGTTCTGTTCCGGATAAAGGATTCATCAAGAGGATTTCTGCAAAATGAACGAAACCAGTCGGAGAGAAATCCCTCAACACATCACAAAGATGGGCAAGTGCAAAAACGTTATAAATATTAAAATCAAGCTGCCGTGCATCTAAATTAGCCAGTAGACAGTAACAGCAACAGATAGTGATAATGGCAGTCTATTGGCCACTTACAGGGATAGAGGCAGGTTTGTTGACCACCACAATGTCCTCATCCATGTGTACAATGGTGATGGGTTGGCTAGTGACGGGCACTTCATGTCTGCAACATTACAGGCTCAGTACCTCTCATGGTACGGCAAGCTCCTCTCAAACACAAAAAAAAAACAACAAACAGGCCAAATAATCGGTAGGTAACAGATCACACTTTTCGTTTCTGTGCTGTTAAAACGTTAGTAGTTCGTAGTGGCAAATTAGTAGTAAATAAGGATATCATCCTCTAATTAAATCAGTTATTTTGGAGGCATGCACGGGTATTATTTTAAGGCATTCTGTACAATCGCTTGTGTCCACGGACTCAAGCGGATACATTGGTGAATCCATTGAACTAGCATCACCACCACAAAGAACCAGAACGTATGTTAAACAGTACACATCGGGAAAATTAACCCAACAAACTGCAGGTATTAATTGCGCCATCATCAGTTCGGCATAAAGCTAATTGCTGATTCCACATAACAATCAGAATCATAACTGTGCAAACATAACATCGTCAAAAATTAACAACGGTCCGAGGCTTTTGTATTAAAATTATTGATTGCGGATAATTCGATTTCGGTAATTTAGGACAACAGTAAATTCAGCTGGCTCATGGAAAATAACTGATTTATACTAGTGGATTATCGCGGATATGCAATATGTAAACAAATGTTTAAATCAATTAAAAGAACGAAGCGTCCAAGTTTAATAAAAATTTAAGGCCAAAGACGTTCTACATACCTATGAACTACGTTGGCTAAAAGGTCGTTATGTTTTAGCTTGTAATCAGTGGGGACTTTATCGTAATTAACCGTTAAGGTTCCTGCTTGGATGCACCTTTCGTATTCTTCGGCTGGGTGCGCACGAAATTCCCTGGCAAATACGTCCAAAATTCTCTCGCCGACCCATCTTCCCTTGGTAAACGTTGTGAAAGTGAAGTAGTACGGGTACACTTTCCTTAGCCCTTTAAAGAAACACATCATTAATGCGGAGAAATAATAAAGGAAAGACAACATTCCTTAACAAGACGCATTTTCCGTTAACTTATTTATTTCCTTAAACATTTAAATTCAATTTATTACTAACGAACCTACTGGATTTATGTGCCACTGAATAAAGTACTTTGGGGCATATTAGCGGATGATTATTTCGTGTAGTTTATTCGCAAAAGAATATTCTAACAATAACAATACAACAAATTCCCTGACAAAAAGTTCGTTTATTGAGGCGTCACTTTTAAGTAGTCAAGATCGACAAAGCCAATATAGCCAAAATCTCCGTGAAGAATTTATTCTAATATATGAAATTATGAAATTTTCAGAGCTAGTCAATAAGACTGATTACGCATTTACTGGGGGTCAGGGTTAATATGAGGTTACATCTATTTACACTTGTAAATGGAAGTTGTTGACAATTATAGCATGTCAATTGTTGCTATGACATTCTAGTAAAAGTTTTATGTCCACTCAACTGAAATTACACGTGATTACATGATAAATTCAGTCTGTCAAATCTCCAAACAGTAATACTAAGGTTCAAAAACTGTCTGCCTAATAAAGTTTCGACAGCAACAAATAGATCTAAGTAGCTAGTCACTCATAAGTTACCTATTTTAGTTATTTCTGGTAAAATATTAAATCCAACCTATTCAGTATTATTATAATTAATTTTCTCTTTTTGCAGTGACTTTAAAATTAAAGTGTTCATTAAAAAAACACATCATGTGCATATTATTTTTTCGATGTTTTTTTTTTAATTTTTATTGACTAACAAATGGCTAATAATCATAATAGGAAAAATACAACCTGGTGGGTTGGCAGCTCTGTAGGTACGTTAAAAAGTTTCACATCTTTTATTTCATAAAAATCTGCAAAAGTGTAAAATAAAATATTTGGTCAACCGAACAGTCTAATACAAATGTCTTACGATGGGTATTTTACAGCACGACAACTATATTTCAGGCATGAGGCAAAGCCGAGTCCCTGGTTAGTTAGATCTATCATACTCTCATGTAAATAACTATTACATCCTGTTTGTAAAAAGGCGCAAGCAAAATTTTTATCCTGTTTCCTCGAGTCACAAAGAAATCTCGTTAACAGATTGTGGTTTCCAAGTTTCACAGTGTAATATTATGCTATATTCCCAATAATGCTGCTCTTTTATATGTATGTATTTTTGCCGTTTCCATGGTATCCTAGAATACGAGTATATGACAATTCTCTAAACTCGAAGGACAAATTTAAATTACTTTTACAACTTTTACGACTCTAAAATTGAACTATGAATTTTCAGAAAGAAATTGCCTAACTGGTAGCTACGAGTATGAATTGTTTGAAAAAATTTCACAAAACTTTATTCGCTATACAATAGGGTCGATTAGAATAAAAAATGTGTTGAGATCTTTGCCAAAATAGTATTCACTTCCGTTTAGCAGGCAGCAAATCACGAAAACATATCGTTAGCATTATGAGATTTATGGTAAATTTCAGGTCAATTGGAATGTTGGCATTAGGCTTGCTTTGGCTTGTTAAGAAAATTGCCCAACTTTATTTTTAACCGCCATGATACGAGCAAAAAGTCATTGCTAAAATGATTCTAGATTTTCTTATTAAGCTGACGAATGCTGCGAGATTGTAGTAACTTGTTGATAAAGTAACAAGGGGAATAATTTACAGTTGCCACGTGCAAATTAATGTGTCTAATTAATGTTATTAATAGTGTCAACAACGGCAGATTCAGGAGCCGAGTGGACAATTAGTGGAAGCACCTCCGGCGCTGTCCTATTCCTAGAGACAGTCACCTTTGTGAATTCAGCAAGTGCAAGTGTAACAGATAAATTCAGCTCTTTAGCTAACAACCTGGCAATAATATTGTTTTTCAATCGAACAGGGAATCGTACGTGACGAAAATTCGCAGCTTAGATTTGGAACAATTTGGCTTTTCGACCGTTCTCCACGCTTCATATAAGTTCGCCGCGATAAAGACAAAGTTTCAACAGAGCTTTTTTGTAGTAAGGATATGAATTCGTGAACTTTGTTGTACGGCAAGATGTGAGTTTTCGATGCGGTTTCATTGAATATTTACGGATAAGGATATTGTTCATTCTGCTCACGAATCCCGTTTGCGAAAATTTCTGTTAGAGCAGGAACTAGAATTGCAGTATCCGGGTCACTCTTAGTTCGGGTGGAAACTTATTTCGCACAAGACCAGAAGTCGCGCCGTTATTCGTAACGAAGCGTTTTTCTTGCAGTTTTATCAAACAAAACGACTCCGCCACATACGAAACACGTAGGTAATTTAAATTTCCGCCGCCACCGCTGAATCACGGTGATTCCCGGTTACGACTCCGCATGAATTTTAGTGAAATGAACAAAGCGTCATGTACAACAACGGTGTGGCGGCGTAAATTCCATTATTAGTTTGGGCTCAATCTAATGAAACTTTGGAAGTGTCTTCAGACCCGCGACTCTATTTAGCAGCCCACAAATACATAAAATACAAGCGAACGTCTGCATTCCCGCGACAAGCCCGGATTTTCTGTGCCAAGTCCGGAACAAATTGAAAACGGTGCACTACGAAAGACATTTCCTGAAAACTGACGAGTGAACTCGAACAACCATATTCCCCTTTTCACAGTTGTCAAATTCGTTCTGCATTTACACTCCTCGCAAAAATATTACACCATCGCTATTACTATTCTTAAAGCCTGGTAATATCAAGCAATAAAATAAAAGAATATAATAAGAAGATAAGAACAGAGTTGTTAAGGAGAATGGAGCTTTAACAATAAATAAAATAACAAGTAAATTACAAGTAAAAAAACAGTGCTCAAACAATCACTTGTTATTTTAATATGTAGTGATATTTTGTTAAACTTCTTTTCTGAAAAAAAATTAAGCCAGAGGAAAAATAAATTTACGAATACGAGAATGAATTATTTTCATTCAAGAAATGTTTGTCTATTTTGATCGCTGTCAAATATTAATTTCAGCCATGCAAATGACAGCGGTATTTAATGCATTACCGAGTGCAATTATGAAATATGTATTGCCATCGACAGCAATTTGATTGGATTACATTTTTTGAATGAAATAGTCCTTATTATTTATTAATAATTGCTGTAAATGTTTATTTATATGAACTAAAACATACTGTAATAATTCGAGACGGTTAACTACTTAAAAAAAAAAACCTGAAAAACAAAACTAAATTGTTTTTAGAAATATTAAAAAGTAGTTACCATCAGACACGTGATCAACACATGTTACCAGATTTCAGGAAAGGTTTTAATTCTTCTGGACTATTACAAATTTTTTGTGACTGTCTTTGATCAGTTAATTTAAAATAAGTTACACTAGAAGTTGAGAAATAATAAATATTATTATACTCATGTCATATTGTGAGGAAATTCCTTAACATTGACACAGAACATAAAACACAAAAAAGTCAAAATGTGGAGGCGAGACGCCGGTAATTATGTTGATAAGCACTGCACTATTACTTGATAGTATTATCCGTAATAGTGTATGTACTCCGGCAAAATTGCCGTGCCGCCGGGTGGTGGAGGGTCAAGTAATAAAGCATAAACATTGCATAATATCGGGGGCTCATTTAAATTTATCTTCAAAGCGGCATTGAAGAGTCGATTGTGAACGCGCCACGGATTATACAACGTGTTTCACGTAAGAGTCCGAGCTAAACCCAACACAAAATACATCTGACAATGGGAACTAAATTATTACAAATTATAAATTGTGGTTTTGGACACCCTTAACTAACACAATCGCTGGAGAGGTTTTCCACAAATGTGTGAAAATGCGGAAATTTAAAAAAAAACAGGATATCTCAACTTTTTTTTTGTCAAAACATGATTTATTACACCTAGTTACTCATGAAAATCGAATATTGGGTTTCATTTTAAGATCGTCAGGCTCGTACTCTTAAGTAAAACACGTTGTAGATCACAGATCAGTTGTTTAAATCTAATCTCACTTTTTGTGTTGTTTGTGTTTTTACTCTGCAAACTGATGAGTGGTGCGTTCACAATCGACTGTTTTAACGCTAAATTTGAGGATAAATTTAAATGAACACCCGATACTTGTAGTAAGTGTAGTAAACTGTATTTTTTATAAAGTGTGGAGCAGATATTATTTTACAAAACCAGTCCGAGTCAGATAAAAAATACACTGATTATAAATTGATGTAATAAATTCATGAATACATTTACCTACTTGGAAGCGATTTTTTATTTAAAAATGTAGTTACTTGGAACAGCTTTCTGTCTCCAGTCTTGGCCATACCTTTAATTAAGATCAGCAACAACTTGCTCACTGGTCTGACCTGGCCAACTCTGACGAAATGTTTTAATAAAAGTATTGAATTTAATGAGCCATATTATAACTGACGAGAATAATTTTAATACGATCGCGGACACAGTTTTGTTCAATATTAACAAAAAGACCCTGGAAAGTTTTGGTTCTTAGGCCGCTAGAGGAAAATTTAAATCACCTCTCCACAACCTTTTTTTGCCGGTTTATGTTGAAACTCAAGTTTGACAAGAAGTAAAAGATCAATTTATATCAATTTCGTCGAGTGCCGTAGGTAATGAAGAATTGGTATTTTCAAAAATCGATCACCTGCAGTTGTCCCATTTAGCTTTGTGTTGGGGTTATGTTACATTTACAAATTTAATTAAACCGTGTAACTGTTCTAGAAATATTATCGAATTCTTGCGTTTGAATTTCAATAAACGAGTGCCCTTTTAATACGACTTTGAACAAGTGTTGAAAATGTTTCGTAGCGTTTTTTTTATTTTACTAATTAGCATAATGAGCACTACTATTATTACTGTTAAAAAGGCAGCTGAGTTAAAACTCAGATGTTACAAATAATTTTTACAAAAAATAAGTACCTACTTGTAATGGTATAATGATGCAGAAGTGACCATTTTTGTGTGGAGTGTAATACTCGTACATTAAGTGGAGTGGGTTACTAAATTTCTGAACAAATTTAAAGCAAATGGCTTTAACGTAAAGGCCGATGAAAATGTAATCATGTAATGACTTCTTAAATGTTGTAAATCTTAAAAGATAATTCGAGAGTTTAAACTTTTCGTGTAAGAGACTTGCTTGCCATTTGGTTTTAAAACTTCTCACTTTGACAGCATTAGTCTTGAGTTACTGATGTGTATTTGTCATTCATTAAATTTTGTTTGAACCCAATAATTAATACGTAATAAGATGCCGACGACTATTATATACTTTTTTAAGTGATCCAAAATTTGTATGGGTTTTCAACGCCAGCTACGATAATCATTTATAATGACCCTGTATAATATATTAGAATTAAATATACACTCTAGAAACGAAGTTTCCTATGTCTTGTCTGGTGCATAGACGACTCCTGGTTCTGAGGTGTTTTTATTTTTCAAGACTGGCGATATATTCGGTGATTGGTAATCATTCCAAACTACAAAACAACCCACAACGGTGCTGCAATTTAATTTTCAGTGTAATTTGTGTAAAAATGAATAGAAGCCCACATATTGTCATCACATTGCGGCACATATCAAAAATAAAATTACTGTGAGCAAATTATCTATGCTTCCAAAGTATAATTTTCCATTGCTCCCACAAGTGACATAAAAAAAATTGTTAGCGAATTAACCAATGCCGCTAAATTACAGTTTTGGCGAGTAATGATTTTATTTGCCTTCCCTGATCAATCCCAATTTACATTTGACGTTTTGATGTTCATACGACGCGGTTTCCAACTTTAAAACTCTTACGAGGAATGTAAATTGTACTTTAATGAAGAGCGTTCAAAAAAGTGATTTAAATGTTAACGAGTTTCAAACAGCAATTAACAACAAATTTAAAAGCAGAAAAGAAAACTGAAGATTCGAGCCAGATGTTGGCAAGTTTGAGGATTATCCCCATCTCGCGTCACGAAATAAAAACACATTAAAAATCATCAACAGTTAGGCGACAATTTAAAACCTGTTGACAGTGGCGATAAGTTGTTTGACAACCAATTTAAAATTAGTGCTCACAGCTTTGTTTGAATGGAGCGGGTCCATCTCGCGGCAAAATTGGATTTTCCGCCTCCAGTGGTGAAAGATAACTGGGGACTGGGGGCGGCATCGCGAACACGAATCACGCATTTCAAATCAGCATCTATTTTCATACTTACCGTTTTCGATGTAGTAAGACGTTTCGTTGTAGCGATCGTCCGTGAAGCCCGGTCGTTTGGCTTTCAGAGCTTTGGTTTCCAGTTTCGCCTGAAAAGAAAAACACAATGTTACTGGTTGTAGAGACTAAAAGCTGGCATTGTCGACGGCGATGCTGAGTAATAAAAGTACTCCATCAGGCGCTTTAGCAGACAAAACGATAAGGGAGAGTGAAGTCGCTCAAAACTACGGTTATTTTCACCCGACGGCAAGAGTGTTAGGGTCGGTGTGTACGTCTAATCCCTCGGCAAACAATTGAGCTCAACACGTTCTCTATGCGACTTAGTCATGTCAATAGATTTGAGGAATACTTTAAACATGTCCTCTCCCTAGGGCGAACTCGACATGTCCACGGGGAACGTTTTGTTTGGGTTTGGGCGTAAATTATTAATCTGATACCCTTTGATAAACTAGGTATCAAAGTGGCGCAAGGATTTTGTGGACAGATCGAGTTAAGTCTTGAAACCATCGCTTTTAAACTCTGGTGAGGGTGTATTATCCCAAATGGTCTGAAATCCACCAGAACTGCACTAACAACTTCTCGATTGATGTAACACGCAAGCTTGCTCCCGAGTCAACTTGATTTTAACGTACAGACGGATCGATAATAAGGATCTGGTGCCAAATGTAAACCAAGTGTAAGAAAATAAGCAGGAGGTGCTGAAACTTATTTGTTGGCCAATACCGTTGATCTCGTGAACACATTCTAAAGTTATTCCGACGGTACAAAAAATGTTTGCTTCATAATGCATGCTATAAACAAATCATGAAAACATAATAGCTGATGTTTAAAATGGAACAGGTAGAGTTGAAAGTTACATGTTATTTTCTTAATGAAAATTTAAACTGATATTTAATTAAACAGCAGATGCACAGTAAGGTGGAATACACTATACACACTGTAAATCTTTAAAAATCTTGAGAAAACATTATCTTGGCAACGTTACCTTGCGCAGCAAAGCTGACTAATTCAGTAAAACATATTCCAAGAAACGGAGAGTTCTTGTTGCATACAGTGTGACTGTGAAAGTTGTGCAGATATTTTAACCAATGGTAGGACTCCACAAAAGGTAACGATTAAGCCAATAATGTCTTATACAAATGTTGGAAGCAACTCATTTTATGAAAAAATGGGTCAAAAAAATCATACTAGACTTTTTTGTTGTCATTTAATTCAAAGTCACTTTGACGAGAACCTAAATCTTAACCTCAATTTAAACCACAAATGGCTTCCACCAACCTGGAGAAAATCGATATGGTTTTGATGTATGGCGAAGCCTTTGGATATTCAGAGCTAGCACAAAAAATCTACGGTGAAAGGATACTTCCCAATGCACGAACCTTTATAAACGTTGTGCAGCATCTTCGCGATTTCGGACGTTTCGAAAAGAATAAGCGCGATCTTCCCCAGCAACGAGGAGATCGTATTTTAGTTGCAGAAGAACAAAATTGAAAGCTACGAACAAGTGCTCGGCGTCTTGTAAATCACCTGGGAGTTTCTCAGTTTGTAGTTTGGTGTTTGGCTGCGAGTTCAAAACGCCGCTTAGGAAATTTGTCAAAATAGAGGCATTCTGAATCAAGTTCGGCTTTCTTGGGCACGTCATGCTGAAGCTTGGATTGCAAACGATGGCAGGCATTTTGAGCAACTTCTTTGATGTTTCATTTTATGTTTTTATTCACAATTACAGACTTTTTACTTTGTTGTTTAAGCCTTTGCTGTTTTCTGAATAAGTTGCAGGCAGTGTGTTAACATCACTTTACAATTAAATTGATCAAAAATTCATGATGATACTCAAAAAACTGTAATGATAAAAACCAAACATAACCTCGAATCACAGAAAAACTTGACATTTTAGGTAGGGTCATGCGTCAAAACTGCTCGGCAAATTTGAAATATTTCAGCGGTTCCTAGACAAACTGATTCCTTTGATTCTCTTGTAAACCATTATCATTTGTATAAGGCAAGTTAAGTTATTTTGCCTCCTTTTAACACGTACCACCTCAGGTTAAAATATCTGCACAACTTTCAAAATCAGACTGTATAACTGTGTCGTATCTTGTATAGGTACGAGTATTTTGACAGAATAATTTATTTTACTTTTTAGTATAAAAAGCAAGACATTATTTAGTGCTGGTTGTACATATTTAATCAATTCTAACGAATATAATGAGTTAATATTTTTTGCCATTGCTATTAATACAAGATTTTGGTGATTATAGATTCTTCAGATTTTTTCTATCAATCTCAACAAGTAACAATGAATGTGTCTTTACTTAAGGCTTTACTAGACTAGAACGCACTGTTTGCAAATCATCATAACAATGTCAATATGGTAATGTGTATGTCCAGTACTAAACGTCAAAACAGACAAAAAAGAGAAGGGAAAAATAAATAAAAAATATCAAAGGAAATTTAATGGATTACTTGGTCTTCATAGCTACGAGTATAAGACTTTATTGAGTCTCTTACATCAATAACACTTTATTACTAAAGTTGACGTGCGTTTCGAACGACCATACGATGATGACGACGACAAGGAACGCTGATGACGACAGTTTTGCTGCCGAAACGTTAGAAAATAAGATGAAAAGAACAGAGAAAACTAGTGTACCTAAAGGTCCTAAGCCTCAGCAGCGATATTATTTGTTTAAGTAACAAATTGATAATGTACAGTCGAATGCAAAAAAAACTAGACAAAAACAGTTTCCTGTAATTGTTTTTCCTCAAAATGTTATTGTATAAAAGTGGCTTTTCTAATACCAACAACTTCTTCTCACATTTTTGCACTCGGCTAGGCAACCAAGAATACAGTGGTAGTCAGCTACCAACCAAAATCGAAAAACTGGAAGACTGGACCAAGCAGCCGAAAACTTCTTGTCTACTTGTTTTTGCATTCGACTGTAATACAAAAGTCGTTAATAAATGTATTTGGAGGTAAATGAGCTCGTTGTTCAAATACAAATGTCTCAAAAGACTTTTAAACCAGTATCAAAAAATAATGAACCGTCCTCGTACATCTTCTTTACAGAATAAAGCTCCATTTCATGAACAAATAATCCGGTTTTATGCAAAAACTTAGAGGTTTTTCAGGGGGTAACAATTTATCCACTTTTAGCAAGTCCAGATTATCTCCAGATGTGCCGAATTCTTTCTACAGCTTTTCCACCACCTGATGCAAAGTTTTGTAGCAAATTTCTCAAATACTATAATTAACAACTGTGCAATAGGGTTAACGTATCCGTTCACGATTTGTGCTTATAAAAAAATACAATTCGTAATGTTTCTTAGAATGAAACAAAGTAGATTTATACGAGTATACATCCACAAACATAAATTAATTACTGCATAAAGACAATGAAAATTACAATCTAGTACCTGATTGGATAAAACGTAGAACTACATTAAAGAGTAAAACCCTTGAAAGAACATTTTCTTTCCAAGCACCACAAAATTGTGTGTGAAGCAGTGCTCCTTTAAGAAAAAGCAAAGCATTGTCGAGAAAACTTCAATAACAGTGAATTGCTTCTTGTATTGAATAAAATGATCAGCGATTTACTTTATCGCATC
This sequence comes from Tenebrio molitor, assembly GCF_963966145.1. Taxonomy (NCBI): domain Eukaryota; kingdom Metazoa; phylum Arthropoda; class Insecta; order Coleoptera; family Tenebrionidae; genus Tenebrio; species Tenebrio molitor. The sequence goes on along the minus strand of NC_091050.1, from coordinate 24,808,908 downwards.
ACAAAGAAATATCACGAGGACATTTATATCCTGAAAATGTAACAGGTGATCCGCCATTACTTAATATTTATGACGATACAGATGATTACATTGATCGAACAGGGTGGCTCCATTTCGATCAATAGAAAATTCATGAGACCTGTCCATTTCACATACGGATAAAAATTCCGAAATGTCCGAAGTATTCAAACGTCTTTCATAAATAATTCAATAGGTATAAATCAGCGACAAGCAGAGAGTCTGTGAAGAGCGGTCGATCCCAATTATTCCATTTGTTGTGCATATTCGCATCATGAGCGCCCAGCAGGAGTGCATTCGATCGTATGAAAAACGCATTGCACATGAAAACCGAGCATAATAGATACTTGCATAAATCACACCATTCGGTGGGTAAGTACATACATACAGATGTAACGGAAGATCAGGAAATGCAAATGGCCAAGAAGTAGCCTGTCAGTTTTCAGCGTCACGTCGTAACACAGTTGTCTTGTCTTCCAGGAGTTTCCGTCAGATTATTCAATCGAATTTGTAACTTGCATGCTAGCTGCAATACGTAATATGAATATGTCATCCTCTGGAGACCAAGCCGCACTTATATTCAATCACAAATCGGAACAAACTTACTCTAAAGCCAAATGTATTTCTGAAAGCTCAGTTTGCCGGTTCATCTTTTTTTTGCACATAATGTGACCGTTGGTGTTCCCACGCGCCATTATGTAAATATCTTACGTTAGAAAAATCTCTTTGCTTTTGAGACAATATCAAAATCCGCAATTAGTCCGTAAAATATTTACATATTTTACTTTATTTCAAAAAGCATTAGGGTCAGAGTGTGTCGCCGCGAGAGTTTCTATTTCGATTTTATCAATACCAATCCCCTAGAGAGCATCTACATCCTCATTGTTGCTCCCTGAATGTTCTTCTTTATTGATGTTCCTCGGTTATTGTTGTTGCTCCGCTCTTTGAGGTCGTAACGCTTTCTTTCACAGTGAACTAAAAACAATGTTGGTGATTACACGACGGCGTGAAATTCCCTATTTAAAAAATGAATCTCCATGTAGGAAACTCCGAAATTAATTTTTGATGAAAGCAACGTCAATTCCTTACGAGGAAACACTGCTTTATTTGATAAAACTTTGCACAAATTCACTTGGTGCTGCTAGACGTGGGCGGCAAGATGGTCCGCTTCAATTCTTAATAAACTGCTCGCATCACGCGAGCTCCTTTATAATTATCACAGTAACTCGTAAAAAAATATTACAACTCGGGGACTCGAAACTCTGGTGAGAAATAGCTGGCTTCTACGTTTCTTTCCTGTGTTATCGAATCCACAGAAAACCGCAAGGAGCGACCATAAATCTTAAAACCTTCTGTTGCTTAACACAAAGATTTATAAATGTTCTTGTGCAAGTTTGAACTTGTAATCGACACATCTGCGTGTGTTTCTTAGTTACAGAAATTGATTCATTATTAAGAACATGGCCAGGAGAAACTTTTTAACAAAGTTTAGTTTGGACCGGCAGAATTTCGGTTCTAACTAAATTGGTCATTAAATATGAATAACCCCTGATGAAGTTTTATATTGTTGGTTTGTGCTTGAATCTTAACATTAATTAACATCAAAGTAAGTGGATTTTGGGCATCGGAATCAAAAGGGAAAAGAAACGAATCAAAAATTAAAAACGCGAATCATAGCGTATTAATTCGCAATAAATAAAAAATACACACTAACCGGCATTTGAACAGTGTGTTCAACAAAAAATTTGGGGAGTAGATATTAAGTATTATACAAAATCAATATTCTCTAGAATTACATTTCTTTATTTTTCATCAACACTGAGCCATTTTTAATTCGATAACATGCAAGTTTTTTATAATAAAATAAAGTTCGCTATTCTACAATTTTTAATAGTTATTTATGCACCAAGGGGCGTTGGTGTAACTATTTTTACCGAGAGGTGGATTCTATGCCGCGCTGCAAGCGAGCTGTAAAGTAAAAAAACACACTACGTCCCTAGGTGCACACAATATTTTAAACCACCTGCTCTCAAAATAAAAGAACTAATTTAAATCATTTCTGATGTTTGGTAGCAATTACAAATTTGGTAATTTTATTCCCAAAATGTTCATTCAATAATGATATTCCTTTTGTTGTAGCTACGTCCCATAGGACTTTTTGCAACTGTATTCCCCGTAGTCCAAGACAACAAGTGGAAGTACTATAAGTGTTTTTTACAGGCCTGAAATCGGGGTAAAAATGGCCCATTTACGAAACTGGTAGTAAAAAATAGTAGATTATGTCATTAAGAGTAGAAGTCAGTCTTTTTGTGCTAAGCGGAGAGATAAAAAATAAAATAATCGTATACCTTCTGGCTAAGGCCAAGTGCTAGATGTTTTCATGTCGCGCAAGCGCCTCTAACATGACCTAACGACCACTACTAAGTAGTAGCCGGGACCGACAGCTTTACATCTCCTCCGAAAGATGGTAGTGATTTGAAAAAACCTGATGATTTAACCGGGAATCGAACCCGGGTGGTTTGGTTGATAAGCCAGTATCTTACCCCTGAGTCATGACCACTACTAGCGGAGAGATTGAAGACCGGGACGAAGTCGAGGTTGCAACTGGGCGAAGCACAAAAAGACCATCTACTCCGAATGATATATGTCATACGATTTTATCTTCAATCGGACATGAACTCGTTTTTTTTTGCTGCAGTTACAGTAAAATGACAATTTTCAAATTTTAAAGGCACCAGTAATTCCTAGTTCTCTTGTTGCAATATTATTAGTACTTGCTTGAGGGTTCAATAATATAGTAAAGTCTGCTGAAATGAAAATGGATGCACGTGTAGGAGCAACGTGTCCTAAAGCCCGTTGGAAACAATTAAAATTCTGATTTTCATCAAACCAATTTAAAAATCATACAAAATGATATCGATTCATCGAAGGTTTGGAAAATAGCAAAATGAAGAGAGGTAATTTTTGTGGATTCGTAGACAAAGAATAAGTTTGAGTTTCGTCTTCTTTGTCACTGTTACTAGAATTGTTTTAATTTAGGACCGTTGAAGTCTTTTCATCACCATTTGATTTTGATTTCTTTGAAATTGCGGACAAAGAATACTCAACTTGTATTCCGTTGACCATTTAATGTCATCTAAGAAGTCATAATAATAATATTGTTGCAGCAGTTAAATAGATTTCAAAAATCCTCTTTAAGCCATTGGTTACTGGTTGGAAATACTCGTAATAAAATATTAATCAATTCGGTTTGTGGGAATCTAGAAATTATTTAGAAGAAGAAATTATCATTATTTAACTGCCTATTTTCAAAATATACAATATTTGACATCACTTGTTCATTTATTTGAAAAAATATTTACATATTCATTAATAATAATAATTTAAGCAAAATATGAACTAACACATTAACTCAAAAATACTTTATCAGAGAACTTTAGTGCCTCACGTTTAGCTACCACATGGGAAAACTAAAACTGGTAAGTTAATTCATTTTGCTTTAATACATATTATACATAAGTATAAATGCATTCTCCTTACATAATTAAATTCCCTTTATACCGCCGTGTTAATTTCATTTATTGCATACGAGTACATTGTCCTTACATGTCTGAATGTTACAGAAGTTAGTGACGGAAACCGGGTGCAGAATCGGCCCAACAATGGAAACAGTCGCGACACGAAGTTCTTAATAGGTAGCAGTAAACGTTAATGTAACGGTTTCAACTTTCGGTACACTCTGGATACCGACACTTAACCCATACTTAACTCTATAACCAGTGTACATAGCTTTGATCCTAATTTGCAATATGTAAAACTTCTTGAAAAACAACGTATTGCGTATATTGTGACAAAATTAGTGTTCCAGTGAAATATTTAAATGTGAGAAAAAAAAGTAGAAAGTGAAGTAGTGGATGTTGATCTATGATCTGCCATGATTTCACCTTGTACTTAGTTGACTCAGATTAGTAATTACCCTCAATTAGCTTGAATGTCTTACAGCAACTTATAAATTTACAAAGCTGTGATCATCATTCGACCTCATCGCAGGCGTAAGTAGCTTTGTTGAAAACTTTGTGATCATAACAAAGTAAGAAAACCGTAGAAAATAAATTTTGTTAATTGTAACAATTGTCACGTGATGACGACGGCATACAATAATTGAAAATAACACTTTTGCAAAGTATCTTGAAACGGTAATGGGCAGCGAAATGTTCATCTCCGTCGTCTTAATTATTTGCAACAAAGCGGTGGCTTGCCTCTGGTAGTCATTTAAAACGTATTAAGGTATTTCATTGCGACCAAAATAAAGATAGTGTTTGATATGCCCAAACATAATATACTGAACAGCCGTTGACTATGTTCGCTACGTCAAAATGAAATTGCCCTTTACAGAGTATTCACATATTGTCGTGTAAAATCTAATTCATACCCTTGGGTTGCCGAGCGAACTTCTCTTATATTGCACAAAAAAACAGAAAACGATATTTATGTATCAATCAACTAAAGAAGTCTATCGCTTCTTTAAAATATGGAGGTCTTTAAGTTAACAAATAAAACCGTCCTAAGAGCATCGAAATAAAATTTCGCTAAAGGTCATTGTGAGAATTTTAAAGTGTGGCATATCCCTAACGCTATCATCAGAAAAATAAAGAAAAAGGAAACACATGTAATGGCTAGAGTGCCCCTAAAACATTAAAATGATATTGCACACAGGAGAAAGACAGTATAGAATTTTCAAACTAAAGTAAATTCTATTTCGTGGATACTCACCATTCAAGGGAAGATTAAAAGAAATTAGAAGAGCAATTTAACAGAACTAAACCAACTACTAATTCAAATTAAGTGCGGCCAGAATGTACATATGCAGACAGTTTCACATACTGATGTATTTTTATAGTTGTGTTAACAGTGCAACTGGGCTCAAATATTTGCTACGTCCTTATCCAGTGAGAATTATAACGCGCTTTAATGAACGTATTATTTCTCAAAATATTTGCAAGTAGATAATTAAACACAATTTCACAAATAATGTACTACACTCTGATTTTTAAGTTTAAATAATGGTGAAATGAGTTTAACCGAGCGTGTCCTCTTGTGAAAACATGGGTTTAGGAATTGTTTGTTAACTTACGTCGTATTTGGTTAGCAAATTCACAACTCAGGGGCGGATTTAATTACATAGTTAGTTGTCTTACAAACAAACATAAACCTTCAAGTATGCCATTCATTAAAATCCAGCGGGAAGATATTTTCGAAAGTTTACAATAAACACATACTTAGATTGAATAGATGATTTAGTATCTTGCTCCAGACATTTAATAATAATTGCAACAAAAAATATCAGAAAATTCAAAATGTTTTTAGTAACTTGTACATAATTAGGTACAAGAAAATATATAATTTCCTTAAATTATTATTATAATTACCTCCGTTACTAAATTTGTGATTGTATTTTCCAAAATTGCTTATTGTAGTTTAAAAATATTTATATGCATAGAGTAAATGACTTTACTAAGTCTCAACAATATTCTAAGTTTCAACAAAATGTTATCCTACCTCATCATTAAGAGATGATATTACAACTACAACAGTTAGAGGTTTGAGATTATCGTGTATAAACAAGAAATTATTACAACCTTAAGAGCAAATGGTGTACATGTAATTTCGTTACCAGTCATTTAAAGGGACATTCCTAAATATTCTTAACTGCTTATTGCGATTTTCAAAATAATATTCATTGTTACATCTACTTAAAACTGCTCGCCTCAAGCTTATATTAATCAAATTATTTTTTGAAAATAATAGATGTAATTAAAAAAATCCTCTAAAGATAGAGTTTTATCAGTATGTTGTCTACTTCTTACTTTGAAGAAATGTTTCCATGTAAAATGTTAGTTAAGAAAAAACAGGAAGGTACAAAAAGTGCATTTAGCCTTGGACATATCTACCGGAACTCCAACATATTTGCTCCTGTTTCCCTGCGATATTAGTCTTAACAAAATAAAAAAAATAATTTCATTTTTTCATTTTACAACATAGCAACTGAAATTGGTTGAAATGTTTGAAACCAATGGTGATTTATATTTTAACTTTGTATGTTGTGATCACTATTATATTAGGGGTAACAAAACCCGTTTATTAATCAAAATTTTCACAACATAAATTGATATTAATTTTCCCTCGCAACTTGATTTTAATTTAAATTTACGAGGGTGGTTCGTTCAACCTTTACTCTCGAGCATAGAAGCAAAAGACTCGGAAAATTCAAGCAATTTTGTTTCTTAACGTCACCACACAAAACAATAACACACTTCGTGTAACAACCCCTTCAGAAAAAAAAAACTTTAATTTTTAGGAATCCATCGATTAAAATCAATCAAACTGAAATATTTTTCTATTTCAGTGTTACAAAGAGCATTTTGTGTAACTGAAAACAGTTGCACAAAATTCAATTTTGTATCATTGTTCTATACTAAGGCGAACGTAACATTTTATCTGCCCCGCCCATTTCATTTTCTTAGTTACCAATCAAATAGGTTGTTAAGACGATCTGACTTACACAGTAAAAATTTCTGACATTCGAATTGTCTTAATGACATTTTATTTTTTAGAACCTAAAACAATAATTGTGGACTTGACAGCAAAATTCTAACCTTAACTTTTTTACGTGGCAAATGTGATGAAAAAGTATACAGATTGAATCTGGCTTTGATTCTGATTGGTCAATTTTAGTGGGCGGAGCAGATAAAAAGTTATAACGGCAATACTATAGTGATTATTGAATATGGGGTTGGTAGGTATTGGTAACAGAATTTACTGTAAATGTCAGTGTCAAATTGTTTGGCAACAATTTTGTTACGGTGGTATTTGCAGTCTCCCGTAATTCTGGAGGAGTGCCTGAAATCTCATCTGAAGCTGAATCTATGTTGTAGGATCAAAATAAGCTATTGAGAGGGTAGATTATAATTGTAACAAAATTTGAAAGACAATTTGAAATTTCATTTTTAATCAAATGTCACTGCTTCGTGGATATCAACCCAATGCCATTAAAATAAAAGTCCCTTGCCTGGTTCATTTCAATTCATGAAATTGTGCCAATTAATTGACTTCTTGCAGGAAATCATAGAAATATTATGACGCAGCAGAATATAAAAAAACTAATTACATACTTAATAATGATGTTTAGACTCTATACTCGTATAACTAAAAAATGTAAAAATAAAATTTAGCAAAAATTAAAACAATGACTCCAAAACATGAATGAAAAATCCTTGAGAAAGGCTATTCTTACAGAGTTTAACATTTAAAGCAATCAAATGACAATATGACAACGGCTTAGTTGGCGTCACATGATGTGAAGATTCTCGAAACACAAGGCACGAAAGCAAACGTCAAACTAGAAACAAATCAGAAAAACAGATCAAACTACTTTCGTTTTCGGGTTTGACGCTTCTCATTTTAAGTTGAGAACATCCACCCAAAATTTCTCAATTATGATTAAATAAACTACATACTAAATAAAATTAAAGCTTAACTAATAGATTATAATAAAAGAAGATAACATTTTGGTTGAGAAGACACTTTTAGGTTTAAAATAAAATATTATAAAAAATAATAAATTACAGCCACATGAGTAATCAGTTAATCACCATGTAATCATCATGGCAATCACTATGCCAATTATAGTTGATCGTTTAGTTAAACCTACGCGCAAGAGTGTAAATTAACCAAGTATTTTACTTTGGTGACCTTTTAAAAATTAAATAAGTCATACTTGATTGTTCGTTTAATGTTGTTAACAAAAATGAAACGAACCTATTTTCGTACGCGTGTTAACAATAGAAAAACCTTTAGCTCTTGGACGTGTAACTATCACAAATTATTAATGTTGGAGCACCTATAAAAATCAACCTCATTTTCGACATTGTTATTTTTGCAAACCAGAACAAAAATAAAATTTATTTAATTTGTTTTCTATTTTTGTTGACTTTAATTTATTTGTTTCCCTGGTCCCAAGGTATTTTCCACAATACAAATAATTTAACAGTGATGTGGAGGTTTTCACAACACCTAACTCGTGACTAAAAATGGTTTCAGCTGTCACTAATTGTCAACTTTTTGAACCACTTCCGCTACTGAATCGTGCTAGTCACAAAACAGGCACAAACTGCAAGCTGCATACCTAGATAGCTTTAGCTTTAAAAATCCATTAGGTAAATACTATGCGTGCCACTGAACATTAACTTGTCGTAATCGATAAAGGTGCGTCCAGTTCCACAACTTCCATGTAAAAATAATACAATTCGTTTAAGAGATTATGTAAACACCAAGAATAGTGTAACAAAACAACAAAACTGATCAACAATATTGGCGATATACCAACTGGCAATATCAACCTCCTAGCCTGCTTCCCAAAGACACATATTGAATTACGAACCAGTTATGGTAACATTTAAATTTAAGTTTATTCTATCAGTAAAATTAAATTTGGTTAAATTGTGGTGCTCTGCATGGAACGGTTGTTTTTTGGAGCAAAACGTACAATAAAAGTCCCACTATAATCGAGCGACGAGTAGACTCTACCTTCCACTAATTGTGCCCCGACTACGCCTGCACCGCGTAACGAACCTTAGCGCCACACACCCAGATAGAAATAGAAAAGACCAGCAGGACAGCTGAAGTGCGCACCGAGTGGAGACGGCCTCGAATCATGGCGGAAGAAAACAAAAACTCCGAAGAATCAAAACCCCCAACCAGATTACAACGGTTTAAGGAAAAGTGTAAAGGTAAAGTAGACAAATAACTGAAAAACGATTAAACGTAGGATGATCTGTATTTCAGGTACGGTGAAATTCAGTTTTATTTTTTTCAGCTTAATACACATTATCAAAATTATTATCGCCGCCATCTACTACGACAAGTGTCCTGTCGAGCCTGACATACCCAAATATCTGCTAGTTATGGGTGAGTTGAGTTCCAGTGAGACTTCCCCTTTTAGCACACTTTTTCAGGCATTCTCGGTGTCGCCACTAAACTTATCACTCTCTTCAAAGACTTCCTCATCAAACACACAAAAGTTGGGCCACTTCTGTCGTTCATTACAACGGCCGAATTGGCCATTCTTATAGTCGGTCAGTATAAAGCAAACTGCACGAACAAAATCGCCAATTGATTTTCCAGGATCCTACTACGTCTACAGAGAGTACGAGCCGAGTTATGATCCCCTGAGCGGCGACAAATATTGCAATAAAACCCTGTATTTGTTCTCGTTCATTTATATTACTATAGTGTATTCCCTGTTACTGCTGTGCGTTGTGGCAGTCGGATGTTTCGTTCTTGGAGTTCTGCTGGTGGACAAGTATGCAACAGAAAAAACGTACGATGTGGAGAGTACAACGGAAGTTCCGCTTCCAACGGAACAGGAGATCAAAGAGAACAAATAGTGCCACGCAATTACATAATAAACACTTTCATGCATTTGTCTGTTTTAATTAAACTCTTTTGATTATTACGTTTTGTTTAATTTCCCTCCCCGGAAAAAATGCAAGCGCCAGATGCAATTGGATTTGACAAAAAACCTAGAACAACCCGCAAATCGACACGATAACCTTGATTAGCCCAAATTAGCACGCCTACAAATAGCGAGGTGTCTGTTAATACGGTCGAGAGACCGCTTAGTACTGTCAATGCAGAAATGGTGAATGGACGTTGTTAAAATGGGATGTGGTTGATCGGTTTCGCATCGATGGTGATGAACGACCAACATCAAAGTGATGATCAGAAGAATAGACAAACGGCAGTCAACAGCCTTATAAAAAAACTCCCGGAAAAGTTCGTACGTGAGTACTATTTATTTTCTCGTCGCATTCCCACACGATTTTTCACGATCCGCTTCCTTCCTTCAAACACAAGACGCGCATGCAAAACGTAATTTTAGCTCAAAATATGGATCACACAAGTGCAATTTTTTTTATTTCGTTGACATGATAATCTTTCACGTTTTGAATAAGCGTTGATTGCTTTCTTTTCAGCTGGATTGCACTGGATCCTCCTAATATCCGCCGTCATAAACTTTACCATGATGATTATCGGCTACATGCATCTGCACAAATGTCCTGTCAATAAGTATATTCCAATTTTTCTAATAGCCATAGGTGAGTGACGGTATTATACACAGTAGTCTCAATTATTTTTCTATTGCAGGAGCTAATGGAGTGATGTCTAAATTTCTAAGCTACATTAGTGGCAGATTATCGAGGTATGTACAGACAGTGTACATAATATGTGGATTCTACATCGCTGAAACAGTTTTTTTTTTCATAGGTAAAATTTCGGTATATTAAAAGAACTGGTACACAGTTATTTCTTTTTCTGCAGGAACTTATTGGGTGTACCGGGAATTTCAACCAAGCTATAATTCTAAAGATGGAAGACTCTATTGTGACAAAACAGTTTATTGGGTTGCTTTCAGTTATCTGACGGTCTTCTATAGTTTAGGAATAATTACTGTATTTGGATTTTGCTGTTTTGTTTGTTGTTTAGGTTTTGTGGCCAAAGACACTACGGATGTTGAATTGCAACCAAATGTCAACGACTCAAATAAGAATGGGATTGAACCAGAGGCACAACATGTCTAGTCATTGTGGTTGTTTTTTTATTCTAAAACATATTTTTTATTGTTTGTATTAACTGCATACTTTTTTCTATTTTTGTTACTACAGACTTCGTGACTCTATTAATAAATATATGATAAAGTAACTTGACTGCTGATAATTTGCGCATCCTGATATTTTAAACGTTTGTTCAGTTGCAGATACATTTTTGGAGTTTGTAAATTTTACAAATAATGACGCGAATCTATTAAGAGTTGCGTTTATTTTTGGATTGATGTCGAATATTGGTTTCGAAGTAACCTATTTAAATTGTCCTCCAAATAATTATTATCCTGCCAAACTGTAAATCCTAAAACTAAACTAAAAATATTTATTAGCACCGCACAAAGATAAAAATAGGAAAGAAGTCTGGTAAAACAAAGCAGGTGTAGATTTTTTCGAAGAAGCAACCGTACAAAAGAAGAAAAAAAATGAATTTGATAAATACTGTAATTTAATAAGATGTAATCGTTATAAAAAAATAGTATCCGGACAAAATAGATTATCTAAAAGTTTTTTTATTGTATACTATATTTATCCTTAATAGAAATATTGACTAAAATCATAAATCACACCTACAAAGAAACAGTTTACAAACCACTCACAGTCTTCCCCGAATTACTTTACCTGCTTTCTTTGTCAAATAGCTCGATAGGGTTCAAAGATATTGAAAATATTTCTCTGAGATTATTTAACACCCTGCCATAAATTCCCGGGGTGGAGTGCCACAAAATCTGTTTCTTTGTTGGTGTCGTTTATGATTTTAGTCAATACATATTTCTATTAGCGTTACATATACTGTAACTAAAAGACTTAAGGGAAAGGCAAAATTCATTGTACAAAAAGTGATCTTATATCGAATATGTACTAGGATTAAATTTTTTCTACTTTAGTCGTTTCAGATAAGCCCGAGAAGATGGTTTAGATTAAATATTTCATAATGATTTAACCAAAACGTTTGTGCATTTGCGATCTAGAACCCGTTCTTCATGTTTTCCATTGATTTGGTTAACCTTCAGAATTCAAACTAACTTAATTATTTTTAGGGCTCAAGCTGTCAAGTTTTGTTTGTTCAAAAAATATTTTCTTTGTATACAACGTGGGATATTCTTTAATTACTTAAATATGATTCCCTACTATTACAGTGAATATTTTATAAACCCGATAGTGAAATTTCACTTACAATGAAAATAAACCGAAATCAACGTCAACATTCATAGCTTATTCTTTAGTATTTACGAATATGGGAGACAGAAAAAAAAAACCTTTTTAACTAAATATACAATTGTAAACAAGTGGCAATGTGCACTAATGCCAATGTTCACCAAAAGCATAAAAATACAATAATCATTGCTTGAAATTTATAAAATTGCATGTTACAAACACTGTATTTATAGTATTGCCGTTATAACTTTTTATCTGCTCCGCCCACATAAATTGACCAATGAAAATCAAAGCCAGATTCAATCTGTTTAATTTTTCATCACATTTGCCACGTAAAAAAGTTAAGGTTAGAATTTTGCTGTCAGGTCCACAATTATTGTTTTAAGTTTTAAAAAATAAAATGTCATTAAGACAATTTAAATGTTAGAATTTTTTTCTGTGTAAATCTGATCGTCTTAACAATCTATTTGATCGGTAACTAAGAAAATGTAATGGGCGGGGCAGATAAAATGTTACGTTGTCCTTAGTATAGTCATATTTGTTTTGGCGTGGAAAGAGAAAATCTAGGACTTTGCAGTTCTAAGAATTTTTAGATATCTACTGGAATATGAAAATAATAATCAGTTGTTCGCATTTTAGAATTTATAGCTCAGTAGGGACTACATACATATCGGTAGATAATGCATACAATAAATTCTTAAAAACTCAAAATAACTTTAACGATCCAAAGAGCCACCCATAATTAAATTAGTTGTAGCTTTAGGTTTAATAAAACCAAGCATTCGGGGCACTTTTCCAGATTCCGCATTATTCTCGGAAATTTTTGTATTGTAAAACGAAAATATGTATTATTATTATGTACTTCATGCAAGCCAAATTAAATAATTGTTGTAATAAACTGCTAAAGAAATTACTTGACTTGTTCAAATTCATAATTGCAAGATAAAAAAAAAGTTTTTTTCAGAAATGTTTTGTTATTGAAAAGTTTATGATTCTCTACTTATAGTAAAAACAAAAAGAATTTTAAAGTGTATGTCCAACAATAATTAAAGCTTTCGAGTAGATAATAAGATTACTTATCTTTAATCATCATTCCCTGTTCGAACAACAGCTGTTTAGTTCACGAAAACAAGTCACATTCTTATATTGAGTCATCGAAATTTTTGTACACTGCTAGAGTATATCTTTGTCAGTGGTACTTTGTAATCATGTTCTTATTATCTGGTAATTAGAGACACGATTGTTGAAGTTTCAAAGACTGTGTTTACTTTGTGAAAAACTGTACCTAATGCCAAAGGAAATATTATCTACTTATGCTTCTTGAATCCAAAGAATTAGTAATGCGCTTCAATGGAGGCAATTTCAAGATTTTCAAATTTTTCCACGATGAGAAAATGCCATGTGTATTTTCCACTACAATAACAGTTAACGCTTTGATTATTATTTTTTAACGGTGGAGGGAGGGGGTCTGCTTCAATATAAAAAAAAAAAACGTACATATCTATCTTCACCAATTACCTACTGTTATCCACCCATGCAAATGAATGATTCCACCTACTCATTCTACTTAGGTGTGGATTTATGACTTATGGGCCAAGTGTAAAATCTTTAACACAAACAGCAGCAAACTGTATGACTCAACCATGTGTACGATGCTGAAAATATCGGAAGTTTCACTTTCAAAGGACTAAACTTATAAATAACACAAAATGACAGAATTAGATGTAATTAATTTTTTTTTGGATATAAACACATTTTCTTTCATGTGAAGAATGTAAGCGCCACAACAGTAGCGCACCGAATTTAATTTGATGAAAAATATTGAGTGACCTACAATCAACGTGTTATTTAACCTTGGTTAGCTTAAGTTAGCACGCCCACAAATAGCGTGGTAAACATGGTCGCGCGACCAGTTAGTACTCTCGATGTTAAAATAGTGGATGGATGTTGTTATACCGCGATGTGCTAGAAGAGTTTCGTATCGATAGTGATGGATAACCAGCCTCCAAGTGATGAACCCAAAACCAGACAAACAGCCGTCAGGAGCTCCATAAGAAAACTCAGGGAGAGGCTCGTACGTGAGTACCATTTTTATATCGCATACCTACATGTGCGATATTTCACGCTCCAACTCTGCCTGTTTTAACGAAATCCGCACTAATCACATAATTTTCAGTTTAAAAATAGGAATTACACAGTTGAGACTGCTATAAAAAAGGTCGCAATAATGTGATTAAGTCCCATTTTTTGTCAAGAAGTACTTAGTACATACAAGTAACTGGTTTTCTTTCAGCTGGGGTAAAATACACACTCCTAATATCGGCAGCTGTAAATTTTGCCATGCTGGTTGTCGGCTGCTTGAATGTCCACAAATGTCCTGTCAACAAAAATATTCCACTTTTCCTGATAGCTACAGGTAAGTTATCGACTAAATGTTTACAACAGATATCAATCTCATTTATTGTTTTATCACAGGAGCTATTGGGTTGGTGTCCAAATTTGTAAGCTATGTAAGGAATAGACTGTCGAGTCATGTCCAAGTCGTGTATATAGAGTCTGCACTGTACAGCGTGGAAACAATATTTTTCTTCTTAGGTAAAATTGTACTGTAACTAAAAATAACTGACTTACTGTTGATTTTATTTGTAGGAACTTATTGGGTGTATAAAGAATTTCAACCGAGCTATGACCCCATAAATGCGAAGCTCTATTGCAACAAAACTGCTTACTTATTTGCATTTACTTATCTGACAATTTTCTACGGTTTTATAGTAGCACTCCTATTAGGATTTTGTTGCTTCATTTGTTGTCTTTGCTTACTATTCAAAATAAATACCATGGATGTTGAATCACAACATTCACAACCGACTGCCAACAATGAAGCAACAGAAAAACTAACTAAAAATGAGACTGAATCAAAAGCGTAGGATCCTCTAGTCATGAGCATATTGCACTAAATCATACACCATTGTATTCTTTTCAAGTAATTTGTGTGTTTATATTGTATTATCAAATTTATTTTTTATCGTTTTTATCAACAGATTTTTTTTAATTGTTATTGGTGTTATTATCAATAATAATAATAATAATAACGATATGGCAATTTAACTGTTTTAATTAAAAAACTATTCTGATCGTGTCGGTATCCACCTAGCCAACTATTTAAATCGCCCTCCGAACAATGACCATCATGCCAAACTTTATATCCAGAACTAAAAATATACATACGCGAGCACCGCGCAAAAAATATAAATAGAGGACATATTATTCCAAGAGATTTGTGAGTCGGCGCATGTGTGATTCTCGCGAAGAAAGAAACTCAAAAAATGACCAACATGACGGATGAAAAACCACTAAACAGTGATATCGATGTGGAAAAACAAGAGGCCGAAAAAAACTCAGAATCGGATGAATTTAGCGAGCCCCTGGAGAAAGCAAAAGAAAAACCGCCACGTAAGTGATGTACTAATAATGACGATTATTCATGTCTTAAAAAAATGGACCATTCAGAAGTTTATAATGTTGCACGTGAAAGTGTAGGGGAGAATAATTTAAATTTAATGCGCCAAGAGTTGGTTTATGTCTTATGCTAATTTTCGACGTTTACTTTTTTTGGTACTATACACGCTTCAATGACTCGAAGAGGGTGGCCCCGACTGAATACCTAATACTTTGTTGGTTTTTAGCTGGAATAAACGCGTCCCTCGTCCTGCTCTATACAATTTTTTTCTTCATGTTCACTATCGGTTGGATCAATCTTAACAACTGCTCCGTCAGTAGATTGATACCCGTTTACTTGATAGTGGCAGGTAACATTCAAGATATTTCATACAAGATAAATACTAATAAAGTAAACTTTTTTAGGGTTCGTAGGCGCACTTGCCAAATTTATTAGCAAAACAACAAACCGGTATTTATTCAATGTTACAATATTTCTGGTAGTATTTTACTTCGTATGGCACGGCTTAGGTAGGTTCTGCTCCGATTACAGAAGCAATAAAAAATGTACATTTTATTGTGGATAACATTACAAGCGCAACCAAATACATAAAAAAATTTATGCGCTTATTGTGTTCTCGGTGTATACATGATAAGCTGTTAAGGGAAAAAAAGTTGACGTATGGATTGCGCTTAGATTTTTGCACAGCATCTATTAAAGATGCAACTCTTCACAAAGTATTAGTAGAGTGAAATGAGTTTACGTATTCTCGACGAAATTTAAAGAAGTAAAAAGAAGCAATAAAAAAAATATAAGATAATTATTTTACAATGTAAATTTTGTATGCAGTTGCAAATCATGCAAATATGTTGAAGTTTGAACCCTCTGAATAACAATGAAAATTACTATAAGTAATACGTAAATACGTATTTGCAAAAATTGCTTTTAAATAGGTAATTATTTAGTACAAATGAACCACAACGTTAAATAGGTACCTTTCTAATCAACAACAATAAGATTTGTTAAAAAAATAAGAGCATTTTCACATAATTGATGTTCTTGAACAATTTAATAAAGCTAATTTTTTTCATTGGCTGCAGATGTTTTTGTTATTACAAATCTAGTTTAATTGGACATGATAAAACAACATTAACAACAACCACAATATATGAGACCTGTGCTCAATGCAATATCTTCTCTGTTAATAATTTGTTATCACATATGTATTGGTAAAAAATGTTACATTGCTTGGTAGATTACTAATATGTATTGGTACTCCTTTTTTTTTTGTGAAATTTTTGTAACGCAGTTACTTGGCTGAAAGTCTAGTTAAGAAACTAACAATAATATTTGATTTATAGTCACATTTATTTCAGTACGCTGAAAACTGGGTGCAGATGCAAATTCTATTTTAATATAAGTAACACGTATGTAGTACTTCTTTTATTTGCCTATTAGTTATCACTACTTCATAAATTATGTCCCAGACAGGGGCGGAACAAACAACATAATGTAAGTCGTTCCTCAGGCTGTTTATAATAGCTAAAACAGCTTAATGCGAATTGGTAGTTTATAAAAATGCTGTATTAAATCACACTTACATACATTTTAATTTTCTTAAATTTTCAGGCACTTACTGGGTTTATAAGGAATACCAACCAAATTACGTGGAGGAACAAGGAACGAAATATTGTGATCGAACAACCTACTTGTTGGCCTTCTGGATACTGACACTGCAGCACACCCTGTTGGGTTTTATTATTTTATTATCCGGATGTTATATGCTAATGAGTGGAGATTTTAAAAAGAAATAAAAGTGTGCAGATTGCTCTGGCTTATTTGTTAATTAACGTCCTTTTATTATCACTCGTGTAAAAAGACACGTCCGCCATATCTAGTATGTTAGCATTAAAAGAAAATGCGAGGGAGTGAAGTAATTAGACGTGAAAGCATTTTGGATCGCATTCATTTAATTTTCTTTGTCAAAGTGCAAGTGTATGTTCAGACTAGCGAGTGCCCTAATTATAAAATCAGCACACCATAGTGGATGTAAACCACGACTGTGTCATTAAATTGCCATGAGGCAACGACACTAGTAAAAAGGAATATAAATACGATGCGTGCAGAAATGAGTACGACTCGGAGAGACTATGGATGAGCTTTATATCCGACATAAAGCTTTAACCACATACAAAGCATAGACACGATGTAAGTATGGAACTATTCAGTTATTCACACAAGTTTGCATGCTGGAAACTTGCAGACTTTTAACTGAATACTACAGCAGCTAGAAATGCAGAGGACCCCGCGCGACTTGTTTTAATTACTTAACAATGATCTTATATATTATTCACGAGGATTAGATTACGTGCCATAATTAAGAGGTGGATTAAACTCGGAACGTTGTATTATAATAATTTCCCATGTAATATAAATACAACGATAACATTTTCGTTGCCAGAACTCCCATCAAGAAATATGTTACAACATAGTCGACTTTTCACTTTTCGAGAACTTCAGATGCAGGACATGAAGAGTAGTATAAGGGCCCCTATGCACACTGCCAACTTTTAAGGAAAAACACCCACGTTTTTAAAGCCATCGTAAACCCATTTTTGAAACTCAATAATTAATGAATACAAACCCGGTTCGTTAATAAATACTGTTTTGACATCAATTTTCTTGACGTCCTGTATTAGGGCGTCTGGAAAATCTATCTTTTTAAGAAAAAACAACCTGATTTTCAAGGTAACTCAAAAAGTGAAAGGCCCCCTATGCACACTGTCCACTTCTAAGGAAAAACACCCCCGATTTTCAAGTGTTAACAGAAAAGCAGAAAAAGTCGTGAAAACACCGTCGTTTTTAAGGTATATTTTAAAAATTAACATTTTTTCAAAGATTTCGCCCTGTTTTTCTATTGGGGGCACTTGAGCACAAAAATGAATACGGTTTCAGCCAAACAAATTCGGACAAGGACCTTATCAGCAAAGCGAGTTCACACATCACACCCCCTGTTTTTAAAGTAGGTATATGAATTATAAAATCTACTTAAGCTGTAATAGAAATGAATATCTAACACATATTTCAACAAATATTTGTCTTTATTACTTCAAGAGTCTTGACACCCAAAAGTTTCCTGAAACACAAAATTCATCCTTAAACACTTGTATTAGGTACCTAGCCCTAGGTAACGTCCCACTATACATAAAAAAAATAAAATAAAAATTCTGCCCATTTCATAATCAAATTTAAAATCCTGTTTACCGACTGACAGCTAGAATGTAATAGTTGATAGGTATAACATTGAAATTCATATAATAACATTCTTAAGAACAGTTGGCAAATTGATCATGAAAACCTTATTCTTGGAGATCCTCCTCCAACTTTAAATTAACTAAATTTTCCTCCACCTTTACATTAACAACAGAATCACATTTTTTAATTGACCTACTTGCAGTTTGGGATACATTGCAATCGCATAGGATCGAATATACTAATTCTATGAATGGCGGATACATAACTCTTGTTTTCTCCAAGATTTCTGTATTATTTGGATGGAACTTTATTATATTTCTTGCCAGCTGCTCGCCACCGATTTGGAAAGACCTTTGATTTATATCTCGCCTATAGCGTACTCTCCATGCACACTTGCGTTTGCCTCGTCCCCTAATGGGGACGACTTCTTCAACACATGCCCCTTCGGGGCATTGTCTTTTGAATAAATCAACCGCCGCGGCGTGCCTCACTGCCATATCTCCAAGGTCGTTTTCATCGCCCGGGCAACAGACATGAATGAAAATTGGTGGTGCTAAAACAATTTGGTTGAAATTTACTTTTGCTGGTTTATATGCTCTTACCAATGATCTTATAGTTACATAGATGGGTAGACGAGTGAGAGGTATTGCGATGAACACTAGAGTGAGATGGGCAGAGCCGCGATCAGCTGGGTACGGGCAAAACAGTGGGAACCGTCATTTAAAAACTACAGAGCTGGTCGATGTCTGCATAATTTTTTGGATGTTTTCTAGTTTTAATTTTAGTTTTATCTTTTCTGATGATTCGATGTGTTAGAAAACAAGATTTTACAGTGATACAATTAATTGACTTTTTCTAGTGTTTAGTGTATTAGGATAGCGTTGTTACAGACTATCGTAAAAAACAATTACATGATTTAATTATTGTGGGTATACCCACAAATAGTAGGTACCTTTTTACTCTGATTATTTTAATTATTTAGGTATTACATACTGGGTATCAACCACCAAACCTGGCCATAGGCACATTACACATATTAAAATAATATATGAGTTGCTACGAAATATATTATTGTGTAATGTCATATTGACAGCTATAATTATCATCCGTACAAACAATGCCATCAGGAAACTTTTGATGTAGGTAACTTAGAAAGTAGAAATACTTTTGAAATTTGGAAAAGGGAAGAACGATCACAGAACAGTATTATGCTCAATTATTGGGCAAATTTGACGAAACAATAATATGTTTCATAGCAACTCATATATTATTTTAATATGTGCAATGTATTGCCTATGGCCAGGTTTGGTGGTTGATACCCGGTATAACAAAATGGTTCAATCTTGTTGTCCATTGTGAATAAGCACTTACATAAGGAAGTTTTTGAGAAAAAAAAAAGTTGGAAAATAGTAGTTTATTTGACGAGTTTGTGTGTAAATTGGGCCTTTTTTGGCACGTGTGGGCCATTTTACACACGAACGAGTTGAATAGAACGTTTTTTGGTTCGACGAGCCCCTTAAAAGCTCCAAATCGTTTAAAATTAGCTTGACGTTTCGTTTTGACAAGTTGTGACATTTATCAAAATCCGTTCACATAGGAGAAAATTCTCAAATTCTGACAGTGTCGAACCAAAAAAAATTTATAACGAACAAAAACAAGTAAAAAAAATCAAGTAGGTAAATCAAACGGTCAAATGGTACTGTCAATTTATAATCTAAATAATGTAAGAAGTTCCATGTTAAACGTGACAATGGATGTGTAATTTTATTAAAAATAAAATTTTGAGCTAGTAAAAGTTTCGATTTGCAACAGAAATGAAAAGCGGATGTCAAATAAAGTAGTTTTGAATGTTCCTACTTTAAATTTTTTAAGCCGTTGCCATAAATGTCCATTAGTGCATATTTTTGCCATGGGACTTCTTACATTATTTTGAGTATACTTCGTAGGTGTTATTTGTTTTACAAAACGTTTTCCAAAAAGGCTCATTTAATACAAACACAACGTAGGTGTAGAAATTTTAATTTTGAATGGGTGTGGGGATAAAACTAAATAATAAAAACTAAAACAGGAGAAATTTCTTCATAGACTTGCTTCTTGTCAACAAGCTGGAGGATGGCAAATCGAACATTTAATTCCATAATTCCAAGTACTTATTAACACAGTTTTTGACTTGTATTTTTCGTTATAAAATTTATTTTTTTCAACCTTTATTTTTTTCTCAAAAATTTCCTTATGTAGGTAAGTTAATTTTAATTTTTATACTGTCGTTTAGACAATTAAAAGGCGCTATCAGAATCAAGAAAAAGTATTGGGGGTTTCATTTAAAAAAAAAAAATTGTATGTTTTCGTTTTTTTTTTTAATACAATTTTTTTGATTTTTTGTTTCGTTATTTCAGAAGAATTAAAATTAAAAATAATGAATTATTATCGGTTAATTAATATAACATAATTTAATTTAATCTTAATCCATCGTATTACTTAAAATATCTAATTAATAAATAAATAGTTAATTATGTAAGTACTTAATTTGTACTTGCATTGTTTTTAACAACATTTCTGTTACACTTTATTTCTGTTATTCAAATTGTCTTTAACAATTAACATGCATATCTCGTCGATATAACGATTTTAAAATTAAATTAGTAATCTGGCTAATACAAACGGTTTAAAAGTTGCCCGTACCCACGTGGTATCAATATCTCCTTCTTTGTCGCTCTTGGAATTTGTACGTTGTCACTCTCTCTCTCTAATGTTCACAACAATGCCGCATACGCGCAAGATATACCAACGCTTCATCTACCTATTATAAGATCGTTGGCTCTTACCGTCGGCCATTGTTTCAATACCCACTATGGCGTTATATTAAAGCTGAATTTATAACTGTCGTAATCGGAATCGGAATCGTATCACAATCGTAAGCGGAACGAAGGAAGATGGTTAATTTATAAGCACAGAATTTATAAGATGCGTACTATCACTATCTGTGTGCAGTAGCAAAGGTAGCAAAAACAGCTGACAGATGGCTGATTATACGCATGCGGCGTCACTCACATTCGGAAATGTTCGTGCGGTTTCGCTCACAGACACGTTCTCATTGGAGGATCGTAAGATCGTAATCGGAAAAATTGAAACTTGACCAACTTCTTACGATCCTTGATCCATCCTTACGAGCCTTCCGCTTACGATCGAGTTATAAATCATCAAACGGATATTCAGTGTTTCAAATTGCTTACGATTCCGATTCCGATAACGATTACGATTACGATCGATTTATAAATTGAGCTTAAATTATTCATCAGCTAGGAATAATAAGAAAGGATTAAAATCCAAACGGTATTGTATCAAAGTTTTCTAGAATAACTCTCTTGTCATAAACAAAACCAAATTCTTTTGTTTCTATTTTATTTAAAAGTTCTTTAGTTTTAGAATCTCTGATAATTCGATTATATTGTGTACTGATTTTTTTGTCTTTGTATTCTAAAATATTATTTATACTATCAGAATTAATCTTTTAGGACGTTTCATAATTTAACGTAAATCCTTTTATTTTACAAACAACTTTACCTGTATTAGTCTTATAACAATAACTTTTTGGGCCTGTTGATACCCAGTCTATTATCCATACGCCTTTACCTAATTCGTCTGTCCAATCTCCCAATAGACAGCCTGTTTTAACAGTGTTTTTTCCATCATCTATATATACAATACTATCTGTATCATAATATGCTAGGCTTTTTCCTAATTTATCTAACATTTTGTATAATCTTAGTCTTGCGTTTGCAGTTGTAAAAGCAGCTATAAATACCGGGTGATCAAGAAGGACTGTTTAAGTTGGCAGTACAATTAAGAAATTTTTTTAATTCGGTTATTTATAACACTGCAACTGGATATGTTTTGTTGGTTTATTTGACAAATATCTGATATAGGTACAGCATTAACAACGACAAGCCACGAACAACCGGAAGTTACTCCTGTTATACGCTTTAAAATACGATCCAGTGTTACCAACTTAAAGAGTCCTTTTTGATCACCCCGTATATTGGTATTGAAATCATTTTCTATATAGCAATCTTTTAACTTATAATCAATTTGTAACATATTTTCATTTATATCGTTTATACTTACGTATATTATCAAGTGTCTCGTCTAATAAAATTTCATAAAACCTTTTAACATCTGTAACATATTCTGTTGCACCCATATTTTGTCTTTGCCCAAATTTACCCCATAAGGAATTTAAGCATATTTTCGCAACAGCCCTCTTTCCAGGATTATTTTCTATTTTACCCAATTCAATACCTAGATTTTCTTTTACTTCTTTTCTATATTCTTCTTCTGATTCAAAATCATCCTGCCAAGGGCTTGTTTCTAATTTAATTTTCATAAACGCTTTCACATATCCTTTAAATAAATTTGATGATTTTTCGTAAAAATGCCAAACCTCATCAATAGTTATTATTTTGTAACCCTTTTCAATTGCTTTTTTTACTTCGTTGGTACACCAGGTTCCTCTGATAATTCTTTGAGATTCCGTATGAGAACATTTATCTTTTTGATTATTTAATTTTGCGCACAATTGACATAATGGAAATGTTAGTTTTTCATCACCAGATTTGGTTTTATTCTTAACAGGTAAAACGGGGTGATACAAACCTTTTGGTGGTAAAATTGCACATTTTATTAAACCATACCAATCTGAATTATACGTACGAGGTTTGAATATTTTAGTAGGATGTCCAACTGGATAATCATCGTAACATTGTACTGTTGGATATAAACTGCAAATATCTATATATTTTATTTTCTTCCCCTTAACGCGCAATTTTGTTGCATTCGTTCTTCCTCCAAAGAATGCGTTTCTAGGATTAAGTTCTTCCAATTCCTTAATTTCTTCTTCAATTTGTTTCATTTCTTTCTTATATTCTTTTGACTTCGTCCACTCACATTCCCACATTTCTATTAAGTTATAACCAGCTTTTTTTAATTCCTCACTTCTTTCTATTGTTTTCTCATAAAGATCTTCCATAGTTGTTTTATTCTTATTATTAATAAAATCTGAACTATAACATTTAGTACAACCATGCCAAAAACACCCGTGACATTGGTAAACAGTATTGGATTTTTTTATCAAATCCGTCAACTTTTGATCCACATATTTTCACTTCACCATTGTTTAATGCGTGTTTTATATTTGGATTATGAAAACTATTTAACCATGAAATTGATTGTTGATAATATTGATCTTTTTTCAGATTATCAACAACAGCTATTGTATCTTTCTTAATATATTTTGATCTATATATAGCCAAGCAAACACCTGCAATAGTAATATATCTAAAAGGATCTATATTCGCAATTTCTAGAAACTGATTTCTTAATTCAAGACATCCTCTTCTTAATATATCAACATCAGAATTACAATAATCATAAAGTTCCTTTTAAAATCAAACAAATAATTTTCTTTCCTTTTTTGCTTATGCCATTCTAAAAACTCTTCCCTTTCTTTTGGTTTCATAGAATTAACACCATAGTATTCTGTATCAGGTAGTTGGATGTGTGTGGGGAATAGGAGAGAGAATGTGAGGAGGCGAGTTCGGGAGGAGAATGATGATGTTCGAGAGCATGGT
Organism: Tenebrio molitor; assembly: GCF_963966145.1. Classification (NCBI taxonomy): domain Eukaryota; kingdom Metazoa; phylum Arthropoda; class Insecta; order Coleoptera; family Tenebrionidae; genus Tenebrio; species Tenebrio molitor. The sequence continues at coordinate 24,784,750 of NC_091050.1, read as the reverse complement.
GGAGAGCGTGCTGATGTACGGAGCAGAGATATGGGGATGGAAGGAACGGGAGGAGGTGGAGAGGGTGCAAGAGAAATATTTGAGATGGGTGCTAGGAGTGGACAGAGAAACACCAGGGTACATAGTGAGGGAAGAGTGCAAGAGGAGCAAGCTGAGAGTAAAAGCGGGAAAGAGAGCGGCAAAGTTCGAGGACAGAATGGGCGGAAGGGAAGAATGCAGGATACTGACTGAGTGCTATAGAGAAAAGAAAAAGAACGCGGATGAGAAGGAGAGAGAGAAGTACTGTAGGAGGAACGGGTATGCCAGCGAGGAACTGGAAAGAATGAGAGCGGAAGGAAGATGGATGTGTGCGGAGCTGAGCGAGAGGGACAGAGATACGGACAAGCAAGAGAGAAGGGAGAGAATCAGAGAAGCGAGGTACAACAGGGAGTATGAAAGGTGCGTGACAGAGGATGTTCCGGTGTATCTGGAGAGTGAGCACGAAAGAAAGGAAAATGATGGCGAGATTTAGATGTGGGAACGAAGAGAGAGAAAACAAGTACTGGATGGAGGAGGAGGAAAGAATGTGCAGGATGTGCCGTGAGGAGAGAGAGACGATCGAGCACATGTGGAGAGGATGCGGTGAAATGAGAGAAAGGGAGGAAAAGGAACGGGGAGAAATACTGAACGAAGACGGAAGAGAGATAGGATGGATGAAAGAGGTATGGAAGAGGAGGGAAAGGATAGAGAAGGAGAGGGGTGGGGAATAAAAGAAAATGTAGGTTAATTTAAAAAAAAAAGAAAAAGAATGATTTTGGAATTGTAAGTTTATTTAGAACTGTGTAAAGTATAGGAATCCTTTAAAGCCCGTAGGGTAAAATAAAGTAAAGTAGTAGGGTATTTTTCTGTATAGGTACAATTAGTTGTATGCTTTCTAGAACCACAGTCAACACACACAAAAGGTTCTTCATCATCCAACGGTTTTTTAACACAATTTTTACAATCTTTACATTGATAAATGTGATATTTTACTCTCATGTTTGTTTTATCAGGAAACATTGCTGTATAACCTTTTCTATCACAATTTTTACAACCTTTTACTTTATATATTTTATCACCGTCTTTCATTGTTGTTTGACAGATTCCACCTTTTTGTCGTTTCCATTGCATATAACATTTATGTTTTAATATTTCAACTTCTTTATAACAATTTCGACATTTTTCCCATCCACATCTGTGTTCTTTACTACCCTCTTCTATCATTTTGTTACCTTTTTTAATGATTTGATTACCCTTTTTGTTATTTCCTTCTTCAATCATTTTTTTACCTTCGTTAACCATTTTATCACCTCTTTTGAGTATTTTATTACACTTTAAGCATTTATGAAATCTTTCACAAACTTCTGAATGATTTTCTAAACATTTTTGATTAAAACAATATCTATTACATTTTTCACAATATATTCTTTTTGAAGAGTCTTCTTTGTGATTAGACTTGAAACACATTACGCATATTTTATCCTTCGTTTTGCATTTATGTCCGTCTTTATTTTGATATGGTTTATCACATTTTTCACAATAATAAGACTGACCGTAGAAACCTGTCATACTATTGATTGTATCGAAATGATTTCCATTTTTATATAAATAAACTTTTACATCTTTTTCAAGTCCTGAATATATTATAGAATTAAAACATTCGGCTGCTACGGTTTTTATTTGAATATTTAATAATCTTTCTATATTCGCAATATCATCTAAAGTAAAATAATTTCTATTATATTCCCCAAGTTGATTACATAGTTCTTGAGCTAAAGTAGTTTGTAAATTTCTTCCCATTCTTATGTATCTTATATCATTATGATCATATTCTCTACCAAGTATAATATTTGTATGATAAGTTAATCCAACAATAACAGCTCTTGGACAACATAAATTTTCTTTGTTTTTTATCGGTGTTATGCTTTTTTTTGTTCGTGAGTCTTCTGCTATATTTAGAAATCTTTTCGCATTAGTAGCACCTCTAGGCATATTAACTACTTCAGCATAAAATGTACAACCGTATATATCTAAATCTTGATTTGAAGTTAAGATACTTTGAATTTTGTTTAATAAATTGTCAATATCAGAAGTTCTTGATAACCCTGTGGAAATAGGATTCCAAAGATCAGGATGATTAATCACTATATTCATTAAATCTCCTTCTTTGAAATTTGTTTTCTGTTTTACTATTTTAATCATTTCATTTAATCCCTCTCTAATGACAGTAATTTTTTTCATAATTATGTCTGAAAGATCAGACTCGGATGTTTCTTCGTCTTCCACTAATATAACCTTATAGTAAACTTTGTCTCTCCCCCATTTTTTACTGTATTCAGCTTTTGTTTCTTCTTCTATTATTTTAATTTTAGATTTTTTTGAAAACTCTGTAAAACTATCTTCGAAAGCGAACGGTTGGTCGTTAATTTTTTGTAATAATTCTGCCTTCTTCATTTTAGAGTAACCTTTGATATTCTTTTCTTTAGCAATTTTTCTTAATTCTTTTATCGTTGTATTCTGAGTCGATTCGTTTTTTGACATGGTTTCCTCTATCTAATAATTCCTCTAAACTTTGCGACCCGATTTCTTTAAGAACAGTATTTAAATTCGCTTCTCTCATGAGGGCATCGCCCGAATTTTCATTTTTTACATTATCTGAAATTTGATTCACTAGATTTGTTTTTTTACTATTTTGCTTTATTTTTATAACTAGTTTTTCAGCAATCGATTTTAATTTTTTAATATTGAGTCTACTTAATTTATTAAACCAGTCGCCAGCATCGAGCTCTTCTTTTAGAATTAATTTTATGAGGTCTGATTTAGTCTTCGAGTTGTATTGTGAATAGTTTCTTAACCCCAGTCTTTTTGCAATGGTTTTTAATTTTTTTAAATTTAGTTTATTTAGTACAATCTCATTATTTGACTGTGGTGTTAAAAAATATTTATTCATCGAGTAAAGTAAGTTTTATAATTTCCTCAAGGGTCATTTTACGAAGCTGATCTTTCGAGAGCCGCATTTATTAGGGAAAAAAATATTCAAAAACATTTATGGATGAGATTAATAGCACGCAGTTACAAATGAGTTCTTCTGTTTTATGTGGTCATTACTGTATATATATGATAACCAATGTCAACAGAGGCAAAGATTTTTATGATATATTATATTCTTTTAAACAGATACCGTGTCGTTTAAATGAGAAAACTACTATTTTAATATTTGAACGTAATTAAAAAATTATATATTATCTATATGTTATAAATGGAAAAATATCTACAAAAACGCTTGTATGTATACAGAAAAAGTTACATATATTTTTATAAAATTGGGATCGGATTATCTATTAGTAAATTATTATTTAGTGCATCGGGATTATCTTCGTTAGCCTTACCTCCACTAGTTTGTTTATCTCTTGGTGCAGGGGTAATAGAAATATTAGATAAGAGATTAAAAATATCAGAAAGAATTGAAGAATATAAGTTAATTTATAAATTTTATAGACAGTTATTGCATTTATATAAGGCTGATAACATAAATGAAAAAGAAATAAATTTACGTGAAGAAGAAATACTTAGAAAAAGTCCACTTAAACGGAAATTAATAATTTCTTATTGTAATAAATGACTGGCAATGCCACCCCAGAGTCGAGGACGATGACAGAACCAAAAGAAATTAAATTATTTGATTTAAAGGTTGATAAGTGCTATGAAATTACTGCTATAAGTAAATCAGATGATGTTGGTCCAACTAATGGATTATTCTTTATTTTAGAAGGAAACTTGAAGTTATATTTAGCCGATGTTGACTTATTTTCAGATTCATCAAAAATTAATAAGTTATATGAGTTATATGACGCTGTTTCATATTTTCTTGATAAAAAACAAAAAGTGTCTCTACAAAGAGATAATATGATCTTCAAGTCTAAAGATTATAAAGATTGTTTTTGTAATATAATTATTTTTGAAGATATTCTAATTGTTTAATTTGATATTTAAATCGCGTTGTCCATGAGTCGACAGCGTCCACGAATTTATTCTATTAAATGAAATATTTTATTCTTTTCCTATTTCTCACTACTGTAAAAAGTTCAGATGAGGACCCCGTCCGGATTCAGAGTTATTTAGAACAATTTGGTTATTTGGAGAGTAATAGTTCATCATTAACAGATGTAAATGAAGCATTGATTAGCTTTCAAGAATATTATAATTTACCTGTTGATGGAACATTAAATCAGGAAACACTTAAACAACCGAGATGTGGAAATAAAGATTATCCAACAGCTTATAGAGTTCATTATCAAAAATGGAATAAAACAAGTCTTAAATGGTATTTTTCACTAGCTACAAATGAAATGAAAGAATTATCAAAAAAAGCCTTCAATCAATGGCAGTCTGTTTCAAATTTAATGTTTGAGTATAATAGTATTAAACCGGATATACTTATTTCATTTTCTAATACACTGTTTCAGCATAATCATAATTTACGTTGTCAAAAAGGAATATGTTCTAAAAGTTTTGATGGAAAGGGTAATGTTTTAGCTCATGCTTTTTTTCCAAATAATGATGAATGTCGTGGAATTCATTTTGATAAATCGGAAAATTGGTATTTGGGTGAACCAAGTGATACTCCTGATGGTCAAACTAATTTTTATACTGTTTTATTACACGAGATTGGACATACATTAGGAGTAGAACATTCTGCTAATAATAAAGCTGTTATGTACGCATATTATAAAGGAGATATCTTTAATTTAACTCAAGATGATATATGGGCCATTCAATATCTGTATGGAATACCTGAACGATTAAAATATGAATTAATACCAACAACAACAACAGTTAAACCTACTGTAAGCAAAGTCTGGCAAAGCGCCCCTGAAGTCGGAGTAAAAGATACTGTTGGTAATTCGTCTTCGACTCATGAGCCTATGGTGAATTTATGTGATTTTAATAAAGAAATTGACACATTTTTAATTGCAAATCATCATATGTATATTTTTTATAAGAAGTATGTTTGGTTAGTCAATTTAAAAGATATGACTAGGGCCCGGATTTTAGGCAAAATGGACTATTTTTATTTTTTAAGGCATGTATGAAACTTGTCTATAAATGATTTCTGGCTTAATTAGAGTAATTAGAGCCATATTTGATTCTGCCTATTCGGCCTAAAATGCCCTTTAAATACCTATTTTACCTTTTAACTGCCTGAACATGCCTAAAATGACCAAAAATCAATTTCATTTTTGCGGTTTTTTCCCAATTTTCGAATTCTGGGAAGTTTACGGTATTGAAAATGTAAAAGTGGTACCTCAATAAAATTTACAATGCTTTATGATTTTAAAATTTAAGGAGATGTAATTACTGAAATGTACAAAGTGCAGTACAATACAGGAATTACTTTTTCGCTTTTACGGTTGGGACCATGATGTCAGCGGTAAATACTCCGACAATACCTAAGTACCACAAACCATTAGACTGGACTGGCATAAATTACAGAGTTTATCTGTTTGCCTCTGTTCGAAGGGGTGCAGGTATACGCGGTCTAATGTTTTCTGATACTTAGGTATTGTTAGAAGCTTTAACGTTTATAAAATGGTCCTTGCCATAAAAACGAAAATTAAAATCCCGAAGTGAAACAATAAGAGAAACCTTAAGGGTGTCATTTTCTAAAAATTTAAGAAATATAAAATTAACCATCTCCTCTGAAATTTGGTGGGAGACGTAAATATAAGCATTACAAATTTGTCATTTCTCGTTTACTTTATCTCCGTGCAGTGGTCGTGTTTCTTGTGAACCTGTTTAAAGTGAACATAATGCCGAAACAAAAAATTAGTTTACGCGAAAAAATATTACAGTGGACAAGCAAGAAAGATTTATATGAAATAAAATCAACCCGAGAAATGTTTTGTAAAGCTTGTGGTAAACTGGTAAGTTAAGCATAATTAAAAATATGTCATTTTATATTTTTTACTTATTTGAAAATTTTATTTTTTGTAGTTTATATGCGAAAAAAAATGTCACTTGCAACAGCATGAGCAAACGGCCATCCATAAAGAGAACATTATGACACCGCTTCGGCAAACGTTGCTGACACAGAACTTGGAGGAATCGGCAAATAGTACATTCAATATGGAACTTTGTAACGTCTTTTTAGCTGCCAATATACCATGGCACAAACTACAAAATCCTGCGTTTCAGAATTTTCTGACAAAATATTGTGGTAGAAAAATTCCGGATGAGTCTACTTTACGGAAAAATTATTTACCAAAATGCTACAAAGATGTATGAACATACTATCTTTTAATATTTAATTTAAAATTATTTTCACTTTTAGACTATTGACCGCATTCGGAATGAGCTGGATCCTTTTAACATATGGGTTTCAGTTGACGAAACAACAGATGCACTTGGGCGATATGTGGCGAATTGTCTGGTTGGGAAACTTTCAGAAGATGAACCTGGAAAATCTTATCTTTTGGCGTCTAAACAATTAGAAAGAACAAATCATGAGACAATAGCTAGATTCGTAAATCAATCTTTAGGTAAGGGTTTTTCACTTTTTTAAATTTATTTTGATTTAAAATTTCTATGCGTAGAAATCTTGTGGAGTACCAGAGTTGTTGCTGAAAAGTTTCTTTTGTTTGTAACGGATGGAGCACCATATATGATAAAATCTGGTAGACACCTTAAGGTGTTTTATCCAAAAATTGTGCATGTCACATGCTTAGCGCATGCTTTAAATCTAGTGGCTGAAAAAATTCGCTATCAATATGAAGATGTGGATAATTTAATTTCGAACGTGAAAAAAATTTTCGTTAAGGCACCTTTGAGAGTTGAAATGTACAAAGAAAAACTAAAAGAAATGCCACTGCCTCCACAGCCAATTTTAACACGATGGGGAACATGGCTTCAGGCTGCTATGTTTTACAGCGAACACTTTGATTCCATTAAAGAAGTAAGTATATAAAAGATAAGCAAATTAATTGATTGTTAAACTGTTTTTAACTACTCACAGGTTGTCATGTCCTTTGATGGAAGTTCTGCTGTTGCTATTCAAAAAGCACAGTCTATAATGAAGAAACCCGGAATAAAAAACCAATTAATTTATGTTCGCAGTAATTTTAAAATAATCTGCGAAAGTATTACTCAATTGGAAAAAAATGGGTTACCTTTAACCGATTCAATCAAAATTGTTGAAAACGTATTTACCTCCCTAAAAAAATCTCCAGGCCCTGTAGCAGCAGTAGCATTAAAAAAACTTGAAGATGTTACTGAAAAAAATCCTGGATACAAATTTCTTCTAGAATTGGCAAGAATTTTTAGAGGTGAAGATGTGCCGGAACATGACACCAAAATGGAAGAAATTTATTACAAATTTGCGCCCATTACCTCTTGCGAGGTAGAAAGAAGTTTTTCAAAATATAAGTCCATTTTGGTGGATAACCGACAATGTTTTAAAGTAGAAAATTTAGAGCAATATCTTGTATGCAATGTAAATACGTAACAATGTAAATAACTAACAAACTTGTAGTATTGTATAATTAATAAAAAATAATTAGTAAATATCTTGTTGTGTGTACCTACTTAAAACTTTAAAAACACATTTTTTAATTTAATTAACCACAACTTTAAGGACCTAGTATGGCTTATTTTCAGTTTTTAAGGGACTATTTGCAGTAGTTTAAGGGACTATTTTAGGCACCTATTTCCGACTTTTTAATTGCCTAAAATCCGGGCCCTAGATATGACTTATGATAAAGAACCGAAATTAATTAAAGATTATTTATATTTTTTGCCTGATGATTTTAAAGAAGTTTCGCATATTTATCAAAGACCTTCAGGTGATGTTTTAATAGTTGTTAAAAATTGATATTATTTAATTGATTTTCCAAGTTTTAATGTTAAAAGTGGATACAATGGTCAATCTATTGAAAATTTAGGACTACCAAAAGGAAAAAGAATTGATGCGATATTTAGAACTTATTCTGGAAAAACATATATATTTTATGATAAAGTTTTGTATATTGAGTTTGATGAGTGTTTGTTTAGATCAAAGAAAAACGGGCTTATTTCAGAATTATTTGCTGGAATACCTCCAAATATAAGCAGAGCATTCAGATATAGAAATTTATATTCTTTTAAATAAATTTTATCTTCATCTAATTTTGACATAGTTCTATAATTATGCTAATCCTATTCATTAACAAATAGTTTTCACATCAATTTTACAGACAGGGTGTTTTACCCCATCGGAAAAATTCATTGATTTTCTTTTAAAGTCGTTAACCTTATAAAACAGGACTGTGAATTCATGGACGTAGTCGTCATGAGCGAAACGAATTCGCTTAGATGAAACCTTATTCATTTTTGTGCTCAAGTGCCCCCAATAGAAAAACAGGGCGAAATCTTTGAAAAAATGTTAATTTTTAAAATATACCTTAAAAACGACGGTGTTTTCACGATTTTTTCTGCTTTTCTGTTAACACTTGAAAATCGGGGGTGTTTTTCCTTAGAAGTGGACAGTGTGCATAGGGGGCCTTTCACTTTTTGAGTTACCTTGAAAATCAGGTTGTTTTTTCTTAAAAAGATAGATTTTCCAGACGCCCTAATACAGGACGTCAAGAAAATTGATGTCAAAACAGTATTTATTAACGAACCGGGTTTGTATTCATTAATTATTGAGTTTCAAAAATGGGTTTACAATGGCTTTAAAAACGTGGGTGTTTTTCCTTAAAAGTTGGCAGTGTGCATAGGGGCCCTTATACTACCATGAAGATATTAAACCACAAATACCTTCAACCCTTGCTAACTTTCTTAACATCGGAGTATTACAACAAACAACAAAGTCATGATAATGCCTACAGCATACATCTTTTAATTATAAAAACTATTTTTGACATGGTCTTAAATCTAATTGACTGTCGGTTGACACATATTGACGAAATATGATGAAATTATCTATAGTTGCTAATAGTAGTGGTGGCTACTAACCAATAACCGTTAGGGAGATTCCGGGGGAGTTGGCCATGATTTTGAAAATTGGGTATCAGTTGGTTAGGCAATGACAAGAGTATTTATCCAAATCTTTGTCAGTAATCAGCAATCTCTAAAATGTATATTTATGACGAAAAAACGAAATGAAAAAAAGCTTAGATTGACCATCTCTCATCGGGGGAAGGTGACTATACCATTGTGGATGACATGCCCACATTAGGAAATATTATTTTTAACCTTTCCTGTGCCTTTTCTTTAATAAGTTTCAGTTTTGTTTTGTTTAATTAATGTTATGCATTAGTGGGGATGGCACAGATATATTTTCATTCCTTACAGTTTCTATAGCATTTTCTAGACCGGTTGCCTTTTGAACAACTTTACTTTGGTTGGTATCAGAAATAAAATTAATACTGTCTTGTTTTGTGGGAGACATTATGATATGGCCATCTTCTGGTGGGTCAACTAGCTCGTTTACTTTTTACTTTTTAAACAAGTATCTACCAAGGTATATGGGATAATTAGGGAGTTTTTCTAGTCATTATAATGAATACCTGACAGATATGTTTCGTAAGTTACACATTTAGCCTTTGCGCGAATTATCGAATAAACAAAAAAAAAGTATTCTCGTAATTAATATCCACATGAGAAAACGCTACACTGCCTGGGCTATAATTATAATGCAATTATTAGCGGCGAAATATTATTAAACGAAATATGAAACTGATATTTTTAGAAGTTTGAATAATAATGACTGTACAAAGTTAGTGAGAAGCCGTACAAAAAAACGAAGAAATATTATCTGTGAAAGCTCACTGAAAATTTACAACTTTGGGAGTCCACGGCAAAAAAATATGTGTACTAATCCTGCGACGGCGATTCCCTTACTTATTATAAATATAGGCATTTCTGTGGGGAAAGAATAAAGCAGTCCCCTTATTGTGGTAAGATGAGCACAATAGAATATCGGATTATAGGAGAACTCCATACAATTTATGAGACTGTATTTAAAAATTTAATCCGCACTTTGTTCAGCGCGAAACATTGTTTCTACGTCCTGTACCAACATTTACTAACGAAAAAAATGTTCAACACTTTATAATTCTCATCTTCTCGAAGAAATCTGTGTATAAATATTAAGCAATTTCGGCTGGAAGTCGCCTCACGCCTCGTCCTGATTACGTGTTTCATACCTAGTCATTTGCAGCACGACCTACCGACCAAATTAGTAATTCAATTCCGACAGGCACAATCAATTTTTAATTAGTGTCAATTTGTCGCGGCTCATCATGTTCCGTAATTGCTGCTAAGACATGCAGACCCTGCACGGAGCTTGAAATTATGTACCTAGTCTCCGGATAGGTTCCGCTCATCCAAAATAGATATTTAGGTGAATATTATTGTTTCATTTTGTTGGCAAATTGCACGCATTTAAACTATAGGTATCTACATACTCGTACAAGTCAAGTTATAATTCGAGCGAAAAACGTTGTCACATTATATGCAAATGTGCTCCCACTATTGTAAGCCACTGTTCTAATGTTTATATAAGCGACTCTTGTTATCCCTACCAGACCTCTGTTTTTGTTAATTTGAGTCGTTAATTTTCCTATGCCGTTCACATATGGTAACGTCAAAACGGAAGCTTTGTACTTCACCAAATTACACAATTTTAATTCGCATAGTTGCCTCTAGAATAAATAAATGGCTGACATTGTTTTCCCGGTAATTATGAAAATCGAAGGGTTCGACGTAGACCCACCATCTGTTAGTTCCATCATCCACCCCCGCCAATATACTTTTTAATTTAGCAATCGGAAATGTAGGCGCCGGTCATTTCTATTGAAAAACATTAATCAATCCAAAACCAGACTATTCTTCTGCAAATCCAGAATTACTAACTATGTATTAGACTTTTTTATTCAGTTCAAATAACCGCTCATGTGTTATTTACACATTTACGTATCAAAAACACGGTGTTGCTGTAAATTGCAAAGATGTGGAAAATTCGTGACAGATTCATATTAGAAACAACAAAATAGTGGAATTTAAACACCGCTTGTTGGGGCAAGGATGAGTAAGAATTTGACTGAATTCACACAGTAACCTGTACGAATAAAAATAAATTTAAAAAGAGTACTTAGTTTATATACTGTGCGATCGAAAAAAAGCATTACCATCATGGTTCAGGAGGCAGCACTTGTTAAAGTCGTATCATCTCTAATAGAGGTTTTGACGGTTATCAAACACAGCAATATTTATACTAGCCCTGCCAACTGAACCGTGATAGTCATGGCTTACTCGAATTTTTTTTCTTTTATTTTTCTTATTATACAGTTTTAGATAAATGACAAGCTGCTATCTAGATGTTGAAAACAGCTGAAGAAATAGTGCAAATCATCACTTGTTCCAATTTTTAAAATTTTTATAATATAACTCTTGCGTGAAGTAAGTATACTCCGTACACTGATTGCACGTTTTTTGACAGACACAAGTATCTACGCGGTAAAAAGTAGAATAGCGCGCGCAAAATTATGTATACATATACATTTGTTCTATCATTCATTCATACTCCAAGAATCAATAATTTCAACAACAGTTTATAACAATTGAAAACACTTGTACTGAAACTTCATTCAGATTGACAGCTGTAATTCTGTACACAACATCGTTGGTGTAGGATTACTCCTGGCGGGAATAAATCTAGAAGGCTACAATGGTTTCCCACATAACATGAAACAATTGAGATCGAGAATTCAGTATTTTTCACTGGGTTATGTTTTGGAACTAGAATTTAAAAACGAGCAATCTATCAGCGTACGGTATGTACATACATACAAGGTATTTCACGAGTGATAATGAGCCCTACGGAATTGAAAATGCAACCCACAATACATTTGCAAAGCAAACCTGGATATTCCCCGCGTCCATATCCAGCATTGCTTTTGCATTTTCAATTCCGTCGGGCTCATTATCACTAGTAAAATACCCTGTAGGTAAATATACTTTAACTTTTTAAATGTAGGGAATAAAATAAAAAAATATGTGGTTCTCGAAATTAAAATCTCATTTCTTTCAAAGTTGTTTGTAGGGGATGTCCCACTAGAATAAACACCCAAGGAGATCACGACAAAATTACTTTCACTCGTTTTTCGCTTTCCAAATTGCACACAAAATAAAGTTTCTGATAAAACTCTCCTTAACAATGTAAGTAAACAATTATTACTGGTAAGAAAAATTTTCAATGTCTAAAGCTTTTTATCAATATTTTCAATTAATAGACGTTTTTTTGTTCGACGAGCCCCTTAAACTTTCCAAATCGCTTAAAATCTTTAAAATTAGCTTGACGTTTCGTTTTGACAAGTTGTGACATTTATCTAAATCCGTTCACACAGGAGAAAATTCTCAAATTCCGATAGTGTCGAACAAAAAAACATTTGTTTTATAATTTGTATTTAACTGAGTTTACTTAGAACAAATATAATCAATATGGAATCAAGGGTGCTCATATTCTTAATGACATGATTTGATGAAAATTCACAGCAAGAGTAACCGGGTAAAACTCTGACGGTATTAACTGTGAATGTAAACATATTTCTTGGGGTAAATAAACAAAACAATTTGTTGAAAACATAACGGAATTCAGATATAAAATATCTAAAATAAATATGCAAGACAAGTTAGGTTGGGAATTTGCTTACACGAAGCGTTATAAAGATCAGCAAACAACAATTAATATAAGGTGTAAGTTATTACCACTGATAAACCAAGTTTAACGACTTCTGGCTTTGCAAAGTTGTAAATTAAATGACAGTCACCCCAAACATATCTATATTTTATCAAAGTAAGGTCATTGTAGTCGATGTTATTAAAAGTGGAAACGTAATAGTTGAAAAGCAAAGTTTAAGTCAAACGACTTTGTACAAGGTAAAATTGTACCAAACCCGCTTTTCATCTTAATAATATATATTTTCCTGAAAACTATTAATTAACTGTAACTTACTGCTAAGCCAGTCACGCAACATAAACAGAAATTTGCAACTCACCGAATTCCGTTTGACAGTAAAATTCTGGTAAGTTTGTATAAACAAACGTAGTCTCCCGTTGCACTGGTCGAAACATTACCGTTGAAGTGTAAAGATCATTTCACTGTGTTACCCCAATTGCAACTGACAAAATTCAAATAAAAAGTGACAAAGCGGGTTTAGGGTGGGACCTGTGGGACAGATGTGTTCATTCCTTTTAGAATCTGTAAACTAGGGTTACGTTTTCTTTCAAACATATATTCTTCAACTGTTCAAAATTGCTTAACACTCAAAGGCGTGTTTCGATCTTATTCAAAATCGCTTCATGTACTTAGTACTTATGACTAAGATGTTTTTTCCCTAGATTATTTTGGTTTAACAAAAATTTCTTTATGGATCAGGCTTTCACGTATCAATTAATCTGAATCTTTCAAAAATCATATCCAATGCAGTAAGTACAGTTCAATTTATTTTCTTCTAGTAACAGATGTAGAACGTAGAGAAATAAAACCAGCGAATAATAAATGAAGAGAGAAGTTAGGAAGTATATCGTTATTCACGTTTATTTAATTTTTGCTTTATGACTTTTATGTTTATTACATTTCTGTTAACGACAGGATTTAACGCTATTTTCACCATAAACCTTGTATGTGATTACTCCAGGCGTCCACAATATAGCGAAGAATACAGTCAAAAAACTAGATAAGAATTAATTAATGTAAAGGTTTTTTCTTTGTAAATATCAGCAAGGACAGTTGTTTAAATTTGACTTTACATTTTTTTTGCAGTGTGCTACTGATATACTCTTCAGTTTTTCCATTTATGAATAAAACAATATATCAGGAAGAATTTTCATACAGCAATGTCCCCACTCATAAACGAATGTGTCAGACAACATTGTGTGGAGCTTTTATAGTCCCATCTAAATAATTAATTCGGCCGGAACTCGGTGGTGGCAATATTTTGTATTTTATGTATCTATTTATCGTTTGACTCTTCATTTCAATGTCCCTTTGTGACATTTGACTGTTTAGCATAGTTTTATGGTCGATGTCGTCTCGCAGATTGATATTGTTTTTGTTCCATATGGGAGTTTATATGAAGAGTTTCGAATTTAGAGCTGTCTGTTGAATTTATGAGACTTTCAGATGAAATCTGATGCTGAACAAGCTCAAATTTTCAACGATGTCACAACACCACACACCCCATCGGATTTATTACACGACGCTCAAATTAATTTCACCATGCCAATAAAACGAATAATAACTCAAAGCAATAGTGCAAATGGAATACTCGTACTGTTCTTGCTACTGAAAAAGGAAGAATCATATTGACAATAGATAGGTTTTAGAGAAATCGTTCTCAGAACTGAAAAATCAGCGGGGTGAATAATGGGGGCAGATTTGAAATAGTTTTATTCAAAAGTAGGATATAAACAGGACGAAGATCGAAGACCTCGGGCACACTTGGGAAAGCTTTTCCCAGCGTACGATATCTTTTCAACGCCGTATCTCCTCTAAATATTGCGAAATATTCCTTTGGCTGTAATACAAATACTTTGCTGCGTTTGAGGCGAACAGCTATTTATAAAAATAGACAAAATCAAACTTCTTACTGCAAATCTAATAATAAATTATACCAATTGTAGTTCGTCGATATACGTAGTTGCAAATAATTGGTATAAATACATATAACAAATGAGAAAACATAATGCCACTTACGAAAAAAAAAAAAAACAGCAAATCTTTGGCTAAAAGAATCAGATGTCATTTTAATCATAATTATTTATTAAACATTTCTACGACTGCTTAAATAAAGTGACACTGAAACGTTTCACACTACAGAAATGACTAGCAGCAGGCTATAATTTTATTTAGCGTATGTACGTAGAAAGCTGTATGCATCATAAAGTAAGTTGTAGAATCCCGTCACAGTTGGTATATAAAGCAAAAAGTACAAAATTCAGTAGCAACTAAATGTTCTATCTTTGGACATTTCAACTGCTTGGATTTAAAGTGTTTCTCAATTTCCGTTACAAAAAAAAGCCACTCACCCATTTATATAGAGATCCACAATCTCAGAAAATGAAACAGTGTATAGATACTGCAATATGCGAATGCGGAGATAATCAGAGTTAAAGAACTTCATTTCGTACAAAAGTAGAAGTGTTGGACTTTCTCATGGGCTATGAGTCATATTTGCGCAAACGACGAATACCGGTCTCTAGTACAAACCGACCGGAAAACATCGCCATTCGTTAGGGTAGTGTCGTCTCTCTCTCATCTATCTGCATGTAAAGTAGTCGACGTTTTCAGTTTTCATTTACAGATTTTCACTGGTTTATCGCTCCGACTTCGTACAGATATTTCCAAGGTCACAGCCCATGAGAGAATCCAACACTTCTAACAGACAAATGTAAAAAAAGTTGATTTAAGTTAGTAAAATTTAATACAAAGCTGCGACTTTAGTAATTTTTTATATTTAATATCGGTACTCGGACAGCGATGTTTGTGGTTCGTTTGCTCACCAAATTAAACAAACAAACAGTTTCTTTGGTGATTAATAATTCCCTACTATAGCCCATTTCAAAATTAAAAACAATGTCGCAATCATTTAGGTTATGTCTCGTGCATTTTTTTAATGCATACGATCAGCATTGTTTTCACCATAACAAGAAAGTTAAGGTAATACTGTAGGAGATTGTGTTAATTTCACCGCCATTTTTTACATTTACAGTCAAGTTTTGTTTTTGTATTAGCGACCCAGTTTTTGATTTGTTGCCTGTTGTAATAACGTCTTTACTTTAACCTTCGTATGCGAGTGCAAACAGGCATTAAACTAATATTGAAAAACTTATAATGACTGTTTAAGCTTCCGGACGTCATGGAAGTCAACGCGCATCATGCAAATAAGTTATTTACGATGGAAAAAAAAATATATGCGGTTGACTCCAAGGTAATAGGGAATAATAAAAGACGTCTATTGGTGAAAAACTCTGAAACTTTTTTAAGAGTTCCAGAATAAAGTCGAATCAGTTTTCGTTATCGTAAACTTCAACTTGTCTGACAAAATTGACGAAATGAAGCATTAGATTAAGTTACCAAACTGTTGTAAACTTCACCCAGTCGGCAAATTTATTAGAAAAAGGTTTCGCAGGTCGTATCGCTAACACTGATCTTGTTATAGTTTATTATACCGCCGAAGTCGCTCTGTTTGAACACTTTGATTCACGGCTCGAATAGATTTCCCTCACGAATTTTTTATTTATATACAAACAGAATAACAAGAGAACATTTTTGGTGGCGACACTCCACATACCGTTCCACTCTCTAAGTGAAGTAGCCGAGCATATTATCAAGAGCGGAAAAGGCTTTGATCTTCTGTATACCGGAGCGTTTTGATCTCTTGAACCTGCTTGATCGATCCTTCTAAATGACCATTGAATACATTACCATCAAAATCTACTTTTGTGGACGAATGACCCGGAAAAATCGACGGATTCGGGGAATCTCTCGGCCACAGTAAAATATGTCTCAAGACATTTTCCAGATAACCCTATCAGTCTCGGCTAGATGACGTCAGTTATACGGCGATTTATTTTGACTATCCCACACGATAAAAAATACAACTCGCAACATTTTTAAGGGAGAAGAGCCTGCGGAGACTACGCTACAGATTTCAATTTTTTAGTTTCCACACGCATTAAACGCTTACACAGATCGAGATAAGTTGAGAGTTATAGTCTAACACATTACCGAAACATAAAACGCAATATTCGTTTTCTTTTTTATGGAACGTTAACTTTATATTAAAAGGTTGTGAATATATCTGACATGTACGGCGGGGTGCATAAATAAAAGATCCAGTTTTAGATAGTACTCAATATCCTATTTCTCACTAAATTGCTTCCGATAGCAACACTAATTTACTGGGGTCTCTAATTTTACAAGAACAACACCCACGAATACAATGAAAATTCTTGTTTGTACCAGTATCGTAGCATTATCTTCCACTATTCAAGACTGAACTATTTGTTATCTAAAGAAAAGTCTGGCTCGGCTTGTTTTTAATCTAGTTAAACCTAATTAAATTGCTCAAGAACATCTGCTCATGTATTTATGCCACCATATTTTTAAATTTCCTGCGTTTCTATGAAAAATGACGCCACAAAATGTGATATGGCGCAATTTTATTACTTTCAATTACATCAAATTGCCCAAACATCAAACTCAAAGAAGAGTGTAAACGGAGTTTAAAATATCTTCTAAAACTTATTTAAAGGTGTACATAGTACACCAATAAAACACAACAGAACGTTCATGTCTTTGGAAGGAAATTAAATTCTTTGATATTTCATCAGTCAAGAAAATCTCTCTTCTACTTGGAAATATGTGCTACGTTTAATGAAAGACATGTCCGCTTTGAAATATCAATTTCCAAGTTATATCCTTTAAAGTGTAACAGTTATTTACTCTTTTGAATTGTGCCGCAGTAAATTTTAATTTAAATTTTATTATTTTAGTTAACAGAGAAAGAATGAGGCCGATAAATTACCTTTTGATTATGTGAGAATAGGTAATAAGGTGGTTGAAGATGACATAAGAAAGGATGAAGAGATAAATAAAGCTGGGGTCAAATAATGATTTGGTTCATCGTCAGGAGATTGCTACGTAATTGAAAGCTTTTTTATCAAATTCCTTCGCCTTCGCCGATATGTCCTGCTGTCGGAATCAATTCTGCCAGTCCGAAGCTTTTCAGCCGAGTAAACTATCTAGTTCTTGCCTCCAGCTACCACTCACCTGCAACAAAAAGATTAATAAATCAAAGGAATGAAAAATGAGGTTTCATTGAGATATTTTTTCGTCTAAGTAGATTAGCATAAGCGGAATAAATGTTTTTTCCTTTGCTACGAATGTTTTTACATTTCACTTGGACGGTATAAAGAGGTCAATACGATTTAAGAGCAAAACTTTAGGGCGCTTCAAAGAAGATTACTACGGTTTGGCCAAACGAAAGCTGAAAGTTCTTAAAACTCTTAACTCGAAGACGGTACGACAGAAAATAGCATCTCGGAGGGAACGTAATATCCCAATCTGAATATTGCAAAATGCGTCCGCTTCCATCAAGCCTTCTCGATTTTCTTCATGTTTACATGTTTAATTTATTGATGGAGAAATCGGCTAAAATTAGCTCGAGCAAGTCGAACGTAGAATATGTGGAATCGATAATGGAGGAAGTGAAAAAGTGTGTTCTCAAATTGAAACGAGTCATGTCGACGAAAAAAGAAAAACGGGGCGAAAATCTAGCGAGATCCGTAAGTTTAAAGAAAACAGAGTGTCTGTGGGGACAAAAAGGCCATTTTAAATGCATTTCTGGAGGGAACCTCCGGGAAAGTTTCCACAACAGCAAACTTAATATAAATCCACCCCGTCCCTCGCATTGTTTTTGCTTAGGAACACGGGGCACGGCCAGTACGTAAACTTGTAACTTCGCCAATAAATCACACAATAAAGTCTGGTCCGGTGCGACTTCGGTGAAATTCGATGCAACAGTTGCAGTGACAGGGGAGCATTTTGACGTCGAGCCGAGAGCTTTATCTAGACAGCTTTTCAGATCGACTTCATGAATAAATCATTCAAATTAGAAACTTAATTATGTAGAAGTCTGTTTGCAGATCTTGAATACATGTTGTCGGAAATCGTTTCGAAATTTCATTTAAATGATTTATCGCGACGGAACTTGAATTATCGCGACTTTTCCAAAAACGGCGACGCTTCCGGAAAGAGTGAACTTTTCCGAGGTAGCGCGACCGAACGATATTTGGAAAGTTTGCCAAGAAAACTAGAGGATATTTCAGAGATGAACTATTCGGACGAATATGCTTCGCACAAAACGTGAATTATGACTGTTTTTGATACATTCTCGCCGATACGCTCCCACCACATTCATTTTCATTTCCTTTGTTTTGACCTGGAATTTATTACTGTGGTCGCAGTTAGGTTTTATGACGGTGCATTTCAGATAAACTCCACGGTTTCGCTAACTACCTAAGTAAATTTTGAAGCCGAAGTTAACCGGTTAATCTTACCAGAAAGTTAAATCCGAATTGTAGTGATACCCACAGTACAAACCTGGCATTGACTTTGTACAACGAACGTGGGATGTTTTGGCCATGTCTAACAATTTTCAAAATATTTTGTGAACGCAATACAAAGGTAATATAAAATATTTTAATAAGTGTCAACCCAATTTTTGATTTTCTTTTATTGGTACAGACAGTTGTTATGTATTCGAGGAAGACCGTGTTGAAATGCCTTCGAAAGTAAATATACCTTATTTACTTTCGAAGTTTGAAGTTTTGGTAATTAAACCTTGACAAATAATTTATGTTTCCGTTGTGTGTGTTTTATCAATATATTTATATTATGAACAGATTCAGACAATTGCTCCTACTCGTTTTCGTAAATAGCAAATAAATCACCACAATCAATCTAAATTTAATCCTTCGCGATCTGTGGTAACATAGATTTTACGCTTGATATTTCCTGGTCGACAAAACAAATTCAGATCATAGTGGATATTTAAAAGTGCATATTGTAGAACAAAGTCTTACTAAATTCCTTTGAGATTAATATGAAAAATGCCAATGCCTGACCAACGGATATCGCATAAGGACAAATTAAGTGCTTTCAAATAGTAAAAATAAATTTAAAAAAGATTTGTCAAATTTATAAAATTTTGCGAGTAAAAACCAAACAGTTAATTTCGTTTTTTTATGTAGCACTTCAGAGTTTACTTAAATAACTGTAATGGAATTTCGTCTTGATATACTGCCAAATTTACCACTAATTAAACACAATTATCCAAAACTGGTACAAATAGTAGTTCTTGCGATTTTTCTTGGAGAATCTGTTAATTTATCTGTTAAATTTTAATTTTCATCAAGTGGGATTCAGTAGTGAAAATTACAACAAGGAATTGGTTAGTCAAATAAATAGGTTTTTGTATTGCAAGACAAATCAATAAAATGATTTACGACAAAATGGTATAATTTATTAACAAAAGGATCATTTACCTTCTTGAAGTCTCTTATTTACAGCTTTATTATAAATGTCAACTGACCCAGCCCGATTCCAGGGACCACAATTCTATTGTCGTGTTATTTACAACAGTTCAATCGACCAGATCATAAATAATAGTTATTTATGCAACAAGTGAGTAAAGTAATACTTTTTTTTACGAGAAGGAAAATTTGCAATGTGCATATCCGCTGAGTAAAAAAAAGATACCTACTTTCCTAACGAATTGCATACAAAATTTTTTTGGCGCCCGTAAGTTTAGATAACAATTTTTTCGACACTCAAAATTTGAAAATTTTCTCCTGTGTGAACCCATGGACCTTTAAAACGCTCGTTTTACTCGCGTTTTAAATTGGCCCACTCATGCCAAAAAATCCCAATTTTACATACGAACTCGTTAAAAAAACTACTAATTATGAATGAAATTTTTTTATAATTGCATTAAAAAATGACACGCTACGGCCACTTTTTTTAATGCAAAATGCGTGCAAAAATGAACCGCTATGGCACTTTTTTTAACGCTTCTTGACCGATCCAAAAATCACATATTTTATGAACGCAAACGAATGAAAAAACTTGCACTTTTTTTGACCGACGTTAAAAAAAACGATTTTTGATTTTATAATGCAAAAGGGGGTTTGATGCAAGTTCTAATTAATATTTGTTTTGATAATTTCTTAAATGAATATTGAGAATGTAAAAATTAGAAACTTACAATTTGATAAAACATTAGGTGTTCTTTTTAATTTGTAGCTTTATTTGGTAACGAAAAACTACAAAAAAAAATTTTCTTAATGATTAAGCAGTTACGTAGGGGTGAAAGTAAAACTTGGCGCATTGTACAACTATTCGAAAATTTTTCAAACACATTTAACAAACCATTTCGATCGGGATACCCGTCACCGGGATGCAATCTGTTTCAAGTCTCTAAAAGTTGGGGTACATTTTATTCTACACCTGGTATAGGAGTAGGAGAGTTGTAAAGAAAAAGGTGAATTCAAGTCATACAGACATAAAATCTATAAAATATTTTTCACTGCTGTGATATGTTAATTCACTCAAATTAAAATATCATATAGAAATTATCAATGAACAATATAACTTGATCGACAAAATTGGACATTCAAATAATGGAAAAATATTAATAATTTTTAATATGTATCATATAGGTAAATCCGCGACTTTCAATTCAAGAGACAGCATCTGGCCGGAATAAATAGAATGTTTCTGTTTACTCAAATGACAGAAAAAAAAATGAATATAGAATAACGCGCCAACATCTAAAGAAATCTGTCAAATTTACTTTTTGGTCACTCTGTCTAAACATTACGATATAAAAATTTAAAAAAAAAACAAACAAATAATCCTAAATGCTAAAAATATTCCGAGTGCCAAAATACACACATGAAAAGTATTGAAGCGTTTTCAGCAATTAGTAGCAGAATAATTTATTACGGGATAAAACCTAGACTAATCGTATAAGTGGCAAATAATTTAAATACTTGCGTTGAATGGAACGTTGCTGTCGGATTTAATTGTGAATAAACAAAACATTCTTTTCAGAAAATCATTCCAAAATTTGCAGGTGTAATGTTATCGGTGAAAAAGTTGTAGAAAAAATGTTTGTTTTTGACCTAATTTGACCAACTCTCAGTTTGTTAGTTCAACAACAATGGCCTACGGAATAAATAGTATGTTATACACCAAGGTGAAGAAGTTCATGATTATAGCCAGAGCGCCAAGATTAGAGCCCGAGGCGTGCCGAGATAATAAACTGGGCAAAAATGAATAGGGAATTTTTCCATTTTTGAATTTTTTATATCTACAGTTTAAAATTTGTAATGAAATGTGTTAGAAATATATGTATATGCACATTAAATATAATGTTTCAAGTACCCGTAACATTTCAAATTTATCTAGTGTTTAAGAATACGTGGGAGGATTGGAGCAATTTTTGCTTTCCAAGAAAAATTGTGGAATTCCCTATTCACTTTTGCCTAGTTTAATTACATATTAATAAAATATGTATTGACACAGAACATAAAACACAAAAAAGTCAAAATGTGGAGGCGAGACGCCGGTAATTATGTTAATAAGCACTGCACTATTTATTACTTGATAGTATTATCCGTAATAGTGTATGTACTCCGGCAAAATTGCCGTGCCGCCGGCTGGTGGTGGGTTAAATTATTTTGTCCGATGCGACGATCCGAGTTCTCATTTTTCAACGGTTGCTATGAAAATCGTCTACGTTAACCAATGAAGTCAACGAAAATTTTTCGTTGGTAGGTGGCGCGGCTGTTCATTATTAACCTTGGTTAATAATGAAAAATGTATTAACCTAGAGGAGAGAATTTCAACTTCTGGGTTCAGTTCGAGGGGCAATAATGACGCCTTCTAAGACTAGTAGTGGAAAAACATTTTTATCTTCAAGTCCTAGCAGTAGAAGTGTCCACAAGCGGCTCGACCGAGTCAAATGTAAGGTCATTTGAAGCATTTGTCCCGATTTATTTATCAATTACACGAAATTTTTAATAATAAAATAGTCCCTATTAAAAAAAGCCTCTAAAAAAGCGAAATTATTACCCAATATTTAACCGGTTCCACAATGGTGAAAATACGAGTCGCCCATTGTGGCCGCGTTCATGGCATGGATGATTGGATGTCGATGTCAAAATCGAAAATAGCGCAAGATGACCATTCAGTGTTAAAAAGTAAACAGTTGTAAGTTGCGATCGTTTGCTGTTCACGTTTTGATAATTTTGAAATTTGCAGAAAATACATTTGATAATTTAGATAAACTTCGTCCAGCGAGAGATTGGGAGATTTTAAATTGTATTAAATTAACCCAACACTACAAAATGCACTAGAATACATTAATTTGAGCATAATTTCAAGGCAAAAATCTTACTGCTTGAGGGATATGTTTCAAATTTTACGTGCGCTAGCTACTCCTTTCTCTATGTAAAACTTAGTGACTTTTATGTCAACCAATCTCTGGCTGGACAAACTTTAGCATTGTAGACTTTACTAATATTATCGAATCTTCAACTACCAATAACAAGGGAAGTATAAATTACTGGTGCATTAAAATTTGAAAACTGCAAATCTGAAGATTGTAATTTTAACGTAATTGTAGGAAAAGAAGATAAAATATGTAGTATATGTACATACAATAATTCAGAGTAGAAGGTCTTTTCGTGCTTCGCCCAGTTGCCCACCTCGACTTCGGTTCGGTCTTCACTCTTTAGGCTTAGCACAAAAACACTCACTTCTACTCTTAAGGATATAATCTACTAAACTAAAATTCCCTGGGCCGCGTTGCACAATCATTTTATTAGTAATAATATGAGTCTTGTAACTTGTAACTAGTAAAATTATGTTGCACAATCTCATCTCTAGTAATTTCAAGTTACAAGTTGTAAAATGAAAAATATTAGTGTATTTTACATTGATTTTACTAGTAGCTGTTGCACAATGGCAGACACAAATCAACTAATATATTAGTTTTGTAGTTTTTAATGTCAAATTTTTACAAGCAAAACGTCGCTAATAAATATTGATATCCGAATTTACAAGTTGAAATAATTTTCTTCAAAATGTTACATGACTTATTCTATGAATCAAGCAGTGAAGACGAAGCATTTCCAAATCGAATAAGGTAGCATAGGGGTAACATTTTTCGTCCTCGAATTAATTTTTCATTTGAATCAAGAATAGAGTTTTTGGAGCGGTTTAGATTGCCCGCAGAAAAAATGAAATTGTTAGAACAAATAGGTTACAGGATTCTACATAATAGCTGAAGAAGTGGGGCTATTAGCTATTACTGCTAAACAATAATTATGTAGTACCTACATATAGCTCTTCACTGGTTTGGAATGGTAGCCAATATCACACCATTTCTGATATGCATGGGATCAAAAAATAACAGTACCTATGTCGTGTTATAAAAAATAATGTTGTTAAAATGTAGTGACTAGAACTTTATTTAATGTGTTGTGTCAGCGGCAGAAAATATTGAAGGGGAAATTAGAAATTTTTATGAGAGCTTTCTATTTTATTGAATTTAATTTTTATTTTTATTGAATTGCTAATTTTCTTCACTATGTGGGGTTGTAGATATTATTTTATTTATACTATCCCACCTCCTCCCGGCGGCACGGCAATTTTGCCGGAGTACATACACTATTACGGATATTACTATCAAGTAATAGTGCAGTGCTTATCAACATAATTACCGGCGTCTCGCCTCCGCATTTTGACTTTGTTGTGTATTATGTTCTGTGTCAATGTTGAGGAACTTCCTCACGATGTGACATGAGTATAATAATATACCTTTTTGAATTTCAACTACCAATGTGTTATCTAAATCCAGAATTTTTAAATTTTTAAAAAGAGATTGCGGTACTATTCCCGTTGCTGAAATTACAAGTGGTAAAATCGAATTTTTTTCTAAACACCAAAGATTTCTCATAGCAACGGAGAGCTCTAAATATTTATTAATTTTTGTGTTATATGTCTGTGTTATATTATGTGAATTTGGAACAGCTATATCTAAAAGATATGCTTGCTTTTGTTGTTTATTTAAAATTATAATGTCTGGTCTGTTATGTTTAATATGAATGTCAGTTAAAATTGTTCTATCAAAATATAACTTGTAACTGTCATTTTCCAAACAACTTTCTGGTGTATAACTATAATGTGGTTGTGTATTCTTTAATAAATTGAATTTAACAGCTAAATTCATGTGTATAATTTTAGCGAATATATCGTGACGTCTTTATATTCGCTTTGAGCCAAAACGGTGCAAGAAGAAATGATGTGTTCAATTGTTTCCCCTTCAGTTCCGCAAATCCTACATTTATCAATTATCGATTGTAAACCGCATATGTGTTTTTTATAATTTCTTGTATTTATAACACGATCTTGTATTGCAAATATAAAACCCTCCGTCTCAGGGTGAATATTTCATTTCTTAAGCCATGCATGAGAGGCCTGAATATTAACTTCTGGTTGTTCCAGTTCTTTAAAGTATCTCCCATGTAAAGACTTCTGTTTTATATTTGCTATAGTGTCAGGTATATTTGGCTTAACAATATCTGAAATTATATTATCACTTAAATTTAAAGGTGTGTAGCCTTTATCGGCTGAAACCAAAGCATTAAAAAAGGTGTTATCACGAGCTCTATTGAGGAAATAATTTTTTAGTGAAGCAATTTGATTTTTTAGCAGTATTTCTAGATTTGAAAAACCCCTACCACCGTTTTCGCGTGGTAAATTAAATCTTTCAATAGCAGAATTAGGATGGTGTTTACTAAATTTATTTATTTATTTATACATAATATAGTTTTATTTCTAAATATAAAAAATTTCTTCCAAATCGGGTGATTGGGGAATTGTCCCGAGAACTGATGCATTTTTTTTATGCATAATAACAACTTGCCTTGGTCATCGCGTTTACCCATACCTATTTATAATTTTGGTTTGTGATTTATGGAAATAACAAATTAAATTACAAAAATTTAGCGTGACAGGCGCAACATTAGATTGTGACAAGTAAAAATAAATCAAAGCCGACTACACTAGTAATTTCATTTTTTTTCCTAATAAAATTTAGCAGAATTTACAACTGTAACTAAAATAATTGTGCAACACAATCTATTAGTACTAATAACTAATAACTTGTAACTTGTATTTTGTAACTTGTAAATTCTTAAATATTGTGCAACGGGCCCCTGAATGTTTGAAACAGTAAGTAATGCAGGGTTTTTGGTAAATTTTTATTAAAATCGCTACATACCTAATGGCGAACCAAATTAAGGAAACGGGTTAAAAACCCCAAAAAGGAAAAGAAATTAAAAAATTAAATAAAGAAAACCCAGGGTTCACATGAATTGTTTTTATAAATATATTTTTTGTAAGTAAAACTATCTTATTTTCTTTCTTTAATTCGTTTTACTTTTACTAAAATAGAAATCTTCATTAGGTAGTTAAATTTAACTTGCCGAAAAACATCATTTTGATCTTTTCGAGATGCAAAACACAAAGGTTCCTAGTAGCTTTTGTATTTATTAAGTGAAGGAAATATATGCGAAACTTTTTAAATTATATCCAAAGAACGTGAATTAATTAACAATAACACGGCTCACGTAGACTTCATTTCCCGACAACTTGTAGAAGAAAATTACAAAGTTTCGAGTTTCTTATAAAATTGCTCTTTCAACGGAATGCGGTACTATTTACAACAATAAATAAGAATGGAATAATTTTGCTTCATTCATACACGTTACAACAGATATTAATAATCCAATTACTCCAGACAGTGAGAATAATTTCTTAATATTCAACAAGTATTGGAATATTCTGAATACCGTATTACAGCCTGAGGGAAAACGGAAAACGTTATTACATAAATTCAGCAATGTTTGTAGCATTCAATTTCTATCCAAATAACGTGAAAAGCTGAAAAAGCTTTTATCGTTGTTCAAACTCGCATAAAACTTCAATAAAAGTATGAAAAACGTATTTTTTATTAACGGCCATCGATATGCAGTTATATTCGGGTACTTAAACATACATTTTGTCTATGAAATTGCTCCCCCAACCGAGACGCCGAAAAGTTTCTAAGCCCCGACTACCGTGTTACAAATAAGTTTTTATTGTTTGCCTCTTAATCGAAGTCTTGACGGAAAAGGTCTTCACGAGACGGTTTACGAGCGAAGCCCTTATGACCTTCCATCCTGGGTAATATCCATCCCAGTTCACAGGAGGAACAACGCAAGTTCGGTCAAATGAGGGCGTTAAAATGAAAGGAGACTACACAGGATGACTGCGAAGCTTGATTAAGATACGTTGTAGTGGTTTCTATGTCGTTTTGTTGAACGATTATCGCGTAATGCTTTTAGAATAGCCGCCCGTATTTATTATTAGAAAAGCCACGGATTTTCTCTCCTCGAGTGTTCACATTTGTCGGGGAGATTAAGCACTACTCTGGCGCCCCCTCGTAATTTATCGCACATTGAAACAAAATAATGCAGTTCGTTAGCATGGACAAGTGTTCATATTTCGCGGCTGTTACATTTTCCCGGAAAAAAAAACTCATTTCTGTCACGTATTCAGAAAATAGGCAGCTAGATAAAGAAGATTAAATTTTTAGGAATTCCCATTCAGCCGGAGTTCAGGATTCTATACCGACGGATTATACTTAACGCCCAGTCCTGTAAAACTCATGGAGTCATTTACGCCCACTTTATTTGCAATGCAACAAGCGCCCACCCAAAGCGAAAAATTTTCAGAGATAATGATATTTAGATTTAACTTTCGTAAACGCTCGTAAACATCGTCGAATTTAATAAAACTTTAAAAGCAATAATGAAATTTCAGTTTTTAAAATTTTGACGAGTTTCAGTTATTACATTCATGAAGTTGAATGTAAATTACGAACATAACCCAGTGCGTCGATATGAACAACTGCAAGAAGAAGAAGGAAGAAACCCGATAACAGGAAACAGATAATGAAAGGACTAAATGTTTCTGAAATTAAACGCTACTTTTTACAAATCCACTTAAAAGCTTTTTGCATGGATTCAAGTTAAAAGCTCGACAAATATTTAATTCCGACTGTTGGTAATTTTCGATTACGTTGTTCTTATTTGAGCAGCTCATTCCACTTTTTGTGAAATAACTAACATGCATGGATTTGTACAATTACCAAAATTATAATTACATATGTGATTATGTATGCAGGGTGAGATTAAGACTTAACCCATCCTAGAAATCACTACGTCTTTAAAGTAATAACAAACATTTTGACATTCTACCCTTAAACTCCTATTTAGAAATTTTTTTAATTTTTGTCCAAAGAATTCGGTCATCTATTCCTTTGAAGTTTTACAATCACCTTAATGTTTACCAAAAGTTGATAAAAACAGAAATGTCAATTTGGTTGAAAGTAAACAAGAATCCGCAGTCAATTGAAACGTGGATTATTTTATTTAATAAATTATTAAAATTATTTTATTATTTTATTTAACAAATTATTAAAATCAATTAAAAAGAAAAATCATCACAATATGGTTACGGATTAACACCGCCAATCAGAATTGATTAAAAGGTGGTGCCTTTGAACAGATTGAATCGGACTAACGTTGAGTACTGAAGCTTAGATATTACAAACTTTGGGGTTTGCATTTTCAGTTCCGTCGGATTCATTATCACTAGTGAAATACCCTGTATAAATTTAACACTTACATTTAATGAGCATTTTTGAAAAAACGATTCTTTTCTGTTTAAATTAAGATGCCATTATATTATCTTATTGTTAAAGAAACTAAAAAATTTAATGCCTGTAGATATGTACTTCTAAAATCATAAAACTAGAACAGAATTAAGAACATTTTCTATCAAAGTATTATGAATAAACTATAATAGTTTTGAACTGCGAAATAAGAGTAGATATACCAAATTATAGAAATCTTACGTGGTCTAGAGTTCTAGACCATTCCTTTTTTATTTCTAAGTACCCTTTGTAACTCTATAATTACATTTCACGGAACTTACAACCAGAAAAGCTTCACCTTTCAAATCGGAAAAAGCAATTCTGGAAACTACATGTGATTTCTGTCGCTTATTATTGTATGAAAGTCAATCACACAACCGTGGCATTAGGTCAAATTGGTTCCTTTTCAATTTGCGAAGGCGGTTTGAAAGAGAACAGACGAAACATAATTACCGCTAATCACACAGTTAGTGCAGCCACACAAGATGATTAAATTAAGCACTTCCATCACGTGTCAAAAGTTAAAAAAAAAAGTAAATGACAATCACCTAAAAACAATGAATATTTATCGATACCGTGCCAAGTTCTACATTTGAAATTATTAATTCCATAAATTTTTCACATCTTTTTTAGGTTTGCCCCCGTTCCACAAACTTTCCCAACATCTAGGGAATTTGGTTAGGAACTTGGCCGACTTTGCATGAATGAACTCTTAAACAGCAGATGAATATTTTCCAACAATAAATATATCTTCGAACGTGAAAAAAAGAGACTTAATTTTTACCAGACATATTGAAGCTGTCATTACATGGCGTCGTGCCAAAGGGCAAAAAATTGTGGCCTCATTTTTAAAAACATCAAGATGATTTATTGATATCCGAGATTTCATAATAAAATTATAATTATAAGCGAAATAATAAAAACTTAAAAATCATTCCGACGCACGTTGTTGTAAGTAATGGGATGATTTAGTGGCAGCAGAATCAAAATAAAATATAAAAGACACGAGAAATGAAAAGAAACGCAATAATATATCAGAGCTTGTGACAGATCAAGGATTTTGAGTAAAATACACAGAAAAGGCCCATTACGAGTTGTTATAAAATGGTCGGAAGTTCCTGGAGGATATTTGATTTAGATCGTTGACAAAGATCATTTTTAGTAGGTTGTAAAATGTTACTTCTGGACCAGGGTATTTGGCGTCTTAAAAAACAAGGCAGAATCCTAAAAATTTAGCTGTTTTCCCAAAAGTAAACAACCGAAAAAGACCTAAAATTCTTCAAAAAGCACTAATTTTTATGCACTCCAAAAGTACCTAAATATCTGTAGGCCACTAAAAATTAGACACACGAAAAAACTGTTGAAAATCACCCGAAATCATGCAAAATTACTTTAAGAGCACCCTAGAAAACTTAACAAAATACCTTGCTTTTAAACATCCCAAAATGGCTTCTTATTTCTGGACCAAGCCATTTCGCGCATGCAAAAAAAGGAAAAACAAGACCAAATCAAGGTGGGATGGCACCAGGATATTTGGCGCCTTAAAAACAGGACTCAAACTTAAAAATGTAGCTGTTTTTCCGAAGGTAAACAATCAAAGATGGCCTAAAATCCTTAAAAAATTACTAATTTTTATATACCCCAAAAGTACCCAAATATTTATAGAACACCAGAAATTGAGCACACGAAAAAACCATTGAAAATTATCCAAAATCAAGCAAAGTTACATTAAAAGTAACAAAAAACTTTACAAAATGTTTTTAAACACCGCAATATGCTTTTCATTTCTAGACCAAGCCAATTGGCGCATGCAAAAATGATTTAAAAACGACCGAAAAAGAGCCAAACATCTTATCCAAATCTCTCGGTTTTCGACACCCCGAAATAGATATTTCATTTCTGGGCCAAGGCATTTGGGTACTTTAAAAATTCAATGAAAATGATGGAAATTAGTCCCAAAAAGTTATTAAAATTATTGAAAAAGAGGAGAGAGAGAAATCGAACCCAAAACCTTTTAATTATCTGTTTAACTCTTTACCAAATGAGCTATTTAGGTCTTGTCTATTATAATTTCTAATCAGCTATAATAATAATACTCGTACATCAAATTGCACAACATTACAATATTTGAATAAGAAAATCAGAAAACATATATAAAAAATCAGATTACCTTCATTTATTTTTAGCAAAATATAAAATATTCAGAAAACAAATAGTGCCTTGCATTCCTTGCGAAGTGGCCTCTCAAACTTGAAACACTTGAAAAAAAAAGTTAGGGGTTGTTGCGCACTTCCGGGAGCAGATATGCAAAAACCATATGTGCCAAAATGTGGGCAAGGAAAAACAAAAATCGACCTGCTTCGAGATTTTTTTCAAAAATGGCCAATTTCCAAGTTATGAATTTTATTCCAGTTAAACTTTACACACTGTATAGCTGTCGATCCCTCTACCATTTCGCCAGGTAATTCCCGGCTGCCGCGTTGAAAGTTTTTCCGGCAGAAAAATCAGGTATGGATTCGGGACAATCGCATTTACGTCGTCGCATTCGCAGACGGGGGCGGCTCAACTTTCTTTGTTTCGGAGGAGCAGTTCCAAAGATAGAAACAGCTTCTTAGCAGCAAGACAACTCGCGATTACGCCGACAGTGATGTATCGCTCCTCAAGTCATCAATCACGATATTACTCGGAAAGAATCACTGTCAACAACTGTTGCTGCCGCCAACCCTCAATCCGAGATGTCTCGGAATCATGAAAATCGACCCTTTGTTGCTTCCAATCTCGCAAATCTCCCCAATTTCTGCATATAATTGACACAAATTCCCTTCGAGGCGATCGATATTTAAAAGACTTGACATTCAAGGGATGGTGTGCGGATCAAAGGCAAACCAGTCGCGCTTCACCACCAGTCGCGGCCGGCCAAAATTCGCCCCTCGTCTGATTTAGCGATTATTTTTCGGTTCAGTTCAGCCGTAAATATATCAAGATTGTGGGTAAAGCGGCGCTAAATATCGCGCTATTGTGTCTACAATAAGAGCATTCTCCGGCTCTCTTGAGCCTCCATTGTAAGATAGTATTCGAGACCGCTGCCGGAATTACCAACGCCATAACTAACTCCGACATCTTAGTTTTAATAACAATTGTTGTGTCTTCAATATATATACGAGTTTACGTCTTCGCATAATCGCCGACGTAAACGCAGGCACTTTGCTCCTCCGACAACGTTATTATACCGTATATTTAATTATTACAGCCACCGTCTAATGACTAATTGTCAAAACATCTGCAAGCAACGTTAGCTTAAAACAAACTATTAAATTTCGAGCTTATATCACCCACGCTTAACGCACGTTCGAGAAATTGATGGGCCGCACAATGTTCGTGGGATGAACTGCTTTCTCATATCCGCTGAAAACGCCGCTGCGTCTTCGAGGGTGGAAAGTGAAAAAACGACGTTCGACGAAAAATTAAAATCACAAATCGATTCACTTATTTTGTTACATTTAAACAACCACCATCCAAGAAATTAGACTTCAAACAACACATTATACAGTTTATTATAAAATACACCCGATGCAAAACAAAAAGTGCATGATGTATGCATAACAAACGTCAATTCCAATCATCCAACTTGACTTACATTTATTATTCCATTTCTTCAATGTTTCTCTATCAGGCTTTGCACTACAAACAACATAATTTGTATCCTATTCCAAGTTACTTAATATGTAACTTGTAAAATAACACAAGTCAAACGCATGCTCGAAAATGTATTCTACCGGGTGGTCAAGAAGGACTGTTTAAGTTGGCAGTACAATTAAGAAAATTTTTTAATTCAGTTATTTATAACACTGCAACTGGATATGTTTTGTTGGTTTATTTGACAAATATCTGATATAGGTATAGCATTAACAACGACAAGCCACCAACAACCGGAAGTTACTCCTGTTATACGATTTAAAATACGATCCACTGTTACCAACTTAAACAGTCCTTCTTGATCACCCCGTAGTTTCTAAGAGCACCTCAGCTAATAGTGTTAAAAAATAAAAATTTATTTGGCTAACATTTTGGCTTTTATCGATTCAAACAACTTCAGTAAAACCGAAAGTGTAGAGTAAGTCTGCGTGTGACGTTACGAATGCTAATGGTGTAAAAACGTACCCAGCCACGAATCTTCGAAGATGTTATAAATGACATTGATCAATTAAGTATGAACACATACCTATTTGAAAGATATGAATGGACAAACTCCTTGATTATCTGTTACTGAAGAAATGTTACTCTGTTATGATGTTTGCTCTTTCTCAATGTATCGACATCAACAATAAAGAATATCAATAATGAATAAGGTCTTTAAAGGTTGCAGTGAAACTTCCAGCAATTATAAACAAAATTTGCTCTTTTGTTTTCGAATTTCACCAGTAATTTAATAGGATTCTCATAATATAATCTATTAAGAGCCGTTTTGATTTCCGGAAATTATTTCGACCTGTCGAGTTCTTTTTGCGTATGAATCACCACGAATGCCAGTGAGTGGTGATTACGCTAAAAGAACGAGACAGGGAGAAATAATCATTTCTGGAAATCAAAACGGCTCGAAATAGATTCAGCTAGAAAATCGCATAAATAATAGCTATTTATGCACCAAAGGCCTTACAACGATGATTACGCCCGGAGAACGATGAATTCAACTCGAGGGCTTTAGCCCGAAAGATGGATATCCTTCGATGGGCGTAATCATTCGGTGACGCCGTGGTGCATACAAGATTTTATTTTTCACTACGTGTTCTTTTAGAAAAATGGCATCTTTGCAATTATGAATTGATGAGGGCGTTATGAATTCATTACGCCCGCTTATTCTTATTACCCCCTGTATTATGCCCCGGTTGTTATGGACATGTTTACGTATTTCGTATCCTAGGAGTTATCATGCAATTACACTAAAGTAAAAAATAAAATTATTTATAAGTGTGTATTGATGAATGAATGGTCGCGTGATATGATTTCCGAAAATCTCTCTAGAGTGATTTCCGGAAATCAGTGTGTTGTGTGATGTCCATGGTGATTTCCACTAAATGATCGTCTTATTGGTTGCTAAAGTAAAAATTACAAAGTTTGATTGGTTATAATTTTATGAATGCGATTTTCTTATAATCTAGGGAAGAAAGTGTTTTTAAATGTGCCAGGTTTGGGCCATAAGCAGGTCAGGTCAGGTCAGGTCTCCAACGTCCTCCAATGTCCTATTTGTTGTGCAGCACGAGATAAAACGGAGTTGTGGTACAAAACGACGTTAAAATAGTAGGAACTATCATTAGCTATGTAATGATATAATGATGATGTAATGATATTCCAAAGCAACACTTGCAACTCATCTAGATTTTGAAAAAAAAGCAATCGTCCTTTTCTCTTCTAAATTGTTTTAACTTTGACAGGATTGGAGTCTGTGGAAAACACTCGGAATATCGACCGCATTTCAGATTCAGGTTCAAATGTTTATATTTAGGTTTCGCTATCTGTTATGATGTTTAAGACTGCTTTAGACGTATATATGTATAGCTTCCCTGTATCGTACTTTGAACCATTGTTGCGTTTGAACATTGGAGTCATGAAAGGCCGAGCGACAATTTATTGATTTTCCTGAGATTATTACATGCAGTTATATCAATATCCGCGGTACTTACAATGGTTCCATCATTTCGTATAATCTTCTGTAGCAGCATAAATCATCCATAACAAGGAAAATTACTTACCGTACTGTCGGAACCTATATTTTGTAGTCCATTCCACATTATAAACTGTCACGAAAAATTTGCTGCTGTGGGTACCAAAGTGCCCATCATAGTCATCATAGAGTTTTAGTCAAAAACGAAAATAAAGCTGATTTTCACTGAGGAAATACTTTGGAATGGACTAGAAAATATAAGAAATTCTTTTCAAATTTAATTTCAGTATACCAATTGTGAGTAGCTCGTCCAATGGTGGTTCATTGCCAAAAACGTATGTATCAAAGTCTGTCAACGTGAGTTAATTTTTAAATTACAACAACAAAATGGCTTCTTTATAATTAAATCCATTTTGATCATGCAATAATACAGTTACTGTTAGCAAATTATGACCATTAATCTACAAGAAACAAAGTATGGACACGTGGTGTACAAGAACAGAAAGCGTATCTTGTTACCAAAGTAACAACAGCAGTAGACATGAAGTTTTCGGCGATTACAAAAACCCCAAAAATTTGAAATCATTAAACTTCTGCTGAAAATTAGAAAATCACTTATGTTTACTTCATAATGGTTTATTAAAAAAGATTCTTCAAAAAATGTCTTTAAAGTTGAGAGTTCTTTATACCAAAAATTGTTGGATTTACGAGTGTTCATTTAAATTTATCCTC
Organism: Tenebrio molitor; assembly: GCF_963966145.1. Lineage (NCBI taxonomy): Eukaryota > Metazoa > Arthropoda > Insecta > Coleoptera > Tenebrionidae > Tenebrio > Tenebrio molitor. The sequence continues at coordinate 24,749,968 of NC_091050.1, read as the reverse complement.
AAATGTGGCCTTGAAGTGTCGATTGTGAACCACTCGCCCGTCTTCAGAGTAAAAAAACAAACAACGCAACTTTCAGGATAAATTTAAATGAACACCCGATTCAAAAGTTACCCAAAATGGTTTAGTTAAGGGAAATTATTATTGTCTTCAAAAGAATTGTTTAAGAACATAACATGAAGTCGTAGATTAATTATACAGTGAGTTTTTTTTAAGACTGGCGATAGGGTTTTACATGCTAATTTTTCAACCCCCTGTTAACTTTTGTTCCGACGAAAATATTTAAACCATTTTTGGAACAAAGTTGGAAAATTTTTTAAACTATCGGATAGATTACAATTCAATATCCCAAACTGTGGAAAAAGTTGTGAAAAAAATATTTTTAGCGCGCCGAAAGCGTCCAAAAGTGGAGATCGTCAGGTGGTGCTGGTTGAGCCGACAATGGCGCTAATCTGGCGGCCGCTCGACGTACTATTATTTCGGTGCCCTAAAAAAATTTTTTTACAACTTTTTCGACAGCTCGGGATATTAAATTGTAATCTATCGGATAGTTTAAAAAATCTTCCAACTTTGTTCCAAAAATGGTGTGAATATTTTTATCGGAACAAAAGTTAACAGGGTGTTACAAATGTTGAAAAATGGATTAATTAGACATAAGTTCCTTTTTTTGTTTTGTTAGGACCGTGGTAGTTTTCATTTATGCGAAACGAGGGCAAATGTCCATTAGTCACACTTGCTGACAGATCTAAGACAGCCCTCTGCGTTTCCCATGTGTGTTAGAAATAGTTGACATGTTTTATGGTTATTGTGTAAATTTGCTAGGACTGATATGACCGTTGTGGTCTTTTGCGGGTGCATGTGGTTTGTGCATTTAGTGTGGGCGTTGAGTGAGTGAGGTGATAGATAGATGCCAGATGTAAGAAAGGGGATGTATAAATGAGATTTTACTTAGTTTTTAGACACTCTTGTTTTGACCTAAGATCTGGTAACTTGTACTGATTTGCAAGAGTCCTTAATATAGTAAATTATTAAGAGGTCTGAGTTTTGTTTTTGAATCCTGACAAATTGAGTGTTAGATTGTAACAAGGGAGTTGAAAAATTAGCATGTAAAACCCTATGGCCAGTCTTAAAAAAACTCACTGTATATTTTGAGATATACAACGAAATTTCTAATAATCAGGAAAGAAATATTGATGGTTTCTTCTTTAACGTACATAATATTTTGCTTAGGCAATGGCAAGAAATAAACTAGGAAGAAGTGTGATACATCATATATACTCCGTACGGTGATAGATTGCACGTTTTTAAATTCAAGTTCCAAAACATAAAGCAGTGAAAAATACTAAACTCTCCATCTCAATTGTTTCACGTTATGTAGAAAACCGTTGTATCCCTGCAGATTAATTCCCGCCAAACCAGTTTCTGTGTCTGTCTTCTGTCAAAAAACGTGCAATCTATCAGAGGACGGAGTGTAGTTGAGTGGATGGTCAAATAAACGAGGATTCCTTTTTCAGATGTTGTCTCTTAATTAATTAATATGGTCTTAGCTTCAGATGACCTCATTATACAAGGCGACTAATTAACAAAAATACCTTCCAAGTTTGAAATATAGAATTAAATCGAATTCGATTATTTATATTTTTGAACAGTATATTCTGCATGGAGTTGCAATTGTCAGAATGTTTATAAGTTGCAATCAAACGATTGATAACAGAAAGACATTTTTTAGAATTCTTCATGTGATCAATCTTGATGAAAAACTAAAATAAATACTTTTTACATATTCAGGTCGCTCTAATATTTCACGTCGTCTCTTTATAAATAATTTACCTCGTTAGTTCCCATTATAAATTTACATACAAATATGTTAATTTTAGCGTACCACAATAGGTTTAGAGTTTTAGTAAACAATTTGTAAAGGCAAATATTTCCCATGTTCATTTATTATTCTGTCAAACAAGCTGAATTAGTATCAACAAAAAAGAACGGTAACTAATTTGTGAACGGAGTATCAGTTTAGGAAAAAAGGACATACAAATGTTTAAATATAAATGAAATTAACCATTTCCAAAACAAACATTTAGAGTTCAGGAAGGGAGCGCTCACAATGTGGGCGATCAAAATGTAAACAAAAAACCTATAAAAAAAATATGTGTACGTACAATTTACACACACATGGGTAATTTCTTGCTAGCATTTGTACGCGATTTAGGTATCAAAGTTAAAAGAATTCAATTAGTACCATCCCAAACGATCCACAGCACAAGACTGAAAATGAAATAGACTTTGCTTTGAAAAAAAAAATCAACAAGAAATCGTGAAAAGGGTCGGGATGTTCAATTCAATCCCCTCCGGAACGAATTAGACAAACTCGTGTACGGTGATTTGAAACAAATTCGCAATCTGATAAATGTCGAAACGCGTAACAGCTTCGCTTAACAAGAGCAATTTTAACTGGTAACACGGAACCAAATCTTCACTGCCATATTAAAAGAAAATTCCAATACCTGCAGCCTCGCCTGCAGCTTTAACTTTTATCCTAAATTAATTCGACTAACCAAGAAGAGCGGGAAAAGTTTTGCAAAACTATTACAATTTGCAGGTGCTGACTGAAAGAGAATTGTTAAGTCGGTTTCTTGTAATATTATTAATTATGTTACACTAAAAGGGAGTTTCCGTGACTGACTGTCGTTCATTACAAAAACGGGAATTAGTTAAGTTTAATAAAAGATTCAACCCCAAATATGATTTAACATTAGCTTAATGGATTTTACCTTCCTTGTTTATTTTATTCACCATATATCTGCAGTCATTTACAATTTCGCTTGCCAAAATATATAAATGTTTCATATTTTATGCTACGACGTTATAAGTATATGTATTAAAAAATATCGAAACAGGATACAGAGAAGAGAAATGATACAGTTACAATAAAATGAAATTGATACAGATAATTCAAACAAAATTATAATATAATATAATTATAAAAATGATAACACGGAAAATAATCTACTCCAAAGATAGCTGGTTAGAACAGATACTAATCGATTCGTTCTAAGAGACAAAGGGTCATTTATAATTCAAAATGAGATATAAACGTAACTGCATAAAATCAATGAAGATTTTCATTGGCAGGTAATATATTACTGAATTTACACAACTTAGGATTGGCTTTAAGGAAGAAACAAAAGGAAATATTCATACAGAAACAGGATTTGTATTCAAGACTACGTCATCAGTAGCGGAATCAAGAAAAAATACAAATATTTAATTACGGGCATGTTTTAAAAAAGTACCTACGCAATCATTATTGTAAGTATGTATGTAGTACCCACACTGTACCAATTTAACAAATAAAAGAATAGCAGTAAATCAGCTTGTCATTGTCACTGGAGATAAAATAAAAATGTCGTATGTTTTGATGTTGCTGTGTCAAGCTCAAATCATTTAATTGACGCTTCCAAATATTTTAAGTTTTCGCTGGCACTGAATAAAAATCAACGAAATTTTCAAATGTTTCAATTCTAGGTGTGAGTACATATATTGTTTAGAAGTAGAGTAAAGCAAAGCAGTTTACTTATTCTTTAATATTTTTATGGAGCCTTTCGACATACTATTTGATAAAGTGTTCTAAAATATAAATTGGATTAGATGGTTAAAGGCAAAGTGATAAAGCATTTACAATTAAGAATGAGGAAGCCTTGTTGGGTGTAATATCAATTTCGTTAAGTGTATTTATATGGAGAAAAATTTGTTTTTTCCAAGCGGTTCGGCACGTGAACGCTATTATAAAAATTAAAATCCAGGCCAGGTAGACCAGCGAGTTACTTTCACACATTTACGAGTTTTACTTTAAAGCCGGCAATAAAAGGGAATGACTAACAAAAACTTTTTCGATTTCAAATATTGTAAATTTGCACGCGATATCAAGTCACGCATCTCGCAGGATGATATCCGATGTGAAAATGACTTTGCTGTGTAATGATGCAGACGGGATTTCCTAAAAATAACTTTCGCATACTTCACAAAAATCATATCACACAAGCGCACCTGAAACCCACGGCCACGTCAAATTAAATCAAATGGCTTATATGATGGCAAGCATTAATCATCTCGACGAAAACGTCGAAATACGACCCTAGTCCATCATTCGGCCTAACCGACAACTTCATTAACACCCCTAAAAATGTTTAATTTAAACTTTTCGACATGATGATGATGGAAGTGACGCAATGCGTCAGCTTAACATCACCTCCGACACATTATGGAGACATACGGGCCAATCTACGGAATCGAGGGGGCTTCCGTGTTATTGAGTTGACACTTGAGCTGGTGGTTGTTGAACACTGAATTTGTTATAGGAATGCGTGCCAGGAATTTTTGTATTTTTCTAGTTCTAGGAACGCTGTCTTCACTCGGAAGATTTAAGAAGTTGATAAACTACGATTTACTTGCAAAATTGTTTGAAACAAAAAAATAAGTGACGGAAATTTGCAGTAAAAGTGTACTAGGTATGAGTAATATTCTTGCAACCAAAGGAGATGATCAAAATTTTGATTCGATCAAAAGTATAAAATGTATTAAAAGTTACTAGGTGAGAAAAATCGCTTCCTATTATAAGAAATATCAGAAGTCTACAGACACAATTTATGCCGTAGAAAAAGAATTCCATTAAAAATAGGCAAAATTATGACTCTGGACGACTTATAATCGCAGCGAATCTAAATAATTACATCCCTGGAATGTGTTATGACCGAATAGAAGCATTTTCAAAATTCAATAAAAAAGATGTTGGTTCTGCTCACTGATGCTGTGTCGACTAGACGAGATATTTTGGAAAGAAAATCTCACTAAACATCCAACTGACCACAGAACAGAGCCAGTGAAAAATTCTAGACTTGTACATGTAAATTAAGCTGTTCCAAACGACCATACTCGTACTTTATTAACAACAAAAATTCTCTTGAATGCATCTGAAGAACAATCGCTTGGAAAGTTGTTGTGAATAGTGACCCTAAAACATTGTTAAGGACATGAGGAAGATCCTCTGGTTAATTAGAGTCACTGGCGTACATACATGCGGTTTTCAAGATTCAAATCAAGTCGATTTTGTTTATTTTTTTGAAGTTTTATATTTTAGCATTAATTTCCTGCATACTTAACCAGAGAAAGCACACGGATCTTTCTTGCAGGATTTAAAGACCATCCGTAATGCTCAAAATGAGGTAGAATGATGAGAATTTTAAACAAAACTTTCTTTTCGAATACATCGACCCCCAAAAATTTAGTGATGTGAAACATAGGAATACTTTCTTAATTTAACTGTTATTTTCTACTTTTTATTAATCAAAGGTATAACAATAAGTTATGATTTAGATCCTACCAACAGAGGTATGAAAGGGTTTATTTTGTAAAAGCATCTTTAAATTTACTTTCGATACTTTACTTGGGAACCTAACAATTGATAGGATGTCTAGCACACAACAAATTCTTCCATATTTTGACGATTTTTTCCTCGACGGAAAAATTATCATAAAATATGATGCTATAATGTCTTTAACATTACTAAAATTCTCCTTGAATTCATATCCACTTGTACTAAAACATATGCGGTGAGGTTAACACCACGGCTGATGAGAAAACTTTTTGATCGTGTAGTAAAAATATTAATAAAAAACAAGTTAGACCCAAAAAAATTATATTCAGGTTTTATGTAGAAATACACTATTATCGTAAAGGAAAAACTAGCATACCTATATTCTACATAAATTTGTAGACGAATTGCTAAAATTCGTTGATCAAAACTACTAGCCACAAATTGCAAGCAATGTCATTTATTTTGATAAATTGTAAGGTCGTGAAAGTAATTAGCATCTTATTGTTTTTATCATTACTAACACTGACACTGACTAACAGCAATATAGATGACATTGTCAGCTATAATGTAACAAGTGGTACGATAATGTTCGAGTGAAGGCGACTTGCAGATTCCTGGTGCTCCGGTTTCACGAGTCATATTATTGATCATGAATCATACTACGAGTTTACTTGATGAAATGAACAAATCAAAAACCTTTTAATCCATAAACAGACCTCACTGGCTTGGTTTTTTGATGACACTATTTTTTGGTAAGGGATTAGTAATGATTGCTTCTTGACATTCAGCAAAGTATCCCCAGCGATTAGTACACCTTCTTTCAGCTTACAGCGCAGTCTGAAGAAATATTTTCAGCTGTTGTGATATTCCATATTTCGGCCAATTAAAATCGTTGAAAAGGGATCATATGACACATGTATCCAGTATGTGGAAGTAAAACCAGTTAATTGCAGTTTATTTTACAATGGAAACATAGCGCGCTAAATGTAAAGTTTAAAAAATCACCCGATATTGTACACTGCTACAGGTAATCAATGATTTCAGACGGTGATGGAAATTGCTTAGACACTAGTTGTAAATAAACTAAGAACATCTATTTATTGCATTGTACAAAGTTTTATTATAAATCACTGCCACTGGAAGAATAAAATAAGTTTAGTTTTCTCTTTTGGCGATGCTGGCTTAGAATTACCACTGAATCTCAAACTCCTATAAACTTTCATCTTGTTCAACATAATAAACTAGGCAAAAATGAATAGGGAATTCCACAATTTTTCTTGGAAAGCAAAATAATTGTCCCAATCCTCCCACGTATTCTTAAACACAAGATAAATTTAAAATGTTACAAGTACTTGAAACATTACATTTAATGTGTAGATTAATATATTTGTAACACATTTCATTACAAATTTTAAACGGTATTTATAAAAAATTCAAAAAAGGAAAAATTCCCTATTCATTTTTGCCTAGTTTACTTATTATAATGATTAGCGATTGGAACATCAGAGAAATGTTAAGTTCTTGTGTTTACAGCAAGTGAACCATCATTCACAACTCTATTGCTATTGAATCGTACCCTAGTAGTTCAACCAAACAACAATTCACTGTGAGATACACGTTCCTCCCTTTAATTAAAATCACACTGTAGTTATTGGAATTTTGCCACAAAAATCTGTTTTTACCCATGGTAAAATTTTGCATAAATCGTAAATTACAATCATTTAAATATGTTAATATGTACATTAAGCCAAACAAACCATTTCTATGAATAAACGCTGCTCTGTAACATGTATTGATAAACTCTTCAAGCTTCCAGTAGATTTATGTTTCATCGCATAAATGTCGTGGTGTTGATGTGGCTGACGTTTAGTGTTAATTGTGAATAGGAGTACTGCCAGCATTAGAGGTAAGTATTCAGTTATCCATTACGAATAAGCAACGACAGACACCATAAATCCGCATTCACTCCATTGCATTGTGGTTTGTGGTTAAAAGAGGTTTAGGAAAAAGCTACAATAGCACATTCATACAGGATGCGTATTTGAAATAAACAAGCGGAAGTCATAAGATAATTCACTGTAAAAAAATATATCTATTTGGAATAAAAAGTAAAATATTTTCCTATAAATTCTACAGTTACCTCGAATTAATAATTTGAGATTTCCGTTGAACTTCGAACTTCAGAAAAATCTCAGTAAATTTCATAAAAAAATATAGTAGCTGCAGCTGCAACACTTTGTTATTACCTAATAGTGCACTTGCTCAAAACTGCAGAGGGATTTTTTGTCGCAGTAGTTTATCGTGTTAAGTGTTTTTAACGTGTCACTTCCGCCATATCAAGACAAAGCATAACAGTATCACACCAGAAAATTTCATTTGGAGAAAAGCTTTCATCAAAGTTTGTATTTGCTCTCGGAGATACTCCCATTCAAGCACTGAATTCGTAACACCATGATAAAAGATTTTGTTTTTGCATCGATTTTATTACATTATCAAAGCAACCCAAAGTTGTTTTATGTGAAACGAAATAAATGAAGTAGAAACAAAACACAATAACATCGGAGTCTGCTGTAAATTGAATTATTTATTAAAAGCTTGTGGTATTTTCGCTTATAATATCCCGATGCATAGATTCTATCCGAAAATTTTTCTGAGTGCATTGCTGACTAAGGGGGAGATTCACGAAACTTCGCAAACTTGTAAATCGTTAACGAAACGGCAAATAAAATACTTCAACAGTGTCATGGTTTTGAATTTGCAACGCCTTATCGAGTCTTACCGAATTTCGTGAATGACCCCCAAAGTCTTCGACGCGGGCAATTACTTTGTCAGCAATGCACGAAATAGTTATTTACATTACAAATGCGGTAGACTACATTTTACAGCGCGAGGTTTTTACATTGCAACACGACCGCGCAGCGGGAGTGTTTTAACAAAAACTGCGCGATGTACAATGCCTATCGCATTAGTAACGAATTAATCTTTTTGGCCGACGACTCGTTTTCTCAAATTTGAAATTTGTTGTAACCAATAATTTTGCAAAACCTGTCAAAGACTGACATTTGATCAATGAAATACCAGAAAGTTATTTATTATACTGATAACTGACATGCTTACGATTTATACCACCAGATGGCGCCATCAGACTTCACAATTTTTCACAAGAAAACAATTAAACTATGTTCATTTTCGATAACTGAACGGATCAATGGTAGCGGTATCTTGTCTTAGTATAAATGGGCTTTATTTATGATAAGCTAACAGATTTTTTGGAGGTCCCTGAAAGCTTAAAATTTTCGTGGTATTTTACACACTCCGTGCGGTAAAATGACAGATGAAACTCTATAAGTCTGTATCGTAATGATCCTGATATTGACATATTCCATGTGCAGTTATTTAGAAGAGCAATTAAGATGAAAATTATGTCAAAATTTACAGTTTAATGCACACCATATACTATTAATTGATTTTTGAATTTTTTTTTTGTTACAGTTAACAATATAATATGTACACTTCTATTCAGAAAAAAAGCGTACAAGTAGTGAGCACAATTTTGGCTAGATTGCCATATCGTAAACTTATCTTTTAATTGTTGTTACTTAGAAACCTGTAACAAAACCCGTGATGATGATCTTCAAAGATTTTAATGTGTATAAATGTTTTGCCTTATTTATTAAGCAAGTATTACCAATTACTACAAACACAATTCAAACTTTTATTCACAAATTTATGGAAAAAGGCAACTCTCAACAATCTAACAATTTAAAAATTTGACATACATACAAAATGTCAGTAATACGTATTCTTGGAAACGACTAATTAATTTTATCCCCATTTACAGTAGCTCTCAATACGTGTACGCTTTTTTTTGAATAGAAGTGTACCTACTGTCTATTATAGACAAATATTGTCTATTGGAATAAAGTTAGGCAGAATATAGCCTAAGGGAGTCCGTTTCGGCTCAGGGGCGCGAGGGTCGCGGGTTCGATTCCGACCCAGGGCGAAATTAAAAAAAAAAGGCTGTATTCTGTCTCGTGATTCGGAAGTCACGTTAAGCCATTGGTCCCGGTCAATTGAGTTGGTCATCATACCCCTCATAGATTTGTAAGACAAGTCCCAGACTGCGTAACAAATATTTGTTGTTAAAATAGCAATTTTGACATAATGATATGATCTGAGCAATGAAAGTATGTATTAAGACAGGTCCAAATTAGCGTTCAGCGTAAAGTTGAAGTGGTTAATCATTTTCTAAGGATAATTTTATTATAATCACTATTTATCAAATAATAAAACGTTACAAAGAAGGAAAACGTGCCGAAAACTTACCAAAAAGCAGATCACCAAGGAAGTTGGATAGAAAAAAATCAAAAAATTAGTTACTTTATAGGAACATTAGATGTAGCATCTGAGCAAGAGAATTGAATTAAATCAGCAAAATTCAGTGAGAGAAAAATTTGACAAGTTCTCAAAGTGTCGATTTTTGATCCTGGACCTTGAAAAGTACTTTATCTTTCAGAATACAGGTATTCCGTTCAATGCTTGATGTTATACAAAAGATAAGACCTTAGCTTCAATGAAATCCAGATTGTGGAAAAAACAACATTCTCGATTTTGATAGGGATTTAAAAAAATTATGCTCCTTATATTGACAAATTTGTGACGCTGGAATCATTATTGCAGTTTACGTTTTCAAGTGTTGACTAAAACTCAAAAAGTTCATCGATAATAATAAAACTGATAATATTTTGTTTTGATCCAACATAGCAATTTTCCGTAATGTAAAATAACTGACTAGTTGGTTAATCCATTTCTCCATAAAGAAGTTTCCAAACCTCGTCTGATTAAGGAATCTGGAGTAGATTTCGATTATAAAGTGTATAAGGCAGGGTAGGAAACAGCAAGTGAGAACCAGCTGAAACGCAGAATAAAGAACAAATTTAAAGAGGTTTAAACAACCATTATATCTCAAGATTTTGAATAATCTTTTTTGGTGTGATTTTTCAATATCTATCAACTAGTTTTTCAGAATTAGTATCAATATGTAAAAATAAAAATCTGTATACTCATATAAAACTTCTAAAAAAGTAAAATGTATATAATCTATTTCGATCTCTATTTCAGTGTACAACACTTTCACAAAAGAAATAGGAAGTAACGTGATTTTATTAATATAAATGAGAATATGTTGGCGGGTTTTCAGTTACACTGCAATATTTTAATTGAGAAAAAATACTTCGAACGGGTCGACAAGATAAACCTTCAGATTTATCATGACGTCCGTCGGCTGTAAAAACCGGGCGTCGAGAAAAGTTCCGCAAATTAAAAAAAATCTAGGAAACCTTAAGCGCACTCCAGAGAATACCGAATTGGATACTGAATCGTGTAAAAGTTCTAGTAGTTAATTTGTATTAGTTCGAGTGAAAAATGTGCAATTTAACGTGAGGTGATGTCGGTGAATAAATAAATGAATTAATCGAAGACGGTGCGTGATACAGATGCGTGTGCAACGTTTCCATGTCGGAGTTGTCAGAAAATTTACTACGGCGAAAACACGCCGAAAATTCGGAAAGTTTCGCGTCGATCCTGGATAGATAAAGTAAAGTAATTTGTCAAAATCAACGTAAACATAATTGTCGCAATAAATAATACACGGTTCGACGTGACACATAACTAGGTTTGCTCATCAGCATATTGAAGTCGAACTCAATCATCCTTTATTGGAAGTTCTGGGGCCCTTTTGGTTCTGTTTTAATCACGTAACCGGTATGGGACGTGTTTACCTATTTGTTTGATTGCTCATGGCCTGAATGCATCTGCAACCGACCGGGTACACAACATAACATCATACGACCCTACCCTCCCCGTTCCGATTCTGCAAATACGATTCTGTAATCCCTTGCCTTATATGTACGAGTATGTATGTGTGTGTGGCTGGTACGTTGTTAGTCCAAGACTGGTTACACAATTGTGTGAAAAACTTGTACGATGTAATGCTAATCGAGTAATTGCAAGCCACATTACATATCTACTTCTTAAAAGATGGTGCTAAAAATATACTCCACAGAAAAATTAACAGCATCAGTTACGACTAGGTAATTATTCTTAATGGCTTCTTGGTATTGAATTTCTTACGGAAAATTACTGCCTTTAAAAACCGTAATATTGTTGTCGTTAACAGTATTTTACTAGTTTATTTAACTCAGTACCACAAAATTACAAATCCAACAGGATTCTACGTTTTCTCGGAAGGGCCAAACTTCTTGGTCAATCAGGCTTAAATAAATACTTGTAGCTGTAAAGGTGTTTTTTTTTTAAATTTGGTGTGGAAGTTTGCGTTGGAGAGTCGATTGAGAACTCGTGTAAAAGGCTAGATTTAAACAGCTGATCCGTGATCCGTATAGTGCATTCACAATCGACTCTTCAAAGCCAACTTCGACGCCAAATTTTAAAAAACACCCCTTATACTCCAAATGTGTATGATTCTCTTCCACAATGCATTTCGTGATAAGTGAAATCTGTTTTCTAATAACTGGATGACAAATCAATAATCATTAATACACCACAGACTAAATAGAAAATATTTGATAATTGCGAACTCGGTAGACTAAACGAATTAAGTGAAATTTGGAGTTTTAAAATACGAATGTCGGGAATATGTAACGTACCTACTCGTAGATTGAAATCAAATCTGATCTTGTTCCTCCATTAAACTGCAAGTTCTGATTGGGAAAGAATTTTATTGAAATAAATATTTATTTATTTAGCCTACCATCTCATAAAAGTCATATCTCAAACTTCTGTTTTGTTTTAAATTCTTAATTTTTATTTGTAAAACCTGAGATTCACAATTTGATAAAATGTTAACGACTTCTACAGGAGTTCACTTTTATTATGACAGAATAAGAAACTTTGTGCGTCTCCTAGTTTTTCACACACTTCACCCATATCTTTGATACTTGACGTATAAATTTCCAATTCTTCCACAATATTTTCTGAAGATAAAAAAAAATAATATGACAGAACATGTAATAAGTATTGCGTTTAGAATTGTTTTCCATAGTATACGTGATTTTTTTCGAACAAAAAATTTCCAATAATGCTATTTTATTTGTTTATTTATTCTAACATGTGGCATATCGTTGGATTCAGAAAAATAATCTCTTTCAAAATCAGAATAAAAAAATATACCAAGCTATTTGAAAAAACAAAGTTGACTATTATCTGACCTTGAATGACTTTTTGAAAAAAAATTTATCTACATCGTGCCTATAGTGTTTTAAAAATGATTTATTCCAGTTTTTGTTTTATTTAAATCGAGCCATAAATAACGGAGATATGGCTTGCGGCGTTTTTTAGGACGCACCTGTATACAGTTGGTCCAAAAAGTCTGGAAACACCCCAATAAAATAGAAACGAATGATTTTGGAGAAAAACGCAAAAACAGGTGAAGTAGCGTTTTCAAAAAGCGTTCTGTTGATGGTATCTGTTTGCTGTTTTGATGAGTTATGATGTCATCAGAGGTTTTTTTAAATGACAACGTTTTATTTTTACTACCGTTTTTAATATTGGGTGATTCAAAATGATTGTGGCCAAATATGTCAACTATGTACGAAAATTTATGTGGCAACTGTGTGGGTAGGGTAGAGTTGATATTTCATTGACAGTTCATAGTCGCGCAATTTTGAAAACTGTCAAATGAATGTGTAATGATATCAAAAAAATCAAATGCACGCTTATGAAATGTCATACAAATGAGAACTCTACCTCATCCACACAGTTGCCACATAAATTTTCGTACATAGTTGCCATAATTGGCCACAATCATTTTGAATCACCCAATAGATCTTTTAATTGTCTACCCGACGGTCAAAAAATTTTCAATTTATATAAGAAATTTCCTGAAAAAAACTAATTTTTTTAATAACATAATAACTTTTTTGGTTCGACATTGTCAGAATTTGAGAATTTTCTCCTATGTGAACGGATTTTGATAAATGTCACAACTTGTCAAAACGAAACGTCAAGCTAAATTTAAAGATTTTAAACGATTTGGAGCTTTTAAGGGGCTCGTCGAACCAAAAAACGTTGTATTCAACTCGTTCGTGTGTAAATTGGGCCTTTTTTGGCACTCGTGGGCCTTTAAAACGCGAGTGAAACGAGCGTTTTAAAATGGCCCACACGTGCCAAAAAAGGCCCAATTTACACACAAACTCGTCAAATAAACTACTATTTTATTATACCTGAATCAGAATCCCTATTTTTGCCACTAAAATGCGTGCGAAAAAGGGCCCTTAAAACACTAAAGCTTTAAGGTCGCTTAGGTAATAACAAATTCACCTACATTTTGAACAATGATAGATAGACATTTATACACAATTTATGATAGCAACGAAACAACAATTGACCATTTCTATATCAACGATTAATGACACAGATTACTTCGGAAAAGGCATTTCAATTTGCCTTTTTTTTTGTTATAATTTTCAGATTTTAGTGCAGGTATAATAAAAAAAATAGCGTCGTGCTCTTAAACTCGTCGCGCGTGCATTAAAGGCTTCCTTATAAACTTGGATCATAATATACTATTTCAAGGTCATCGAAAAGACCGAACAGACACTATCAGCAGAAAGCTTTTTTAAAACTAATTTTAACACTAATTGATTCGTCTTTGGATTTTTTTCAAAAATTATGCGTTACGTTTTCATGTGGGTGTTTCCAGACATTTTGAACACACTGTATATGAAAAAATATAAAATAAAATGGGAATTTCAGTGAAAATAGTATGTCGGTCGGCGCGACATAGCGAATTACTTTTCCTCCGAGTTTTTAATTAAGCAATAACCGAGGTAGATGTAGTCAAAACCCCACCATATCACCATAATTAACTCGTTGTTTACCAACTTGGAAAACAAACAATGCGGGTTTATTAAAATGCTTACCTTTTTAAGATCTTTGTTGGGCTCTCCGTCGTCCGCTTTTCGCTTTTCTGTTCCTGTCAATTTGCCCTTGTCCTTTTCACCTCCGCATATCTGCAAAACCAAGAAACATAATTAAGAACGTTTAATTGCCAACAGGAAACGAAAATCCTGAAAGCTTCTCTTCACAAAAGAACGTTTACACTTTGAAGCTTAATTTACACCCGCATAAAATTTAATGAACTCGACAAACTCGAATGAAATGGTATTGTTATTGAAGGAGTTGTGGTGATTTCGCTTTAATTCGCAACAACAATCATTTAGTGTGACTTCCAACTAAATCAAGATAGGATCCTCTGTCCAGAATATAAACTACTGCTTCAAAGGAAATTTGTAGCGATACAAACCATGTTAAAATTGCTGCGGAGAAATATTATTTGGGTTCTATTCTAGGTTTAATCGTTTAACATCTACAAATATTAAATGTTCCTACAAAGATAAAATTTTCTCTGTACAAAATGATGTATTCCATTGTTAAATTAAAATTTGGGGTTACTGTCAACGAAACGTAGGGGGAGAAGATAAAGGAGGAAAAATAGTAAGAGTACTTGCTCCCGTACATGGAATGTGGTCACATTATACGAGCATGTATATGTTAAGTTGTCGGTTTATTTGTTTACATAAAAAGCTAAGTTTGCACATCTCGCATTTGTATTGTTGCTTAATTGTGCATGTCAATTCTTGACGAGAATAACTAACAAGTTGCGCTCTAGTTCAGGTGCATCTTCTTTAAGTGGAAGAGAGACTTAAGAAGTAACATCACAAACAACTTGACAAAATACGGTGGCCACGGTGTTATGAAATTAACTGAAAACCTTTACTTCAACAAAACCGCTGCGCTTTCTCGTTTAGTTCTTATTGAAAAAATAATCGTCTGAAAATGGTGTTCTCCTGCGAGCAGCTGTTAGAACTGGTGTAATTGTGGTGTTATTTGCCGTTTTCAGCAGTGTATTTTGTTTACTGCCATAATCCACTTAAATCTGTTGATCGCATTCGTTTCAGAACACACAAACCCATTTCGACGATTCCTCTTTGCGGAAACTTCCCACCAGCTTATCAGGCGCCTGATATAATCGCGAATACCACACCAGGATTCATTACATCAACAATTTATCTCGCGGAAGAAAAACACTCAAAATAAAGAAAAACAAGCTCCGTTATTAACATAAGCACCCCGGAAACGATGTGAGTAAGCTTCGGGGAGTAGACTCCGCTCTAATTCCAACAGAATAAGAACAGCAATTTAACAAGTTTTAACAATAACTGTTTGACATAACAGTTACGCTTTAACTAAAATTTATATTGAGCTATTATCAGACGCGAACCTAACTGTGTTAACAAAGTTCATGAATTTGTTCGAGGGCAGAAAGGGTTAGCCCAACTTTCAAACATTGCAAGACTGATAACCTCACTGTTTGCACTTTGGAACCTGATTATGACGTTAGACGCCGCATTAGCTGAAGTTAAGTGCAATAACAATTTATTTATGGGCATAATTGATGTAATTATGTTAAGCTCAAAGGCTCAAAGGTTCAGCTTCCGTTAAGAAACTGAAGAGATAGATCTGTCTGATAAGCGGTGAATTACGATTTCATTTTCTATAAGGGTACCATTTGCTACATTTCTAATATCTTACTGACCGGCTGTTCAAAAAATTATGGTCTCCATAGGCCGGATTTATTGTTTCCATTCGTTATAAGCGCTTTTAACACAAATAAGACTATCTCGGCGACTTGTAACCGCTTTGTATTAAACTCTAAAACTGGACAACCATAAAACAATACTCAAAGCAAGTTATACACTAGAACCCATGCTTTTGATGCAAAACACTTACTTAATAATGGATTCAAACTAGGCGCACTTGTCCGTGAACAGGGTACATAAACAGCTCGTTTTGACAAAAATAATTTATGAGAGGCTAATTCCTCACGACAGACAATTGTCCATTTAAATTTATGACGGTATCACCAACACCCTTCCGTCTATGTTTATGGCTTGTGAGTAATGTTGGCTTATACTTGAAAGACAACGGCTGCTATTATTCACGAAATCCAAGATATCTGCCAGCAAAAGGATTACAATAATAATCGATTGTGCCACTCTGTCAATCAACCTTCATACAAATGGTACGCTTAATGATTCTGAATCACACAGAGGATGTATGCATGGCAATTATACAACGTAATGCGTAACACAGAACACGAATAATGCCACCAACAGACGAAAAAAATAACCGTACAACAACACAGAACAATTTAAAAATGTTTACAGGTATGACAATCAAATAACAATGCCCCACACGTGTCCATTAATTGTGATTGATTTTCAGCTTTATCTGCATACAGATTTGTGCCGGTTGCACGTGTCAAAATGGTGGAACTGATCAATTTGTAGAAACACCGTTGACTAATTTCTATTTAAGTTACGAAATAAAAAATATACCTCAGGTGATATACACGCGGTTTGCTGGTAAATTGCTTTGGTAAAAAAGAAAAACAATAAAGTGTCATTAAAAAGAGTCTGGTTGGACTCCATTAAAATGGAATGTGGTTTTGTGGAGCTAAAAGCCAGTTCTAAAATATTTTTATCTGTAGGGTGTTTGCAAAAAATATGCTAATTACTACCAACAAAAATTTAAGTGCTGAGACTCACACAGTAATGAGAATACCGCGCTGATTTGTAACCGAATACGAATAAATAAATATATAATTATTATTTAGGAACAACAGTCGTTATGTGTAAGATAAAAAATTGTTATTGTTAAGTTTTAACAAAAACCAGGAAATCAGGAAATGTAGGTAATTAGAATGTGCAGGTAGATCACAGAACAGCAGCATAGTGAGTCATCATCATCAATATCTGCCCATCATAATATTTTCACCAGCGGCGGCACAAAAACATAACTATGGGGGTGATTTTTGAAAAAAGAGAATATTAACAAAAGTGGTTTTTATTTGTTTTATCTTTAGTTACATATTAATGACTAACTAAATAAATATGTATGTACAGTCAAATGTATGTAATTTTCCTGTTTACCATTTCTTATATAGATACGTCTATTTTCTTATGTATAGGTAATGTTTTCTAAGCGACAGTTTATAATCAATAGTTGTCCCAACGAAGACTAATTTACCCTGAAATAAAATCTAAGAAACTGAAACGAAGTATTAAGAGTTTAGTAAAGTTATGTATATTTTGCTTCTTTCATGTACTCCTTATTATTGAAAGTGGAATATTTAGAAGGAGTGAAGATATTTAACTAACCATATGACTGTATACGGATCACGGATCAGTTGTTTAAATCTTACGTTTTTACACGGGTGGTGCGCTCTCAATCGACTCTCCAACGCCAACTTCGACGCCAGATTTAAAAAAACACCCTTTATATGAATAAGTACTGAATGATTAAAATTTAAAAAAGTTAATGCCACAAGTTTTTGTTTACTTAATTATCTGCAGCTTTTTATTGTCGTCTGCGTAATCCAATAAGATAAAATCAATTTCCGTATGTTCATAGCAAGAGGCAATGATTTTAGTGAATTTGAGAGTGGACGAATAAGAAGGACAGGAACTGTTAGAAAAACCACTGAACGTTAAGAGCAGCACCTTACACGTCTGACGGTAGGGTAGAGAGTTACCTCAACAAAAGGTATTGCAAAGGCGTGGTACGAAGCTGAAAGCAAGCACATTTTGAAGCCATTGGTTTTGCCAAGAATAAGGTCTATTGTGCTTCGTTCTCTCAGGCTACATTTAGTCTTAACTTTAACAGCAGATCCATTATACCCAAGATTCCAACGATATCACGAGCAATGAAACTCTGTGGTACCCAGTGATGAATCTAATTTTTGCTTGGGCATGTATTATAGTTGTCGGAAAACTTCGTCGTCAGAGGCAAAATTGATTATTTTCAATAGAGGCATGCAGCCGATATTGTGGGCATTGTGATTTGCGGTGTCATTTTAGTGGTGGACGATCAACTTTGATTTTTGTTCAGGGCAGTATCATCCTAGTCCACTAAGTTCTGGAAACCGTTGCTGTCATTATCTTCATGGAATTTATAATGTTGTTTTTTAACAGGATAACAGGCGTCCGCAAATTGCTTATGTTACTAGAGACCATTTAGAATAATCTCAAATTGATTTGATCCATCCACACCCTACACAACAAGAACACAGCGATTATCTTATTCGAAGCATGTCTAGCAGCGTTCTTGAATGAGTAGTATCGTGGGGTGGCTTTAAGGATTACTGATGTTACCTTATGTGTATATGAAGCTTTTCTTTTGAAACTTTTATAATATCTCTCTTATTTAAAATACAATTATTATTATTATCATTAATACATTAATTCTTTCGAATTTGTTCACGAATGCTTTTTTGTTGCGGAAATGAACACAAATTGAAGACGAGTGGCTTATTTCCGAACAACAACGAAAAGAAAGGAAAAATCTAAAGAAAATATTTCACATGTACGTGAGAGATTCTACGAGAATCTTGTACGCCTTTAAATTTCAAACCGACAATGTTGGAGTTTTCATGGTAAAAGTGATTAAATATTTGATCAATGACTTGTACGAAAATAATGGTCAGTTATTACACTGTTTTTCTTTTGATTTTCCTCTTTTGTCAATTATATTTCACTATTTCTCAAAACTATTTCCTATTTCTATTAAATGTCAACGTGACGTAAATATGAAATAGTTTAGAGAAATAGTGAAATACAATTGACAAAAGAGGAAAACCAAAAGGAAAACACTGTATGTACCAAACGTTCTATTGATGTTTATGGCAGGTGTGCGATTTTCAAATAAATTATTGTCACAGATAAGAGTATCTACTTATTTTTGAGAGCCATTAAATCATACCGGATTATAATTTTTTGGACCGGGTGTATTATGAAAAACCTTTGGTGCTATAACTTCCTTATTTTTTATCCGATTTTAATAAATGATACGTCAAACAAAATCGTTTTAGAAACACTATAGCCCGACATGCTATAATTTGTTTTTGACATTATATCTTTTGACAGACGGCAGTTAATTTTGATTTTTAAGTAGCACTGTATAAATGTTCTCTCTAAGGCACATTCGACACCTTCCACTGACGCCCATTGCGGCGTTTAATAAAAATTCTGGTGGTATTTGTTCACATAGTGCTACGATTCTTCTTACTAAATCATCCCTGTTTAATGTGACTACTTGATTTAAAAAAAATACTTACATTATTTTTTCATTTTTTCTTTTTGTTTCTATGCATGAACATGGTTGTTTACATTTTCATATACAAAATAAAAATCTCTATAAAACTGAGCAAAAAAAGTTAAGAGTGCAATTTGAAAAAAAAAGTTGACCATCATCTGTCAAAAACAGAACTCAAGAACAAATATTGGATCAATTCTAATTGTATCCCATTTAAAACGATTTTGTTTGACACATCATTTATTAAAATCGTATGAAAAATAAGGAAGTTACAGCCGGTATATTCTTTGATTTTTAGTGCTAATTCCTATGTATAGGCGCTCATAGCAATGTATTTTATAAGGTAGAGGTGATGGGTAAATATTGATTAAACTGTGTCCACAGTAATGTACTCGTATTCCTACAGTTTTGTTAGGTACGAGTATGTCATATCATAACATAATAACAGCACAATACTGAATCGCTTTCAATATTACACAGTTTAGCAAATCAGATTAATTTTATTAAGCTGATGGCAATAATAATAATTCACCATTATTTAAATGCAACATTGTCAAATGTCTCTTGTTCTTGGAATAATTATATTAAGAGAAATGAGAAAGAAATGAGACTTGAAATAAGATATTTATGCAAATAGATATGTGCGGTATATGCTTACCTACACCTCTTTGCAAGAAATAAGCACGGTGCTTTTCACGTTATGTGCTTAGAGCATATAAGTATAAGTCTCTCAACTTCAGTAAGTTTTCTTTGGGCTTTAAAAGGCGTCAACTACTTAAACCTAAAAAGATTTAATTGGATCGATCAACACTTATTGAAAATTTTCAACAAAAAATTAACAGATGTGGATGTTCACAGTACAGCAGCAACTTATGTGGTTTGTATATTTCCCAGTTCACGTGGCAAAAAAAGTTGGAAATGATCCAACAGTGTGGGGTGCTTGTGATTTCTTAAGAAAACATGTCGCTTTGCTATTGAAAAAAATCCATTACAATCTCCGAAATTTGTCATCGTCACTTCAACGCGTTAGATGTTTGTTGGTCGCGAATCAGTCGAAATAAAATCTTTGGTGTTAAATCGTTAAAAATTGAATTTTGTGTAAACTGCATTCTTCAACAGTCAGGCTAACAATTTGTTAATTTATTACCACGAATTGTGATTTTATTTTGAAAAAAAAAAAAAAACTAACTTTAGTAGGTTGACATTTACAGAAATCGTACCTAATACACAACAATGCCAAAAAATAAAAATATATGACAAATACGGTTGTAGATTTCTTTGGTGTAAAACAATCGATTTCGAAAAATTTTATGAAACAACAAGTAAGTAAGAAAGTTTCTGCGCCCTCTAATGCTGAAACTTTGTCTCTTTATATTCACTTTACGGAAGGAAAACAATTTTTATAAGTGTAACAACCTTTGTTGTGTACTTGCTTGAGTCATTAAGCGATTACAGAAAATGTCGTGCTCAAGGGAGATCCTTCTAAAAGGAACAACGCTGAGTCAGACCGCGGGGATGCTTTGCAGCTCGGAAGTGACTCCCTAGAATGTGCCTAATGTTAGGGTGCGTGGTTGCAGTGAAAATTAGGCAATTAGGAGGCTACTCTATACACAGCATGAAAACTGGAGGAATAGTAATACGGATTCTAGAATAGTAGTTCTAATTTTGTTCGGGGCAAATTAATAGAGTGAAACTCCCATCGCATTATAGTAAGTACTTCCTAAATGTTATTAAGATCATTTCATTCACCCTATACTAAATTAAATGCTGAGCTCAACGAATCCCTTGTAACGAAAATTCATTAAAAAAAAAATCGCACTGGTCTGATATGGCTTCCTGAAGAATTCCACAATGCATGTGTTATTGGCTGGGAAACGCCATGAAATTTGTGATTCTGTGGAGCCTTTGTTGACCACCTTTCACACAGGTATTTGGTTTACAATAGCCGCCTCCACTGAGCTGTAATTTCGCATGTAATAAAAATTACAACACCAATAAATCCTCAGGTGTGTCGTGAAGTCGAGATAAGAACGCTTGTATTGAACGAATGGGAAGCCAAATCAGCAATTTGATATAATTGAAATTCGATGAGTGCTCATTCGAAATGCACAAAGCATAGCTAAAGATCCAGTTCCAATTTGGAGGAAGTCAATGAGTTAAAATTTATATAAGTGTGCCAGCACCGACTGAATTACCTTTCCGGGGTCTATTTTTCTGAATAAAAAGCTTCCGGAAAGACATTACTTACATCCGAAGTTGTAGCGCGGAATGACTAAAGTTTCAACTGAAAAACAGACCTTGATGGAACATATTTATTACAAAAACAGAGGCGATCTGTCAATACGCTGATTAATTGGTGCTGGATTGAAATACGGCTGCATTTAATTGCATATTTCAGTCATGAGAAGCGAGCTATTTTGAACAAAAATAAGATTTTAAAAAATTGTGCTTCACAAAGGTAATTGAGGTTTTTTTCAACTTTGTGTATTGCTCTTTGAGCAAAAATGAAATACAGAATATAAACGCAAAACAACACAGTCTGGCGAAGTCACCTAAGACACAGTGGAGCACTAGGAAGTTCCTCTCATCTTGTAAATTAGCTCTTCAATGCACGAAGACAATTTGCTTTCTTGCGAGTTATTTGCCGACAGGAAAAGCCAAAGATTATTTATAAAGTTGAATGTAAATCGAGTCGAAGAAATGCTAGAATTAAATTAAGGTAAAGTGGCGTCGCACGCTCCGAACAGCTTTGTCTTTCGATTCAATTAAAATAAACCAAAAGAACTTTAATACAGGCGGCGAAGGTGTCCCGACTATTTTCGGATCACAAAAGCTTGGATTATACGAAGCGCACAATGTTCGAAAAAAAATCGGAACGTTTGATTCGGTGCCAGACAAAAAAAGATACATTTGTCTTTTTATAAAAATTATTACCGCATGCTAATAGAAGACCCTAATAAATATACGACATCACTGTAACGTCTTCTATATATAGGCAGAGATGCCAGGGTAGACAATAAAAGGATTCGATTTCAAGACTAAAAATAAAGCAGCCGAAGTTTTTGTTAGTTGCGGAAGTTTCTATATAAATAATTGAAATACTTGAATTAACAACCGTGTTTTGTCTTTCCTTCAGGGACACACAGGAAAAACAGGAAAGTTTAAATTAATTGGTCTAAAACCATAATACTGTTGATAATAAATACTCGTACTAATCAGTCAAGCAATGTCAATTCTTTTAAACACAAGCGAATCTTCAGCTGAAAGCGGATAATTGAAAATGATCAGTTCAATTTTATAATAATAACATGGATAACATATATTATTTCATTTAATGTCTACTTCGTCTGAGAAAGAGAAATTTGGAAGTTATCTCACCTTAGTACAAATGTGAAACAAATTTCACCTTCTTAAGGCAAAAAAGATTTTGAAATAATTAGTTTTGTTCACCTTTTATTTCTGTTTACATTGCTTGTCCAAAACAAATGCAGAATGAGATAATAGTATCTTACATTCGGTGTATAAATTAAAACCTGATCAACAGTGCTTGGTAACAAGTTGTGTTTATTTTATATCTTGGGTCCATCACTGTTGTCAAAATTAATCTCCAATGTAACTTGTGTCTTTGTTGTTCATTTTATGTCCTATTCTTCTTTAAAACAGTTCTTTTTTAACTGATTATTATTAGTTATTATTAATAATCACAGTAAAAGGGGGACGGCATCGAAGCCGGATTTTATATTGACATTACGGATATTTTTATCAACTAAGTTCCTTTGAAAGCACACTTTATATTACCTTTTTTTCTTGCATTACGATCACTTTTTTCATGACAACCACGTCGGAGTGTGTTTCTACGACAGTATGGATTAAAGACAATACTGAAATCAAGTAATGAAGCCATGCAGTATAGAAGTTACATTATTTATCACATAGTTTATCTTCAAGCGGTCTAAAATCGCGCCTTTATGTATCTCTATAGAAACGGTTGTAGTGGCTTCTTTTTTGTAATCGGACTTGAAACGCTTCAAATCCAAGGAGTTGAAATGTCCGCAGGCGGTTCGACGGAGTCAAATGTAAGCTTATTTGAAGCATTAAATGACTGTAAGCAGGAGACATCAACAACAGGAACAGGAATAAAAAAGACAATATGTATTTAATAATTGCAGACAAATAATGCATTAAATGAAATGCCACGAATTGATTTTTTATTAAGCATATTAATTAATAATAATGTTAGAAGATGGGTGGAAGAAAATTTTAATAATGACAGAAAACCGGAAAAACATATTGAAATTTTATTTTGTTTCCATGTCGCTCAATAAAAAACGATATTCGAGATGTTCCAATAAAATTACAAAATTGTCGACCTTTTCATGTCATAAAAAAATCGACGACCTGATTGTTATTAACTGTAATGGCTGTTTCCCTTTGTACCTCGACTTTTGTGTTCCATTAATTGTATTGCAATTCGCGATTGGCTGATTCCAGTTTAATCAAAGTTCTTTCTAAATAATTGAATAACGGCGCGTTGGCGCAGTTGTCGATAATTTGAATTTACGATCGAGATCAAATTGACATCGTATTAAAACGTACGTAATAAATATTAGGAAGGAAAACATGGTTGGACCGTTTCATTTTTAACCCGTCCATTTGGACCGGTCGCCGCGTATGCAGAGGCGTTCATTAGCTCTGATTTAAACACTCATCCTAATGGAGGCTTTATTATCTACTTATTGTGTTCATTTTCCACGTCTCATTAATTCAAATTTACACCGGGAAAACGCCTGGCTGTTATCTCCTTCCGTTCTGTGATTCCATATAACGAAATGGATTATTTATAGAAGCGAGCTGGTTCGCACAATAAATGCGACTATAATAAAAAAAAAGCCAAATTATAATTCGCTCGATTATTTGGAGTCACGCTAAAAGCCGTTGATGCGAAGGTTGCTGCTTGATTTTGTTTTGTGAGGAACTCTCAATTTCGGTGCAACGATAATGCTGTTGCATGTTCGAAAATTATGGATTAATAGACAAGAAGCAGTCCTAGGAGGGACTCCGAGCTTGACTGGGAGTGATTTTAAACTCGACTCACGATCAGTCTTGGGAGGTCGGGCACAATTAGGTGCCCGCAATTTATCACAGAAATTCACCCAAAGATTAATTTTGGCTATTATGGTGTAGCTAAACACTGTGCTAACTGTGTTACATCAGACTTACGGGTTCACATAATTTTCAAGAATCTGAAAAATTGTTTTTCGCGCTTTATTAAGCAAACGATTTATGTAGAAAGAAAATTAAAACATAAATTTTACTTAAAAATATATAATACAATATACCTACACTGGATAGAAAAGGTCGTAAAATCCACTCCTTCATAGCATGAAAAGATATATAAATAACTTTTTAAATTGTAATGCACCTGCACGATATTGGTGTCTTTATATCTTTCAAGTTAAAGACAACTTTCAAGTAAGTATTTTTGATGCAGCGAGACGCGATATTAAATTCATAGTGTTTTCAGTAGAAAACAAACATTACAAGAAAAATGCATAAAAATGTATCAATATATTGTGGACCTAAAATGCAAAACATGTATAGTCAATCTAATATGGTACAAACACTCTGGGGAGTAATGTGTTCGTAACGGAGAGGTGTTGGCATTAAGACATTTTTGTAAAAATCTTTGCGGCTAATGTTGAGAACAGACTTCACTAATGTGTATTATACGAGTATTATCTTGCATCTTTTATCAAACTGGAATTAAAAATCAATTCAATAATTAACACTACTCTAAGGATCCCATTTTTTTAGTGTTTCTGATTTGATTTGACGTGAGAGTGGTTCATCACTTATGTGCTTCACCAAAAGACATAAAAATTTAAAGAACGTTACTCCACATCGTCACTTAATCAATGCTGTTAGAAAAATATCCTTTCGTCCAGAAATGAGTATCACGCAGCCATTGCTTTAGCATTGGGAATAAATTACAACACATGTGGTGAATAGAGAGATTGATTAATAGTATATTATGATACGAGTCTTATAAGAAGCATTTTATCGCACGCACGGGTTTATAGCACGACGAACGTAGCGAGGAGTGCCCTAAAGGAGTAAGTGCGATAAAATGCCTTATAAACGAGATGTCATACAGTATTTTTTCTACTTCGCCACTTTTTCAATGAAAAAAATAATTTAAAATTTAAAACCGTTAAAGTTGAAGGATTCCACCCAAGGTCACGTCTGCGGTCTGCCGCGACACCACAGTATCCGTCAAAATTAAAAAATTAAATTTCACTGTTTTTAGTATTATTATTATATCACGCCTTTTCCTATTACGATACGCAAAACAGTATCGTAATAGCATCAGTACGAACGCAAAGTAGAAAAATATCTTTAAACCTGAGTTATGAATACTACAATACATGAAAATGCAGCTTTAGGGAATGGGAGTGTTGTTCTCATTTAACAGGGCAACTACTCTTATTTTCCTTTTTTTTTGTTAGCATCATGTTCTTTTGCAAGTAATCTAGCACAGTATTCTCCTATTCACGTCCACGTGACAGTCAGTCAATCAAGAGCATAATGAAGTCAATAAGCTTTGCTATATTTTCTATGACTCTTGTGGGAAACATTTTTGACAATAATAGTTAAAATTTAGAAACTTTTATAACACATCCATATTTTAAAGCTTGAATTTCATTAATGATGAGCAATACACTGCATATGCAGTGTAAACATAATGTTTGGAACAAAATTCAGAGTATAGCGTTTGATCTTTTTAAGAAAATTAAACATGTCGATTTTTGTCATTTTCTCAAAAAAATTATTATGTAAGGCACCAATTTTTTTCATTTATTGTTTAGGTAGTAGGAAGGTCTATCAGAAAGAAAAGAAAAAGGTGGGGGTTGTTATTTAAAAAAATTGGCGATGACGTCATTGCGCAAAAACCAATGACGTTA
Source organism: Tenebrio molitor (assembly GCF_963966145.1). Taxonomy (NCBI): domain Eukaryota; kingdom Metazoa; phylum Arthropoda; class Insecta; order Coleoptera; family Tenebrionidae; genus Tenebrio; species Tenebrio molitor. The sequence continues at coordinate 24,723,460 of NC_091050.1, read as the reverse complement.
TTTAAACAAGTTGCACGTCACAAGATAGCATTTTTTGAAATAAAATCGAGCTGTCCCAGCGATTTTCTTAAAAACATCACGCTACGAGTACTATGCATTTTGTTGCAAATTTTATGTCCACACTGTATAATTGTTTTAACATGTTGGATTCATGTAGTTTTGAGTGGCTACAATGACTGCATGGAATGATTAAGGGCCAGTTTACAGAAGCGAACACGTGATCAGATTGAACCAATCGATGTTTCGGATTCATGGGTTAATCGCCCATTAAAATTTAATTCGAATTAAATATTTAATTCTCTTTCTATAAACTGGCCCTTAGTCTTTTATTTTTAAGTAAAAATAGTAAAAAAGAAGAAATAAAAAGGTTAAGAACAAATGTTAATTTATTCTCAAAGTGTCTGACTATCGAATCTTCTTTTGAGAAGTTAACCGATGGGAATTTTCCTTTTTGCCCAATATTTGTATCAGTAAACGCTCCAGGTCTGTTGATTTTGGTGCAAATCGAATCAATAGTTTTGGAAATATACGAAAATGTGCATATTCTGTATCGATTACACTTTGGCAAATTACCGATAATTTCGCAATTTCTGAAATAGGTAGTGAACTGCAGACTTCCTAGTTTCACAGTTCTCTTAGACCACGTTTCTTTTAAGTCAACGACTGTTTCTTCAATCATCACCATTTTAGTTTAATTAATTCTTGCAAAAATGAATTAAAACCAACGTATGATAAATATACGAGTATATTTAATATTTTCTTAAAATCAATGCTCTTTCCCAGAAAGTAAAGAAAGAGATTGAAATTAACAAAAAATAACGGTAGCAAGAAAAGATAAAAAAAAAACAGGTAGATTTCCCTTATGCTAGGTTGTACCGGTATATGGTTCTATTAAAGCCGGTAAAAGACAAATTTTAGAGTTTCAACCCCTAAACCTCACATACACAGCGAAAGCAGCGTGAGTTTAAATGTAACCAAGCAGCTTTATTGCTGATATAAAATTTTTATTTACCGGCTCGTGCAAAGAGGAAGCGTGATTTAACACATTCAGTATGAACAATCCAGGAAAAATAATCAGATTGGATTCTAGAACGAACGCAAAATGAGTTCTACTGTTAAGTAATTTTATCTATTTCAGCTGGTCGGAGCAGCTGACGCCAGGCGTCGTTTCACTATCGGTGTAACAAGGGAAATATGTCTCAGTCGGGTCTGTTTTTATCAGATGATACTGGTAGTCAGATGGCACACATTACATCATTGCCCATCAGATGACCTGTTATACGACGCATTTATCACTCTGCCGAGGAAAAAGTGTCAAAAGTTCCACAACAGTTTTTGCCAGAAACACAACGCCCGCAGAAGTAAAATTCACAGTCTTAAATTATCGGGACTCCATCTTCTGTAATTTAACCTTCTTAAGCAATTGTTCACAAACGAGAGGAAATTACAGTGACGTGACAAAATTCTTGCAACGGGTACCGCTCGGTTGCACATACTAAAAAGTCACTGCAACGAATTTTCAGGAAATTCGATAGATCACTCTGATGAATCGGCACTGAATAAAATGATAGCGCTGACATTTTCATGAACCATCGACGTCCATAAACATTGAAAAATACAAAAATATGGCGTGCGAGGCGGGCGACCTTGTCTCAATTTAATTATACAAAGCTCCACTACCCTTTTATGCTATGCTAAAGAGAATAATTCTATGAATAAAACTTAAACGGGAACTTATCAAGAAAATAATTAATTATGGTATTAATATTAAATACCTACACGCGTACAGAATAGTAAATTTTTATTAGAAACGTGTAACTTGGTTTATACATACGTATTAATCATTCCGAAACATTCGATCGTAAATTTCCACATCAGATCACCATCACTGCTAGCACCTCATATTTTACATCGGTTTAGTTTTCTTTTTTATCAGAATAAATTTAACAAACAATAAATGCTACGATATGGTAAACTTGTCTAAAATATTTCACGAACAAGCGGAAAAAACACTAAAAGTAAATTCTGCCTAAATACTCGTATGTACAGACAGGGTGAGCGAAACACGATGTCTCAGCTCTATTAAAAGAAACGGAAAGACGATAGAAAAAATCTGAAAAGAGGTTCTTAAATGGGATTGAGTAAGGTCCATTTTAAATCAAATTTGCATATTTTTCCATATTTGGAAACTGAAGTATGTAATGACGTCATCGATTTTTTTTTCTGAACAATTTTTGTAAAGAAAAAAAAATTCTATCTTATTTAAATCGTGACGATTGCGAATTTTTGATATTTACAAATTTGCTTATAATTTTTTAACGGAAAAACTATTTGTATAGCTGAAATAGATTTTAATGCACGGTGTACAGGTAAGTTACGTCTTGCTCTCAGAGCATTAAAGATGCAGATCCAAGGATTGACAATAGATCTATAAAACAAAAATGGATCTTAAATTAATTAACGGACAGAAAATAAAAATGACTATTTAAATCATCTGTCACTTAATGTTCATCAACCAATGAAACAAACTTAATTTTAGTGATTTCCATGGTTACAAAAGAATTGCAGCGGATATTGGACTAGTACAAATATCAGCAACTATTGTACTAGTAATCGAAGTGAATATTTTAAACAAATGAAAATCTTTATTAATTTTTTTTTGCAGCGAAAAACGAACACAAAAATATTATTTTCTAACAAATGGAAGTGTACAATTTGAAAAACTGAAAGAAATTTGAGGAATTTGATTCATTAAATAGTCCTCCAAATACGACTCGTAGTCAATGTTATGCAGATCATTTTTGCGGTGGTGTTACTCATGTCAACGGCGGTTTCGAATTCGTCTCGTGCTAACGCACTCGTCAAATTCATATCCCAGCGCCGTTGACATTCGTAACCTCACCACAAAAATAATTGGCATAACACTGACTACTCGTCGTATTACAACTGACAATTGTACAGATATGTAATTCGAAAATTCCAAATGTAAGTATGTAATATTTTTCCGGTACGCTTACTTACTGAAGTAAAATTATACCTGTTGTTAATACTACATTCTTGTGTAAAATACGGGCACTAGACAGATTCAATAGAAGAAAATGTGATTTTTTGATGGGCCAACCAAAGGACAATTTTGTTATTTCTAGAAGAAGTAGTTTTTAACAAAAAACCCTTGCTACGGACTCTTTCCCATCAAATATAAACTCTATAATCGGAATAATTGATGATATGAGTAGTGTAAACGCAGCGGATTCAACTCTTGCTACGGACTCTTGGAATCTGCAGCTCGGTTTCACTCGAAATATTATCGATCATAATCACACCATTTGTGTTATTTATTATACCTAATTGATGACTTAATAACACTTCAAAATTGCTGTAAATATTGGAATTGTTTGACCGATTTAGTCATATTTCACGTCACAGTAAAAATTATCTTAGATTGAGATCACAAAGGTTTTTCGTTGCGAATAAAGCCTGATCACTTCTTAATTTATAGTCACAGTCGGATATTTTCGTTTATCTTGATACCGCATGATTCAAACATATGAGCCCTTGCTAGTTTTTATTCATAAAATTCAGCTTATCATCATTTTCTCTTTAGCACCTGTTAGCCGATTAGTTTTAATACAAGGTGATTCATGAGTAATAATGAGCCTAATAAAATTTGTGATGCAACTAACAATACATGTCCCCCATAGTTTTTAGTTTGTTTTTGATTAAATTTAGCAAATGTAATGTCGGGATTGTTGACTATTTTGTATAAAATTAAAATATATATTTTTTAAATCCACACATTCGGGGCAATTGTAATGTTGGCTGCATTACAGATTTCGTTAGGCTCATTATTACTCGTGAATCAACTGTACATCAGGTAACAAGTAAATTGGAAAAAGTACTGTTCATACGAAAACAGGTGGTTTTAAAAACAATCGAAATTTGAAAATATTAATTCACACTCTCATGGAAGTTAACATTTAAAATTGGAATAAAACACTGCTCAAATATGTACTCAATTAAATAAAACGTGTGGCGAGACTAAAAATATGCTAACGATAAAGTTTTTATTTCATGAAATAATATAAAGAAAATAAATCACGAGACTATTATTAGTGTGTTTTCATAGATGCACGTGAGATTAGAGTTTAGTTTATGATTCATTGTTGTTATTTTAATAAAGTAATTTTATAGAGGTTGTAATATAAGTCAGAATTGCAAAAAATTGTTTGGATAAAAAAATCTGAAAGCTGGGCGTGCAACTTAATCATTAAAATGTCTAATAAATGTGAGAAACAAATTCCCACCAACATAAGCGGCCAAAAGTTTATTTCCAATTTAAATGAATACGTTCAGTGTTTCAGAAGAGCAGCACTACGACTTAAAATTAGTACTAATTAAATTTAACTTTTTAATTAATTATTATCTAAACGTTAATTCATTAAGATCTAATTCTGTGTGGTGTCTTTACGTCTGAATTAATTATTGCCTGATTTTCTCTTTGTCCAAAATTAAAATATTGTCAAATTACTAGCAATCCACCTTGGCACTCGTACAAAGACTAAATGTCTCTATCTATCAGGTGCTACGAACAACAATTCCACTTCTATTCGACTAAAGTTGCAATTTTATTAACCACCTGTTACTTAATTAAGTGTAATCAATGAAAATATGAATTCATGGTCGCAAGATAAAGTAATTCATTATTTGAGAGCAGTGGGTACCACCATTTGTACGTATTTTGTTGTCATTATCATATATTAATCACGCATAATCAACAGTAATTTAATTTATTGCGTTGCAAAATGATATATGAACTTGATTGAGAAACGTATCGTGGCACCTACGGGCGGTCCAGCAGCGGTATCTCGCACTGAGCATCTTAATTAAGAATAATAAACACACCTGCACCAGTTCCTGGCTCGTTTATATTCACACAGACGTTCTGTTTTCGAAAGATGCTTTATGAAAGGGGAAACTTTGCGCGATAAAAGTTGGGCTTGAGATTTTTGGCTTTCTCACAAACCTTTATACCGCCGCGCCACCTAAAGAGTCAAATTTTCACGGAATTAGAGGCAAGGTATTTAATATAAGAGCATAGAGAGGACGTGTTCACAATTCTTTGATGGAATTGTTACACCTACGAGAGAACGCCTGAAAAATGCCACAAAACATTATGGACCATAAGAGGAAATGTAGCTTTACTTTATTAGGCGAAATTAATTAAATTAATAAAAACATTTATATGGGCACTTCCGCGGATTAATAAAGAAAGATAATTCGGAAAAACACTTTTATTATCAAATAAACCTAGTAGGTGGAGGCAAAGTAGCTCGGAAAATCTTTATAGTAGCAAAGCTGTAAAAGTACGGAGTGGCATTATGCATAATACTTCTGGGTGCTTCTGGGTTTCGCTCTTATTATATCGAGCTGGTAGGTATGCCTGTTTTGTCTTGGCGGTTATTTTCATTTCAGTGTCAGGTTGATTAGAATTTGTCCCAAATGGACTATTTAAAACATCAAGTCTAAAAAAACTATAAATTCAATGAAGCATGCCGCCACAACGAGTATTATTTATTATTCAAATATTCTGAAAAAAATTACATTGTTCCGGTAAGCCGCAAGGAGGTGACTCTGACGAGATCTGCATTTTATTATTCAGAGATTAATTAAATTAGCGAACCTTACCGACTTGTACGCCAGTTGAATACCATTTTGTCAAATTAATTTCAGTTCAACATCATTAAATTTATTAATTGTAAAGTAAAACGCCCCTCTCAAAGACAAATTTATAGATCTCTAAAAATCCGAATACATATTATTCGCTTCTCTCGACCTACATTTTAATTACCGTGATCCATTTCCGCATCGCTAATGAAGAACTGAAGCACTGACGATGATAATGTGGGACTTAATAAACTGGGGCGAGGGTCGTTCTCGACAATTATTTTGTATGTGAAGTTAAATTTATCAAAATTGGGGTCACGGAATAAAAATTGCTTCGATTCGATTATAAAAGGTTGTTCAAATTAGTTCCAACTTTGCGCTAGTACACTATTATTATTATTTACATTTTTCTTCATAACACACCGAGTAGCGTATCGTTTAGAATCGAGCGAGTAACAATTAAAGACAACGACGAGGGTGGTTTACCAGTTATTGTCCCTGACAAAGAAATAAGACTAGAATAATTTAATTTTGTTTCTTTACATGATAACCGAAGACGCACATTTGGTGTGATGGTGTTGAACTGTTCAGTGGTTTTTAAAAATATCTTTTTGTCCCAATCTATTTAGCTGCGTCAGCATAAGGATTATGAGTACGAAGAGGGTGTCGTTCTAGTTTTGATAATACAAAAAAATCACTGATAGTTAGACTTGACAAATAGAAAGGTGGCTTCAATATTTTGAAATCAGCATTACAGATACAAATCAAGGAAATGCAGCTTTCCTCCCCTCCTATTTCTCTTTTCTTTAACATCTTTCAGAAATTGCTTTAGCTTTATCTTTGTTGCACACAGCAAATTCTCAAAAACTATTATTACACTATTGTCTATATCCTTGCACAATATTTTCGTCAAAGTTCTGAACTTTTATGTCTTGATTCCATACTTCGGCGATTTGACTTTAAATCAAGTCATGAACAATGAAGTTTTATACAGAATAAATTTTTCGGTCTCGTTTAGTGTCCATAACACCTAACGTAACATTTTATTAATATCCTAATGAATTTCTGGGGACGGCAAGTTCTTTTGCAGATTGGCTGATTTTTAAAATCAAAAAAGGCATCGTGCAAATGTCTGGTGTTACTGTCAATAAATAGCTATTGGCTGATAGATAGTTTTTCATTTAGCAGTCAAAGCCGTCAGTCATGGCGTGATAAATCTGAAAGTACTAACAGCAAACAGCAAGTGCGTGTTTGTCTACGATACCTAAATTGACCTTTTACAAATCATTATTTTAATAGATTCAGTTGTTTCTGAGCTTTGGTGACGACAACACCAACAACAACGATAAGAAGTGAGAATTTCTTAACATATTAACCACTACAGGGAGCTTACGCTCGACGAGGTCTTTTAATATTCAATATCGCATAATAATGTTATATTTTATTTTTTATCTTTTTTTACAATGGAACCTGTGTTTTTAACCAAGTCATAAATTATAGCACTTGTGTAATTATTACCCTCTCTGCACTCGTACAAAAGCTGTGTTTCATTATTCATCACAACTGAAATGCTTCTGTTTTTATCATTTTTCCGTTATTTTGAACAACTTTTTTATCACTTCCAGCTAGTCTTATCTATAGTGTAGAGTTTACTGCTTGCTGAGTTATTCCAAATAATTTACAAACGACACACAATAAGATTTTATCACCCACCAACAGTTATTACAAAATTGGAAACTTGTGTAGAAAAATTGACTTAGTGAATTTTAAAAGTTAATAATATTTATATTTCCAGTCTACCATGATACCAGTAACAGGAACTTCATTAAGTCGTCGACTAATATAAATGTTACAAACACGTTACATCTGTTTATACATATATCAGATAGAACAGAACTGTTGATGCCTCTTTTCCATTTCCCAAATAAACGAGCTTTTCCATATTTTGTGTTTATTATTTATATTTTCTAAGCTATAATTGAGCAGCTCTGATGTGTATAGCAAGTGATTCGAACAAGGCAATTTTATAACGTAGGTACAGATATTTGCTATGTTTGAACAATCGTTATGTACCTACCTACCGCACTGCAACTGATAGATAAGGGTATTTCCTTTGATTACAGTATTATTTTCAGTTCCTTTCATAACATCAATACTGTACAGTTGTTGACACTTTTACTAGTGTCATTATTAATATTGTTTTGCAGTGACAATTAAAAAAAAATCGTTTTAGATAACAATCTAAACGTTAATACCTGATCGCATAATTTTTATTGGTAATCATATAAGATTAAAAATCAGCAAACATTTTCGAGTTTTGTTTTTACACCTGCCGATCATAAAATATTTATCGACCGTTATTTCCTCATGAGTTTTCTACGTAAATTTGAATAATCTTTCCTTCATATTGTGGGGAAAGAGACACATTGCCGACTGAAATTCGCAAAGGAGTTCTTTTCCTCTGGGCTGACGTGCATAGCAGGACAAGCAAAAACGAAAAAAAAAAAGGTTATATCCTTGCGGATTCATTCAAAATTTAAACATTTTATATTTATTACGACCGATGTAGGTGTGATATGGAAGGTGTCGCAAGAATGTCTGTCGGTGTTGTGTGTAGTGGATTGTTGATTTCAAATTACAAGTCCCTCAGCGTAAGAGGTGGCAAACAGTATAAAAACGAAATGCGCATTTTTATCGTGCAATTGTCAAACGGGGAGTTAGTTATCTATTTTGAAAATCAAACGAATCCAAATCAATATTGCATGACTAGAACTGTAATCCCGAGACACGATTCGTGTGTATTATGGCGAGAAATATTACAAATGAAAGCAATTATTAAAGAGATACGGGAATAATAAGGCCAGAGTGTATTTAAACTCTATCGATTTCTACAAAAACCTGGTTCCGGTTTCACATATCGTTGCTCGAGCTCTAACGTAAACCTGGAACCTATTTAACAAAATAGAAAACTTATAAGTTCAAAATTTAACAGTAAAGCACGTACATATATAGTTACTGCTATTTGTTCAAAATACTTGGCAGAAAGTTCTGTAGCAAAGACCTGGAAGAAATGAATTCAACTAAAAATGAGGTTCTAGATTTTTTTAGATATAGATTTTAGAAAATATAGTCCAAAAGAAATTTTCCCATTGATTCAGCTGAACTTTTTCGCTTAAAAATTTTAACTTACAAGTTTAAAAAGTTTTTCACATAATATGTAGTATATTATGTTATTAGGAGCAAAAATGAGGTTTTGTGTGCTGAGGCTGGAAGTTTTACTGTGGAACGAAGTAAGTTTACTTTACTGTCGTTCGTCAGTGGAGATAATAACTTTAACTGTCGCTCGTCAGGTCGTCAAATATGTAATAAGAAGTATTTTTACATTCTTATATTTGTGAATCAATCTACAATGAATTGCGAAGAAATTTCAAAATTTCACGGCCCTTAAAGAATTGTCACAAAAATTCAGAATACAAAAATTCTCAATCAGGGAAATTCGTTGAATAATTTTTGAAATGGAAAATGATTACAAAGGGCACACTGTAAATTTGCACTTTAGCACGGAAGCCTTTTGAACAACTCAAGCAAGTAATTAAGAATAATTTGGTGAAGATGTGAGAGTTTCATTTGATTACAGGATTCTCTCTTGAACTTTTATCAGTCTTGTTGCTAAGCGTCCGTCGATTTTAACCTTAAGAAAGGGTTAGTCCACCACCGTTGGCTGCATAATATCCATTCAAGTGAAGATTTCCTGGATAAAATTAATGAGAAAATGCCATAGTTTTTTGGAGGGCACGGACGAATTTCAGTTAAGTTTTTGTGGTAGTTTAAAGACTAATTAATAATTAACTAAAGTTTCTTATATAATTACCATAATGGGGTAATTACAACATGAGTTTCTAACGCCTTATTACATTAAATTTACGAGACATGAAAATTATTTGTGCCGGTAGCAGGGGAGAGTTAAAGAGGAGAATTGTGAAAGTAAGCAGTGCGTACGCGCCCCAAGCGCGATAGCTTTTGAATTATGAAACACCACAAGCTCAGAAGTAAATATTTACAGCGCAGCGTTAAAGAATGTCTGAACATGCAACTGTACACGAGTGTGTAGACAATCAGCGACTTTACAAGACCTTAATTAAATCCAGCTCCAGTTTTACGAGGATAAGAAGCGGGAGCAAAGGACCCTCGCGCAACTCGTAGGTATTTACCGGAAAATAAATACCGACGCATTTCTTAATTCGTCTTGGTGATGCCACACAATGTGTAATCCTTGGAGGTTTGCCAAACGAAAATGGAAAAGAAGTGTACAAAACGAGATTACAAATAAGGCCTCGGTATAATTTAAGAGTACCTTACAAATGTCAGGCGCGTTTGTGTAACATATAATAGTTCTCCATTAAAGTGCTTGAAATTCTGAAACACCATCGGGTACATTTTCCTGAAACCGTGGCTCTGTCTACTTGCGGAGAATAAAAAGCAGCGGACGCGACATCCTTTAATTAACTATAATTCTTTTAACTGCTTTTAGTGGTGGTTGATTGTTTTTTACAGGTCTCCTCTCGTAATCCCGAATTGGATTTGTCCAAGAGGTGTAACGACTTGAAACCGATTAGTGTTCTACACGTCCTATCAAACCCGGTGGAAAAGGTAGTTAGAATACGGTTCAATGGGTTGTTGACATCAATAACACAGTTGTGCCACTACCTCACTAAACTCAATCGACATTTTAAAGCCTATTAACAAGGGTAATTTAAGAACTTCACTTATATTAAAGTTAGATTGTGGGAGAACTTTCGATCTCGTGAATTGCAAACTAACACAGATCTTCATCGGATCAAATTGAAATGTGCTCGTTGTATCCATCATTTTCGTTGCTTCATTATGCAACATGCACAAGTAAAAACGAATATCGGAATAATTTCTTCTTTCTGTTCTCTGATTTTGATATCTCTAATAGTTATTCATGGATTGGTACATACCCGTATGCCAAAAAATACCTTGATTGTTAATTATTATCAACGTACAAAGAAATTCTGCGTATCTTTAGTATTTGCCTTGAAATTTGAAGTTTATCTGAAATACATATACCTAATATCAAATAATATGCTGCTAATGCTTTCAATATAATCACAGATTGCTCCAGCTTCCTCAACTTTTAATTTGTAATATCCATGTATCAATTTAATATTACATATTTTCATATTTAGTGACATACATTTATTTTCGTACAATGTACGATGTTTTTTCTGCGGTTAAGGAACCAATACTAAATTGTAATTTAGTGAATTTAATGACATAGGATAATTATAAAATTAAAATAAGTATGAAACGGAGAAACAAAGCAATAAAATAAAAATTAAAAACAAAATGTTATATTTTCTTGTTTGTTTCGTTATAATGATCTTTATGTGGTTGCCAATTTTTTTCAAGAAAATGACTGTTTTTATTGCTCTGTTAATTGCACTTTATCGAAATTGTACTGTTGTAAAAACAGATTATTCAGTTGCTATATAAGATGAGCACGCGACTTTAAAATCAAAGTGTCCAAAATTTAACGTAAAGGTGGTGTAACATTTGTAGAATTTATTTGTAAAATGTCGTTTACGATCAGTTTAATGTTTTTGTTTCTAACCACATTCGCCATCATTCAAGGAGGTAAGTTGGATTAAGAATGAAAATTGTTAATTTCAAACAAATCTCGATTCTTGCAGATCCTAGTTGTCCTGAAACAACAGGTGACGATCCTGTCTTTCTACCGGCTAGCGATTGCACACAATATTACCAATGTGAAGGTGATATACCTCAGTTGATGGAATGCCCTGATGGATTGCACTTCAATCCAACTTTAAGCGTTTGTGATTGGGCAAGTGAAGCCGGATGTGCTGATGCTAAGTAATTGAATAACAAAAATTTCAAATAAGACATAATTAAACAGTTATAGTAAGACACACGGTATTAACATTCAATGTAAAAATCAACATACAAAAATATAATCGTGTTTACATTAATTTATAAGACTTTAGTATGTATATAATTTAGACGTATGTACTTTATCCAGAATAGATTAGTAGACAATGACATAAATTTGTTTCCTATTTGTCTTGTTGATAAATTCCACCAATGCAATAAAAAGTAAACTTGTAAGTAATTGGGTTATTATACAAAACTGAACATAAATTTTACCCCATAAAAACAAGAACATCAAATTGTAAAACATGTGATCTAACAGAGTAAAAATGAAGCTTTTGTCATTTAATATTCTAATATTATACTCTCATATCAGTTGACCGAAAATTAATTTTCTCCACGAATATTAAAGAATTAATGCATTCTTGGCGCATACGAGGGGATATTGATAAGTACTTAGCCTACCATATAAAACGTCATAATATTTTAAAACAAAATTGTGTTTATTCAACATACTCTCCTTTAAGACTTACACATTTAATAGAACGTTCGTAAAGTAATTCTAAACCCTTTAAAAAAAAAACGGTATCTTGGTCTGCAAACCAATTCTCAACGGCACATATGACTTCGTTATTCGTGGAAAATTTGGCACCTTTCAAATGTTTTTTGAGTTTTGGGAATAAATAATAGTCTGATGGTGCTAAATCCGGGGAATAGGGCGGGTGGTCAATCAATTCAAAACCAATTTCATGAAGTTTTCGCAGTGCAATGAACGACTTGTGAGCAGGAGCGTTGTCTTGCAAAAAGAGCACACCTTTGGCAAGTTTTCCACGACGTTTTTCCCGAATTTTCGTGTGCAATTTATTTAGCAACTCACTATAATATGCTCCCGTAATAGTTCTGCCCTGTTCCAGGAAATCTAACAGAATTATCCCATCTTTGTCCCAGAAAACTGAAGCCAGAACTTTTCCAGCCGACTTTTGAGCACGAAACTTCTTGGGACGTGGAGAACCGGCATGCTTCCACTCTTTGGATTGCTCTTTAGTCTCTGGATCATAGTAATCGACCCATGTTTCGTCCATAGTGACAAGGCGATCCAAAAAGTTTGAGGAATCCTCTTCAAAACGGTGGCACATTTCCTGCGACGTTGTCAAACGAACGCGCTTCTGATCAGCGTTCAAGCATTTCGGAACCCATTTGGCCGCAAGTTTGCTCATTCCCAAATCGTGGTGAACAATGTGAAATACGCGTTCATAGGAAATGTGCAATGTCTCTGCTATACGAGTGAGCCCAATTCATCGATTTTCTAGAATCATGTCATGAACAGAATCAATGTTTCCTGGAGTGGTCACAGAAATTGGTCTTCCAGAGCGGTGCTCATCTTTCACATCTGATCTTCCTCTTTTAAATTCCGCAACCCAGTTTTTAATAGTGGCATATGAAGGACACTGATCACCTAAGGTTTTTACCATATCAGCAAAAATTTCTTTGCCTGATAACCCTTTCACAAACAAGTACTTAATAACTGACCGAAACTCTTTTCGTTCAAAATCTAGTGTGTTGTCTGACATGTTGTTTTCAAAAATTCACAGTTTTGTTACCGTTCAACGTGTGGCTGTCAAATTTGAACAAGTTATTTATAAAACATCATAGTTGTTACCATAGCAACCAAATTCAATTTTGTCTACCGGAAAATGTCCAGGCTAACTAGATATCAATATCCCCTCGTATTCAATGAAAGAATGATATCAATTTCACACCCAGTGATAAAATATACTGAAACTCACGGCTGTCGGGCCAATCACATCCCTCGTATTTTCATTCTATCACCGGCAGCCCGCCAGTCAGATGCGTTTGTAAACAATAAGTTGCGCATCGCGTAGCAACCGCTAAGCGAGGCACAATTTTAATTAATTGTGAAATATTAAAAATTAAATTTTCAAAGATAATTTTTTCTTGGTACGTGGAGTCGTGGAGAAAGTATAGTTTTCACTCGGACGATTCCACCACTCGCCTACGCCTCGTGTTGGAATTTTTATCCTCTCGAATAATAGCCATCATTCATCATACGCTCGTTGAAGAATCTACTATTATACGCTTAATAAATGCTAATCAACTCTGTTTGAGTAGGATAATTTATTTAAAATTTGGTTTCTGCTTATTGGTCCGCTTATACGCACTTTTTTAACAATATCTTTTTTAAATGTTTTTCATTAATCATTCCCACCCGTGACCCGGCAGTGCTTGCAGGTTTACTTTTCTGTAAGAAATTAGACGCAAAATATTCACTTATATGAATGAGTTATTGCAGGTTAGTGTATCGGTTTTGATGATGGTCTGGCACAAATTAGTGTCGGAAACATTGAAATCAGGTGTAATGATGTCATTTCTTGCGGTTGTGCTACTTAAAGGGACGCCATTTGCTCTGCCATTCATTTCTAGGAGAGCTCTAGAATACGTCGCACTCCAAGTAATTCTTTATTATTAATTATTAATCAAGAAATAATCTTATTCTTGTTATTATCATAGATATGTACTCGTATGTACTTACTTACTAATTTATCAAATTCGCTACTTAATAAAAATTATCAGATCGACGAAAATTTTTTTTAAGTTATGAATCACTGTATTTTCTACTAGTTAAAATTTTTTATTGTTAACATTTTGAAGCCATATGGTGTACTAAATTGACAGTCCTTTAAGGGGAGGTACTCCTTCCTGGAAGTTAAACAATGTATTTACTGATGGAGCCCTTTAGTCTATTGTGTTGCAACTAATTTCAGTGAAAGCACTCGACCTCAATATAGAGAAATTGCAAATTTATTACATTTGCATAATAACACAATGTAATACAATTTTTGTCCCTGGATAACAAATGTTATGTATTTCCTAACGTCCATGCCTAAGAGATGTAGAAAATGGTTATTATTCTTTACGAACTTAGCTTTGGTGACTACAGCAGTGATATTTTCAAATTTAGTAATGAGAAAATGCCTAAATTTGCGGATTGTCGCTCCAATAAACAGACAAAATATGCTAATTAAAAATAACATACATATGTTTATGTATTTGTATTACATATTTGTTGTGTTCGTTACTCACAGGCCTTGATTTAATTAAACTAGTAAACCTGATTCCGTGTAGTATGGAAAATATGTCTAAATTAAAGTGTGTATTAATGTGCTAGTCACAAAATCAAAGTTTATGAGGAACAATACAATACCCAAGCACAAAAAAATTCTTATTTGTTATATTGTGTAGTTAGTCAATTTCTCTCTGATCAAATACGAATCCAGTTAATATCACGTAAATTGTTTCTTAACACAACTGAAATTAGTGCAATGTGCAATTAAAAGAATTAGGATCAGATTTAAGTCAACTGCACCTCAGTGAATATCTTAATGCACCAATTAATCAAGAACCCCCAGAAGTGAATTCAAATAAATTAAACTGCTTTTAATTACTGAAAACTTCGGTAAATTAAAATACATTCTTCACTTAACTAATTAACAAAAAGTAATGCACCTGGTTCTCAGAGTTATTGACAGTAAATAGCAAGGATTAAGAGGTTTTAATTTATTCATTCACAACAAAACTTTCAAAACTTAAATTTGAAATTTATAAACTTAAATCATTAACCACGTGAGAGTGGAAACAATTAAACAAAGAATAATTTGAGGAAAACACTGTAATCCATCATTATGTAAGAAGCAATATTTCTATTTTCATTTTAACTTCTACGTGATTTGCTCTCAATACAAAACAGTCGATAAAAAAATTAAACTGGGTAATACACATTTCTTGCACTATTTTCACTAACCTTTTCGCAAAAATAGTAAAAAAAAATAAAATTATTGCAATATAACGAAAAAAATTCATTTTCTTCAAACCTTCATAACAAATTATTTAAGACATGTGAAGAAACCAGGTAGAAATTTCAAATGATTTAGCTAGTTTACAGCCGCTCATCAGCGGAGATAATAATTTCACGGACGCCCTCAGCGGAGATAATAACTTCACGGACGCTCCTCAGCGGAGACAATAACTTCACGGACGCTGGTCAGCTCGTTAGATGCCATGACAATGAAGTGACACTTTTAGCATTGTCAATGCAGCAGTGCAATGTCATATTTTACGGACGTTTGAAGAAAAACATCATATTTTGGATTTCTTTATTTGCGATTTGTAAAGATTCTAGAAAAAAAAATTCCTTTTTGATGTCACACTGTAATATTGCCGTTTTCAAAATCATTGTAAATACTAGTGGTAATTTCAAAACATTAACAATTTATGGAAAAATTTACCAGTAAATATCCAGTCAAGGTTCACGTTGAAGAGTCAATTATGAACACACCACTCGTCAGTTTGCAAATTAAAAACACGAACAACGGAAAAAGTGAGGTTAGAATTAAACAACTGATTAGAGTATGTAGTCTGTGGTGCGTTCACAATTGACTTTTCAACGCCAACTCTGACGAGAAATTTAAATGAACACCAGATATAATTTAGAAGCTAAATGTCTGCTACAGAAGCTTTCATATCACAATTTAGAAAGAATTTAAGAATGGTTGTGTAAAATACAAACGTTTTATTATATGCATAACGACAAACTAAGAGTCTGTGAATTTGAAAACTACAATGCTATTGGATCGTACAATCGCGGCCATCCAAAAGTGAACGATAGCTTGCGAAAATGTCCGTATTTTTCGTTAGATTAAATCAAGCTGTATTCATTGGCGTTCGTGCAGCAGGCGTTACTATTTTAATAATAAAAAGTTGTAATAAATAATTTTTAATAAAAATGAGACTGAGAAGTAATTAATACATTATTAAAATGAAAGTAAACTTTAGTAAAGAAACCTTTCCAACACCTATTCGTATTGGCCTCTCAAGCCTGTTTTCTTGCCAACGCCTCTTTACATTGAAGATGCAAGTCTTACTGTAATGTAATTCTCTCGCCACAGCAGCCAACGACCAATTTTTTTCTAGCTTTGCAATAGCCCTAGCTGTCTGAATCGGAGTGAGATGTGGCATTTAAAAAAAATGTTTCAATATTTTTTTTACGCTAGTGTCAAACTTTGACATTTTAGGACGCCTATAATTTAAAGTAAAAATCAAACTATTAAAAAAAACGTTCACTTTTGGATGGCCGCGATAGTACCTACGAGACAGTGGCACGGTCATGATTTTCTAACCAAAATTATGTTGGATCTTGCTGAAGCTGTTGAAATGAACACTTCTGTTTGTTACTTGATGACAGTTCATGTCGGAGCCTTAAGTTTTCAAATATTTTGTTTTTCAGCCACTTTTGGGGAACTGTTCAAGATAATGGAAAACGGCATTCATACATCGTCTGTTAATAAATCTTAAGTGTCCGTTTTACAATTGTTTAACTTAATTATTAATCTACTTCAATTGTCTGTTTTAAAAATACAGTTCAATCATATAGATAGGTACACTTCTGTGCAATAAAATTAAGCACATCAAATATTTTATAGTTTTGTTATGAGACCTCGTAGTGGAGAGACAAATGCACTTTTCTTCTTAATGTGTTTATTACTCAAAATACTCGATTTTATATTGTATTGATGTATACGTACCAACGAAGTGTTAACAATAATGGAATTCGAAGGAATGAATTAAATGTTATAATCGTAATTCGGTGTCTTGTCGAGAGTGATGGTTTATATATATTTTGAATGAGTGATAAGCGGTGTGAAAATGTAAGTGTTCGCGTGACCAAATTCTCTGTTTACAAGTTTATAGTTCAAGTTGACATAATTAATTGTTGATATTACACATTTGTATAAATATAACACAAAGAATTTTGGTTTGTGTCGGGGTTGGTTGCCCTTTTGTTTTCGGAGAATGAAGATAATAAATAAAATCAAATAATAAGCTTACATTTCCATTCTATGATAAAATTCTTATAACTAAAGGTTGATGTTCTATAACAGTTTAAACGGGACATGACGAAATTCCTAGCAACAAAGATATTTATGTAAATCAGTCAATTTTTTTAGGAGTGTCAAAATGCCGCGCCATTTAGACAACAATTGAAAATGTTTTCAAATGTTTTATCAGTTACTATAGACTCGTATTATACAACTATCTAAAATAGTCATAATACTTGTGCTTAATTTTATTGCATAGAAGTGTACATAAAACGAACTAAAAAAAAAGTAGAGATTTTAATTTAATAATTATTCCTCTGAAAGGGAACGTGGCAAAAATCCCTTCAAAATTGCAATTACATTCTCTTCTAGGAAATAAAATGAAGTCTTACGATACATCTTTTAGAATCAATTATAGCCGTTGTAATATAGATTAGATTTTGGAAGGAATTTGTAGATCGGAGAGAAAAGTCGATATGTCTATGAATTGACGGGGAAGGTTGAAGGAACCGACAATAAAAAGAGTAGAGGAAGCGCATCTCGTATGCAAGCCAAGACCAAAAGTTATCTAAGACGTTAGAGGTTCGTGTTTATACAATGTTCTGCTGTCGACATTGATGTATTGTAGTCAACTTTGAGTTTGATAAAAACGGAAACAAAAACAATAAAAACGAAGTCTGTTATTTACGTTCAATAACTGTCGATTTAATCTAAATCGATGAAAGTAGCGCATGCTGAGCACAACTTCTCCGGCGGACTGCACTGATTAATCAAAAATCTCAGTGCACTACCAGACTTGGATGAATTCTCTATTACTAGACAAGAACGAGTTCACCATTTGTAAAGGTGAAAGAGAAATTAAAACCGTCGGCTGTGGCTGCTTCTATTTGCAGGAAGGCATATGTAAATGTCTGCCACGTGAAAAGAGTAACCGAGCTGTTTCGGTAGCAACGCGTTAAATTTCAGCCGGCGAGAATTACACCTACCTAATATTTATTTTAACTGGGTGCAGCTTATAACAGACATCACTCTGACCGACATAATCTCCAATTCATAACATGGTGGATGAATGAATTTTAGTCAAACATGTTAAGCAGATTATCTAATAATTACGAATTCGGTAAAAAGCGACGTCGGAATTTAAAACCTCCCACCGGAGGCAAAACACAAGATAAAAGGGTAGTCCGAGTCAGTGATGCGGTCGATTAACTGTAGGTGATTATTGGGAACAAATAGCTTTTACCAGCCTCAGTCTTTTGGACAATGGAATGATCAAGGGGCGATCATGCAGAATAGCGTCAGTCAACAATGGCAAACCGTGATTGCATAGATGTGTACATGTGATCGTGTGTTAGTCCCCTTTGTCTGGGTTTTAAGTTGGACGTGGATTTCATTTTGCAAAAATGTCTGTCACCAAGCGATCACCGAAGGATAAAAGTTGCCGTAAAAGCCGACGACAATAGAACACCAAATACTGTTCCACAGAAATCCTCTGTTTTAATCAATCGCAATACAATAGGAATGAAATGAAGAAAGTTTTGTTTGATAGGGCTGAATTCCACAGACATTTTAAATTTTCTGCATGTTGGGTTAGCGATCTAACCAAATTAACACGAAAGGACTCCAGACCATATAAATTATCTTAAAAGATATTTGTAACAATTAGAATTCAGTGTTAGATGGGATCAAAGTACGAGTCATGGTTTATTTAAACTAAACTACAACAAAAAAGGCATTCATTACTTTACCGGGAAACGGTGGAATCACGCAAGGCTGAGTCATGAAGTGGAAGAAGCCTGAAAATGCCTTTAAAATAATTTGGTTGATTTATTGTCAAGTGTTTACTCATAGTCCGCACGGCTGGTTCTGAAATTCGACGAACTTGCATTTTCTGTAGATTTCTTCATGTTTTCACTTAGTTGACAAGTGGCGTTTCATAAGAAGGGTGGGAATCAAACATTCCTTTTGGAATATTTTGAAACGGAAGCTCGTTTTAATAATAAAAATGTAATAAAAAACGAGTAGATTCCCTTCTATCATTCCCAATTTTCTGGAAAATTTATGAAACCCTTAATGTTGGACGATATTCAGAATACAAATATTTGGTTCATAATATCAGCTTGAAACGGCATTTCACCGGTTTTTAAATTGGTTGAAAATATATTAATATAAGAAGTCAAACAAAATCAAATTTTATGGTGACTAACTCCTCTGTAGCAATACTTGTGTTAAGGGTTACTTATCTTAAATTTGGATGATGATATACTGTTCCCGTATGAAAATATTAATACCGTTCAATAAAATATACAAAAAAGGAGGCACGGCATCAAGGCCGCATTTATTTACCATTTCATACGTATACTCGTATTTTTATCAAGTAATCAAAATCATTTATGTACTCGTGGTCATGACTCATAAGTAAAATAAATCCTAAGTGGAAACCAAAAATGGTCACTTGGATGTTTTGGATCTGAGCTTAAGGTTCAGCGCTTATCTGGTGATGGAATTTTGAGTTTACGACAGAATATTGTTTATTGGCTACTTACTGCTGCAATGAGTGGCAAATATCTTGGTTAAGAAAACCAATAAAGTAGCAATGCCACCAAGTAAACCTTTGAAAAGGGATTTTGTAATTTTACAATATTGACAATAGTGACTCATTCCATTCAAAGATTCGAAAAAAGTGTTATTTAGCAGTGTGGTATTTAGCAGTTGGTTTTCAGCTTTTGATTAGTTGTTCATTTCATAAAATTTTTCTTTGATTATTATTTGTTAAAACGTTGTAAAAATGTCTTGTTGGTATTGGCCAAGGACTATATGGAAAAAAACACAACTGATATCAGAAAATGTCTTGGGCTTACTTTTCGTCGGAAATACCGCACGTGTAGTTAATTACAATGTTGTGTTTAAACAACTAATGTATCGGCTGTTCATTTGAATTTCCGGTCAAAGTTGGTGTTGAAGAGTCGATTGTGAACGCACTACCGATTACGGATCACGCACCAGCTATTGAAATCTTCCGTATTTACACGTGTGGTGGGTTCACAATCGATTCTTTAACGGAAATTTAAATGAAGACCCGATATATTCAAGCAAGCAACATTATCTCGAAAAAGCAAAGCTGTATTTTGAAAATAAAATCATTCCGCACAATACAGTGCAATGCGGTAATGAATTATTGTTGGCTATTTGGAATTATTCTACGCTTCACATATACTACGATGTAGCGACGAAACCAAAAACGATAAAATAGTCATTATAACAAGCCACATGAGAATTTAAATTAAAATAGTCCTGCTGCCACAGACAAACTCTGATAACTTTAAAATGTATTAAATTATAAACTCAACAAAATAAACTCATTTTGATAATAATTTTGTCAAAATCAAACTAAAAACAAGCCAAAAAATGTTTTTCATTAATTTAAAGTAAAGTTTATTACATGCAATTTCGATTTATATTATCTGCTGCAGATTTTAGAATGTAAACCCACGTGATCTTGTCATTTATTTCATCTGAAATGACCAACTATTTTAACGATTTTCTAAATTTACAACTTGGCCTTCCACACCACGAAGTTGCTTTTATAAATTAATGCATAATATGGAACAACAGAATTCGGATAAAAATCATGCTCCCTAAAAAGTTGTCCCCGCGATGCATCTCACTTTGCATTTGTCATTGAAATTCATACTAATACATACAGACTGATTCACATAACTTTCCGACCCTAACGAAATTTAAATACAGCCATTTTTCATTCATACTCGTAACTTGATTCAAAAACATGCATTATTTTAAACTCTTCTATGGTTTGGACAAGTCTCAATTATAAAAATTTTAAAATGGCAGCAAGCGACAATTTTTTTTTTTTTATTTAAGAAACTGACGCATCATATACTGGGTGTATTATGAAAAATCTTTGGTGCTTTAACTTCCTTATTTTTTATCCGATTTTAATAAATGATCGTCAAACAAAATCACTTTAGAAACACTATAGCCCGACATGCTATGATTTTTTTTTGACAAACCGCAGCTAACTTTGTTTCTTTAAGTGGCACTGTATATTTTTTTTATCTTTATTCTGATAGATGTCTATCTTCTGAATACACAAACATTAAAATAAAAAATTTGTTTTTAATAAAAAAAAAATAAAAATAGAATTTACAAAAATCAAGTAACCATAACTTTACTATAGCAAATGTTCGAAATTACCTCAATTCTCTCTAAGGCACATTCCACACCTTCCACTGACGCCCATTGCGGCGTTTAATAAAAAGTCTGGTGGTATTTGTTCACATATTGCTACGATTCTTCTTACTAAATCATCTCTGTTATCGGGCGGAGTCAAATAGACATTGTCTTGAATGTCCATAGTTCTCTAAGTCACTTTGCAAAATTAGAATGTACTTTTATTACTGTTTAATGTGACTGCTTTTTGTTTCTATGCATGGGCATTGTTGTTTATATTTTCATATTAAAAATAAAAATCCCTATAAAACTGAGCAAAAAAAAGTTAATACATATGTAGTGCAATTTGAAAAAAAAATTGACTATCATCTGTCAAAAACAGAACTCAAGAACAAATATTGGATTAATTCAAATTGTAGCCCATTTAAAAAGATTTTGTTTGACACATCACTTATTAAAATCGTATCAAAAATAAGGAAGTTACAGCACCAAAGATTTTTCATAATACACCCGGCATATATCAATGTCATATGGATCCTTTCGTCATTGAAGCACATTTTAATTAAGGAACATTACTTCAGAATTATAAAAAAGGAACTGTCAAGTGATTGTCAATAATGCCAGGAGTGTCTAGATTTCATAGTAAATAAAGGTATCAAATTATCACTGAATAATGTATTACTCGTTGCATTTAAATTTTATTAGGGTCGGAAAGTTATGTGAATCAGTCTGCATATTGTGTTTCCACTGCAAACACAAAAAGAAACTGTATTAAATGCTTGCAGAATGCATATATGAACTCCGTCCAAAAGAAATGCGTCTGCATAAGTAACTTGCCAAGTTGCAGTGCATTTTAACTGCAGTCTCATGTGATGATCAAGAATGATTAAATATTCATATTCGTTCAGTGTAAACAATGCAAATTTAAATTCTACAACGTGTGCTGCATTTCACATAAAGCTCGTTGAAAACATCGACTTTAGTACAAACTGATTAAATAATTTGAAGAAAAGATTCAAATACCCATCTACGTATTTAAATTCAACGCTGATAAATACAGCGTTTTTGAATAAATTCTGTTCTCCAAGTACTAGTGATTTATGGCGCAAACTATGAAAGCTAATGAGAAATCAATGGCCAACATTACTGATTATTATATTAATGATTAGCGCAGATAACAGCCGGGGCAATAATTAAACGCGAAAATTTATCGACTATGAAATTCTCAAATTCAGTGGGTGTTATTAATTTTTATTAACACTTTATTGTATGTTACGGACCGCTTTTAAAATCTCACAATTTTAAATCGTTCACAATTACATGGTTCATTCTCGTTCATAATTGAAACAAATGTTCGCTGCTGACCGTGTTATTGAAAATGATTCCTTATGAATTATGGATGATAATTATTTGGAGTTGGACAAACTATGACTCGCCTCTTCGAAACAAACAGTTATTGCCTAATTAGAAATAACGTTATATAACTAATTAAAACAGACACGTGCTATTGCCGAACTCTATTTACAAGACATCGTATCCTGCCCACAAAACTATAAATTATTCCAGTGTCTCATCAAAAGAACAAAAACCGTCTCTACAATTTGGAACGGCAATTATATAGTTCGAAAATAGCCCCTGACAACTTGTATGCAACGAGCAAACGCTTCAGAACAGGTGCAACAATAAATTGACAAACACTCGTCTTACACCAGATTTACACAAAAGTGATTCCTTGTCGCTGCGTTGCATAGCTCATCATTTCTTTTTTACTCGATAAACCACACTAAGGCACTTAGTTCATTAGGGAAGCTCGCCGCCACTAATTTGCTGATATCACTGAAAATCATCTCCTTAAACGTGACTTTTAATTATGCAGAATCAGAAGTAGCTTTATTTTTTCCTATTTAGAGAAAATCATAATCTAAGCAGATTTTGATCGTTGAATTTATGGTAACTAATAATTCATTGCTCACGTAATCTTGTTTATACTATAATATATTACATATACGGTGCGATCAATTAAAAAATAAATCGAGTCGGCGTGTTACCTATGGCAACCCATGCAATAGCATAGGCGCCAAAGCAAACTCGATTTATTTTTTAATGATCGCTCGGTATATATTATAAATTATTGTCCCATCGCAGTAGACGTTGGTGGCGTTGTTGGATGTGCCCCAAGCCATGTGACATGAGTCAGACTAGTATCGCCAATAGGTGGCGATACTGGCGGTAGTGGAAATTTGTCTACTAGTTTGTCTAACGTTGCTAGGCGGCACATCCAAAATTTGTGTGGGTTTTCAACGACAACTGCGATGGGACAATCATTTATAATGACCCTGTACATGCTTGAATTCTCATTACGCATCGTGATCCTAAGTTTTAAAGCGCTGAAATCAAGTTCTCTGTTTTGTTGTTGACAAATTGCGGTTGAAACCTAGAGCTGATACGCCACCTCTGGAGACAACAAAACCATGAGGCAATGGGGTAGTAGTAGAAGAAATTGATTACATTTAGTGGTTCACATCAAGGACTTTTCAAAGCATAGTATGCATCTTCTGCCAGTTTTTTAGATATTTTCCAGCGTGAAGCGAAGATAAACAGTGTGCACACAGTTGCATTGGTGAATGCATACGGTCAGTCCAGATGGCAGCAATATTAATAAAACTAGTAGGCAGTGCCACAACGAAAACAAAATCGGTCAATGGAAAATGTAAGAGATCAGTCCATAACGTTAAGTATACTTCTGCAGATTTTGAATTTTATGATTGCAGCAAATACGGGTTAATGAGGTCGAATTATTTATAGGTATTTGCGGTAAGTGCAGTCTGTGCTGGCATTCTGAGTAAAACGAGCGAAGAACATCACTTAAAATTTTTTGTCGATGGTATTTATTGGTTTTGTTATAAAAAGTGGAACTAGGAAAGGTATCTGCGATGGTAATATGTATGTACTAGACACCCAGCCAACTGCGATCTCACGCATTCTCGATATTTTACTTTGGGTCTGAAATGTGAAAAGATGTTATATAGAAAGAGTTGTTCAGAATCGAATTCTGATCTCATGTATCGAGTTTTAACGTAAAATTTGCATCCTCGTCTTAAATACGATACACTGTATAAAAAGAATTTAGATACACATTATATTTGCTAATAAAACATGAAACAAAATGAAAAGGGAATGTGTATCTGCTAATCTTCGTTTCCACTTAGTAGGTATAATAAAATTGAATTTTGAGGGTTAAATATTTAAATAATAAATGTGAGCAACACCTTAACAAGGTTAGATTTATTAGTCCACTACACATTGTGTATTAACAGGTTATTGCACTGTGTACTAATAAATAGAATCGTTCCATTACAACCAACCTCTAATTCTTTGTCCTTTCAAGTTTTAATCAATTGCCTGCAAAAGTTCAATAAGACTCTAGAAAATATATTTATAAAAGTTCCTATTCGTAATATGAACTTCACCTGCAATCTGGCAATATTACATACTTCAACTTTTCTTCCTTAACTAAACAAAAGGTTCAATTCTCATTGGTATAAAATATAATATATCTAATATAACAATATAATCAGTGTTTTTAAAGCTTGAGATAATTTAATCCGCTAGTTCATCTATGCAAAGTTGGTGATTATACACTATTTCTAGTTCACATTTCAGAACTGAACACAATCCAACTGGCATTCACATATCATTTTAATCAATAATATCAAGTTTTAATTATTTGCGACCCTAAAAGGAGATTGAAGTCCTCATACATCCTATCATCCTCTAGTTCTCTATTAGTCATAGCCAGGATTGGTAAACTTTTAATGCTCTCTGGGTATTACAATTTTTAAGTGGTTAATCCCGGTTTGAATTGAAGCATGTATGAGCCTGGGAGCACCATTTTGAAAACGTCCACAAATCTCACTGGTTTATTTCTCATTTTTTCACGTCGAGTTGAAAAATACAAAACGGATATTATCTCCATTTAAGCATCCATTTCAACTTATTATGTTGTCATAAAACTGTGACATTGTAGTCCCAAGATGTAGTCCACTTCACCTTTTTTGATACACATTTGTTAATCGCAACGATAGCAGTGAGCGCAAAATAGCTACCCATTAAAACTGTGACATTTGTTACAATAAAAGCCGTCGTATTTTATATTTACGTCCAGAGTTTCAACGCTCAGTGCAAGAGATCTAACTTATCACCCTTCCAGTTTCTACATTTTAAAATTATCATTTTGTGCAACTGCTGCTTATTATTAAATTCCACATCAAGAGATAAAAACCGTGCCGGCTTAGACAGAGCTATTATTTAAAAACTTTAATCATAACATGACATTCAATTTATTTCACGACACTTGATTAAAAACAGTCAACCGAAAACCCTTGTCGACATTCCTCGAAACTTGACAAGGAAGTCGTTCTCGGTTCGAATTTACTTTCAAACTAAAACCAAATTTTAGGCTAAATTTTGTGTATCTTACTAGAGAAACTTTGCACTTAATATGTGCAATTAAAATGTCCCAACGAAGTATCATAATATTTCCAGTATTGCTTTAAATGAAAACTGGAGTCGAAACTTTTAATTAAAACGTACTACCAGGTTAATCAAGAGAAATCCATCTCTTGGTTCCAGGTCTTAATAATACGACGTTTGAATTTTGGAAATTATCACTCTTAATTACTGGGTGTTTGGGCGGTGGATGCTGAAAAAACTTGATTCATGATGAATAAAATTATAACCGGACCATTACTGTACGTCAGCTTTGAAATTTAAGACTTGACAAAAGTTGCTTTGTGATGGATAAAATTACTACTCTGTAGCGAGTTAAAAATAAAGAAAGGTTTCAGCAGTCTGTGCTTCTTTTAATTATCGGTGAAAAATTGGGCCAAAATATAGGGTAGGTAGTTTTAGCATGTATTTTCTGGTGAATACTTGATGAAGGTCTCACAGGTAACACATGTTGAGAGCGATTTTTGCACACATAAGAGACTTGTTCGAGCTTCTGTTATCCTTGGCATAAATAATTAGCCCAAACCAGTTTCTCATTCTTAGACAAATTAGAAGGATTTGTTATATCACGTAGCAGTAACTACTGACTTTGTCACTTTAGACTTATTTTCATTTTATTGTTAGATATGTACAACATATTAATTGATAATGATAACCAACTGCAAATTTTTCTTGCCATACTATCGACGTACCCCAAGACTGTCGATTTGTTTAACAAAAAATAGAACAAATAAAATAATAACTTTCACACAAATAAGAGAAAATTACGATAGAAATTACTAAATTATATTGTAGACTACGCTACAGTGTTATACAAATTCGAAAGAGAAGACTATTCCTGAAGATGACACTAAAATGTCTGCAACAGAATTTACCAAAATGTTTACATTTAAAATATATATATTTTTTAATGTCTTGAAATGTCGATTTTAACTGCAAAAATTGCTAAAATTGAAAAAAGTTTTTTATTGAAAAGTATGTAAGAGGTGTTGGATTCTCTCATGGGCTGTGACCTTGGAAATATCTGCGCGAAGGCAGAGCGATAAACCAGCGAAAAATCTGTAAATGAAAACTGAAAACGTCTACTACTTTCAAATTCAAATATGTAACAATCAAAGTGTTGTCAAGTTGGTATGAGGAATTGAAAGTAGCAAATAGTGGAATTCATAATGTAGGTTGGAAGCGGTGAGCTGTCATTGCGCATAACTTGCGTTGAAAAATTAACGTACAAAATTTCAAAAGATGCCTTCGCGAAAAAAGGTAGTGGGCAGTAGGGCAGCCCCTCACAGAGCCTGAAAAAATAGCCCTGAGTCGGTACTGCGAAGAGTTGAAAGGTGACAAACCTGAATTGAAACGTTGGACATTTCAATTACGTTAGCCAGACCTCAATTTTGACTTGGGGAAAGTGTTATACAATTGGTTGGTAAGTACAGGTTTTAGGGTAACACAGTCTGGTTTTTTATAAAAAAAATAGACTCTACATACAAATAGACGAGAGAGGGGAAACTAACGTAACGAATGACGATGTTTTCCGATGGGTTTGTAGCGCCTACTTGAGACCGATATTCGTCGTTTGCGCAGATATGACTCATAGCCCATGAGAAAATCCAAGAACTCTACAAACGTCCAACAGCAAATATTCATGATATTGGTATAAATGCAGAAAATATAGCACATCAAATTCACAAAATAACAAGTCACGGATACGAACATAAAGATACATAAGTTGCAAATTTACAACCAAATCTTTATTTTTATTGTAAGTGATATTATGAAAGTCACTTTGTTGATCGAACAATATCAACAAACAACGTCAGCAAAACATATTATATATAAAACATTCAGCACGTAAACAGCAGATAATGATTAGGTATAGTGGAAAATATCATAAATCATAATTGATTACTTTATAACCGGTAGAAGATTTTAAAAACAACACAATAAAAACTACAAAAAACTGAAAGATTACTCAATAAAAAGTTTATTAAATCATCACAAACAAATAACCCGGTACAATAAATTTATAAATATGAATGAACTGACAGCTAATTTATAATTCTCTTTGTCACACTGTAATTTATTGATACATGAATTTTATATAAAATATTTTGTATGGAAAAATAATATGTACATAAGTACATAACAATATCTGATTTACAAATGAAATGAATTTACAAAAAAAAAAATTTACAACTAGCTAGACAGATACGTGTGACTGTAATTTTCACGTGTTTGACGTTTTCTATCGGTTTTAGATGACACTAAAATAATGCACAGATCCATAATAAAAAACTTAAGTGGAAAAAATAAAAAAAAAACAATCGATGACAATTATTACCAAAATGTTTCAATGTTACTGTACTTTTCATGAGGTTTATGAAACACAGCAGGTATATAAAAGACAAGTTGAACTTCTACAGGACACCTTACATTTTTACAATAGCATTTAAGATATTTCTCTTTAATTCTAGGCTTAGATAATACTTATTTATGGTACGAGTGCGTTATGTTGGCTATAAGTCACGCAAGAAAAAGTTTATATAATTTTCTCAAGTGACTTATAGAACATAACACATGTGTGGCCTACAAAATTTTATCCAACAATTATTGTAACAATTCCAAATAAATGTAAATGTGACTCAACAGTGAGTTACAGTTATAATTCAGACGGGAGTTATGACACACGTGTGACTTATATACCATTTTACTGGTCTGAAATTAGAACAATTATGACTCTATAAGTGGTAGGTGTTGGATAAATAAATTAAGTTGATAGATTTATAATTTAATTACATTTGTTAGATGTTAACTTATACAGTTAAGTGTTCTGTAACTGAGATTGTATATTCTCTTGAACAGTAAATTATACAATTTATAAATAAAACTTCAGGATGAGGTTTTGATATGTTTTTACAAAGCTATGAAACTTATAACGTAAAAAAAAATCATCAAAGATCAAAAATGTCGGATTAAAATCGTCTTTAGGGAGAAATTTCACAAGAAAATCGTCCAAGTTTTAAAACTTTCTGGTTAACTGTTTATTTCTAATTTTATTGTTAATGTTGCGCTATTATAATCCCTTAAAATTATACAATTGTGACAATTCATGCTCAAATTTACACAACGTCCAAAGACTTGTTATTAAATTGCATGAAAACTGTCATCCTCAACAAAAGCCAGCAATTAAGACCTCTACAAAAGACATTTAATAGGAAGTTATACCATGAGAATAAAATGACGATATAAATTGAACGCAAAATAACAAAAGGCTAAAGAGATTTGCAGCAGCAACCCATAATGTTCTCGTTTAAAAATATTCCCAAAAAAGTAATACCAGGCAAAGCAAGCACGGATGCGTCGTAACGGAGTAATTTATTTTTAGAACTCATTATTTTCATAGAGATGATAAAAATTTCTACGAGAAAGTTAGCGACTGCATCTCTGGCTCTCTTTTTTTGTATTGTATGTAGTTACTGAAACGGGGGAGGCAGGATAACTTGGGAAATTAATTCCTGGCGGATGATTTGTTAGTAACCTGTTGAAATTCCAAGATCTCCCCAGTTCGGCAGTGGCTACGGTTCCCAATATCCTGTTCTTTAGACCTAATTCTGATGAGTCATTTCACACAGAATCTATGTCGCACTTCGTCTAATACTACTTTAATGTTGCGGCGGACCACATCCTTGACTCCAACCCTTGTTCTCGAATAACCGGGAAGTCTCTGCACTACATATCCTGATTCACTAGCCGCCGGAGCGATGCCCCCACCGCCATTAACCGGACTCCCGGAGCTTTAGTACGCCACGCCGCTCGTAACTACGTTGTTTCTTTGTAAGTTGGTTAAGCTGTTGCCTAGTGCTTTTATGAGACGGAATGCTACTTTTCTCCGATCCATTATTAAATTTTGCCGGAGTTTAATTCCTGCCACTCGCCGCCGCAAACGGATGATTGACCGTCCCGCCAGAAAAAAGACGACGAATTAATTATACTAATGAACGGATAAATTCGGGTTCGGGCAGGGAACAACGCCGGATTTATTTTGATTCCGTTGATTAACGGCGATTTTATATTTCCAAGAGGATAATAATTTTTTATGGGCGTTCATTGTGGCCGATAATTTGTTCGCCTCCATTAATT
Organism: Tenebrio molitor; assembly: GCF_963966145.1. Lineage (NCBI taxonomy): Eukaryota > Metazoa > Arthropoda > Insecta > Coleoptera > Tenebrionidae > Tenebrio > Tenebrio molitor. The sequence continues at coordinate 24,693,155 of NC_091050.1, read as the reverse complement.
TGCGCTGATGGCCGTGTTGTATTTGTGCCCGGATGTGATGTTTTTTTAGCGGGGACTCAATTTTCACAGATGCTGCACCTTTTTACCTTTGGTCGGTGGTATTTCCGATATTCCCTTTCGCCCGTGTGCACATGATTACCCTACACAAATAAGATTGGATTTCGTGGATTCAGATCGATGCCCCGCAAGATCACCTATCAACAATTTTATTTTCCGCTCAGGCGACCGGAAGCCGGGGTATATTAGCGTAACTTTAATTTGGCACGGTCGCGACCCCCGTCTCTAGATTTTAATCAATTTTCGACAAGTCGACTGCTAAATTAAGAGCAATCAAGAACGAACCGACCGACGCGACGCGCAAAAAGGTCCAAGAAAAAAACGCGTGCCGAAGAGCAATATTGTGTGGTATTTGAATGGGGTTTGATCGATGCAAGTTTCCACGACATTGACAAATTGAGATTGTGTTGCGATAAATATTACAGCAGGTTAAAACGTTGAGTGGTTGTCAGAATTGCGGTTGCTGATGGCGAATCGCATTTTTCCAACTTGTCACAGCCGCTCACACACCCAAACCGCAGGTATCAAAATGACACCCCCAAACGCCAATAGCTAAATATGGGGCATTACCCCTCGACTGCTGTACCGACAAAAATTTGATTACGATAAAACAGCTCTTTCAAACTTCCTCGACGAGTTGGTAAGACTGTCAAATTTCGTGCAGGATTTCTTTGCACGCCAAAAACCTGAACATGCTCTGCAATATCCTATAAAGTCTGGAAGTATCATGTTCATTGCTTTAAAGTTTTATTACGAGGCGAAGTTGCTGTTTTTTTAAGGCAATATATTCCTGTTGAGCTTAATGCAATAGTGAACTGTTCTGCCGCCCCGTGCATAAAAAGTTTAAGTCTTCGATATTAGAATTAACAGCCTGACCGTCGTTACGGTTTACAATCGACGTTTACTTAAGTGCATTAACTGTTTTACAACCACTGCACGTAATTCACATAGGAACTATCTCGTAATAAAAAATAATTAAAGGTCTACCCTATACACTTAATGATAACTACCACATCTTGTACACTCGCCAGGTAAGATTATAGGCTAATAAATTATGTACATTGCCTCCAAATACACTAAATAATTAAAAACGGAATTATAATGCAATTTAAATTATGTAAAAACGTACATTGTTTTGATACAAGGAAAATAACTGCACCATTTTTCCGTGATCATTTGTTTTGTTTTAATGCTTTTACAGATACTACGTACACAGTTTGGGTTTACTTAGATTTTTTCTTGAAAATTTGCAAGATGCCGCTGCAATTTAGCAAAGTATTCAGGATCAAAGTTTTCCATAAATGGATGACTCTTAACTACCCATACATAAATTTATATGAAAATAACTTTTTACTCATAATTAGCAGACCAATGTGGAACATTACAATATACAGGGTGAAATTGAAATGCCTCATAATAGTAGACCATAGTATCTTCTACCGGGTATCAACCACCAAACCTGGCCATAGGCACATTACACATATTAAAATAATATATGAGTTGCTATGAAACATATTATTGTTTTGTCAAATTTGCCCAATAATTGAGCATAATACTGCTGTGATCGTTCTTCCCTTTTCCAAATTTCAAAAGTATTTCTACTTTTTACGTTACCTACATCAAAAGTTTCCTGATGGCATTGTTTGTACGGATGGTAATTATAGCTGTCAATATGACATTACACAATAATATATTTCATAGCAACTCATATATTATATATTTTCATATGTGTAATGTGCCTATGGCCAGGTTTGGTGGTTGATACCCGGTATAAGTCAATAAATTGAAAATGTGGTTAAACCCAAAAACGTTTTAAAAACAGAGAGTCAAAAAACCTTACTATAGTCTGTTTTTTCCTGCAAGGCCCAAGCCGTGGCGGGAAATTTGAAATAAGCCAATAGGATTAGTTAAAAATCGGTAATTTTACAATAAAACAATAAATTAATCCTGCTAGCAGGGGATGTATCTGTCACATGTGTTGTCATTTCTGCTTTTTAAAAATGAGTGAAAAGATCAAAGGCAAACTTACCGTTAATGAGAAAGTGATGATTCTTAATGTCTTGAAAGGACTAGAACACGATCATCCTCAGTTTAACAAAACTGTTTTATTAAGCAAGTGTTGCGAATACACAGGTAGCATATCTTTTATTCTCTTCATTAATGAAGACTAACAGAAATACTTATCTAATAGGTCGTTCCGTGCGAACAGTTAAAAGAGTTTTGGCCGAGGAAAAAAACACTGGCACCCTTAGACCACCGAAAGTACCTCAACGTGAAGATCTTTTAATTTTAGAGGAACATCAAACGTATTTAATACGACGAACTGTACACCAGTTCTTTTTCGATAATCTTCCCCCAACACTAAATTTGATTCATGCCAAGATACAACAAAATGAAGAAATTCCAAAAATGAGTAGATCCAAATTATATAAGATGTTAAAATCTCTAAATTTCGCGTGAGTAGACAACAAAATGAGATTTTGATTAATTAAAAGCGTAATCTTTACAATTAACAGATTTATCAAGAGAGGTAGGAAAAGTATATTATTAGGTAGACAGGACATTGTAATGTGGAGAAGAAAATATTTACGTCAAATAAAAGAATTACGAAAGCAAAAAAAAAACATATATTATTTAGACGAAACATGGGTGAACTCGGGTCATGTCAGATCTAAAATATGGGTAGATCAGAACCTAATGAGCAAAAGAGAGCTGCTTAACCAAGATTTGTCAGCCGGGTTAAAAAATCCTAGCGGAAGAGGAAAACGTCTAATAGTGGTACACATTGGAAACGAGAAAGGTTTTGTTAACAACGGGTTGTTAGTTTTTGAAGGAATTAAATGTGGAGATTATCACGACGAGATGAATTCTGGAAAATTCGAAGCTTGGTTCACTAAAATCTTAAGTTTGATTCCTCAGAACTCAGTAGTAGTATTAGATAATGCTCCATACCATAGTCGAGTTTTAGAAAAATGGCCCACTTCAGCATGGCGAAAAGAAGAAATTAAAGAATTTTTGGAAATAAAACAAATTCCTTTACACACTTCTATTCAATAAAAAATGGTAGAGCTAAGTAAATTTTAACTTAAACAAAAATCATAAAAAATAAGGATACTGTTGTAAAAATTAAGCGACACTGGGAACTTGACGGTAACGTTTTAACGTTAAAAAGAAGTAACATTAGCAAAATATTGCTAAAATTAAGTGCACCACTTGTGTACATACTTCGCCCAGCGAGAGATTGGGAGATTTTAAATTGTAGGCTTGTAACCCAACACGACAAAATGCACAAGAATACATTAATTAGACCATAATTTCAGGGCCTGAAGAATATATTTCAAATTTTACGTGCGCTAGGCACCTACTACTTTCTCTACGTAGAATTTAGTGATTTTTATGTCAACCAATCTGTCGCTGGACAAACTATACCACTTTTTATTAGACTAGAAGTGTACATACGTTGCATTTCTGCCCTCATCCGGAGATATAGCGCAAAACCGAATGCCCGTTATTTTCACATATAGTAATTTCATCAAGTTAAATCTTGTCAAAACATCCAATCGGGAAGTGTTTAAAGATGTATTATACCGGGTATCAACCACCAAACCAGGCACATTACACATATTAAAATAATATAATAATATATGAGTTGCTATGAAATATATTATTGTGTAATGTCATATTGACAGCTATAATTATCATCCGTACAAACAATGCCATCAGGAAACTTTTGATGTAGGTAACGTAGAATGTAGAAATACTTTTGAAATTTGGAAAAGGGAAGAACGACACAGAGCAGTATTATGCTCAATTATTCAAACAATAATATGTTTCATAGCAACTCATATATTATTTTAATATGTGTAATGTGCCTATGGCCAGGTTTGGTGGTTGATACCCGGTATAATCTACATTATGAAATGTTAACAGTGAGATTAGGTAGTCAATGACAGTTTTCATTTAGGGGAAATTAATATGTTGGCAAACTGTAGTGAAGCAAAAAAAAGACGGAAATTACATGACTAGCTTCAAAAAAATCTAAAATCACAATGAACCGGGCAGAGCATTATGACACGTACGTTATTTTTTGTGACAAATACAGCATAGGTAGGTACAGATAAAAATGTCGACAAATTATCTACGCAAATATACCGCGAACGTTGATTAATTATGAAAATTATTTTTTTTATAGCCGTTACCCTTTAGTAATTCATCAGAACTGATGAATTAGTCCAGCTGTGCTGTCGGTTAATCATCAGACAATAAATATCATTTTCTCTATGAATTATTATGCAACTAGTCATTCAAAATATTAATATTTCGATAGTTAATCTAATTATTACTACCGATAATTACTAAACGTTCATTAAAAATCAAAATCTTGTCAGATGCTGCTTATTCTTCAACACTGCAGGGCATCTTATTGACACGGATACTCCAGAGTACCAACCAATGTTCTTTTGCATGCATGCAGTTCCTATAGGCTTTGGAATGATCTTGTTTGAAAAACAATCAACCAATAACAATATCACGCGAATGGTTTCTTGTGGGGTTCAAATTACAGCTACAGCAACGATTTTGATGCAGTTTTGCTTTACAAGATTTTGCGGCGTTTCATATCATCATAACTTTGGAATACTCAAATAAATGCTCGTCAGAACATGATAACAACATGTGCTTGAGCTGATCTATTATACTGTTAATTTTTTAATTGATTCAGCAGCCAACACATTTTCTGAAATCAATAAGCTAACAAATGTTAATCCGTGCCTGCTAATTACGAATATAATGGCAAAAAATAATTATTAGCTCTAGTTTGGAAGATACAGCATAATTACGACATAAAATAAGTAAAATTTGACTCTGTTTGGTTCCATGCATAGGTAAGATTTGTATTGCGACATAAAATTCCTTATTAAATAAAAAAATATAATCACTCTTTTCTGGAGTGAAAAATGTCCAAAACGCTCCATTTCTTGACCCTTGAAAAATTCCGATATCGCCTTTGCATGTAATACATGAGTAAAATACTAATAAGAAAAACTAATAAAAAATTGTAATATTGCATAAGTTCCAAACTTGAGGTCGCCTCAGATAAGATTGTTCGTCAGAATCTGTTTCGTATAACTAGTTTCATCAAAAAAATGCATAATTCACTGTAGGTCATTACTCCCTTGAAAAAAGTGGTTTCCTCCTTCGAACTTTCTAGATTGGTTGGTTATATGTACTTTCATTATATTGTGCATTTATTTTTGTCCACCTAATCTGTATCTTACCTACCCTTTACTTCTAATTGCACTGTCAAATCTTCCTACATCCTACATGTTGTTTATGCGGCATCTGTTAAAATGATTGGAAACTGTTGAAAAAAAAAATCAGATGTACCTATAGGAAATGTGATTAATTAATTTTCCAATTTATAAGAGTTTAGTTAATTAATTTTATTAATATTGCGAACACTTCGTGATCTTTTGAACTTACCTTTAGCCTACAGGGTAAGGTAATAATAATAATATTTCGTGGAAGCAAAATATTACACTTCAAATCTAAGGAGTTCAAATGTCCCCAGGCGGCTGGACCGACTCAAATGTAAAGTCATTTGAAGCATTCTCACGATTTTTATGAATAATTACACGAAATATTTAATACTCCTAATTATTACCTCTATTTAAAAAAACACTAAAAAGGGAAATAATGAAATTATTACTCAGTATTTAACCGGTGCCACTGTGGTGTAACACGAGTCGACCTTAAGTACTAATAATAATACATAATACTTAAGTAATAATATTGCAACAAGAGAACTAGGAATTACTGGTGCCTTAAAATTTGAAAATTGTCATTTTACTGTAACTGCAGCAAAAGAAAATAAATGAGTTCATGTCAGATTTTTTTTGTGATTCGCTTGAAGATAAAATAGTATATGTATATCATTCAGAGTAGAAGGTCTTTTTGTGCTTCGCTCAGTTGCCGACTTCGACTTCGTCTCCGTCTTTAGTCTCTGGGCTTAGCACAAAAGGACTAACTTCTACTCTTAATGATATAATCTACTGTTATGCACGACCTATTAAATTTGTGGTTTTATCCCTAAAAGTGTTGGTGTTCAGATAAAAAATGTAATTATGTATAGATACACACATATTTATTAGTGAATGGTTAAAACCAATAAAAATACATGAGCGAACCGATTGAATGAAATTTCTACGAAATCTCGACATGAAACGAATATAAAATCTGCAGTGAATAATGTACCAATTCAATTTCCTCTAAATGCACAACGTGCTCCTTGCTTAATGGAATGATAGTGATTTTAGTTGAAGTTGCAAATTTCCATTTCTATGGCGGGAAAACATCCTTAAGGTCAAAATGCAAAATCAATAAATCATCTTGGGGTTTGCGAGTAGGAGAAGTTGCGTATAGTTTAGAAAAATGTCTGTTTGTGTCGTAGTCGTGAATAGGTGACTGGTGGAAATCGGTAAAACTTTACGTGTATACTGTTGACATAGATAAAAGAACAACAAATACAATTTGCTCTAATAAACAAAATGTTTAAAAATACATTTATTCTAATTTGATTAATTTAGGGGTCTTTTTTATGTAATCGATTGGGCAAAATAACACAAAAAAATGTGTCAATTGTTTGCACAACAAAAAATATTTATGCAGAAAAAGAAAAAATGAATCAACAATGTCAACATTTAGCTTAATGAAAGTTTCATTCTATAAATACATACAATAGTATTTACCATTTGTCCCATCGATTTTCATTGGAACAGAACATTTGCAGCAGTAAAAGTTTAAAATAAAACAATTAAGTTGTTTCAAAAGCAGTGGTAGATTTTCAAGACACACTGAAATTAATTCCATTATCAACCGTTCTTTAACTTCAATTCATGTGAATTCAACTTTAGAACCAAACGGACTGTCTCGGGATGACGGAAAACGCCCAGATGGGATGACTTTAGTACCGTGGATTAAAGGTCAACCTTTGGTTTGGGACGTTACTGTTGTAGATACACTTGCAGACAGTTACGTATTGAAATCATCTGAAGTCTCAGGTTTTGCCGCTGAAATGGCTTGCAAACGCAAACATAGCAAATATAGTTCAATCATTTCGTCAAACTACGTGTTTAAAGGTTTAGCATTTGAAACCTTAGACCCTTGGTGCAAAGAAGCCATCGATTTCATTAATGTCATCGGAAACCGACTTATCGCGGAATCAGGCGATTCAAAATCAAAGAAATTCCTTTTCGAGAGGATTTCCCTTGCCATTCAACGTGGAAACGCTGCAAGCATTCGGGGCACTTTTCCAGATTCCGCAATATTATCGGAAATTTTTGTATTATAAAACAAAAATGTTTATGTAATTATGTTATTAATTAAAAAAGAAATTGACAAACGCGGTTGATTCTTAGTCATTAATTTTTCCGTTATATTAATGAAAACGAAACACTGTAAAGTGACAGACCGTACCTACCTAATCGCTTTTATTTGTTCCTATGGAAAAAATAGAATCTCATAAATTTACAAAGATAAATGGCCGAGACGCTCAACCTGAACCCAATGTTCACAATTTTCTAATCCATCATGCCGTGCGAATGTAAAAAGAGCAAATTAAAGAAGACGGGACGAAAATATGAGTAACTATTTTTTTTTTTGGGAACAAAGCAATTGTGACTTTTATTATTAAACAAAAAACGATGTGAAATGCACTAAATAAAGATAGGTACATTCCTTCAATGTTTTGTAAACACAAACATAACTGTTTAGCAATGTTAACCTGATGGCAGTGTCATAAATGACAGCTTTTTTGTTCAACGAAGGTTAAAGATCCACACATATCTGTTGGCTTTCCGCTAGATTTTTGTTTTTATTTTATACATTAAAGCAGGATTTATTAATAAAATAACAATATATTCGTTCATGTGTCGATGTGTGGAGTGTTTCCACTTTTGAAAATGTATTAATAATTTCACTTTGTTGTAAATTTTGCATTTATTAATAAAAATTCACTCAGGAACATTGTTATATCACACATAAATGTTTTGTCGCCCACTGGCCATGTCAAAGATTTTTTTCGATTATGATGACACACCCAAATGTTTTATTCTGAAATGCATAATATGCTTTGACATTGTTAAATTATATGCATGAATGTGTAATGATTTAGAATATTTTTTGTTTGTTTTTTATTGATCGGTTAAGAGAGAGTGATATATTGCATTGGCTAGTCAATTTAATAATAGCTTACTGAAAAATGTAGATACATCACAAAAATAAAATTCTTGTAAATTTTCTTGATATTCGAAGGGTCTAAAAGAAATATCTAACAACATTGATGGCGGTAATAATTTCGTTGTTCAATAGGTCTTTTGAAAATAATTACTAACTTAAATACTCATCCTAGGACAAACGAAACTGCTCTCAACATCTTTGCTTCCTACTCAACTAACTCCTTTTAATCGCTCTAACTTTTGATATAAGTAATAAAAGAATTTCGCACAAAGCGTTATCAAACATTTTAAGCATTTGTCAGCAATCAGAGTAAGTTCGTGGAGACTCCACTTCTATTGCTACATTAAGGGTTAGATTAAAAAACGGACTACCCAAAAGTCCTAGATAATTAGGACCATAATGTTTCAAATCTGACATGTTCCAGCTATGATCGGATGTGCCACAGAGATCCGTAATTAAACCACTTTAAATTACGGTACTGTTGAAATCACATGGAATTTTTGCCGTGTGCTAATATCATGAAGTTATATTGAAATTTAGAAATAATTTTAAATATTTTAACACAAATCTACTCAGTTATTTCTCGTTATGTTTAACGACAAATTTATATCCAAATATTTATCTACACATTTTAGATCTTATTTTTAGAAGGTGAATTTCCTTCTACAAGTTGTGGTCGTTCCCTTCTACTTTGTCGTTTTAATTAATTTGATTTTATTTCGCTACACACTAAGCCTATGCATTTAATTCCCAGATTTCTGTTTAATTTAATCCACTTCAACGTCGATTGTTCATGGGTTTTAAGTTGAGTGAATTTCATGGTTCCAAGACTAAATCTACGTCATGCTCGCACCTTTTGCTTGCAGCCTCAAGAACAAATGCCCTTTCCAGAGCTCTTAAAATGTCTTACTGGCCAACATCTTTAACAAGATTGTATCTTTGTGTGAGATAAACAGTGATTCTAACAATAATTTCTTTTCGTTCTAGAATTTAAATTTTTTTCTACAATACACTTAATTTAGGGAACCGTTTACGTGTTCTTCCATCCGAAATAAAAGATGAAATTTAGATGATTGTTATTTTGGGTGAGCGAGTGGTTACAACAGATTAAACGCACTGTTAATTAGGTAAGTGTCTGTATTTGGCTACAGAGAAATATGTCCTTCTTGGTGAATAAAAAAGATTTAACTTGTTTTAGAACCAGTTTAAATGCAGGGGAATGTTTACTTTTAATTACCATCCGAATACGTTGGAAATAATTAATATAATAACCACTCGTGAATCTGTGTACCAACGTGATTTACTCGCCGATTCCATTTAGAGCTTCCTAAACCGGAAAATTTAACAATGCGTAAAATGTCAGAGTTCTTTGAAGCTGTAGGCTTGATACGCAAGCTTTTATAAAGTTAATAAGTTATTAAATAAAATACTGCAACTTGGCAAAAAGCGTCACAATGAATTTAAAAGGGAGTAAGAAATGGCAGCAGCGTATTTTAACAATTAGCGGTCCTGCAAAAATCTTTCTTTATTTACATAAAATCCGTTCGAGTGAAAAATGCTAATTCAGTGGACATGCAAATTTCCACAATGCAAATTTGTACTTCACTCATTCTGGACCAACAAGAACGTTTCAAAAGCGGCGCTGGACGCTAAAAGTCGCGCATTCTTTTTAACTGCTGAATAATTTTTTCCATGTTTTGTTTGCTGACACTTGTTTATAAAGGGTTTAAATTGCCGTTTTTGTTTAAGCTAATGAAATCATATTTTCACAAATTGCAGTCGGGAATAAACGAACGTCTGCTGATTAAACTTGACGAAACTCCGTAGTGAAACATTAATCATCCGAAAAAAATCATTTCAATTTTTCCCAAACTTAGGATTCGGCATGTTCAAACACGACGAAACCTCGGCGATGTTATTTGGAAATTTGAATTTACCATGGCATTAAGTAGGTATTTGGCGAATAAATCTCCGAGGAAATAACTTCGAACAACCAACCGGAATTATTCCTGTAACAAGCTGCATCAATCCCAGAGAAGTTGTATAAAGAGCCAAATATTAAAACAAGATTGCCAGAAAATAAAGACCCGTAATTGACCAGAACTGAACACTTAAATTTAAAATCCAACAAATAAGTGCCACAGTGGATCCTTGCCAGGAGTGATGCGAATTTTGCAACGAATTTAATTGGTTCGAAAAAAACTAGAACACGACTTTCGTATTTTAATTTCTACTTAGCGTGCCTCTCAAATGCCCCTTAATTTCGTTGGAAACTAAACGACTCGCTCGAGGTATTATTTTCCACCATACATCATCTTATGCATATAGGCTCATGTTTTCATAAAACATGTATGTAAATGAATATTCAGCAGTTTACCAAGGTACTCTTTAAACACCTCGTTTGTACAGCACTATCTGAATTTAACTAACCGGCAGACCTAAGGATACGGTCACCTCCTCAAAATGTTTAATAAAAGTAAATATTTGCAGAGAGGAGTTACGAGTTTCGAAAAATTCCCAACGGAATGCACAAACTGCAATAACACCAGACCGAACCGGAGATTTATGCAGTCTAGCCATTGTTGACTTAAACGAGGCATTTCGAAATAAATTAATCGGACCGAAGCGTACCACGTCGAACTGCATCTTGGTTCCACACTTTCGTTAATTAATTACAAACACTACCGAGAGTCAACACAGAAAACGAAAGGAACTGTTTAATGGTGTACAACGGCGTTATCACAGATCTAGAGAAAAATAAGCAACTAACGAGATCTGCCACATACACAAGACAAATATTTCTGCAACTAAAAAAACTGACAGAATAATACATTTTTAAACACAATTTAACGCAATATGTACTTAAAAAATTATCAAAACCTTTACTCAAAAGATCATGTAAACAATTTTATCAAAAAATTAATGTTTTTTTCTGTCTGAGAAGACATAAAATAATTTTTTTCTAACACTAATATCTTATACTGTTTCCATGGTGCATTTGAGCTAACACCTTATGTTTCCCATAAAATACGCTTTTCTCTATAAGACACGTCGTCAATAGCAACGTATCTTATAGAGTCATAAGATACGCTCACACATATTATTCAAGTAACATTTTATTCATCATTTTTACCGTAATTATCACAAAAGTGAAAAGTACAATTATTGAATTGGAACTGCCACATTAGCTTCGTGCTCTTGTTCCTAACATCTTCTTCTTTAACTTCTGCTGTTTCATCCAATGCAAGTGCCCGGCCATCGAAAACTGGCAATCTTTACATTTTCTTCAAATGATTCTTGCCGTAGTGTGAATTAACTTTTAATGAAGTTCTACACACTTACCCCATATCAAGAAAAGCCAAAATGACATCTTCCGTTACCTCCGTGTTCCGGCCTTGAAACGAAACATACACCTCTTGTATGCACTTTTAGCCTTGACTTTTAGACTTCATTGGTAACAAATTGACCCTTTTTTCTTATTTCTTCTGGAACGTTTTGGCACATTTCAACGATGAAGATTGTTTTTATCCAAATTTGTTGATATTATTACCATAGTACCCACGGCAACCTCCGCATTTTGTGTATTGTGACGCGCCTCGAATAATTTCTGAATTTATTAAAATTTCTGATAAGATGTTAGTGTTAGAAAAAATCTTGAAGACAACGCGTGTTTTATAGTTTAAAAATCTCGATCTATTAAATCCTCGCTCCCTGCGGTCGCTCTGATTTAAACTACGATCTCGATTTTTAAATCGTCTATAAAACACTTGTTGTCTTAATAGCTATATGTTTATACTCGTAAGTTGTAAGTCTTAAAATTAATTTCCCACTGCCATCCGACAATATGCTTGCGTGTAGCTGGTTTATCAGTAACTTTCTCCTACGAGCAGTAGCTACGAGCGCAACAGACACTCTTCATGATTTACTCATTTTGCACACGACAAGTGGGACACACAATGTGCTGTCATACGAAATGTCTTACAATCTTAATAATGCAGAATCTGATTACATTTTATTGGTGTACATGTTAGACGAACCACTGGAGGTCGAGACTCAGCTTTGTTTCAAATGATTGTGAGGCGCCCAGTAAAGTTGAAGAACATTATATTCCAACAAATATTTTTGCAATATTAGTAAATTGTTGAAATATGAATACATTGAGTGAATTTTAAAATAATCGTTCTTTGTAGCATTGTAATTGAAAATTGAATAGAAAAAATTCAAGTGGCACCAAACATAATTACTTTACTTTAGGAAGAATGAAAAGACCTGAATTTTAACGAATTATATATATGTTACCTATTTTTTTTTTTAACTTCTGTTTCTTTGAGCGATGAAAAATATAATAACTTTGATCAATCTTACTGCTCATAAATGTTGAAGCCGCAAACATCGAGGTATTAGGAAGATGAAACTTTGATCACATACCTGAAACAAAAATAAAGTAAATTACACTCATGTAAATTAGTCAAGTATTAAGAACGCGTGCTTAAAAAAGTTCAGTAGTGGCACCTAGCAGGATTAATTGTATCAGAGTATTTTTAAAATGAAGGCAACGAGCCCCGAGAAGGCGTAAAATTTCCGTTTTTCCTGCAGCTCCAATTAAGCGCTAATTTGATGAAATAGAATCCCAAAGGCATTCAAATAGAGCAAGCATCGCAGTCAAGAAAAGAAATTAAAACATTGTCATCGAAATGGGCTGATTTTTTTAATGAACTCCTCGCTAACCAATAGAAGAGGACGATTTACGAGTCGTTAAGAATTTTATGTGACACAACCAATTTAATTTGGTCGACAAAATCAACATTCTGTTCGGTTAAAAGAAATTTGAAAGGTAATTTTCAAATGTAATCGAAATTCGAGCTCATTTACAGTTTTGAAATGTCAGAATTAATAACCCCAAAACTAAAACACCCAACACTAATCCCATTAAATTTCAACGCCCGGAAACCCTCCCTTCCACGGCAAAATTGATTTATTATTGCAAGAAAAGGAATCTGACAAGCTTAAAGCTAAACATGTCGATAACATAGTAAAGTAGAATTAATCATTTTCCGATGCACTATAAATAATTAAAATAATCCGGAAGTCACGTAAGAAATTTATGACAGTGAAGGTATCGAGGGGGAACTTTCGGTAGGCTATATTTACATTTGCAAAGGTGATAAAAAAGTTCTAAAGGAGCTATTTTATAGTAGGCAAATTGAATTCGACTTCTATGTTCATCCATAAAATCCATCCTCAAACATGCATGAGACGGTTACTAACGAAAGCAAAAAGAAAAAATGCCAACTTTCCAGAAAAACTCGACGAAAACAGATTGGCGACCATTATCTGACCGCTTTATACATTACGCTTTACAAATTATCCTTCGACTCAAAGGCCGAAATCCTTTATTCATTTTTATGACATCAAGATGCTCCTTTCTCTTTACACATAGTTCTCCGACTTAATTTTCGCCCCTTTCTTTGAACCGAAAAATCAAATCAGCAACAAGTTCTCATAAATCACTTACAAAAAAAAATTCATTCTACACGACCAGGATAAACGAAAAAATACGAACTTTAAGAAAAAGTGGTCAGTTCGAATTAACCCTTGCATCAGCTCACTTATGACTTGTGACATTAATAGACTATAGTTCATTAGCAAAACCGATATGAATAGTTAAGTCCCATTATACATGAAATTCTATAGCCTATTTTCACCCCTTGTTGCTCCGCACGTAATTACTATGCCTTCATTGAATACCACCGAGAAATCAACTCTTCGCACCCGATCCTCATAAAAATCCAAAACATTTTATAATTGTTGCAGAAAGCGATTGTTTACGCTTTTGAGTTTACATAATAAAAAAAATCTTTTCGTTTCCGATGTGATTAGTCAGTGTACAGAAACGACTGCCAAACCACAAAACGAAAGTGTCATTCGCTTCGCGCCCTCAGAGACACATAAATTCCCAGAAGCAAGACAAATGCAACTTGGCAACGATGTGCAAAAAAAAGAAATACAGTAACGACTGCATCACTGACAGTGGGAGTGCACTTTGTTTTAACTTAAAGATTCAACAAAAGACTATTTTTAATATAATAAAATCCCATTTATTTTCGTTGGCTGCTGTGCAATTTGAATTTTTATAATACCTACAAGAGAACAAATTTCTTGTTGCTAAAATTATATTATGTAAACCGAAGATTCGGAGAATTTTCCAGCTCTAAAAATAATTGAAAAAATCTGCCAATGTGACGCAGTAAAATCGAAAAGGTGAGAGACATGTTCGTTCGTGTCAAGTTCACTGAAAATTCGTTTGAAATCTTAGACGGTGCGAGATAACGAGTCAACATATTCGTAATATTCTGTTTTCCGTATGAAAACTTATATGTATTCCCTAATTCCAGTTTTTTCAAAACAGGAGATCTTAAGAAAAATGTTTATGAGTCAGTAATGATCATGATCGTTCAACTTGCCGATCGTCATTATACGTTATACATTTAGATTCCCGGATGTCATTTACTTTTTTTGATAAAAATCAATGAATAAATTTTTTTCCCACATATGATGCGAACTTTTGGTAAGCACTGTATATGTATATGGGACGAGAAAATTATAGGCAAAGATTAAAACCACATCAATTTACTCGTAATTAATACCAATTTACACACATACAGATTCTAATGAAAAGAATGCAGATTTATTCGCCAAAAACCATGATTTACGTCATTATGTAGGATTATTTCACACATATCATCAATCAAATCGGCTTTCAAACGAATAAAGTAACGGTCATTCATTACAATTTCGGCCTTGGTATAAAATTCACAATATAACAGCAGAAGAACGACTACCGCAGACAAGTAAAGTTTATTCCTAAACCATAACAACGATTTTTAGGTTTCTGTGTTTAAAAAAGAATCCAAAATTGGGAAGTCACAAATTCCTGACTAACCCGTAATGGATATAAATAACAGTTAAATTTGTAACTACAACTAAACCTTAACGAAGCTCAACTATGTATTGTGTCAATCATTCTATAAATATTCGAACAGATGTACCACTTAGAATGTTCACTGTTGCAAGGCATATCAAGCAGGTATTTCACCGAAATTATTAAGCAAAAGGAAATCATTGAAGGTAACTTTTTAATTTGTAGTGTTGAAGATATCACAGAACATTCAAGGAGTCGTAAATAAAATAATTACAGACAGTAATTATTGCTTCTCCCACTTTAAAGAGAACCGCCGACTCGGAACGAGAGGGTGGAGAATACTTTAACACAATTAAGCTTCTATAAATAAAGGGATAATTGCCATGTCTCCACGTAATGTTTGCGAATAAAAATCGAGCCAATCGATTTGATTAATAAAATCGAGTTCGAAGTGGTCCTAATCGAAAAAAGATAATAATACTCAATTTACTCTCCCCTTGGAGCAGTAGGTGGTAAAACAATAAAGTTTTACGAGTCGTATCGATAACACGGTAAACCATTTACAAGCCAAACAATTTAATCAGATTATTTTATTATTAAGCCGAAAGCGCAACAATTTACGACCGCATTAATTGTTTTATGTCGCATAAAAATTTCTCGGAAACGCCAAAGACACAACGGCTGCTTTTTTTAACTGAATAACAAAGAATTGGAGAGCTTAATCCTATGAATTTACCCACGTGTTAGTGGCCTGGTAACAAAATATTTATAGAGATGCTAGACCATTACAAATTGATTTGGCACAACGACGAATGGATTTTCATTTTGAAACGCCCTTTGTGATTTTGGTGGTGAAAAAATATCTCCGACTGTTGACTTCTCTTGCATAACATATTAAGAACGAATTCACGGCCTATTACAGCAAATACTACGAATTTGGTTTTCATTCAACTGCTCGAAATATATCTTCCTGCTGTAACTGCAACAACAACTGACAATCCGAATAATCGCCGATTGTATTGACTGCTGCATTTAAATCACACGAAATTTAACTGATATAGTAATTATGATTGATAACACACTTACTAATCTCAACTATGTAATTCAACACTGTCACTGTAATTCATCCCATAATTAAATGTTTAATTTCAACTCACACATTATGTATTTAATTATGTCTAGTCTCTTGTGGTGGCTTTAGCAATCAACCAATTATACCGCATTGTATGTTGAATTCAATGCTACCCGTAATAACACGAATTGTGTAGAAAAAATTAAAAATTAATAAGTGTCACAATTTACAACATCTTCCGAAATGTAAATACCTAGCCACCTCCATAGGTAGTTGATTTCAAGTTAGTTTAGAGAACAACAAACTGGCAAAATCAACAAAGCAAAAAGTAGTCTTATTGGTAGTATGTCACACACTATGTTGAAAATTAGAGGGATTTAACTATTTGCGCAAATAGTAATTTAAAATAATCATAGTCATTTCGCCCTAATTGGATGCAGAAATAGTAATTGAAAATCGGTGCACATGCACACAATAATTAAAGAATTCATCTACCTATGTGTCTGCACAATTATGCTGCGTCAAATCGGCAGAACCTAAAATAAATTAATAATTCCCTTCAATTAGCAGATTTAAAATTTGGTTAATGAATTACAATAAAATTATCTGTTTTTAAAATTAACATTTGATTAACAATATGAATATGTCCCACCTGGAAAATTCAATTTAATTTAAAATAGACCTCAAAAGATAACACACATTTTGCATTGCTAAATGTTATTCATGCGGTTTCGGTAAAATATTCCAAAATATTCGATAAAATTTACAATTTATCAGAATGGGTATCCATTATGTACGAGTATGTGCAAAACTTGGCAAATTTTCCTGCAAAGTAAATAGATGCACATTCGTATACTAAATGACAATCTTCGCAAAAAATATCTTATTTTAAAAGATCTTTTCGCAGCCTAATCAATTAATGTTTCATCAATTCTCGCAACAGGTACATAATTACAAAATATAAAAACCAAATGAATAAAGTTACTTGCTCGCAAATATGTATAAGCAGAATATTACAGAATACTCTGCCTATGACTGAAAACATCACTGAGCAAAATGTGTACTACAAAAAAAAAGATATGGACTTTGCTTTCAAAAAAATGACAAAAAAAACAAAAAATACATGTAATTCTCGTAATATACCAATGTGTGACAAATTGCATAGTAAATATTTGTAAGGAATGTGCGAAATAAATAATAATAATAGGTATCATTTCCGGGCTAATCAAAGTTAAGGCATTGTGAGTTTTTAATTATTTTTTTGCAAACACATTTTTTAGTTACTAATTTGTTTAGTTTATGTATACATATTAATTTACATGTAGTTTTGTTTCAAAGCAATAAATAAAAAAATACGTCGCATTTCATTAAAGCATTCCATTTATACAAATATTTTGACACAATAATTTGTAAGAGTTAAAATTAAATATAATTTGAACCCTAAACTTCATACCCGCTCGATTAAAACTCGATTAAAATACTCGAATGAAAAACAGTAAAAATTGTTATACTTCGTTCAGTGAGAAATTGAGAGATTTTAAATTGTAGGCTGTAACCCAACACTACAAAATGCACTAGAATATATTAATTAGAGCATAATTTCAGGGCAAAAATGTTACTGCTTGAAGGATATACATATTTAAAATTTTACGTGCGCTAGGTACAACTTTCTCTACATAGAATTTTAGTGATTTTTATGTCAACCAATCTCTCGCTAGACAAACTATAGTATTAGAACAGCGATCGTTTTTTCTTCAAAAACTGTAAAGTTTTAACCGCACAAAAACATTTTCACTCATTTTTTCGTTTCAATTGATGATTATCCCATGAGCAAAGTGTTGGAATTAGGGGTTAGAAAAATGTTAAAAAAATATTCGATTAAAAAAAGATCAATATGTAAAAATGTTTATTTTAACTGAGTTCTATTGGTGATTAAATTTATTACGTGGACTTCCATAACACCTGTATAAAGCAGCATTGACAATTAAATAAAGAGATGCATTCAGTTGCCATAGGGTATTCATGGGGGTACCCACCTGGTGAGGAATACACTTAAAACAGCTAAACTGAGCAAACAATAGGTAACAACGTAATATCGTTTTTCAAGAGAAACGACGCACAAACTTATGGATTTATATAGAGGCAGGTATATACACCTCGAATTAAACGGCGTGTAACAAACAGAGTGGCATCCCCCATAGCTACCTGGTGTAACATAAACTACAAGGAGCCTAGCGACGGGGGTTTCGACGTAGCGAGATTCACTTCCACGCACGGTGCTGAACACTTCATCACAGGTTAAAGCGCTCCCCTGACACACATATTCTAAAGAAAAACTTTCCTCTTATTATATTCTTCCCTGTAACCACGCGGTAATACCCTTATTGTGTAAACGTCTCGTCGTCCAACATAATTAGAAGATGATAAAAAAATGTATCTACCACCGGAAAATGCCAGTTGTAATCAACTCCACAGTGTTCAACTAACAACAATCTCGGTTGTTAAATACAGGTGTTACAGTTGTTATAATGTAGACTGCGTCTTAATATTGTTTATAAAATAAACAGATCAGTGTTCCTGGGGTGAATTAAAATATTCTGTAGACAACTAAATTTAGCAGATATAAAATATTGTGTCAATATTTGTTTAAACACACCTGTAACTAACTGTAGGTATCTGCAAGTATGTACATGCTTACCTAAGCTCTTGGTGGTAAGATCTAAATAAATCGTGATTTGTAATGTAACTAATTAGAGTTAGTTATGTTATGTTATATGAAAAGAACGTATGTCACACTTTTTATTTGTTTTTTGAATGAAATTCTTGGCTTATTTGGTGAAAATCATTAAATGATTGACAACATTGCTGTAGGAGATCCCGTGTTAGATAACGCAACTAATTACAGTAACCAAAATGTTGGAATTATTAGAAAAAAAAATCGTTAACAGCTGACAATCATCAAAAAATGTAAATGTATAAATAGACTGGCATTACGTTGGAGGAAGTAGTTGAACAAAGTTTCCACCTCATTTAAGTAAAATTAAATTTCAAAAAATCTTCGCGTGTAAAAAATCAATTTCAATTTTTGAAACAATGTAAAACAACAATTCAAAACAGAATCTCAGTGATATTATGTCAATTACTTGTGGTTCATTGTACAGTAGTAGCTACACGCACAGATAATATAAAACAAAAGAGTTAAAAGAAATGGAGCGTGTCAAAGAGTTGAGTGGATATTATGTATCTAAAGTTGACTCAAGTTGCAAAAAACCACTTATCATTTGCAACAGCATTTTTTTCATATTTTTGAACCAAATAAAGGCACAAAGGAACCAGAAAATCATAGTTTGAGTTGGATATTTTCCATATAAGTACAGTTTTAAAGTAATTTCAAATGACTAATGCCATAAAAGTGCTGTTGCAAATGCCAAGTGGTTTTTTGCAACTTGAGTCAACTTTATATTGAGAAGAAAATGAGATAACTTCTGTTAAATTAAAATATTTCTGCAAGATTCCTTCATCCTTCCGTATAATCCTAATTCCTTCATGTCGAGGTCCAACTAATAAACAATGAGGGACAAAACAAAAGCTACAAAACCATATACGCTTAAATTTTGAAATATTTATTTCTGAATAATTCCCATGTATATTAGACGTGCGTGTTCAGCCAATCACAGCGCTTTCTTTCATCCAATCAAAAATGTTTATCGCGATAAAAACGTCCTACTACTCTGTCATCTGTCAAAAATGATTAAAATTGCATGCTACTCCTGTCAGATTCTCAAATTTTTTTAATAATTGTGTTTTTAATAATAATAACTGTCTTATAACGTTAAAGTTTGTATTCTGGAATTAATCTTGCCAAAAATAGCACGACCTAATTTTTGATACATTTCCTAATTTTCACCTAAACTTTTTTGCTTTAGACAATTTTACTCGTTGATATTTGGGCATTTTAATTTAAAAGTTAACCCTCGAGCTAAAGCTCCGGGCCTAACCAGAATAAAAATGCCCAAATTCAACTCGTAAAATTGTCAAAGCAAAAAGTTTTCGTAAAATTGAAAAATTTAGCTGATAAAAAAATCTGGTCTTGTTATTTTCACCTTCGAATAAAGGCAAAACAATGTATGTACGGCGTGATCAATAATGACTGAGTCTGTTGGCAATGAAACAATTGAAAAGTACTGGTGTTTTTTATCTGGTGAGTGGCACTGACCGGATTTTTTAACTTAAGACGACATTAAAAACATTTTTGGTTATACGGGTTATGTTTATGCTATTACAAAAATGAATCTTTCATGGTAAATTTTTAAGTTTGCCAAATTTCATTGTAACCAACAGACTCAGTCATTCTTGATCACACCGTACTATCGACTAGCAAAAAAACTGGTGCATGGTGTTGCTTTAGACACTTCCAAAACTCCATAAAAAATGTGACTTTTGGAAGTGTCTATAGTAACATACTGTAGCAGTTTTTTTTTGCTATTCGATAGTACTTAGTTATGATTTTTGGCCAAAAGAAAACAACGCTTGTTCATAAAAAAACTAAAAAAGTACTGTGTGATATCGTTATTACTTATTTTGTGTAAACGCGTAAACATCTGCAAAATTTGTTTGTTCAAAATTAATTTCGTAATTGAAATATAAAGCCCAATCAAAATTGAAATATCAAAAAATGTTACAATACTTTTTTTGAAGTGACGTTTGTAAAGTTTAATTTCTTAAAACACATTAATAACTTATGATATGTACGTTGTCTTGCGTATGTCACACAAATTTAAAAGTAAAAATATGACTGAACTTTTTGGCACACAAATATTAAATGTAAGAGCGTGCTTAGCAGACAGACATCTTTGACGAAAACGACTCAACAGTTGTTAGACTTTATTTCGGTACATGTCACGTTTATACCAGACATGTTCCACAAACAATGAAAAATAAAATGATCGAATTAACCCTACATACGGCGAAATGAGATGAAGCCCCGAATCCGGCATTCAACGAATACATAGCGCCAAATTTCTTTTCTTATATATACTATGAAATAAACAAAACTGTAACTGTGCGCCTCGATAAAGGGCGAAACGAGCAAACTGCGAAACTTTATTACTTGTAAAAGAATCAGATAAAGGAGCAGATAAAACCTTCAGTAATTTTCAGACGAAAATAGTTTTTAATGATGCCGCGAAATTAGCAGATCGTGCTTTTGAGGGCTACATAAAAATGCACTTAGTGTCAGCCTGAGAGCAGTAAACGTTTCGGTTGCAGGTACATAATAGAAGTTCTAAAACTGAATTTTCACTGCTCGGGGGATAAATAGTTCAATATTTTCGTATACCCTCGGGTTTTCCACACACTCGAGAAAGTTTCAATGGTACACCTAATCGGAAACTGGAATTTACGTCTTGCAAACATTTTTTAGGAGTTACAAAACCAAGGAGTACATCGAGTGTGGAGTGGAATGTGTTAATCGCCTCGGAAAACCACCGCAGTCCCGTAATGAGTATGAGTAATTTTCGACGATCCGAAATACTCGTGGCTAAAAATCTTTACGAGTTTTATGAGAGGTCGAGATCGTGGATGCAATAATCTGTAAGGACTAGTTACCTCACTTGCGTTTGGTTCTGACTTGTGGAGAGGGAGTCGAGTTAGTGCACAGAATACTGAGAGAAATGCTTCATTAGCTTTTACTGCTACCAAAGTGTCAGAATCACCGACGAAACATATTTTACGAGTCCATATTGGATCAAATATAGATGTCGACGGCAATCCCTTGATCGATACTGACCTCAGTACTCGCGTTTAAAATTCTTATTCTTCTGCCATTAAAAGATCTCGTCTGACATTTGGACAAGTTCATCCGGGGCTGTCGCTTTAAGATCTCCGAGTTCTTTTATAATGTAACGGCAATGTGCACTTGGGATTCGTTCCAAACATTAACGTCTAAAATTCTACGAGAACTGACAGAACCCAAATGCAATTTTTTTTCCTTTTTGTACCGGAGATACAGTTCAATTCGACGTTGTTGAACTAGGTTAAAATTTCCGGAAAGCTTTAAAACTGAACTTCGTCCCACCTCTAAAATCAATAACGACGTTTAAAAGTGGCTCGAAAACATGCCACGGTTCTTACGGTGCTTTTTTGTTGCTTAGACTTTGAAGCTCGCCAGAGTTCCGGGATATTTCGGATTATTATTCGATAGTGTGGTATTACGCTTAATCTTCTTCGGAATGCCATCAAAGCAAAAGCAGTTCGGAAACAACGTCTTTGCTTAAAATAACGTACATATAATTATATCAAAGTGCAGTATTGGAATTCCGATAATGGAAAAGTCGAAACAGAACAAGTAACCCATCCGAACTGAAGGATCTGGAATAATCCTCGCCAAATGCATTGTCTATTTGGTCCATTATTATTGGTAGGGAACGAACTCCTGGTGCTTTGTCTAAGCTTTATTGCTGTGTTGATACGCGGCCCGACTTCGAATTTCGAGAAAAATATCTTAGACGCTCCCTATCAGATAGATGTCAGGAATTTTCTTAACCATAAATAATTCAAATCATAATGAAAGATAGCTTCTCAAAACTAAAGAAAGACAACAACTTATCAAAACGCAGAAAAGAATAATGTTAATTGCATATTTCTTTATATTAAAACTACCTTGTACCTGTGGTTTGTTCGCGTATGTTAACAAATCTGACAACATCAATATCAAGTTGAAGTTTTATTATTGAAAGTTCGTGTAATTCTCTGTTTGAACTCTCCAGCAGTAATTGGAAGGTTATGAAAGAAAAAGAAGTAGCTACACTAAATTTAAGTCCGTTTTAAAAAGGCAACCTATCTAACCTAGTAAATTAACAAATTAAATTAACAAATAATTAATAAATTATAAGAAATCAGGCAGATACCTTAGAATTAATGTATGAATTAAATTAAAAATTAACTTCTGAGGATTACAACATAAAAAACATAAGATGTGAGGTGACATGGTACAACGCTTTTTAGATGAAAATCGACGAAACAAAAATAAGCGTGTGAGCTCACTATAGCGCAAATACTAAAATTTTCGAAAATTAACAGACAGACACTCTAATTTTATTTATGTCTAGATTGAACTAAACCTTCACGTGAAAGTTAAAATTAAAATCAAACTTGCCTCCACTTATTCTCTTGTTACTAAAAATATTAAAGTTTTTCTGAACTGTGGTCTTTATTAATGAAATTGCCAATTAGAAAAGTTACTTCCATGTTTTGTGAAGATGAAATAATTCTGATATCTAATATCTAGTACCGCAATCTCTTTTTAAAAATTTAAAAATTCTGGATTTAGATAAAGATAACACATTGGTAGTTGAAATTCAAAAAGGTATATTATTATACTCATGTCACATCGTGAGGAAGTTCCTTAACATTGACACAGAACATAATACACAACAAAGTCAAAATGCGGAGGCGAGACGCCGGTAATTATGTTGATAAGCACTGCACTATTACTTGATAGTAATATCCGTAATAGTGTATGTACTCCGGCAAAATTGCCGTGCCGCCGGGTGGAGGTGGGATACGAATAAGTAATGACCCATTTCTCAAATATTCACTTAAGTTGTAGACTTTGGTTGTTACAATTACATAACATGTTACTATTCTCATCTTTTTGGGTCGTTCTTCAGTTTCATCTATTTCAGTCTCCATAAAGTAAAGCCAAGACGATATAAAAATGTTTCAAATGTATCCATTATGTTCGGACATGGTTGTAAGAAGTCGATTTTAATCCACCTAATCGAGTTGACCAGATGTTTTAACATAATTTGACACGCGATATACACAAAATATTACAAAAATACTTTCTGTTGTGGTATCTGTGTAAACAAAAAAAAAAACCAAAGCAGAAACTTGTTATACTCTAATGTTTATAAAGATTTCCACAGTCAAAAATTACTGTAATTATTACGTTATATTTTATTTTTCCTGTTCCTGTAAATTACTTTATGTCGTGTAAGAAACTTTGACGTATTTACCCTTATCTATTAGACATCTGTGTTGGAGCCACTACAGGTAATTAGAATGTCATGTTTGTATAGTGTTCGAATAAATTTTACACGCTACCTTTTAATACGATACGCTTAAAACGACTTAGTAACACATTAACAGGAACATAAATTTCATTTTTATCCCTGGTTACTGATCCATTCGATAGTGAAAGTTGCAGTTAAAGGTACTAAAGAGGATTTTTCTGTCTACATCGACACATAAAAATATCAAAATTGAAATATCTGCCAAAGAAGATATCATGCTCAGTGTAAAAATAATGTGTTTGTTAGTTATTTCATGACGTACCATTTAACTCACACATTGCACGAGATTCCGTATAAATCATAAGTGTAGCATTTTGCAAGCAAGAATAATTTCGTGCTAGATGAACCAGCGGAAAATGCATATTTGCATTTTGAAACTAAAGGGGCATAAATTTCAGGACAAGATAAACTGCCAACGAAGAAGCCTGTTTTAGTACAAAAAAATAAGTTTCTAGTTTGAAATCAAAAATACAGTAGCACGTGATGAAAGTATCAGCTGATGACAATTATTAGGGCTACTTAATGTTGGAAGTGATGTGCATTATTTAGGGTTGCCAAACGTCAGTTCAAAATAAACTTATGCAAGTTTATTCAAAACAATTAAGAAATATTTTACACATTTAGTGTTCTTGCAAAAATAAGTCTTGTCATACGTAGTACATACCGTTGAAGTTGTACAAGTTATCACCTCGATGATGCCAACATGTTTGGCAAATTCTGCATGAATTCTATCAACAGACAGATTAACTCAATAATTTAAATTAATAACAACAGACGTCGATAGATTATACCCGAAATTCAGGGGTATTACTCAAAAATAAATTGTCAGATTTATGTCATATATAATACTGTTCGTCCAAACTCCAAAATCCGTGAAGAGATGTTCAAGTTCTACTAAAATAATTTTCTAATGGTAGTGAAAGTGACAAATAAAGAAACAAATCACTGTCTATTAGATAATAGTTTTCAAAAATATGTTTTTTTTTAATTTTTAGGAAATGTCTTGTTTTTTGAAAGGTTCTTTTTTTGAACATATTTCTTTATTGTAATGTGATAATTGACAAGGAACTAAAACCATAGAACTAGGGAATTAGATTACAAAATTTAAATGTTGGAAATTAATATTGCTATTGATGTTAAATACGACTGTTACTATGTAGTACAACACAAGAGGCATACTCGTATTCATCGCAATTTTCAGCTTAATTCATATTTTTGAAATAATGACATCATTGATAATGCTTTTATAGATGCTATTCTCAATGAAAAAATTTGAATTTTTTTGGAACAAATTTCCGGTAAAGTATCAACCTTGTTGTATCCAATTTCTTTGAGAATTTAACGTGTCATTTCCTTGGGCATAAAAATGAATAGTTTAGAAAACCTTTAGACCTTTGCAGTGAAAATAAATTTCAATTTTATGGTCCCTCTTGAAGGATATGTTGTTTATAAATTCATGCCAAACTCGATACAATTTATAATTTTGATTTTTAGTTCAGTTTTCCGCTAGGTAACTTTAAAGCAATTTCTGGTAATATCTTCCACCGTTCCTTAACTTCAACATATCCCACGTGTAGATTTTTTGTGTTCCTTCTAAAAACCAACTCAGGATTTCATTAATATAAGAGCTGAAGTAAAACTACTGTAGTTATAATATGTAAAAATAAGAACAAAAGTTACCTTGGATAAAGTTGTTTCATTGAGAAGCTACGTCCTTTAGAAAAAACGATCCCGCAGGTTATTTTAATCCAAGTTGATTAATTCAGAGTGGTAAAGTTTGTTTCATTATCACAAAGATATTAAAAAAATAGTAATTAGGACTCCATATTCTTTTCAGAGAAGAACAGAAACAGACGTAATGAGCTTAATTTTTTAATGTCCTAATGATAATGACAAAGTTTTCCGATACGTTATTAGAGAAATAATCCCCTAGGGCATTATCTTCAAATAACAGGCTCTAGGGCGTCATAAGGTCTTCGTTGCTTAGTTACGACCAAATCTTGACTGATAGGTATAAATTAATCAAATCATTGTCAATCCAAAAACACAGGAAACCAGTCGGACACGAGTGTTATAATGATACGCCCTCGGTCGGCGTACTGAATTATGTAGTAATTGCGTTCTAATAATTTTTTTCGGAGAAAAATTCTTCTGGCCACGACCTGCTGTATTATAACCGGCCTGTTCAAAAGTGTAATTTGAGTGATCCCCGCAGAGCGCTAGTGTACGGGCGCTTTTTGGGGATATTATTAATCTTAAGTTTTTGTCACCGTCAAATACAATTGTATTCAGTATTGTTTTAGAAAGAAAATATGAACTTACTGTACTCAATCTTAACTCTAAAATTATGTCTAAACATATTTTTTCGCATTTTTATTCTTTAGAAGCGCCCGTACTGTGGCGCCCTCATCGGCGCAAATTGGCTCTTTCTCGGAAACATTTTCGCAATTCCTTTTTAATGAAATGAACAGGCCGGTTATTATACAGCAGGGCCTGTATTCTTCAATCTCGATTAGTTCATGTCGCATACGACATATCTCGAACAGTTGTTGTCGCACACTACAAATATTGTCCATTCTTGAATACCACGTGAATAGTAATTTATTTAACGAGTTCGTGTGTAAATTGGAGTTTTTTTGGCATGATTGGGCCAGTTTAAAACGCTAATTAAATGCGCATTGTACGAGAATTGACAAATGTCGCATGCGACATTTATCACTCGAGATTGAAGAATAGACCCCCTGGTCGTGCTTCTGGCATACTATCATGACGAAGAATAGTTTGCTTTAACAAATTACCAAAACAGTCTCGTACAAGTAGGATTGTTGGGATTATAAACAATGATTAAAAATAAGAATATATGTATAAGTTACTACTAAGAATATACAAGCTACTGCTCTATTATAAGTAATAAAAACTGCTTTTAGAAAACTGTTAATTTCTCAAGTAACGCAGCAACTTCAGAGCATCCTTATCGTTACATTACAATGGTACAATTTAAGACGAAAAATTTAAGAGACTTTAGAAACCAAGAACAATAAACGCATGATGTAGTTAACTACTTCGTGCCATTGAAAATTTATTAAAAAGTAAATGAATCGCTGATTGCAGAAAGGATACAAGTCATGTTTTCTAGCATTTCGTGATTATGACTTGAAAAATCAGTAGGTCTTAAGCGATTAAAGCAAGTATTTTGAAATACTGCTGAAAAAGATAGTGTTTCAACATGCATTTGAATTTTGATTGAAGTTCCTTCAATTATCATACGCAAGTTCCCAAAAAAAACAAAACATTTTTTGCGTGTCTCAAAATTTCAGTTCACTGACTTGCAATCAGCGATTCAAATATAAGTGAAAAAATATATGATATAGGTATTAGAAAAAAAAAATGATCTGACCTGACCAAACAAAAATATAATCCAATTGTCTTTATCACAACAACGGAACAGATTTGAAGAAATCACAGTTGTCTTTCTCTGTTGACGCAGTCGGAAAACTAGTGAAAATTTTGATTTAGCTCCTGAACCAGAAATTTCCATTACCAAACCAGGTAACGGCGGATGCTGAGTTGACAATTTAGCTTTTGTCAGTAATAAAAATCAAAAGTCTGGAATGTAACAGTTTCACAAATCATAACAAGCTCCACCTAAAAATAATTGAAACTGCACCGAGAAACTTGGAAAGGAAGAACAACTGGACCGTGATTCCTTGATCCTTGCAAATAATGCAGGAAGAAAGCTGCAGCCAACTTTCTCTTGCGTTCAATAAGTCGAAAGGGATGATTTGTTCATCCCCAATTTAGGTAAGTTTCATTCCGGATGCAGCAAAGCTGGCTCTATTTGCCCGGCAAACAAGCGGAGATTTTAACATAATTTGTGTAGGAAAACAAACGTAGAGATAGACTGATCGCGGCCGGAATGGTTCGGGCACGACTCACGCTACAACCCCTACAACTTCAAAGGCCAGGAAATCAATAGAATAGGGGAGACACCCAAAAATTACAGTGAGAAAACCCCCAGTCGAACGAAAACGTTACGGAAACATTACATACATCCGGGATGGTCGTGACCCGCTCAAATATTAATCAGTTATGGCCAATTTGAAGGACCGCGCTTTCCAAATTTCGCTTTAATGGATTCTCAGACGCGGGTATCGTTGGGTTTATATGGGGAGAACGCGGCCCAAGACGCAAACCGACCCTTACCTGAGAAGTCATTGTTTATTCAAACATAACAACATGGTTAACGGTATTTTGCACGACAAAATATATTAGGGGATAGTTTGTGATGTTGGAAATGTCGACAAAAACGGCAATAATCTAGATTTATCTTGACACACCCACCGGCTCTGAAAATTTTGCCGATTTGAATATTTAAAAAAAGATTATTTATTCGTATCTCTTTCGTAGTTCGCTAACAAGGAAAGTTACCTTTCTGCACCCTCGAAAACTAGGTCGATTTTTTTATTTTGTAATCCACACCAAAGCGTAAACCCTCACAAAAAGAATTGGCTGTTGAAATGCTTATTTAAAGAGTTGAAAGCGCCCCCTGAAAATAGGGATTTTTTTTCGATTTTAAATCTCGAAAACTAACATTAACTTGCTCGTTTTCATATAAATGCATATAAATGTGTTAATTTTAACACGTAGCAGAGCTTGTTAAATTAAACGTTTTTTCTCTTTGAATTTTTTTCGAAAAAGCTTTACAAATTGATTTAAAATTTAGAATAAATTAGCCATCAAAATGTATACTCCCCATGGGTATGGGCGAAAATTTTCTGTTGTGATAGAAACGGAGCCTTATCAAAAAAGTTACATTGTTATAGAAAAAATGAAATAAACTAGGCAAAAATGAATAGGGAATTCCACAATTGTTTTAATTAAAATAAAAATTCTCATGGTTACAAAAAAAAAATGGAGACTAGTTAATCACACAAAACGACTCGTTTGGTAAAAATTGAGAAGCAAAAGATCTTGGAAAACTCTTGCGAATTTTGCAAAATTTTACAGAAAAAAAAGTTTCATAAATTGGTGAGTTCTTCCACTGGTCAAAATTAACACGCGTATTTCAGATATATTTATTTTTTTTTGGTTTTTCTGGATAATTTTCTGTTTTCATCGAAAGCTTGTTTTGTTGATGAGCAAAATTGTCAATTGTCAACTGTGGATGTTTCAACTCCTAGGACTTGAAGTGTTTCAAGTTAGGTTACCAAAAAAAGCCACTTCAACCGTTTCTATAGAGATACACAAAGGCACGATTTTCGACCGCTTGAAGATGAATGTATTTATATTTATCTAATCCCGTGGGATAAATGACACTTATCGCTCTCAATAAGGGAGGCTGCACGTCTCATGCCTAAATGACAGAAATACCGCTTTTCTCGTTTATTTGTTTGAAAAATTAACTTCAAAAATTATCAGTATGAATAGAAACAAATTGGTGTAAGTAGGTAAAAGAAATGTGCCTTCTTGGAAAACACAATATTTTGAAATTGTATTTTTCCATTTTCTCTTTACACACTCTTGTACAGCGTGAAAAAATGAAAATCTTTGCCATGGGAACTTATTGCCTATATCTGTTGATTTTTTAGATATAGGGAAAAAACGAATAAAGCCGCAATTTTATGGGAGTGCTTTCAACCCTTAAATATACATTTTAGCAGTTAATTTTTTGTGAGAGATTGTAATTTGGTACGGACTACGAAGTACGGTAAAGTAACCTTCCTTGTAAAGCCGGCGCCATACGATGCGTTCAGCGTTGGAACCAATGTTGGCATACGACGTTAGCTCTAATTCAGTCCTGCAGCATGTGACAAATATTCGTGCTACAATTAGAAAATTTTCTCCCCGAATAAAGAGCAATAATGGCTCACGATCAAAAAGCCAATCTCTCCTTGAATCTAGTACCATGCTACAACCGACGTTGGAAGTATCCATTAACGCGGGACAAAAATATGGCCAAGTTCTTGAATATGCCAACGATGGACAGTTGGTATTCGTCACTTGTCATATGTACAACAGCGACACGAAGCGTCAAACTACCATGTGTTCAACGTTGGATGTTATATGACGCATCGTGTAGCGCCGGCATAAACAACATAAATAGTCCAGTCAATGTACACTTAAAAAATGACCAACTCAGACAATCTTTAGACAGCGTATGAAATTTAAGAGTTGAAATGACGAATGGGCTAATATCCAACAATTTTTTTTTAACTTTTTCAATGAAAAATCCCTCGTCTAAAACTCAAATTACAGTATTAACATACAGGTGTAATGAAAATATGTGGAACATAATTTTCTAATAGTCGCCTTGATCCGGCCAAAATCGTATTAAATTCGGGATTCCCAGGAATTTTTATTAAAAAAATCTTATTTACAATTAAAATTATTAGGTTGTGTATGAAGTACATAATAATAATACATATTTTTGTTTTACAATACAAACATTTCCGCTAATAAGGCGGAATCTGAAATGCTTGCAGCGTTTCCACGTTGAATGGCAAGGGAAATCCTCTCGAAAAGGAATTTCTTTGATTTTGAATAGCCTGATTCTGCAGTAAGTTAAAATGTGTTGGGTTTCTTTAATATCAGTTAGAATTCTAACAAATTACCATATGATTTAAAAGATTTATGGTTAAGGGTGAAAAACGAAAGATTTGAAGACTTGGTTTAACTTGGATCATCCAACATGAATTGGCATGAACTAACAAATAAAAGTAAGCATATGTTTCAGTTTCAGACAGATCAAAAATGGTTTTGGATTGAGAACGGTTTCTACACGAATGAGTCGCAGTTACAAATCTTTGACCCAACTGCCCTCCCATAGACAGTATAATAACCATGTAATTCGCAAATTCCAAATTAGGTTTATGTGAATCTTAGTTTATGGTTATGTGGAATCATGTTCAGCCGCACTACACGTTTTCGATATTTTCGCTCTTGACCATACGATATCACTTTACGTTCAAAATACATAGTTTTAAACACTTTTTGTTGGATTATTAAACTCATTATCACGATACGAATTGTCCAGGATGGACGATTTTGTACTTACTTCAAATGCTCTATTAGCAGGACTAAAATGGCCGACTAATAGTCATCACCAAGATGCGGGCCTCAACATTTCTCTTTCTAATCCAGAAAATGGATCGCCACTATCTCATTTGAAATATTAAACCGGAGGTAAGTATCTAAATAGAATTAATGCAAAATATTATGTTTATAGATGAATAGTATATTATATATTGAGGGAGAGAAATGCATGATTTTTCCTAAGGTTGCGGTTTGTAGCCAGAGGGCGAAGCCCGAGGGCTACAAAGCACCGAGGGAAAAATGAGCATTCTCTCCAGAAGTATATATACTATTTTTTTTCACGGTAGGGAGTAGAAACAGCACAAAAATCTCAAATTTTAAGAATAAAAAAATAATGACAAATGAGTTGTCATCTTTCGATGAATTTAATGGAATTAGTAGTCTTTGAGATTTATGCCTTGACAACACAATTAGATTTTTCTCACAACTGTCAAAAAAAATGAAAATGTCACGACGTTGACATCCGAGAAGTTGATTTCTCCTCCCGATCGTGAAAAAAAGTTTATTTGTTACTAAATTGTAAACGTCATTTATTCGAACTGTCACTTGACGTTGAAAAGTCATTTTAACTGGCTAGTAGCGTTAAATTGACAGCAGACCAGTTATGAATTTAACAAGTTAGTAGAGAAATTTGAAATTTGGAAAGGATAGTAGCGTTTTTAACATTTGAACATTTTTATTTCTTTGTTTCATACAAATTAAAATTAAATGTACAATTAGAATTTCCGCTAATGTCGAACATTCCTGAAGCGGAAGTGAATTCGCTCGTCATTGGACAATTAATTGTAGAACCTCCCGAAGTGGAAGCCACATCTGTTGACTTTCGTCCAGGAAACATTTTTTTCGCAATTTCAATTTTTTTATTGATAGAATCATCCACATAACCTTCCGCAATTCCACTACTTTTCCATCCTCCCACACGTTTTAGTGTCAAAATATCTCCACCTGCATCCACAACCATTGTTGCTGCTGATCGGCGAAATGAGTGACCTGTGTATAATTCAGGTTCTTGTAGCCCTAAGTATGTTGCAATTTTTTTCGGTACACCGCCAATAGTGTGCTGGCCAACATTGAGGGAAATACATTTGCCATTACGGTAGGTTAAAAAGAAACGTAATTGGTCTGCTTGACGAGGACGAAGAGCTGCATATTTTCTGTACAAAACACAAGGTTGAAAACTGCAGCCCTCATCTGTGATTGTAAATCTCCTTGTTGTTAAATTCTTTGTATTCCGTAAAGTGACGATAATATATTTCTCAACATCTTCTACGTCCTTCACCGTCAACGAGAGAAGCTCGTCACACCGGCAAGCACCAAAAATTCCAAAAATTGTAATCACTTTATATAACAACCAATAGTCATCAGGAGCTTCAACAAGAAATTTTTCCACTTGCTCTTTTGTTAAAACCCTTGCCTTCTTCGGCACGTAACGCTCATTCTTTCTCTTGAGAAAAGCAATTACCTTATGAAATCTACAAATGTCAAGTTAAAATATCACTTTTTTGACAACGTCTGTAATAGGAAAACAAACCTGCGAACTTCAGCATTTTCTTTAATTTCCAGGCAGCTTTTTAACATGGACCATTTCGACCACAAAGAATTGGGGCTAAATTTGTCTGATAGTTGGTGAAGATACACCAAAAGAACGTCTTCCGTTACACCAGTTACGTTATTGTTTTTCTGCCAATTTTTAAATTCTTCATATTCTCGTTCATATCTTGCTAAAGACTTCGCTGGCAGTAAACTGGAAGCCACGTTTATAGCTTCCTTTTTGATTTCTTCTGGCACGTTCATTTGAGAAAAAATCTTGACGGAAATAAACAATTTGAACAAACGGCGCGTTGTCATAGTAATTGTACTTCTAAGGTTTCTGAGTTTTGAGCAATAATTTGGAAGAAAACAGAATTTGATCATTTTTAATTTTATTTAGTTGTTTACAATTTAGTAACAAATAAAATATTATACAAGACACGCCAGGTAACTGGTTTTACTGGCTCAAGGAGGTAACTGACTCGTCTTCGACTCGTCAGTTATATCCTCCATTCGCCAGTAAAAACCATTTTACCTGGCTTGTAATGTAAAATACTATATTATATGCTAATAATAACTAACAGAAAAAACGGTGTTTCTAGTTGCCCTTCGTGTTGTGTTGCGCGATAAACAGATTTCGTAATCAATCGGATTCGGTACTCACGGAAGAACAACCAATGTTATGCATCCCGCAAGTGCGAAGATTCAGATCGGTTAGTTCGAAAGATAAGAAACTAATCCACTTATCGACTGACTGGTTCGACTTTTGTTTTAAATTTTCCTTAAAGCTTCTCCCTTTCTTAAGTTTTCTTTTTATTGCAGTTGTTTATTACCGAGGTAAAAATGATATATTTGTTCAAGTATGCGGCTCATATATCAAAATTTTTTTCAGCCGATCGAATATCGACCTCATCTCTTCAAACGGCATTCTACATTGGTTGTAACGAGATAAGGGTAGACCTTCAATATTCAATAAAATTTTGTACAACTCAATAAGTTTGAACTTTCAGTCTAACCGAAAGTGAGATCAATTTTCATACTTCATCAAAAGATATGTCTTTTATGTTGTCATAAAACCGTGTGATTTTTCAACTCAGAACACAACAGAATCGTATTTCTTTTATCCAAATAACCGATAAATGAAAAAAATATATGAAGCATTTATATTTGGACCATTCTAGGACGTCGAACAGTTGGCATTCCTGTTAATGTGAACGAATTCAGATTTTTCTATAAAAGCGCGATGTAGAAGCTCCCAAGATCATTCTACTGCCAGTACAAATACACTGAAGCGTGCTTGTACAAGTTTTTTGCTGCAATTTCTACGCGTTTTCATATTTCGACAAGCTTGTCTGTCAGCTGAATGTGTTGATTAATGTGCTGCATCTGTTAAGTGGTAAAGAAAAAGTCGTAACATCGCTGAAGAAGTTTAATGCCGTTTTACATGAAATACAGTCACTGCTTATTGTTAATGTAACACGGTAGAGACAGCTGTTACTAAATTAAACAGAAACTATGCAAAAGTATGCTAGAAATTGAAATTTGGCTGAAATACGCGTAGCGCCAGATTCCTTGAACAAACTTTAATTTGTTTGTGTATAAGCGTCGTTTAAAACGTATCTCTGGGCTCACACTGTTATTGTTTCTTCCGAATCTTGGCAAAAAATGGATTTGCTGGGAACTGGGTGATAAGCAAATATGTATTAAATACGCGGATCTGTGTGATAATATTTCATATAATTTCCATTGTGCTCGACCGTGAAAATGGTAAAAGCTCGCACACCGCAAATAACTCTGCAAAAACAAATCCCTTTAGGTAGAGTTAACAAATTCTCGATCGAGTAAAATTATCACGGTACATTTCGACACTACTTTTTCCTTGAACGTTGTTATTAGAAACAAATCATTGTTTAATACATTATCGGCAAAAAAATCCATATACCTATGTATGTATTACACATTTTTACTGCCACTCAAAAAAAAAAGAAACTGTTCTATTTTTGTATTCTTATGATTTGGCAATATTACTAACAATTTTACTCTTTTACATCAGTGTAATTTTTTGCGGCAACTGTAACACTTTAATACTATATTGACCCTGAAAATAATTCCAACAGTAAAAAGCTCTTGGAATAATAAATTTAAAAGTATATGAGTTGGAGATTTTTGATGTTCTACAACTTCTCCTATGGGTTATTTCCTGTTTATTTACACAACAGGGATGAAACCCGTATATAGACTATCAATTTGGGACTTATTCTGTTTCGTCATATGAAGTTGTTGAATGATAATAATTAACTAAAAGTTTCCAGAATTCAACGCGTCAATGACAACTTTCAGTAAATATACAAGCGGGAAATTTTTGAGCATATTTCAGTGACACGTCCTTAAGTTTTCTCAAAATCAGACCATCAGAAGAAACGCACAGAAAATGTCACTTTGGCGTATTTTTCCAAGTCAACAACATTAAAATCATATTCCGTGTCAAACATAACACTGGAGTGAGTCCTATTAATCTTGTAGGTCAATGAATATTAGTTGATAAAGACTGATTTTTTTGATAAATCTTGTTACACATTGCTCAGAATGTCAATATGACACCTTTTTACGAAAGCAGCCAATTTCTTTCTCTAACACGAGAGAGAAAATGCCAATTTTCTATCGAGGCAGTAGAAAAATAGTATGTATATGTATTATGTTATTAGGAGCAAAAATTGAGTTTTTGTGCTGAGACTGATGCACAAACCAGTCAAAGCAAATAATAGTAATTTATTATACGAGTTTTATAAGCACCATTTTGTCGCACGCATTTTTTAGAGCACGAGGAGCGCAGCGACAGCAAACAAGTGCGACAAAATGGCTTATAAAACCAGTAGGTATAATACAATATTTTTTCTATTTTGCCCTTTAAATTTTAAAAAAGTTCAAAACATAATGCTAGGAAAATTATATTTGGCATATACAGTTATACATACTCAGTTATTTTCCAGCGAATTTTTGTGAAATTTAAAATGCAGATATGTATTTTAGACGGTGAAGAATAAAATCCCATTAATGCAATCACCAAAGTCTTAAAAACGTAATTTTTACATGCCTTTTTAAAATGTTGAATCAATTAAGATTTACCTACATAAAAAATTTATCGTCAATAAAAAATGCTGTAGGGAAAAACTCGTCCTAGAAAGTCGTCTGGTTTGCAAGAAAAAAGCAAAAAACTGTGTTAAACGTGGCTGCAAATGCAAAAACGTAGACGCGTATGAAACAAACGCACAATTTTGCAGAATTTTGATCATCCCTTTTCGCAGAAGCGCAGGTGACATATTTGACGTTTATCTTGCTAACCTTACAAACACTTACAAAGTTAAAGACAACATTTGGACGTAATTTATCATACTGGATGCTTCCATAAAGGACTAAAACACGATCGGGATATTTTAGCAAGGTAATTTAGTTCACGTACGCTTCCTGTGTCTTCAAATAAATTGACGACTCTCTTAACCTTACATTTTGTAAAGCCTACATTTAGATAGTGTTCCACAAGAAAACGAACTGTGTCATTGAAGTTCTTACGACACTCTCCATAGGCAATTTTTTTTTCCTTTTTGAACAATATTGAAATTTCTGCCGCTGTAGTCTATTTTTAGAGTATTTTCAATAAATTTTCACAATTTGACGTTTCTAATAAAGTGCGCCCAATTTTGACAGACTTTAAAGGGTGTACAAAATATTGCTTGACAATTAATCATCAATTGTTTCAAAAGGTAACTGCTTAAATACCTTCAAATTTTACATTAAATTTTTAACGACAAAATCTAATCTTTTCGTTGACTCAGACAATTGATTTACTTAATTGTTTGTGTAGACCCCTATTTTTTAATGTTTAACAATCTAACAATAATCGTGCATAATTTTCGATAAAGGAAACATACTTATCCACAAAATCATCAGTTGAATGCTGGAATTATTAAGAAATGTTGGAAGAAATCGAGGCCCTATGATCAACATGTTAAACATAAATTAAGTGAAATAACAAACAACACAAATATTACTATGAAAAGAAATAATCTAATAAAAATCGCGCATAATTTTCGATAAAGGAAACATGTGTTAACATTACATTTTTTAACTTGAGGTAATTTTATTATTACTAATTGAACCTTCACGGTCTAAAATATCTGCATTTTAAATTTCCTAAAAATCCGTTGGCAAATAACCGAGATATTAGGCTCGAAAATCTTAGCTGAGACACCCTGTATAAGGGTTGGTAACGCTGGTAAATTGACGAACAATTGTTAAGTTTTGAATTTCAAGTGTCATGAAATGCAGTGATCACGTAGCAACAATTCACTATGAGTCTGCCAACATTAAAAATTTAATTAAATGTTTCTGAAATGCGTATCGAAAAGACCTCCTTTTCGAAACCCGTTTGAATGTTATACTGACTGTGTTATAGATGCAAAATAGAAAAAAAAACATTTTTTCTCCGACTAATATTATACTATTTTTTCTTCAAAAGTAGGAGATTGGGTAGACGGAGAAATTAATGTAGGTCGTTTTAGAAACCGCTACTATGACTATGACTAGTATAAACAAAATCCGAAATTTCTTGTTATAATTATTCGTCTGTCAACCCGCTTTAATTTGAATAGATTTTGTAAGTAAGTATCTTTTGCAATTATGTACAAGTTTCTTGATTAAACCTTATTTTTTGTTCGACACTGTCAGAATTTGAGAATTTTCTCCTATGTGAACGGATTTTGATAAATGTCACAACTTGTCAAAACGAAACGTCAAGCTAATTTTAAAGATTTTAAGCGATTTGGAGTCGAACAAAAAAACGTTGTATTCAACTCGTTCGTGTGTAAATTGGGCCTTTTTTGGCACTCGTGGGCCTTTAAAACGCGAGTGAAACGAGCGTTTAAAAATGGCCCACTTGTGATGTGAGACAAAAAGCCCAATTTACACACGAACTCATTAAATAAATTACTATTATTCACTTCAACTTGCAATATGTCAGATTCAGAAACGAGTTTCTTGAAATGTGAGTTAGGAATTTCAAATGATTTAGCTAGTTTACTTTATCCGGTGCTCGTCAGCGGAGATAATAACTTTATCTGCCGCTTATCAGTTCGTCAGATGACATGGCATCTAATAATATCAAAAATAATATAGCCTTTAAAAATCAATGAACAAGTCAACAAGTAAAAGCAGCAACCTGAACTTTTTTGAAAGCATTTCTTTAATTAATGCCATAATTTTATAATTCCTTGTACATAATTATACAGATTGTTTTCGAAGTTAAGGCGTTCCTTGTAACACGAGATACCATACATTATTCTTAAGAATTTTAGCCTGAATCTTCTTAGAAAAATGTTTGTATTGACGGAGATAATTGATTGTATATTTTTATTGTTTTATAAAATGTTGAGTCCGGTCCTGTCTATTTCTCCGCTGTACTAGATTAATAAATAATAACTGAGGTGGCCCAGGATGATGTCTTTCCGAAAATCGCTCTGCGTACTCTCTGGACGCCGCAGCTGCATTCGGATATCGTTGCCCATACATTAACAACATATCTGTGAGATCTTTATTTTCGTAATGATAAGCTATTCCGTCTAATTAGATGACAACTCTGACAGTATTTTTGATTAACGTCCATGCTCAATTTTTTTTTGTCAATTCTAATTTCTAACAAATCAGCGCAAATTTGAGCAGGACCGGTTTCAAAAATTTCAAAAAATAGTATATTATATATTGAGGGAGAGAAATGCATGATTTTTCCTAAGCCCGAGGGCTACAAAGCACCGAGGGAAAAATGAGCATTCTCTCCAGAAGTATATATACTATTTTTTTCACGGTAGGGAGTAGAAACAGCACAAAAATCTCAAATTTTAAGAATAAAAAAATGATGACAAATGAGTTGTCATCTTTCGATGAATTTAATGGAATTAGTAGTTGCCTTGACAACACAATTAGATTTTTGTCACAACAGTCAAAAAAAAATGAAAACTCCCATTAGATTTTTGTCACAACTGTCAAAAAAATTAAAACTCCCTAGGGAGCAAATATTTGCAAATATTTGCTCCCTAGGGAGAAAATGCTCTACTTCTGTCACGATGTTGACATCCGAAAAGTTGATTTCTACTCCCGATCGTGAAAAAATTTACTTATTGTATCTTCACCGCCGTACACGTTTTACCTCAACTTCGAAAACACCCTGTATGTAGTTTCTAGCGTCGAAGCAAAACATAATATCTAGTTATACAAATTGGTTTCGCTTTTTCTTTCACAGAATTGTAAGTAACACCATGTCTTTCTGCATTTCTTACAACCTGTAGTATTGGTCAATTGGTTCTAAACAGCAAATTTAAATATGGCAGTTTCTAAATACTGCTAAATACGTCTATTCTACATTTTGTCAGCGATCCTTTTAAAAACTAGCAAATATGTCATTCAAAAGACGTTAGCTCGACAAATGTCTACAATTAACGTTTTCGTTTTTTGATGAAAACGAGTAAGTTTTCAAAACTTTGAAAAATGTCTCGGCTGCCGCTTTCACCCGTCTCTTATTACTTTAATTACTGCTGTGTACATTTTCAAAGGTTCCCTATAATAAGTCTCTAAATTGGATTGTCTACGGAAACGATTTTAATTATTGAAAAAAAATCTGGCAGAACAGTTACAAAGACCGAGAAATCAACAAAACTTACGGATACAAACGTATATACCGTTCAAGATTAATGAAGTTAAGACAAAAGAGAAATACAATTTCAGCAAGAAATTTAATTTCCGTTTGGAAAGCTATGTACTGAGAAAAATACAGCGAGCCGGATGAAAAAGTATAATTTTAGCAGCATTTAAAACACTGGGGGATTCCCTAGTGGAGATAAAGGTCACCAATTATCCGGAGAGATCCGGGACCAGACCCAAGACACAGCATGGGATATCTGCATTCAATTATACGGTCTACATAAAATTTTATGAAACGGCGACACATGTCTGAAATGTAAAGGCACACCCGTATTAATGGCGTTCGCATAACCGTGCCCCGGCTTTCGGACGTAGCACGAAACGAGAAGTTTGCATATTGTTCCGTGCAATTCAATACGACTTGCAGTGCAGCGCTGCAAATGAACTTTAATTAAACATCGTATGGCCGCGGCCTTATCCGCGGCGAACCCATTTAACAGTGTTAGCAAGGAATCAATATCAGATTTAGTTGTTGCCATTATTATTGCCAAGAAATGTAATAATGCAATTGGCGACTGAAAACAGATTCGTTAAACTTCAGCAGACTGGAGCGCCTTCGAACTTTACATAACAACATGCAAATTGGCTACCTGCTGATTGGAGATAATCTTGTTCGCGGCTAAAAATAAGTTTCCCTTGGTCTTATCTGGAGCGAGTGGTATTGCAGTTGAGATTAAACATTATTTCCAATTAAGAACCGGAAATGCCAACAGGGACCGGACCGGTAGCCAACAAATCATCCCCATCCACACACTCGAAAGACAAAGGGAGGAATTAATCGCCGCGCACGTAGCAAGCAACTTCCAGGCGCATCTCTTGATGTTTTGAGGAACCCATGCCTAGTGGCACCACTAACCGCAGCCCTTGTCTCTAAAGCAGAAGATCCAATATAAGCTTATATCTGCGATATCTTGAGAATCGACAGCTGTCAGGACTTCATCATTAAACTACCAGATTAGTTGCTTCAGGCTACGTGGAAGTAGGCCAAGTATAAAAATCAATTAGTGACTACAAAGGAGCATGTTTGGATTTTTGACGGCGGCATCTTTAGCCGGCACTCGGTAAATTGCTAGGTGATGAAAAACACGCAACGCCACTGCTAAAGAATTATTCACGGGTGTAAAACGACCCATTCTGGATATGAAAAGTGGCAGTAAGTTGTTTGTCATGTAGGCAGAATGCGTATCATATATTGTAAAAAACTCCTTTGTTATGTAAAAACTTCGGCATTTGAAATTATTTTCAGAAGTTAATAACATCTTTGCAAAGTCAACTTGCAATAGTGAATGGTCTAGTCCGTCACAAAATAATCAGGCGCATGACAACGTAAATAGTTGAATTAAAAAACTGACGACCCGAAATACGGTGGTAATTCTAAATGTGTCAAACGTATACGTGTTTACCGAGATTAACCATGCTAGCTCATATTTTGCTTTAATCTGTGTTCGTAAGTAACAAAAA
The DNA here is from genome assembly GCF_963966145.1 of Tenebrio molitor. NCBI lineage: Eukaryota > Metazoa > Arthropoda > Insecta > Coleoptera > Tenebrionidae > Tenebrio > Tenebrio molitor. Next base: position 24,651,961 of record NC_091050.1, on the reverse strand, counting down.
TAAAATTTGATAATGTCTGTATGTGTGGAGATACGTACGAGTAAGCTCACTGTGAATCTCGTCCTATTGATTTGAGTTTGTCCACAAATCCGGCTCTGCTGTGCAAATATGGTGAGGTGAAGTGATGTCAAACTGTGGCCGGGATAGGCCGCAGTGGTAAAGGTACTTACGTCGTATTTTTTATTGTTCGTACGAATCAAGCAATACATAGTTATCTTCATATGTATGAGTAGGGCTGTCAAATCACTGTACAGGTATGAGGCCGAAGTTTGAGGCACGAGTGATACAAAACAGGCCGAAAACGTGAAAACTGACAGCGCGCGAATATTGAATGATGTTTTTCGTGTTCGTTTGGGGAAAGATTATCTTTGACCTTATGTATCTCGGGAAACGAACACGAAAATAGTTATTTGTGTATCAAGGCCCAAAAAGTGCATCTTTTTCGTCTGAGTCTGGGTTTGAAAACAGGCGAGGACAAAAGGCACTTTTTGGCCGAGGTGCACAAAACGTATTTCATGTTCGTTTAGGCAAAAATTTTGAAAAACATGAATTAATTGTAAATTGTGAAGTTATCTTTGACAGATGTCAAGTTATATATTATTTAATTATATACCACTTTTCACGTTACGTATCTCGGTAAACGAACACGAAATAATTACATATTTACATTACAAATGCGGTAGGCTACATTTTACAGCGCGAGGTTTTTAGACTGAAACACGACCGTGCAGCGGCCGACGACCCATCATTACTCGTTTTCTCAAATTTGAAATTTGTTGTAACCAATAATTTTACAAAAGCTGTCAAAGACTGCCATTTGATTAATGAAATGGCACAAAGTTATCTATTGTACCGATAACTGACATGCTTACGATTTACACCACGAGATGGCGATATCAGACTTTAGAAGAAAACAATTAAATTATTATGTTCGCTTTTGAAAACTGAGCGGATTAATGGTAGCGGTATCTTGTCTTAGTATAAATGGACTTAATTTATGATAAGCTAACATTTTTGTGCCCAGGAAGCTTAAAATTTTCCCGTTAGTTTACACACTCCGTGCGGTAAAATGACAGTTAGTTTGGTTAGTGTGTAAAAATCAAGATACCATAGCTGTTCAAAATGGTAAACATGTCATCTGGAGTTGAGAAGGCCAAAAAACATTTTTTTCACTACTAGTCTCAGAAGGCGTCATTATTGACTCTCGAACCGACCCCAGAAGTAGAATTTCTCTCCCAAGGTTTTTTAACTATCCCACCTCCACCCGGCGGCACGGCAATTTTGCCGGAGTACATACACTATTACGGATATTACTATCAAGTAATAGTGCAGTGCTTATCAACATAATTACCGGCGTCTCGCCTCCGCATTATGACTTTGTTGTGTATTATGTTCTGTGTCAATGTTAAGGAACTTCCTCACGATGTGACATGAGTATAATAATATACCTTTTTGAATTTCAACTACCAATGTGTTATCTAAATCCAGAATTTTTAAATTTTTAAAAAGAGATTGCGGTACTATTCCCGTTGCTGAAATTACAAGTGGTAAAATCGAAATTTTTTCTAAACACCAAAGATTTCTCATAGCAACGGACAGCTCTAAATATTTATTAATTTTTGTGTTATATGTCTGTGTTATATTATGTGAATTTGGAACAGCTATATCTAAAAGATATGCTTGCTTTTGTTGTTTATTTAAAATTATAATGTCTGGTCTGTTATGCTTAATATGAATGTCAGTTAAAATTGTTCTATCAAAATATAACTTGTAACTGTCATTTTCCAAACAACTTTCTGGTGTATAACTATAATGTGGTTGTGTATTCTTTAATAAATTGAATTTAACAGCTAAATTCATGTGTATAATTTTAGCGAATATATCGTGTCGTTTTTTATATTCGCTTTGAGCCAAAACGGTGCAAGAAGAAATAATGTGTTCAATTGTTTCCCCTTCAGTTCCGCAAATCCTACATTTATCAATTATCGATTGTAAACCGCATATGTGTTTTTTATAATTTCTTGTATTTATAACACGATCTTGTATTGCAAATATAAAACCCTCCGTCTCAGGGTGAATATTTGATTTCTTAAGCCATGCATGAGAGGCCTGAATATTAATTTCTGGTTGTTCCAGTTCTTTAAAGTATCTCCCATGTAAAGACTTCTGTTTTATATTTGCTATTGTGTCAGGTATATTTGGCTTAACAATGTCTGAAATTATATTATCACTTAAATTTAAAGGTGTGTAGCCTTTATCGGCTGAAACCAAAGCATTGAAAAAGGTGTTATCACGAGCTCTATTGAGGAAATAATTTTTTAGTGAAGCAATTTGATTTTTTAGCAGTATTTCTAGATTTGAAAAACCCCTACCACCGTTTTCGCGTGGTAAATTAAATCTTTCAATAGCAGATTTAGGATGGTGTTTACTAAATTTAGTAAAAAGAACTCTAGTTTTAATGTTTATGTTCTGTAAATTAGTTTTGGACCATTTTATAACACCGAAAGAATAGGTCAGTAATGGAACAGCATATGTATTAACTGCTTTAATTAAATTATTACCGTTTAATTTTGATTTTAAAATAGATTTAATTCTTAAATAAAATTGCTTTTCTAAATTTTCTTTTATAATTGAGTGTTGAATATGATTTGATTGATTAATACCTAAATATTTATAAAATTCTGCTTTATTTAAATTTTTAATGATTTCTCCTTCTTGAGTTATATATTCTAAATGTTCGTAATGACCGCGACATATTGATTGCATTTTACACTTATCAATACCAAAACTCATCCCAATATCATTTGAGAAATTTTCAGTTATTGTTAGTAATAATAATTTTCATTATTAACCAAGGTCAATAATGAAATTTTCAGTTATTGTTAGTAATAATAATTTTCATTATTAACCAAGGTCAATAATGAACAGCCGTCACCTAGCAACGAAAGATTTTCTTTGATTTTATTGGTTAACGTAGACAGACGATTTTCAATTTTCATAGCAACCGTTGAAAAATGAGAACTCGGATCATCGCATCGGACAAACAAATTTAATTAATAATTATTATTAGAAAGGGTTTTAACGGATCTAGTAGTGAAAAAAATAGTATATAAACCACGCTAGAGAAGACAATTTTAAGCCTCGCTTCTTTATTCCCCTCGAAGCTTCGCTTCTCGGGGAATAAACTACCTCGGCTTAAAAAAATGTCTCTACCTTGGCGTATAATATACTATTATAATTCTAAGCCGCGCAAGTGTGTTTTCTTTTTAATTACGTTCTTACGACAAAGTGCGACCAATTAAAACTCATATGTTATTAAAAGTTCAAGAAACAAATAGAAAATATTTACGCAATGACAATTAGCATATTTTTTGCCTGAGTGAAAACAGCAACAAGAGGGTAAATGTTCTCAAGTTCTTTCTTGATCTTAGATTTATTTGTAACTTTTCAGTCAATGGTATATACAATTTTTTGTAAAACTGTAGAAAAATTATCGATATAAGAGGTCTATTCCAGTATCCAGTATTTCCAGTACATATCTGATTACTAAGGAAGCTTAATTCATTCCTTAATTCCATATTGATATTGCAATGAAAGGTCAAATCACTCCAAAATACATATGTATTTATATTTATAATTTTCACTTTGTATCCGAAGATAAAATGAGAAACATTCCTAATCACTCATTTTATAGATGCAATATAAGCAATGGTAGTTAAACCTGCAGAACAGTTTGGATCTAAACTACTTTTATCTGAAATATGAGTTCACTTTTCTTAAATTTTCGTTTACATTTGCAATCAATACTTTCACATGCCCCATATCAACAAATCAATCAATTATCTTTTTTTGTTACAAATACGTTTGCACGTAGGAATCACAAATTAACTGAAAAAGCTATTTCTTAGCGACGGTGTTAAAATGGTTTAAATTCTCAGCTTAATCCAGAAAAGATTTGTTAATAATGTCTCCCTTAAGACTCATTTTATTGATCCAGTGGTGTTGCAGTACAGCTATTCTCTATTCAAAGGACGCTGTTTGAAAGTTTGCACAAATTCTGCTGTTGCTGCAATTACTTCCTGGTTTTAAGAACATTTCTTCCCAGCCATAAATTTATCGATAGAGACAAAAGACAAATTCTGGCAATGTCCTATCTGCGGAGTACGTAGGATGTGTAACAACATTTCATACTAAAGTTGATGAAGTTTTGACATATTTTGGCACTATGTGTTTCATTAATTTTTTTCACTACTAGTCTTAGAAGGCGTCATTATTGACTCTCGAACTGAACCCAGAAGTAGAATTTCTCTCCTACTAGTTAATAATTTTTCATTAACCAGTGGTTAATAATGAACAGCTGTCACCTAGCAACGAAAGATTTTCTTTGATTTCATTGGTTTACGTAGACAGACGATTTTCAATTTTCATAGCAAACGTTAAAAAATGAGAACTCGGATCGACGCATCGGACAAAATAATTTAATTAATAATTATTATTAGAAAGGGTTTTAACGTATCTAGTAGTGAAAAAAATAATATATACACCACGGTAGAGAAGACAATTTTAAGCCTCGCTTCTCGGGGAATAAACTACCTGGGCTTAAAAAAATGTCTCTTCTCTACCTTGGTGTATAATTACTATTCTTGTCTATGTAGTTCATAAGATTGACATAGCAATTTCTTCGAGAGATAGATTATTCACTTTAAGTCTCAAAAGGATCACACCGCGAATTTTCCGATACATGGAAATGATACTTATGTTTTTGGAGGAAAATACGTGTCTTTATAACTTTCCTTGTTTTGGAATGTAGCGATGGATCCATATTTTTCCAGTAAACCAAATAAACAAAATATTTAATTTCTTTACCCAAACAAAGTACATATGTACAATACGTTAGTTAATAATTATGCAATAGTTAAGTAAGAATAATTAACAATTAATGCAAAATTTTTGTCAATATATTCAACGTTTTTGTATTTTGAATTTTGCCTCCAGAGTGGATATTTTTTCCTGCTAATGAATTGCTATAAGGTGATAACAACTATATTGCAAGCGTTTAAATTGTACGTAAGTTAAAATCTGCAACAGCTGGTACTGGTTTTCGGTAGATGTATGTGTAAAAAGTTGATGTAAAAATCACTTCTATGCAAGTCACAGTCATTCTTGAAATTTATGTCGCTTTTCCCCTTTCAATAATTTATTGTTTGTTGCTTCACACATACATTTGCTTTAACATATTTTCCAGATAAATCTCCCCAAAAAATATTTTCAGCCACTCCTGAGTCGATCGCGTTATTGGTCTGATTTGTTAGCAAGTTGAAACTGACAAACGGCAACCCTAAGCACAGTTTTAATAAATCGCGTGCATACAATGTTTCAAGTTTGTGGAAACTGATATGTTTGCACCGGGAATGTTGACGGCATAGTTCTTAAGAGATGCACGAGGATTATATACGTTAATTAAATTTCATAGTGTTTTAGTGAGTTTAATCCTTCAGATTAAATTTTCGACGGCACTATTCCCGCTATCTTAAAATTAAACCCGAAATTATAATCTTGAGTTCTCCTCGAGGAGACATTTGTTTATATTTAATTTGAATATATCAGGCCGGTTCAAGAGTTTGGTCACCAAACTCCGAACTAATCCGAGATCTTTAATGGAAACAACTGTCCAGGGTAATTTCTTATGAATATTTAAATGACCGTAAGTACAGAAAAGGAAAGTATTATTTTAGGCTTTTCCCGTCTCGTAACGCGAAATACAGTCAACGATGTCTTTTAAATAAATACAGCAAAAATCGAACATCTGAAAAGTAAAGTTATAAATTTGCCTGCTTGAAAAGTAAACAAGAGAAATTTGGAATAATGAAACATGTTTTTCAGGTCTGGATAGTACTGATACAAAGGAAGCCGAACAAAGTTAGCATGCGTTGCGTTCCAGGTTATATGGTCAGGGGCGGGTCAAAGGATTGCAAAGATGGCCCTATTAGATAAAGGATATATTACAGGCGGTCGCTTTAAGACAAAGGATCGATTCTACATGTATAATCACCGGTTTTATGTTTGCGGTTCTCTTAGAACGATTAATCCGTACCTACTTTGTCGAACAGCAATGATTTCCAAGGCAGCTCAGAAACCGATAAACACGATCAGCAGAAACTTTTAATTTCTCCGATCAAACCTGAAAGACTCCATCGCGGAAATTACTGAAGCAAAATTTGTTCGCTTTGAGGGAACGTTTCATTTTCATTTTAATTAGGTCATTCATGATGGAACTTTCTTTGACACACATTTTTCCAGGAACATCTAAGTGTATCCCGAATTACAATTCACGCTTCGGACGAAGGTAAATCCTCAGTTTTCCCTTTTCTCGCTCGAGAATGTTTTCAAATTGTTTTTGTTATTACGATGTGGAATTTACCAAGTATTTCATTTTCTGCGGTCTACATATTTAACTTTTGACGCCATACACGTAAAACACGTTCGATGCATGGAGCTTGTCGATCTGCTCTTTTAATAATAATTATTGTAATGAAAACTTGTAACGGCTAACAAGCATGCCATTTGTAAACTTAATTAACACTTTTGGGACTTGCATTTTGGGAGTTGGGTTTGATACAAACATTATCATACATATGATCATACATTTTCATGTTTACGCAAAGTTTTTCTAAAACAACGCTTATGTCATAACTTATTTGTGACTGTCCTTTTTTTCACACTCGTCCAAATCGATTCCTTTGTGCTCCTGTGTTTTACAAACAAGAAATAAAGTAAAAACATATTGAAAAAAACTTGAATGACTTAGATAGCTGTACTATTGCGGGCAAAAAAAGTGGGACATCAACGTCATTGTCTTGACTTTTTATGTGAAATAACCCTTACCTGATTCTAACCCTACTTTGAATTGATTGACGTTGTCATTAAGTATTGTAGGTTGTAGGGAATGATTGTAAGTAAGCACGTAGTGAATATTTATTTAATGCAAAGTTCCAATCAAAATCTACCTTTATCAAAAGAAGAGGGCATTTGGAAAAGGAAAATAGGAGTATAAAATAAATTTTTAAACTGTCAGCTGGAATAGTGTCAAAAAAAATGACAATAAAGCTTGCACTACATCGAATTTTTCAAAACTGACAGAAATTTGATGTCCCACTTTTTTTGCCCGCAATAGTACGTAGGATAAAACCTATGGATGGTGTAATTAATAGTGCTAATCTCTAAAATTTCACTGCATAATGTAAAAAGTTACAGTATGTTGCTAACAGAGCAATGTAAGAGCGTCCTTACAGAGATACATAAAATTCATATTCTCTAAATACCTCTGTAAGCATTTGCCTTACAGAGCTATTTAATACATTTTCAAATTAGTGGAGTAAGCTTTACCCGAGTGAACAATGCAAATTTCGTACCTTTCAAAAATGGAAAGTGTCTAAATGAACAATTACAAAACGAAAAAGGTGCCAAAATACAACTTCCGAGCAGTAACTACGAAGAATATTTGAAATTAGTGGGAACGGATGATATTTTTCGTTTTGGCGAATTAAATCCAAATATTTCCCCAAATTACCTTTGGAAGTTGTTCAGGCCGTTAGCCCTACCACTGGTGGGGGTAGCTCCCCCAACTCAAACCCCTAGTTGTAACTAACAATTGTACTGTACGGCACTTGTAATCGAGACATAAACGAGAAAGCATCTGCAAAGAAGTCTTTACTCATTTTAGAAGTGCAAAACATTAATTTCTTTTTGTCAAATTTGAAAGCATCAAATATCAAAAAATACGCTGTGAAGCCCAACAAAACAAAGGTAAATTTTAAAAGAATACCTACACTTTTTTGTATATGTATATGTATATTGGGTATTCGTGGTTACAGATCACCAATCAACTGTTTAAATCTAACCTCACTTTTTGCGTTTTTACTGTGTAGACTGACCGAATGGTGCGTTCACAATCGACTCTTCCACGCAAACTTTGGGGATAAATTTAATAAATGAACAGCCGATATTTTTGTCTGGGTTACTGTAATTTTTCACTTAAAATAAGGTTGATTACGCATTTAAACATTCAAATAAAATTTTCTTCTCTAATAAACACATTTAAATATGTACCAGACGGTTGGTTGGCCACAACTAACATTCGACATAATAGAATAATTGAAAAAGATTAACATTGTGCATAAAATCATTAGTTAACGAAACCTAAACCATCGTCTTAGAAAGAGTAAACAAATTTATGAAGTCATGCATGATGTATGAAAATTACACCTAAAAAATAACATTAAAAAAATTGGCGGGGAGAACTATAACATTCAAAGGTCCCTAAGGCCAATTGGAAAGAACAATTTTATTTAAAATTTGAGTGATACGATGATAATACTGTTTCTCAAGTGCGAGCCTTTGACACACTTAAATAATGCAGCCACATTATGCAATTTTTGCGACCCTTAAATATCTCGAATATGCATTTTTCTATAATTTTAGATTCCTACTTCATAAGAAAAAAATACATCATAATTTCGGAAAATGTATTAGATCAACTAAGATCTTATCGTCGAAAAAGTAGAGCACACAAAATCGTTATACATTATATATATTTTTTTTAACAAAATTTAGAGAAATTTTGGGTTAGTAATTTTATGAGTTGTAACAGTCAACACTCTAGTAAGAGTAGTTCAATAATATCTATACAGCTACATTAACAGTATTCCAACCACGTCGCAGAGATTCAAACGATCATAAACGAGTAATAAAATTTTAAAAAGTTAACGAGAAATTCTAAGACAATTCTCCAGTACGAATGCCATCGACTACACGAGACTAGTTTGAAAAATTCGCATCCTAACGACAAATAATTTCCTGGTAATTCAGTTATCTCCTTCTTTAAATGACATTTGTAAAAAGTATTGTTCCCTGACTACAATTACCTCCGCATTTCGTTCTAGGCAGAGAACTTTTCATTTTAGAAAACAAGAAAGAGAAGTGCTCTTTGTGATAAGATAATACTCCACACGAGAATTGATCATCTTAATGCAACTAGTAATGTGGAGACAGGAGAGTTTTCGTAGTAAAATCGCACTTTCTTTTGGGCTGTTCTAGGTTCTTCTTGGCAAATTTTCTTGGGTAATTCAAAATATATGCGCCTGTAATTATATGACCTTTGAGTAAATTACGATTGTTCCTTTGGAACTCCAAAAAATTGATACATTCCAAGCAGATAGTACTATCCTTTTTTGAGGAGTCGAATTTTAGTATGTTTCCATTATTTTAAAAGACGATCCACGCTCTGGAACTACACTACGGAACTTTTACGTGATCGGTGGAAAGTATGCGAAACTTTTTTATTTTGCCAAATCTGGGCAATCTCTACAATCCAATCCAATTCTCATAAGTGATAAGATAACATACGGCTGTATCACAACACGCTAAGAATAATACAAAATGAACAAGATGAAACCATTCAAACAAAAAATCTCACAAAGCCAGGCCAAGTTAAAAATTTTATTTAGTCTAACCTACTCCGTCTAGTTCCGATCTTGTACCGTGTGACTCAGTGTATTTCCCTTTCAAAGGTTGAGGACCTGTCCTTTTTTTCTGTACGAAGAGGAAGTAATCATGGTTTAGAATAAAACACGAGTTTCAATTCAAAAACAAAAGCCTGAACATACAGGGTGTAACAGAAAAAAGTGCATTTATTTTAACTGGTAATACCTAGTACTCATCAATTACAACAACGTTTCTAAATAAAGTTTTTTGGAATTTGCAAAATTGAATTGCCATTTGTCCCCCCTTTATTTTAACGTGCCGTTCACGTTGAATGCAATTTTATAAATCTGAAAACTTTTTTAAACAGGAATCGTAAAACCTGAATGTTTTGATTTCCTTTGTATTGCACTTTTCATTCATTGTTTTTACCAATCAGTACCTTTTGCAGTAATGTTTTTTCTCGAAATGGCGCTTCATGAATAAAAATGTTTCACTTTCGTTTGTTTTTTGTTACCTCCTTGTGTTGTTTCTTTATTAAATGTAGTTACCTACGATAGGTGTAGGGTAGGGCCTCAGAACAGCCCCATTCATCCGTTTATCAGCAGCGAAATCATACCATTTCAATTTTCTTGTAGGTGATTAAGAGGTGCGGCAGTTCCATTGATAGATTATAGCATTATACTTTTATTTCGGTGCGTGTTAACATCAACGCACGTGAATTACACTAGATATTTATGGTAAACTCGGCGATAAGCTGAATAAGTTATGTTCTAACGTCTTACGGAAATCGGAACTAAATATAAAACTGATTATCTAATAACAGATCGACCGTTACTATTTCTGTAATTGTGAACGAAACGAGCTCTTAACCAACCCATCAACCCATAAATATGCGGTTGGTAATTCTTCATTTATGAATCAAGTGGCCAACTAATTTAATTGCACTCGTAAACCGAATAACGATGGAAGAATTAAAATTTTACATCCACCTGCGCTCAGCTAGAATTCTAATATTTTTAATGATGCCGACTTTTCAGATGTCATCAAGAGTACTTCATTATTTCAAATCCCCAACTAAATTAAGATTTCTATAATAATGCAGTAAAATACATACATATACAGTAAAACACAAGTGAAATATAAATATACTTTATGTCTATATTTAGAAAAGCTCCGCCGCAAGTTTTGGAGTACATCACAATGCTTTCGGCTTTCTTAATTTCCTTGCCGTCCAGTAGTTGTCTGACTTGTCACAGAAAATTAGTAAAGTCTAGAACGAAAAACAGAATTTTCTCAGGAAAATGTAATGCAATTTACATAGAGTCAGCCAAACCAAACTTCGTACCTGATAAAATCACCTTGAAACGCGAACTGCTTGCAAAAAATATTTAAAGATAATAATAAGATTTTACCCGCATCTTCCTCCTAAGTTATTTTTCCATGATAAATTAGCCAGACGGATAAATCGAAAATTAAACAGAATCGGGCAAAAGAGATCTGGAAACCCCAACACCAATAAATCACATAAAAGACTTATTCGTAAAAATTCTGCGTCAGCAAATTCGTATTTTCAATCGAATTTTGCTTTTCATAACAATTTTAATGTATATCCCTGGACGTCTTACAGACAATCGATAAAAGTGATGATCAACGTGTGAAAAATTATTTGTTAGTATGTACAAATATCGTGTCGGTGGCACAGGTGAAATGTTGTAATTTCGCCACAAGAGTTATATGTGGTTTCCCTTCGCTTATTGATTTATTGTGCCACGAAAGAGTTGCGTGAAGAGAAGAAAATTTTTCAGACCCTTCGGAGCTTTCATTCACCATTAACTTGAGAGATATATCATGATTAAATAAATATCGGATTACCAAACGTTTCCGTCTATGAAATATTAATTTGTGTTTGGGGCCTAATGGGGGCTCCAGGAATTGCTCGGAACCAAATGGGGCTCCTGGGTTTGCTCAGCCTAATGGAGGCTTCACTGCTTTGACTGTAGGCGCGCGTGAACTGACACACCGTATCGCTTTGTGTAAAACCTTTATTTACATTTATACAATTCTTTGGACCGTACGACCGTACTCGAGATGTTGGGTAAGAATGACTTCTGACTTGTGACTCTGACTGTTCTACCCTGAGTCCATCTCGGTACTGTCGTCTCAAATCTCTCTCTTCACCCACGCAGGGGTGGTTCTCGGTTCTGAAAGGAGGGGGGTGGCTCTACGCCCCGACATCCTGCCCCCGATTGAAACAATCGTTTCAATGAACAAGATTATACGAGCTATTAAATTACAAAATATTCATAACTACGAACTACGTATCTACATTTTATCATTTTACGAATACAAATTTCAAAAAACCTAATATGTGACCTTAAATTAATTCAATTGATTAATTATCCTTAACTAATGAGTAATGACAGTCTTTTCTGATAAAAATTGCGCCACTTCACTGCACAAAATTGCCCATGAAACATATCACCACTGCACTAATCGTCGATGGGGAGTACGCACAGATTTCTGACGGCTCGTTTCGTGGTGCCTGAGTCCGTCTTCACCGTGGCCACGCGGATGATGTCGTCGGCGCCTGGGTGGACGGCTGTGACGCGACCAAGTTTCCAGGTGAGCGGGGGTGTGACCTCCTTCAGAACTACCAGATCGCCTTCTTTGATTGCTGCGCTGGAATTGCCCTTCTGCCATTTTGGCCGCTCTTGCAGCTGGCCGACGTACTCCTTGGACCAGCGGTTCCAGAAGTGCTGTCTCATCTGCTCTAGGTGCTGCCATCGCGTCAAGCGGTTCTGGGGAACGTCGACGATTTGATGCTCCAGTGGGGATGTCATCGCCGTGCCAATCAGGAAGTGTCCGGGTGTTAAGACGTTTAAATCGCTCGGATCTTCAGTCAGCGGGCACAAGGGTCGCGAATTGAGGCAAGCTTCAATACCTGTCAACAATGTGTACATTTCCTCATATGTTAACGAGGTTTGGCCAATTACGCGTTTGATATGCCCCTTTACTGCTTTAATTCCGGCTTCCCAAAGACCTCCGAAATGAGGTGACCGGGCGGGTATGAAATGCCAATTGATATTAAACTCCGCTAGGTGTCTTAACACGATGTTGCCGAATTCGTCAGCCAAAAACACGTCACGTAGGTCCCGTTGAGCTCCAACAAAATTGGTGGCGTTGTCGGAGTAGATATTCGCTACCATTCCTCTACGCGCGATAAATCGTTTTAGGCCGTTCAAAAAATTCGCCGCGGTCAAATCGCTGACGAGTTCTAAGTGAATCGCCTTCGTTGAAAAGCATACGAACAGACATATGTAAGCTTTGGTAGTTTTTTTACTACGAATCCCGCCGATTTTCAAGAATATGGGACCGCCAAAATCAACGCCACAGTTAGTGAACGGCCTGCTCGCTTTAACTCGGTGCGATGGTAGATTGCCCATAATCGGGTTATTGTCGTGCGGTTTTGTTCTGAAACATGGGATGCACCTGTGCACGACTTTCCGAATTTCACTGCGGCCATCTAACGGCCAGAATTTTTCGCGTACCGCCGCTAGTGTGGCCGTTGGTCCAGCATGTAGTTGATCGCGATGTGTGTTTTCAAGTATCAGTCGGGTTACGTGACCCTTTGGCAAAACAATGGGATATTTTTTGTCGTGTGGGTATTGTGAATTGGACAATCGTCCTCCCACTCTTATCATCCCCGAATTGTCAATGAATGGGTTTAACAGTTTTAATTTACTCTTCGAGTTTACCTGTCTACCTGCTTTTAGGTCCCGTATTTCGTGTTCGAAATTCGCCTTTTGCACCAGAAGTATTATTTTCTCTTCCGCGTTTTGCAGTTCCGCTGTCGATGGATGATTATAACCGTTTTTTGTTATTCTCTTTTTGCAAAGATCGGCAAATCGAAGACATAAAGCTATTATCCGTCGTAGTTTCCGAAATGTGGAAAATTGATTGATAACCCAAAGATTTGGGTGACTATCATCCGTCCCGGTGACCGTAAAGGTTACTACCTGTCGTAATTCCGGTATTTCGTCCGTGATTTGTTGTGCCGTCTGTGAGGGCCAACCATCTGGGTTTTGCGACAGCCAGTGCGGTCCCGTGAATCATAAATTATTTATCAATAATTCGGAGGGATAGACTCCGCGCGATATGATGTCTGCTGGGTTATCCGCCGAGTTTACGTGCTTCCAATTTTGTATGTTCGACAGATTTAGAATTTCGCTCACTCTATTCGCAACAAAGGTTTTAAAACTACCGGGAGATCCTGTCAGCCACGCGAGTACTATCGTAGAATCTGTCCAGTAGTGAACCGTATCAGCTTTGATTGTTATTATATCTTGTATGTTTGATATTAACCTTGCTAATAGGACAGCTGCGGCTAATTCCAAACGCGGTATGGAAATAGTTTTTAACGGTGCTACCCGCGACTTCGCACATAACAATTTTACGGATATTTTTCCGTTTGCATCAATTACCCTTACATATACGCAGCATCCATATGCAACTTGGGATGCATCTGAAAACCCGTGAATTTCGAGTGACTTATACGGATAACTTTCAATGACTTTCCTCGGTATTCTGATTTGGTTTAGCAAGTGTAATTGATTCAGAATTATGGTCCAGCTGGTTTTGAGGTCCTCAGGTAGTTCTTCGTCCCAACCGATTTCCCGTTTCCATAACTCTTGCATAATGAGCTTTGCTTTTACGATGACCGGACCGATTAATTGTAAGGGGTCGTAAATTTTTACAATCGCCGACAAAACCTTGCGCTTGGTACATATTGATTGAGGAGTTTCGCTTTTGACTTCGTATCTTAGGTTATCGTCACGACAATTCCACCATAACCCTAAAATTTTTGTGTCGCCGTTTTTATCAAAGTTTATTAAATGCGAATCAGCGTTATTTAGGTCCGGCAGAAGTTGGTCGTGGTTCGCCGCGAATTTCCTAAGTTCGAATCCGCCGCTCGCTAATAACCTTGTTAGTTGTTCGCGTATTTGATTGGTTTCTTCTATGCTGTTAGCGCCGGTTAATGCGTCGTCCATAAAGAAATCGTTTAATAGGGCCGGGTAAGCTGCAGGGTATTTATCTTTTTCTTCTTCTGCGAGTTGTTGTAAGCAACGTATCGCGAGAAAAGGTGCGCAATTTAACCCGTAAGTAACCGTCGCCAGTTGATATTCTCGAATCGGTATATCTGGACTTTCTCTCCACAAAATGGTTTGATATTTCCGATGTTGATCCGCGACAATTATCTGCCGGTACATCTTGTTGATATCCGCCGTGAAAACGTACTGGTGCGTCCGAAACCGAATGATGATATCAAACAAGTCGTTTTGTAGTTTTGGACCGACCATAACCGCGTCATTTAGACTAACACCTGTGGTCGTTTTCGCGGAGGCGTCGAAAACTACCCTCAGCTTTGTGGTGGTGCTCGTTTCCTTCGTGACCGCGTGATGCGGAAGAAACACCCGTTCGTTAACGTTCATTTGGGTTGGTGGTACTAGCTCCATATGATTGAGTCGGATGTACTCCTTAATAAATTCCGTGTAATCACGCTTCAACGCTGGGTCTTTTCGGAACTTATTTTCCAATGATAAAAAACGTTTTATGGCCATCTCTTTTGAGACGCCGATATTGGGGCCATTTAGCTTGAATGGTATTTCGACCGTAAATCTACCCTCAGCATTTCGAGAACACGTGTTTTTGAAATGGGTTTCGCACTCGATGTCCTCCTTTTTTACAATTACGACTCTTTTGTTCGTTGGATATTCGTCCACGTCCCAAAATTTGGAAAGTTGTTTATTGATGGAGTTCAATGACACGTTACAAAGAGTCCCGTAAGATGGTTTACGACCTGCAACCATATCGCCCCCAACAACCCACCCCAGGATTGTTTCTTGCAGATGTGGGTTGTTTCGAGTTGCCTTGATTTGGCCGACACTTAAAACACGCCAGAAAATACTGGACCCCAATAAAACGTCTACTTTTCTGGACACATTGAATTCTGGGTCCGCCAGATTTATGTTACCCGGAATTTGCCGTGACTCGAACTCAAAGGAAGATAACGGTAATTCTTCCGTAATTTTATTTAACACCAAACAATCGATGTGAGCATTGAATGGGTTATGTAGCGATTTGAAATGAATTTGCGCTAACTGCCGTGCACAACCCTGCAACCCTTCTACCGTCGTTATCGGCCAGTTAACCGGCTTCGTTCCGATCCCTAACCTTTTGACCGTTTCCTCACTGATGAAGTTAGACTGGGAGCCTGGGTCTAATAGCCCACGGCATCGCTGCCAGTTGCCCTGACTATCGCGAATTAAAATCTCCGCCGTTGCGAGTAGATTTTGTTTGGCTTTTCCGACTGATGAGTAAGTAACAACTGAAGTCTGCACGTTATTTTCTACATGCAAAAGAGAATTATGTTTCTCCTTGCAGTACCGACATGCTCGCGATTTGCATTGTGAGGCTTCGTGGCCTTTTCGGAAGCAGTTTTCGCAGACCTTCCATTCTTTGACCTGTGTGACCCGCTGCGCGATAACTAAATTCAAAAATTGAGGACATTGGTACAGTCCGTGCGCCTCTTTGCACATGTAGCACTGTATTTGTTTGTTTGTGCTAGCGTTGCACAGCGTCCTGTCCTTGCTGAAATGGTTCGCGGAGGTCTTGTTATTTGATTTGGGCGTCGCGTTGTTGGTTTTTGCGCTCTGTTGCTCTGCGACGCTGAGCGATTCCAAAGTTACGCATTTTTTCTGCAAAAAGGATTTTAACGTCTCAACAGTCGGTGGATCCGGACCCAATTGAGCTTCCCATTCGCGCTTTGTGAAAAAGTCCATTTTCTGACTTATGATAGGTACTAATAAACCCGACCAATGTTCCGTGGGTTGCCCTAGATTCGTCAACGCTGCGAGGTTGATGTTGAAATCGTCAACTAATTTTCTCAGCGACTGATACGAGTTTTTCACCAGCGGAGGCAGGTTTATTATGGCGTACGCGTGTTCTTGTATTATGAGGCGTTTGTTTTCAAATCGAGTGATTAGTGTTTCCCATGCTACCCTATAGTTTGCCTCTGAAACCGCAATTGATTCTATTGCCTTAAGGGCTTCGTCTTTTAAGCAACTTCTAAGGTAGTGGAATTTCTCGATACTCGTGTACAGATTGCTATCATGTATCAACGCCGTGAATGTGTCGCGAAATGACAACCAATCCCGATAATTACCACTGAATGTGGGTAATTCTAGTATGGGCAATCTAACATTGCTGTTACCGGTACCATGGCTTGATACCGATGGGGTGAAGCCCGTCGCGTTAGCGATAGTCGCGGCTTCATTAACGGTGGCGGTTTCTATTTTCTCTAAAATGGTCGATTCAATGTTGTAGTACGCGTTCTCAAAATCGGCGCGCTCGTTGCCTTGTAAGGCCGTTTCGTCGAGTACTTCGATTTGTAATTGAACCGCGTCAAATTCTTTGAACGCCTCCCGTAAATTCACGAGACGTGTCTTTAGCTGAAAAATGTTACCGTCGCCGAAATCCCTTACGAAGTTAGATACACGCGTGACGGCGCTCTTGATCGTACCGCGACGTATTCTAAGTGATTTCAATTCTTGCTCGTTAGCCATGTTTTTAGGAAATGTACACACTAATCAACAGATAAAAAAGGCATGCACTCTACCTTTGCCTCTGTCGCTGTGGCTTCCTCGATGTCGATACGATCCGGCTCGAAGGACCAATGTTTGGGGCCTAATGGGGGCTCCAGGAATTGCTCGGAACCAAATGGGGCTCCTGGGTTTGCTCAGCCTAATGGAGGCTTCACTGCTTTGACTGTAGGCGCGCGTGAACTGACACACCGTATCGCTTTGTGTAAAACCTTTATTTACATTTATACAATTCTTTGGACCGTACGACCGTACTCGAGATGTTGGGTAAGAATGACTTCTGACTTGTGACTCTGACTGTTCTACCCTGAGTCCATCTCGGTACTGTCGTCTCAAATCTCTCTCTTCACCCACGCAGGGGTGGTTCTCGGTTCTGAAAGGAGGGGGGTGGCTCTACGCCCCGACAATTTGCAAGGATAGTAATTGTATTTGGAGGTCCATTTTGGACAAGATCCAACACGAAAAGAAATTTTCCTTCACTTCGGGTTTCCTGTGTAGTTTACTACCTACGCGGTAAATGTTATAACTTATAATTTAATAATAACCACAAATATATATCTTGTAAACAATGCTTCTACGTCTGATAACGTACAGTTAAACTATCTACTAATTAAAAAATCAGTAGCATCTGTAGTCACTTGTTTTTAATCAGTGTCTTGTTTCTATCAGTAGATTTTTCTGAACAAGATGACTTTTCAAAAAAGAAAACTCTAATTGTTAAGTTCAACAAAACAATCGAGTGTTATTCGGGAAATTCACAAAGGCATCAACAAGAACAAAGCATATTGTTTCTCAAGTTAGAATATCCGTTAGTGTCGTATCACTAATACAGAAAAACCGAGATAAACTTTACCAAAAAGTTAGAACTCTTTTCTAAGTTGGATGGAAAATAAGATGAACAGTATAAATGCTATCTAGTCCACCAGGCATACATCTGCGTTCAGATTCTTTAAGAGATAACATCGCTTCTATCTCCTCTATTTATTTTAGTATTCTGGGCTTCAACTAATTTTGATCACATTTGGGTGACCTCTAAACAACCACAATAACAAAAAGATAATCATTTATAATAAAATACTCGCCTATTTGAAATGGAATTTGGCAGACCACGGGGAACTAGAACTACAAAACCAACAACAGTGAACAAGGTCTAAGGACTACAACGGTAAAGATGTTTCCGAGCAATATGACTATAGTAACTAATGAATGAATTTCTAACCATTTAACTATTAAAAACCACTTTCAAGAATGTTTATCACTCAGGTGAGACAAATACTTCGCCGTCGCACAAATAGGAATGGTTGACGGCATCTGTGTAGTTGTTGGTTGTTGCTAACCAAGCTAATATGTATTATATGTTTTGTATTTAATCAGATATTAAATTGTCCATTTTTTAGAAAAACGAAACAACAGCTACGTTCTTTTTAAATATTGGTAATTGTTCACTTTAACTACTTCTGGAATTTTCGCGTTTTTTCTGGCTAGACAGCCTCAGGACGTCCTCCTGGATCGTTTCCCACCACTCAAACCTTGTGCAAATGCCCCATTACCCCGTGACACTAACGGGACAGTGGAGTGAATAGGGGTGCTGGGTGGGTAATAAAATCACGAAAATCACGTTAAAAACCTGTAGAACACTTGTTTTCAAGGTCATTTGAAGGTCATGTGAAGGGCATTTGAAGGTCAGTCAAGGTCATGCAAGGTCAAAGAAGGTAAAATTTTCAACAATAGAAATACAATGTTTAGGGTAAGGAAAATATTCGAGGATGTTAATAAAAAGAAATAACAATATCCCAATTCAATGATGGTACCTGTGAGTTCCCGGTTTTCGTATTACAAATATGAACACTAGCAAAATATGTACTCACGCAATGATCCGGATACAGTCGGATATGGCGGGCAGTGAGGCAGAGGAAACTCAACGCCAAAACAAAAAACAAAATAGGTAAGTTTGTTAATATTGCGATTACCTTGAATTGGGATATTGTTATTTTTTTTTATTAACATCCTCGAATATTTTCCTTACCCTAAAAATTTTATTTATATTGTTGAAAATTTTACCTTCCTTGACCTTGCATGACCTTGACTGACCTTCAAATGCCCTTCACATGACCTTCAAAACAAGTGTTCTACAGGTTTTTAACGTGATTTTCGTGATTTTATTACCCACCCAGCACCCCTATTCACTCCACTGTCCCGTTAGTGTCACGGGGTTATGGGGCATTTGCACAAGGTTTGAGTGGTGGAAAACGATCCAGGAGGACGCCCTGAGGCTGTCTAGCCAGAAAAAACGCGAAAATTCCAGAAGTAGTTAAAGTGAACAATTACCTAAATATTTAGTAAGGCACCTCTTTACCAAATAAAATAGAGATAAAATGACAGTGGGCAGTGGTACATGAAACACATTTCAACAAAGCTTAATTTTTTAACTTAAAACATAATTGTGGGAACAACAGAACTTGACGTTATGTTTTAACACAATAAATTTAAGTTTATCTTTTTCTACCTCCAACTTGCTACTCGTATATAAGTGCCAAGTTTTTCACATTCTATTGTCTGTAGACTGTTAAATTAGCTGTAAAACGTGCCAAGGATTAATGACTTTTAGTAACTCAAAATACAAGGCTGGTTAATTAGTTGCTCCATTTACAAAAATTTAAAAGAATTTTAATAACACGTAGATTTTTCAGGTGATACTCCGCACACTAAATTGGCCGATCGTATTCTTCAACTTTTTATTTTTTTTACGTGATTTTTCTTTTAATTTTGTTAGTTCTTGGCATACATATCATATTAATGAAACATCGCACAAAACTAGGCTCTACACTGAGTACGCATACAACAAAATTTAACCAAAACAATTAGAAGCTCTGCTTTAGTGAGACTAAGGTGGCAAATCCATACCCAGGAAAGTTTGTAATTTTAGCGGTCCTGATCGAGGAAATCTCAGACTATTTCTTAAAGGTGTTTTAAAAATTGCGAATAATATTTACATCACAAGATACGATGTATGATGAAATAGAAGCAAAAAACTATTGTACCAATTTGCTGTTAACCCTTCGCCCGTGGAGCAATTAACAGTCACATTTGGAAATTTGCTACGATTGTAATGGAGAAATATGTGTACTTACATACATTTATTAAGTACCATCAACAACACATAACTCAACAGATAAAATAAATATTATAAATACATATAATAATTTTACTATTTTCATTATTGGTTTATTTTTAAAAAATGCTGTTCATAAATTTTGAATCTATTACAACATCGCAACTAAGCTAGAGTAAAGTCAGAAAGTAATTGTCATTAATGTCATTTTTAATCATAATGATAATTTAAAAAATATTCGTTCAGACCAAATTCTGATTAGAATTTTTTGTTTGATATTCAACGTAGACTCGCGTGACATAAATATTATGCGCCATTTTTAACACACGCTGGATATTTCACTAGGAGGATTGGTAAATGGACTTTAATTATTTCCAGAATTTAAGACTAATCTAGTAAAATACTGTAGGCGGTTTTCTACTGAGCGATTACTCATTCTATACATTTCCTTTTAGCTTTGTGCGATGGTATTGTGTGTATAAATAAATTTCTGGTTAAGAGTTCTTTGACAAAAATTTTGTTTACTTATGTCATGTCATAATTATGTTATGTACAATCGCGGCCATCCAAAAGTGAACGATAGCTTGCGAAAATTTCCGTATTTTTCGTTAGATTAAATCAGGCTGTATTCATTGGCGTTCGTGCAGCAGGCCTTACTATTTTAATAATAAAAAGTTGTAATAAATAGTTTTTAATAAAAATGAGGCTGAGAAGTAATTAATACATTATTAAAATGAAAGTAAACGTTAGTAAAGAAACCTTTCCAACACCTATTCGTATTGGCCTCTCAAGCCTGTTTTCTTGCCAACGCCTCTTTATATTGAAGATGCAAGTCTTACTGCAATGTAATTCTCTTGCCACAGCCGCCAACGACCAATTTTCTTCTAGCTTTGCAATAGCCCTAGCTATCTGAATCGGAGTGAGATGTGGCATTTAAAAAAAAATAGTTTCAATAATTTTTTTAACGCTAGTGTCAAACTTTGACATTTTAGGACGCCTATGATTTAAAGTAAAAATCAAACTATTAAAAAAAATCGTTCACTTTTGGATGGCCGCGATAGTACCTATGTTGTTCTACCCTACAGAGCGTCAGTTTAAACTAAAATGTTGTGTTCTTCGTCAGTGTCGTTGTTCGCTGGCGTTATAGCACAAAGTTTTCTGAATGTTATTTAAACATACTTCTTACTGATGATCCAAATCTAAGCAAAACTTTTTACTGATGAAGCTTTGTTTTACAAGACAAGGATATGTGAATTTACAAAACATGAGATATTGGATTGCAGAAAAACCACATTGTAAGTTGGGTTCTCTCTACATCCATTCGTGGTAGGAGAATAATCGGATCAATTTTCATTAAAGGAATAATCCAAGTCATTGCAGGAAAACTAAATTCGAAGAGTAGTCATTTGATAACATAACTCCAACTCAGTATGAGGACGAAAGCGTAGAACCATTTTTTGAAGAATTGCTCAATAATGAGCTGTAAGGCCTTATGGTACTCGACACTTTAGATGCACTAAGATAATTTTTTCGATAACTGGATCATCAGTCGAAATACGCAAATTCTACTTAACTCTGTGCGATTTTTATCTCCGGTCTTACCTAATGAATTAATGATTTGGATGATTTAAGATAATGGATAATTGATAAGTGTGAGCAAATTAATAACACACCACTCCAAGATGTTATGAATGGAATAAAAAAACAAGATCAGAATATATCATTTTCAATAAAACACCATACATTACTTCTTGTTCCCTATTCTTACAAGGTTTAGTGAGGTTATGCTTAACCATATTTTGACACACACTGTATTCTCGATTTACTTTTTTCCCCATAGTTTTGTTTTCAGTTTATGGCTGTAGGTACTTCATTACTTTCCTTACTTTGTTTTAAATTTACAACTTACAATTAGTTAAAATAAAAAATATAATAAAGTCCTGTTGATTAAATTAAAAGCAAATATTCTCCTACTTCTATACACAGCACTCTTCTGAAAACTTCCCATATTCTCAAACATTTTCGTGTTCCGGCGAGTTCATTATATAAGAAAGTTGCCTATTCGACATATTTCAAGTTTTTTTCAGCTCAAGAGCTACTGAATCCGCTGAAGCTCGTTCTAATTTTGCATTTCAGCTAAAACTTTTATAAGAACGATCGATGAGAAGTGCGAATTTATAATTTTAATTGATCGTACCGTAATTTCACTCGAAAATTAAAAACGATTTAAAATTCTCCCGAAGCCCGTCTTGGCACAATTCCGGAATACTGAAGAGCATTATTAACACGACTGAAAAGCGGTTTTCCGAGAAAACATTCTCCATGAAATTTACATGATTCGATACTGTGACGAGCCAAACAGGAAATGATAGGGTGCCGTGTACGATTCATTAATAAAAGCGATATCAACACAAAGTAGCCTATTTTGTGAGCAATACAGAAAATGGGAAAACCTTTCCCCCACGAATTTTCTCTTGTCCTACGTGATCTATTTCGCTATCAGGTTTGCGGTGAGGAAGCCCAAGCGTGGCTCTGGAAAAGTTAAAGGTTTTCTGGAAGTGCGTATACATTCTATTCCTTGATCCAAATGATACAAAAAAAAGCTCAGATTCCCATCGAGCGTCTCATTCTAACAACACCACTGCAGCGTTTTCCCAGATCTCTTTCATCTCTCTCGATGAAAGTAAACCACTATGAAAAATCATCCTGTGCTAATCCGTTCGGACCGGATACTTTGACCGTTCACTGATAAACTAATAGACAGAGGTGAAAAGTTACCGACCAACTATAAAACGCCAACCCTCGTTCGACATTTTTCCAAAGCTGCGGGCAGTTAACCACAAAACTGAACAACAAATCGACATTCTCTTTACAGTTTCAAGCACTTCTAACTATAAAATTAATTTTTGCATGATTGGTTTTAAGAGAAAATTGTTTTGAGAAAATAGTTTTCAATAAAACTTTGTAGAGAATTAAATAAGCTTCGTCAAAACATTATTTCATTGAACATTTCCATTCAACCGTTTGTTTAGCTTAAGGTAAAATCATTTCCATGTCTTCTGTTTAGACTAAACTAGTAACTCATTACAGTAGCTGTTGACGATTTGATTCCATTTCGTTTACCTACAGGATTTTGTTTTCAATTTTTTTTGCAACTATCTGTAATGTTTAATTTATTCTTAGAGCATTGAAACATTTCCTTCTTCACTTCTGATTACTGCTTAATTTGTTAAGTCCAACCAATATCTACTAAGTAGTCCCCCAAATGTACACCCTAATCTCACTGCTGTCAGAAGGTAAGGACAAATAAAGAGCTTTAATTTAAAAAAAAGCAAATATGCACCATACCATTGAAGTAACAGACATTGTGAAAACGTCAAAAAGATAAATTAATTATTTCGACAATCGCAAGGGCAACATTAAATAACACGTCTAAATTGAACAAAATAATCGTCTCATTCTCTAACTATTGTGGCTAGACAGCGTCGAGTTTCAGTTTAATTAAACTGCTTTAATTTAAGATATCTCGAAAACTGCATTGTTTACGTTTTCCACAAAGATAAACAGTTTTATTAGATTCTAGGTACAAATTATAAATACATAAATATCAATCCGTGTTATATTTCAATGTGTCTAATTGATGTGGAAATTAAGTAACGCATAAATTCAGCAATTCCGTTGATAAATATCAATATTTTGGACAAAATCTTCAAGGGGTAAAGCGATTTTAACTTCAGCAAATATTTTCAGCCTATTTTCAGTTTCGTATGTCATTTGTTTTTCATCTTATGACGTCATCAACTTTTTTTTTTAAATAACTACCTATATTTTTTATTATTGTTTTTGGTAGTACATACTTTTTATTCCATTTCCAACCGTATAACATTTTCAATGTGTTATATTTCAAAAAAATCGAGAAAAACAGTGTTAAATTTCAAATATTTAAAATTCCTTAAATTGGGTAAATGAATGTAGCCACCTAAGTTTGACGCAAAGTTATCGACAGCATATTCGTTTTTATTTTGAAATTATAAAAATATGTACCGAGTGACTATAAATGATTGAAAATTATTTTGTTATGTTGGTAACACATTTGAAATTTTTAGTTGGCAACATCGTTGGCATGACACACGCAATTTTTAAAATTGAAACAAACGTCAAAAAAATCTAAATCGACAATGTACTTCGTGACTTAACCTAACCTAAATAGGAATGATTGACAGATGATGCACGAGAAGACTTGCACTACCAACTGCATCAGTGTTGCCAATCCACTATTTTCCTTCAATCATTTATAGTCACTCGGTATATCCCATTCACGATGTTTTGGCATAAGGGGAGGCCATGGAAAAAGTGCATTTAAGTTGGCAGTAAAGATGTCTGTTGAATTAGGTTATGTTTGTCTAAGTTTGAGGTTATAAACTGCGTCATTGTCTAGTGCATTGTTGTCAGTTTTACTAGTTTGCAATATAACAATACTCACACATTTTTAATCCAATTTAACAAAACAGGAAACTGACTTGAACAAACTACAGAATAGTAGGGACCGGGACCGAAAGACGAAGTGGCTCCTGTTAATTTATGCACCACTTAGATAACCCACCTATACAGTGTCTTAACGAACCGGTTAGTAACTTCTCAATGAATTTTTCATTTTAACCAAAACATTCCTAGAACTAGATGGTATAAAATCTTGTACCTACTTACTAAGCCTTACTTTATTCGAATCTTTCTGCAAAATATTTACACACCCATCGTCTATGACAAAAAAGAACAAAACTATTCAACTTCCATAATTTCATTAGAAAATTCTGAATCATCATTACCTGCTTTAAAATCCCAATCAAATTCCGAGTCAGATTCTCCTAATGAAATTATTAAAGGAAAAACGTTTTCAAATGAAAGATTTCACATTAATTTTGCCCAATCTTCCGAAATAAGTTCTTCACAATATCTACAAAAATATTGGCAAATTTCAGGAGTACATTTCAAAATAGACTCAAGCCATAAATTCACAACTCTGTCGCGAAGTTATAATAGGTCTTACAAAACCCCCGTGCCATTTCAATTGGGTCGTTGTTTCTTCCTTCACTATCCGTGTTACATTTTTTTCTTGTACTCACCTACGATTCAATTTATACACAAAAAAAACTTGACTTCATTGTAACTTACTGAAAATATGTTCTGCAGTCTAATACAAACACCATCAATACGTCTTAAAGTCGCTTAATTATGATTACGGTAAATTCGGCAACATGTTACGTTCATTTTGATAGGTCTGCATGTCAGGCACTTTAGTGACAGCAGAGATGACAGAAATCAAACATGTATCCAACGTTAAAAAATGAAATCATAGCCTCCCCTTATGCCAAAACATCGTGAATGGTACCGAGTGACTATAAATGATTGAAAATTATTTTGTTATGTTGGTAACACATTTGAAATCTTTAGTTGGCAACATCGTTGGCATGACACACGTAATTTTTAAAATGGAAACAAACGTCAAAAAAATCTAAACCGACAATGTACTTCGTGACTTAACCTAACCTAAATAGAAATGAGTGACAGAAGATGCACGAGAAGACTTGCACTACCAACTCCGTCAGTGTTGCCAATCCACTATTTTCTTTCAATCATTTATAGTCACTCGGTATATAGTTGAAAAATCGAACTAGGAATTTACTATCTGCTCAATTCAAAGTTGGTAATAACGATGACTTGGTGAGGCAAACATTGTAATAAAAAGAAACTAAATTGATTAACCAGAAAAAAACATCAAGCACAAAAATAAGTACGGAAATAACATTTTTTTTTAGAAATGTTATGTAATTATGTTATTAATATAAAGTTTCTTCTTTTTTTTAAATTACATTTACACTAAATGTTCAAAGTGACGACCTTGAACCATCTGACAATATCCAAGACAATCTGGATAGTTTGAGATGATATTAACCTAATCTCATGTTGAATTCTTTGCTTGAGATCTTCTAAATTATTGGGTTGATTGTTGTACACTTTACTTTTTAAGTACCCCTATAAAAAGAAGTCTAATCGCGTTAGATCGGGACCTCTTTTTCCTATCCATCTGCCTGGAAGAACTTGGTCCAAGTGGGATATGGTAAATTGCGCACACTGGTCAAATTTAACATTCAGGAATCCAAAGGGTCCTTTAAGTAACGTGGCACATTAATTGCATAATGAGGCGGAGCCCCATCTTGTTGTAACCAAATGGTATTATTGGAAGGTCAGGATTATTTGCATTGG
Source organism: Tenebrio molitor (assembly GCF_963966145.1). Classification (NCBI taxonomy): domain Eukaryota; kingdom Metazoa; phylum Arthropoda; class Insecta; order Coleoptera; family Tenebrionidae; genus Tenebrio; species Tenebrio molitor. The sequence goes on along the minus strand of NC_091050.1, from coordinate 24,625,444 downwards.
GGAATAATGCAGCTAATGCAGGCATAAATTCCAATTGTAACAATTGAAGGTATGTATCTCCAGTCAAATTGTTTGCAAAAAGGAATGGACCTAGATTTCTGTCATCAATAATTCCTGCCCAAACATTAACTTTCTGAGGATATTGGGTATGAATTTCCTGCATCCAATGGGCTTATATTGTGGTCCAAAGCAATGCTTCTACTAGTTGAATGTGAATTGTTTTCAATTTCTAGTAGCACATCAAGTTGTGCATCTTCATTTAATGTCGCCGGACGCCCAATTTTTGGAAGATTCTTTACAACGCCATGGTCTGAAATTTGTTGTCAATCTTACTAATTGCCGATTTTTATACACCGGCAACTAGATACATTTTCCCAATTTAATGAATTTTTAATATTTGAAATTCTCAATTTTTTTGAAATGGAACATATTGAAAATTTTATAAGATTGGGAATGGAATAAAAAATACATACTACCAAAATCAATAATAAAAAATATATGTAGGTTATTTAAAAAAAAGTCGATGACGTCATAACATGAAAACCAAATGCCTTAAGAAACTGAAAATCGTTATACCTACCCCTTCAGATTTTTTCCAAAAGATTAATTTCAACGGAATTACTGAATTTATGCATTACTTAATTTCGACACTGTATAATAATATTCATCGAAGAACGGGAGCGCTTGAAAGGACGTCATTCTGTGAATGACAAGTTTATAAATAAAGTAACCGCAAAAAATAATATATAATTTCCATTTAAAAATTAATCTTATTCTATAAACCCGTAACGGATTGTCCGACAATAAATTCCGGTTTATAACCCGATCACGTTGGGTAGTTATTGAACACAATTAAATGTGCACTCGTCATTAATATTAAGGTTTATGTTTAGTTTAAGTACAAAATAGACCTGTTCTGTGAGATATTGCCGACAGTGTAATGAAAGCAATTTACCGGAGGAAATACTCAATTTCTTTTCGTAGTGGCCAGAAAAGAATTTACATGTCAATATTTAAAATGTAAGAAGGCACAAAACAAAAATATATCATTAACTAACTCAAATAGTATACAGGGTGATTCTGAAATAAGTTTGGAAAAAAAATGTGGAGTATCCTGACACAAATTAATTCTGCGTAAATTACTTTTGGAGGTGAAATCAAAAGGATGGAAATTACCCTATATCCTTGTGTTGTCAACGCCTACGAATAGGGAAAATTTGTCCCAATTTGTTCACTTCATTAGCAACCATTGTTACATCAACTCCACAATAAAGTTGTAGGTGCAAGCACACTGCTTGCATTGCTGATCGAGAGGAGTAATGTTACGTTTGTGACTGACGGGCACATTTTACCTTTGATTATTATTGTTGCTAAACTACCAAAGAAAATCAGGTAATCACCTTTAACTCAGCAGCGTACTAGCAATTTTGACCAAATTTTCAATCATTTGTATCTCGAAAACGAAAAATCTTTTACAAGAAAATTTTTTTGTCTATAACTTCTTCTCATCATTACCAATTACCGGGTTTTTTCCAAACTTATTTCAGAATCACTCTGTATTATATCATTAAGAGTAGAAGTGAATCTTTTTGTGGCTAGCCCAGAGATTGAAGACCGAAACGCAGTTGAGGTTGGCAACTGGCCGATAATTAAATATAAAACTATTCTGCTAACTCTGCGCCATTTTCCGTAGATAATTCAATCCTAATCGAAGTTTAAGCTTCTGAACACCCATGCGTGATACATAAATGTTGGGAAATTTTTCATTAAATTTTGTAATTATGTGACGAAAACCGGTCCAACACTTAAATAAATTCTTTGTTTATTTTGAAATTATTTCTAACAGTAATAAGTTGTTTATCAAAAAACAAGACCAATTGTAATAAAATTTATTACATAAAAATAAATTCCAAATTTCCTCTTCTAAACTCAATCCAGGGACAACTGTATATACTGGTACGCTATCTTCCAAAGAGTTTTCCTTTAAATGCCTTAACAGGGCATCTGTGCATGACCGCTCACTTCAAAATCCTTGTTGTTCTTCTTCGAGTTGGATTCTCTCCGTAATTTTCTGTGTTATAATTCTTTTTGTTAGTGTACAAAATAATGTAGTTTTGAACGTTATTGTTAGAAACAGGTACTGTAGCAGGTAGTCCTGCCTACTTTCTCTTGTGAGAGGGGTGAAATCACATAGCGGTAAAAAACCAGAGTCTACCACTATCCTTGATACTTAACACTTGTACATCAGCATACATTTATACAATAAAGTTTTTAAGTATTTATACAAAGACGACCATATCATTTTGTTACGGCTAATATCACCACCCAACAGTGATTAATCGTACAGTTAGTTTTAGTGTTTAATAATTGAATTCCTCTATAGTTGTTAGGATATTCTTTTTCACATTTTTTAGAATAATTGTACATGAAAATCCCATTGCAAGCTTAAATATCTAAGTGTATGGAGCTAATGGCTGACTGCCAACCCAAAGAATATAAAAATCATCTAGCAAATTGTTAGCAAAAAAGTGAACTACATACTAAGCTGCAAGCTTTCAAATTATATCTAAGAGAGAGCAATAAAGAAAAAAGTATGAGCATTTAAAGCCACTGAGCTACACAAATAGCTGTTTACTAACTGAACTAGTTTAAAGTCTGGTTTAGTTGTGTGCTAATTACATCCTGTAATGTTTATAAACGACGATTATGATACAATTATATGTAACCCAGTTTACTGTGAAGTAAACATATTCCCAAGCTCTTGGTGTCAAATTAATACATAAATCTTGGAAAACCCAATTTTCTTGATAGCTTAATTACATTGAAATTTTAATGTTCACAATTTCTTACAAAAGTATGACTTAAATAAAAAATCAATTTAGTTAAGTGGTTCGTCGTTATCTTAAAGACAATCATTCATGCAATTCGTATAAGTATTGGCGTCAATCAGCTTGTTTCTGAAAAATTTGCACCACGAAAATATTTTCAAAAATTGCTTGTCCTGGTTGAGTCACCTTGATGCGTATATTAAATGTGGAAACATGTTTATTACCTCACAGTCTACTAACTTGATTTTAAAAATTTACCAATTAAAAAATTAACCTAAAACTACTTAAAGCCACACAACACACATTCGATACGATTTATGCTCTACTTTTGAAGTCACATATCTTTCTCAATCGTAAAGAATCGCTTAGGATTTTACTCCTTGAATCAGTTATCGCTAATTAAGCAGCTTTTACAAGCTCCCCATAAAGCGCTTTTTATAGTTCAGACATACCAATTAAGAGATGAGTCTGGAATTAAACAGGGATAATCGTATTACCGGGAAATTAAATGCGGTCTGGAAATTTCTTGATTTAGTTGGCAACTATAAAAGCAAAAAACATTGAAAACTAGTCCCTGTAGGACCCTTTCAAACAACCCAAAAACTATTACCCAACCACTACTTTAGAACCATTTGAGTTCTGCCTTTAATTGATCAATATTCTACTCGTAACTACAAATAATACAATTATGAGAGAATGTCGTATTTGTAACAAGATTGTAAATACATAGAGTGAAACTTAGTCCCAAATAAGATTCTCTGATTTGTCTCTCCGACGTACAGAGCCTGCGTCTTTAATTAATTCGAAGATAGGGTCTCGTTCAAAACTATTCAATAGATAACTTAGATACAAGAACCTGTAGTATAAAGAAAATCTCCTTCAAAGAATGTTGACTGTCATTAAGAGGATAAAATTTACAAGGATCAAATTGAAGTTCAAGAAAGTTTGTTATGTATCGTCGAAAGAGTTTCTTGCATAAAGACTTATTTTTAGATTATCTCAAAACATACTCTCGGGATCATAATTTTAAAAAACAGATAAATGTAAAAGTATCTTTAATTTTTCATGATTTTTTTCTAATTTCACATCTTTAGCCCTATTTGGATCACTTTAACTCTTCATCAACTAGATTTCATGAGCACTTCAAAAAAATATAACTCTACCTTAGGACTACAAAGCTTATTAAGTAATTTTAAATAACCAATCAATATTCTTCCATTGTAATTTAATTTACTTCACACACACTACATCTTACAATTTTGAATAAATCACAGATAACTTTTACTTTATTAAATACAAATAATGTTGTTACCATTACGGTCTGAATTTGCCATCATTTGTGAAACAAAACTAATATTTCCATTTGCTAAGTACATAAATTAAATGAAAAATATATTTTGATGTAAAATATTGCAATTCAAATTAACATTAAATACATTTTCACTCTACAACTAGTAGAGAGACTCTACTACCGTGAGGGAAAGGACCTGTTTTGGAATTTCCTGATTTACCATTGTTTTGAAACAAAAACGTAAAGTAGCACAAAAACTACAACTCGTTAAAAGAGCCCCAGAAGTTGGTTTTTATATCATAACTAAGCTTTCTGTTTGTATTAGGTACTCAACAAAACGAATAACCGTTTCTGCTCCTATGCGATGAAAACATTTACGAAGTTATATAACTAGGTCAAAAACAACGAATGCCAATCACATTTTAGACAAAAACCTTGAAAACTTCCTGAAAAATTTATTTTCTGTGAGATTATCACCACTCCTATCAAATAACAACATCGACCATGAAAGGTGACCATTTCCACTTGTTTGGTACAACTAATAAAAACCGATAATTTGCATGAAATTTATTCAATATTCAATAAAAATATGTAGCATGTTTCTACTACCAGTAAGAAAGCTGGCATACAAGATTTTACGTCAGCGAGCGACAAAATTACAGATTCCGTAATAAAATATGCATGAGATTATTTGCTGCAGAAATGGTTTAAAATGCAAAGTCTATCAAGATAGACCTCGTTATTAGCAAGATTTGGAGCACAGAATCAGGCACGAAATGTAGAAAAAAACAAACCTGAAGGACTAACATTGTATCGATTTGGAATTGGATAGTTGCGCGATAAGAGAAAAGGTTTTTGGGAATAATTTATAATTTCAAGTTTTCCTTCGTAACAACTTATTGCAAAAAATATTTTATTTATGACGTTTCATATACCTGCGCAGTGATATGTATGTTAAAAAACAAATCCACAATTTACGTGACTTTCCCCCGTTTGTAAAAAAAAAACGACACTCTGGATCAAACAATTTTATAACGTTACAATTTTAATGTAAAAGATGGGAGATTAAACTGATTCATATCTGATTGATTATTTTTAAATGTGACCTAGAAATTGTTGAGTTGATGGTGGCAGACGAATTATGCCATTTAATTTATCATTTTTTTTTCTGTAAACTAGTGTATCGAAAGTCTTTAAATTTAAAAATGACATAAAACATTTTTTACAGAATTCTCTATTTGCTATTAATGGCTCAGTGAACAAAATAGTAGAAAACAAACATAATTACTTATATGTTCACTTATTGTCTACTAGAACATGAATTTGAACGTCATCAATTTGTTACATAAATTTGTTGTAAAAGTATTGGTAGGAGCTGCCTGCCAGGAGCAAGTTTCGCTTGCAACAATTCAAAAATATGTCACATCATTGTGACAAGTTCTTAAAATAGCCGGTAAAAGTGATTCGAAAGAAATATATAACAAACCAGTTTAGTACGGCTGTAGGGACTCATAACTGCATCTCGGATGTCGGGGATGTCAGATTTATTAGTCGCTCTGAGACAAAACACGTCCAACCGAAGAAAATTATATCCCGGGACTCACCTGTAACAAATAAAAAAACGGTCGTATAAAAATATTACTACTACATTTTAGGGGAGTGCACATAAACTTCAGTTAATGAGACATAAAATTTATTAATTTTAAAGTTGGATTTATTCTTTACGATTTCCTCAAAAACACATTTTGCTGAATTTACTGAGTCTTTTCCTATCTGTTTGACATTCTCTGCTTTCCTTAATGCAGTTAAAATTAACTGAAGATAAACAAAAGTTAAATTGGTTCTGAATAAATAATCGTTAACGAGTACAAGAAAATCCAATAAGTACTATTTCAAATCCAACAACTATTATTATCGATTCGAGTAACTTCAAAAAAATTCCGATAACCTCGATTTTTCTGGACTTTTCCGTTTACCTGCAAAGACGTCGTCGCCCTTTTTTTAATGCCGACCCACATTACAGTTCTGACGTTTTAATTTGATGATATCAAGATTACTTCATTGACATTGAAATATCAAAATATACGCGAGTATCATTTTCTTATTAAAAAAATTTTTTTTTTTTGAAAATTTCGGCGTAAAATAGGCCTACATCAGAACTGAATTGGGGATTGCCATGTACAAAAATGGAGACGATGTCATTCTGCGGAAAACGAAGAGGTGAAAAATAAAAATGACCGCAAAATGTTTCTCTTAAACAAATACAATTGATCTGCCCTAGTTCTGTTCGAGAAACTTAACGGGAATTAAAACATTTTCCAAACTTTTAGCACTCACTGTATCTCTGTATCTACCTATTAAAGACAAAGCATAAGAGTAGCGTATGTTTTCTACTCGTACAAAAAAAAAACACAAACATTGTTTAATGACTAGTAGATTGAAATGCAATTTCCTTAAAACTAGTAGATAGGGTGTTGGGAATTATACATTTTAGGGTATTAATTTTGAATATATCTGGTACGAACCGAAGTAAGCAGCTTAGAAGAGAGCATGGGGAGAAATGTGGTCGCTAAAGTAGAAATCTGTCGAGTCCTAAATAACATGGCAGTAGGTTTTGTGGGTTTTGTAACCGGTCAACTAAGGTCTTATTCGCTGCCCACTACGAACCAGAATGCGTGAAATGTTCACTTCACTTATGAGGGCGACCGTCTCCTGTTTAAATATGTGTTGGAGAGATGTGATCCCTAACACAACTCCCTTTTAAAAGATTTTCCGAGTGTAAAAAATCCCAAACATCATGTGTCGGGACTACCATAAATTAGATTTTACTTTTGCTGTAGCAAATAAAAAAAAAACAATTTATTGTTATACTTAAACCAAAAGCAACTTTTTTCACTCGTAGGAATTTCCTACTCGTGAATAACTGCTATTATTGCACCGTAAAAAGTTTCCAATTTTTCAAAGAATGACAGAACAGGCAAAATTTTTCACACTGCCACTGTAACTTCACGATGTATACCGATATAATCCAGGTTCTCAATATTTCAGGAATAAATGTACTTGTTATTTATTAATTTTCTACGAACGCTACCTATCGATCGGCTATCATTTCCTAATACCTTAGTACATTCCTCATGTGAAGAAACAATTTATAGTAAACATATTTCTCGTCAAATTCGTAACAGCGCTGCTGAAATTCTTGAAACAACAATTGAGAGATTTCAGGATCTTCAATAAAACAAGGTAAAAAAAGAGACAAAAAAATTACACGTACCACGGTACATTAAAAAAGTGTATTCCAAATTATCAATAACAATTCAAATAATCATGACAATTTTCTGACGTAAACATGGAGTATATGTATAACCGCGCGGTGACATTATTGTTCAAATAAAATTGTTGCATTATCACTGTATCAAAGAAGTTTTGAAAGGTTTTTACAAGGTTTAAGGGAAATAATAATTATTATAGTTTATTTTGCAATAACGTATGTCAGATATTTAAAATTCCATGTGAGGAAATGAAATATGTATTTAAATTTCTTCAGAATACATATTTTGATTATTTGTCTATTTCAAGTTTCAAATGTAAGCATCACTATTATTTCTTATGCTTGGAGGTAGTGTAAATTTCAAATTTAATAGGTTTAAAAATATATAACAGCAAATGAAAATATCTTTTTGGGTAAAATTTAGTTTAATTTTCAATTATTTGATCCCAATAAATAGAAATAAACAGACATTACGAGTATGTTGTAAATGTTTGAACAAATAGGTTAAACGTTTAATAAGCAGAACAAAATTAAAATTAACAAAATTTCGATCAGATGGAAAGGAACATCCATAATACATTTGCAGCACCGTATTCTTCGTAACGTTAGTTTATAATACGTCAATATAACTGTTAATAAAGTATAATACACATACAGAGTGTTATTGCAATTATGAGCTATTTGTTGAGGTTGAGGTTCAAAAAATCATTTTTTATTTATCAAATTGGTAACTTCAAATTAACGGCTGTCTTCACACTTTACACACCACTGCCAAAAAATAGATGCAATTAATTTACTTTTGTTGAAACCGTAAACTAATAACTGACATCAAAATTACCTATTATGAATATTGTTAAACAGGATTATTTTTCTAATCATCTTTAGCGGCGTACAGGAAATTTTGATCAAATTTTCAGTTAATTTTATTTCGAACACAAAAAGTTTTTACTAGCAAAATAAATCCAGAACATCTCTGGAATATGCACCACGCGTCGGAAAATCTGCAATTGTTGCAGCACAAAAAAAAAACATTGATTTGCTACACTATGTGATTCTCCACAATAGACAATGAAATTTTAAATGAACGTTGTGGCTTTCCTGTAGATAGCCAGGCAAAAATTTTACTAAACGGAGTAGCTTCGCGGTGGGTATCTACTGAAAATCAGAATCGTATTCGACTATTGTCAATTTGTTGAAGAGACGAAACTTGAACTCATTACTTTGGTTCGCAGTGAAAACCTCAAAGCATGCAGTGGATATCGAAGGGTTTCGTGCAACCACTTCACCAGGAAAAGTTATGGAAAGAATGTTTTGAGATTCTGATAGAGCCGGAGCGACATTTCCATAGCTGCTGTCATTATGCGGCCTTCAGATTTGCCAGATACAGCCCCAGGGCTTACCATTTATTCTCAAAATTAAGGCAGCACTTTCGTGGAACACATTTTCCGGATAATAAAGCAGTGATGACAAAGGTAAATGTGTGGCCAGAGGCACAAAAAAAACAACATCAAAGCACTTCAGCATCGTTAATTATTTGAATATTCCTAGTCTATTGCTACTGTATCAGGAACAATAAACGATGCACCACCCTCGTACAGATCTCGACATTTTTTGGAATGAACTCAATACTTCTGTTAACACTTTGCTTCGGAAAAGTTCAGACGATCTATTGTGTCCGAGGTTCTCTTAAAGAAAATAAAAATTTTCACTGAGAAAGGAAGCAGTGATCAAAGCAAAAGTTAGACATACAATTGCGCGATTCATTTAATAAGTCTGCACCATTATTACGTCAATTTATTGGACACAATTTCAAGAGTTGATTGGAAACGGTCACTTCAGTCGAATCGACTTATTTATTCAGATACGATCAGAACTATTCGACAACACTAACAACACAGACTGTGATAGTAGGTTTTAACCCGCAGCCCCATATGCTGCAAACATTTCTTTGATCATGGTGGCACAATATAATCAAAACTTTTAATAGACTGCTTGAAAGCTGGACATTCCAAACCTACCTTAGACACACAGTGCTGCAGCGAAATTACAAAAGAGAAAATGAAGCTTCATAATACGAAGTTATTTGAAGATTAAGGAAAATTCAACCGTGCATAGCGAAAATACTTCCGAGTATTAAAATGCAATACACCGCTATTTCAGCGATTTAGACAAAATCAAAGAGATTAAAAATAAATTCAGCGTTCAGTTGAAAAATTGTTACGGATTTTCCTCCATTCTAACATCGCTAGTCGTAACATCCTTGTGTAAACTAGAGAAGTATCACGTAATTTGGAAGATATATGTCCGGTGACGTTTAAGAGAAAATTATTTTGGTAAAAGGGTTATTTTAGACGCAGAAGAGGTCGCCCTTCCAATTAATCTTGCAAGGTAATGTAAAATCCTGCGAAAAGTAGCGATTATATAAAAAAGGTATGCTTTCTTTGAACGTAAAAGACCGAACGACAAGGCTATTTACATCTGAATTTATTAAATTAATTGAACCTCCTTTGAGCCTGTCAAAGTGTACAATTTACTCGTTGATGGTGTTGATCATTGTGATGAAAATCGCAGTCGGAATTTGCGAGTTCTGAATTTTATTTCCAGTTCCTACAATACATCAAACAAACCCAAAATACAACTCCAACTCGAGCACCTACGTTCGTTTTAATTAAACATTAAATTGGTAAAAACGCCACATAAAAAGACAAATAGATTCAAGTTTTAACTCCGAAACGGGAATTTGAGTAAAGTTAAATGGAGCCATGTGTATTTATATTGTACTTATTATGAATTACAAAGACAAAAGGTAATATCTATTATGCTCCGTTCAAATTGAAAATTTTCATCTTTAGCAGTCTACACGTTCCGACGGGGACTTCACGCAAGTAAAGAACGCTTTCGTTTCCTTTAAATATAGTTTTCTTGCGCTCGGGCAACTTTAAGTGAAAGTTTAATTGGCTTTTATGTAACCACTCAATCGACATCTCTTGCCGGTCTTATACTTCATAGTGTAAACGATATATCTATCTGTTTAATTACGTCATTTTATTGCGGAATTTAATGCAGATTATATCATATTCAAACTATTATTTACGAATCAAAATTTTATTACTAATACTACGCAAATATATGAAAAAAATTAAAGTAAATAATATTTGTAAGCACATCAATGTTACTATTTGTTCGACAAATTCTGCAATTGTCTCTCACTATGAGTTAGCGTACCTAGATGTATTTTTATATAGCCTGTCCCAGAATTGCCTTCCCATAAAAAACAGACATCTGCCGACAGCAAAAGAGACTCCATGATGAGTAAAAGAAATTTTCCTGTAGCTCACATAACCGAGTTCCTATAAAGTTTTCAATTTCACCAATCCCAGAGGGCTGTATATGTATGTAAATAGCGGGTGATTCACAAGTAATAATGACCCAACAAAATTTGTTATGCAACCAACAATACATGTCCCCCATACGACTCAAGATTGTTAAGTTAAGCAATTACATAATGATTTTGTTCTTTTTTTTAAATCCACATAATCGAGTGCAAATGTAATGTTGGCTGCATCACAAATTTCGTTAGGCTCTTTATTACTCGTGAAACACCCTGTATAGAAAACCATTAAGTAACATTTAAAATTAAATTTAAATATGTATGTACCTACACCTGGGCTGAACGAACATTTTATGAAATTGTGTAAGTCAAATAGGTATCCAAAGATTATAAGATCAAAAGATCATAGTTAACAACCATATACTCGTAAAGCAGAAGCCACTAGAAATTAACTACGTCAACCTTACTTCTTGAGGACAGCTAGCAATGAATGAACGAATGAAAGTTACATAAACCTTTTTGTTTGTGGTTCATTTATTTAAATGTTTGATCAATTCCTGGCTAATAAAATTACCCATTCATTATCCAGGAAACTAATAAATTGATCTTTAGTTATTACTTTTCTTAAGTTCTCTTATCATTAGATATAAATATAATATCGAAAAATCAACACTTTCCATTTAAGATATAAAATATTTCACGTTTAACTGTTCCTTCTGGTCTTAAAACCAAACTAAAAGTTTAAACTAGTTGAAAATTCTATTTTTCCGTTGTCGTGTAAGAAAGTGTTTCTCTAGCGCCATTGTCGGGGCGTAGAGCCCCACAGGAGTCCCGATTAGATCATTAAAAATTAAATTATGTATATTGAAATAAAATGTTTGTTATTGCAAAAAAACAAACGTATTTTATACTTTATTATTTTTTCGCAGCAACAAACATTTTATTATTGAGAAAAAAAGTAAACGTACCTTTTGACAATAAAATCAACTTCTTCACGAAAAAACAATTAATCAAATGTTTAAGTACCCGTTCAACACCCTTATCCATATTTTAGAACCGGGGAGCACGTTTTCAATATCTACAATAGATGCTAATTCGCTTTCATCAATATTGATATTATACAAGTTGTTTCATGTAACTTTCCGACCCTGACGAACTTTAAATACAACCAGTAATACTTCTTTCATTTATAACTATAACTTTCATTAACGATAATGAATTAATAATAATTAATGATAATGAAATTGTTTTTTTGGTATCTAGCATTCCTGAAAGTTACATGAAACACCTTGTGTATTAATGATGTAAATACTTTATTCAAAAAATGACTAGAGAGAATTTTGATATTTACTATAATTCCAAATATAAAACTCTTAGGTTCATGAGAACCAATTGTGTTAAATAAAATGAAATAAAACCAATTCAAAATACATTTGTAGTGTTTTAATACTTTTTTCAACCAACTAGTGAGAACTCTATTCAGTAATAATTGTAGATAACGAATAAAACAAATTGTCATTATAAGGGAAGATTTGTAATCGTAATTTACATTTAAACCAACTATCAGTAAAAAGTGACAGACTTCATTTCATAGTGTCAAATTCCCACCCCATTTATAAACTCATTGGACGAGTTGCGGCTAAATCTTTTGATGTATAAATTCAGAGCGAGTTGAGCAATATTTGAGTGACGTCTGACGTGACAACTCATGACGATTCCCTAATCTGCCACTAGACAAAAATATTTGAGAAAGTTGACCTTTTTAAGAAAAGGTTGAGAAGCTTTAGAAAGATTGTGGAAATTATAATTATTCCCACAAGAAAAGATCAATTTGTAAAAAATGTTTAAAAGTTCTATTCTTTTAATGTTACAAAAAGGCACAGGAAAAAAGTATTGCCTCATTTGTTTGTAAATATACAGCTTGTCCCAGAACTGCCTCCCCATAGAAAACAGGCATGTGCCGACAGCAAAAGAGACTACAAGATGACTAAAATAAATTTTCCTGTGGCTCACATAAAGTTTTCAATTTCACTAATGTCAGAAGCTCGTTGTCGGGTATTACTAAGAAATCGGACAGGTTGCTAGACAGCAAAGGTAATTATTTATATTGCAACAATCAGCGAAAGATTCACTTGAAATTCTGACGTTTTCTGATGTGGCAACACAAAATCAGAGTATTACATTTACCCAAATACTACCTTTTCTCTGGGGAATCAGCTCTGGGACACCTCGTATACTGTCAAAAACGCGCCAGTCAAAAAAATTCCATCTCCATTTGTTACAAAACAAAGATTTATTGAGACGTTTTGTAACTACTGACGACCTACCAAAACATTCGAAAAAAAATGGAAAATGCAGAGGATCGCTTTTCCTATTTCCCAAAAGGAAAAAAAATTTCTGGTTGAAAAGAAATTGCCTACAAATGAGGAAGTAATTGGAGTTACGTAAGAAGTTTTTACAGACTATCAAAGGACGTCGTATAAAGAGAATGTCAACAGCGTTGGAATCCGAGCATCAATCTTAAGGAAAATTTAACTGAAAAATAAAATCCCTTTTTCATGTTAGTTTCTGTTTGTTTTTGGGTCTGCCACAAATTTCTTCCGTACGTATGTAAACCAAAACTAACTAAGATATACTTATGATAAGTATAACTTACTTCTAACGGCAAGGAGGTATTGATAAGTTCTTACAAAAAAGGTAACCTTATCTCACCTCGAAATCTGTTTTTAAATTTTGTAGTAAATTACAAAATATAAACCTTCTTAAAAAGAAAAAAAATTCTACGATGCATATTTTAAAAGGTGAAATCACCCTTTGAAAATGGATTTTATTCGTTATTCGCTAATCTCTGTTATTGATTAGACTGATAAAAATGAAATTAAACAAAAGTAAATTCAAATAACATTAAAGTTGAGTATTAAATTGAAAAACTTTTTTCACAATAAAGTCATTATGTGTAAGTGTTCGTTCTACTTCTTATGACATTTCTCTACAGATTACTTTTTCCTTTTCGATTAAATCGATAAGCAGATAGACCGACTGTTGACTTATTATTACGAATTTTCTCTTCCCTTCCACGTTCGCAATTGAATCTTTGAAGCTTTTTCCGTAACAAGCAGGCATCCATTCTTTGCTGGTCCCATCCGTCCTTGCAATTCGGATAAATAATTGACTGACATCATTAAAAAAAAAATTATCAAGTATTTACATTCAAGTCGCCTAATGGAACGATAGAAGAAGGTGACGAACTGAAAATGTTTTTCAACTAGTTCTGCAATAGCGATTATAACAGATTCCCGGATGATTTATCGGAGAATAAAACGTACAAATGTAAAATCCAATAGTGCGGTCTAATTGAAAAATGAAATTCGAGCATTATTCCAAATTATTCCATTTTCTTTCGATCCTTCCATAAGCATATTTCAAACGTAATACGGAAATTTTCCCCGCAAACTTCAACACTCTGAAAATAAAATGCCTCCGCCGCCGACATAAATTATTCATTTTATCTGATGAAACTTGCACTAATACTGCACATCAGTCGTTGATGTTTTACAGGTCTTAGACAACTTTTGTTGCTTGTTTTACAACAACAAATTGAACCATAAATTATGTGAAAAATATATGGCGCAAGATTGATAATAAATTCTTCATTAAGACGTCCCTTGTTACGTGGGAAGTGTAAACGAATCCGAATGCCTCGAACGTACGTTATTAAACCAGAATAAAACAACAACGCTTAACAATGAAAAATGAATTCTGCATAATATAAAGTTAAGGGGATTTCAGCCAATTAAATAATTTTCCAGCACATACTAACTGTTCTGTTGGGAAACGGTCAAGAGCTTTATTTTATAATTTCGTTTTATTGCACTATAAAATTTAAAATTGAGACATAATTTCTGGAATATTGCTGCAGATACGAACCTACTGAATTAAATAAATAAGTAAGTAGCTAGAAAGTCTTTATAGAATTGTTATAGAATTTACGCACGTAAATCAGGTCAAGTAATTCATTTTTTCATATTTTATAATCCATTCCAAAGTAAAAAAAAAAAAAAACAAGCTGCTGAGAAGGATGTTCAAAGAGCGAAATCACTCTCTGAAAATAAAAGGTCTTTTCGCTATTCACCTGTATCTTGAAAACTAAGAAATTGCGAAAAAATTCCAATGACAAAAATTTTCGTGTGTGGGACATGATAGGGTGAGGAGTCTGGGCTCTTCAGCCACCTCCAGCTACGCTGTGTGAATTGGTAAGCAGATAATCGCTATTTAGAACAATCAGGACCAAACAGATGTCTTGTCCACTATTAACAGCATGGGTAGACGGTGTGAAGCTGTCAGTCATGCTAGAGGTGGAAATATCGGCTATTGAGCTAATTTATTTTGTAGAGGCAGTTGTGACAATTTTTCTTTTTTTTATTATTGAATCAAATTCATTTTTTTTTTATAAAACTTATTGTAATTTAAAACAGTCCCGAATAAGAACTGATTTGTTGTGATTTATTTACAACTATTCACTATTTCCATTTTTCAAAGTGATGCGTTAATTTCTGGGAACAGTGTACTCGTATATCTGATTATCCAACAATATAAATAAATCAATGATAAACTGACACATATAGTGCGATTCTGTTTCAAAATTTAGCAACAGCTTCATATCATAGCAACTACCACCTTGTTATATAGCAATATTGGTAAATTTTAAAACAGAATCGCACCAAAAATCCACTGTTTAAGAATGAACAAGACAAAAGCTCTTAGCCTTCAATACTGAGGTCCAATCCATTTTTATTGTTCTTTATTATAAACATGCGGATGCATCTTTTATCAGAGAAGGTGTTCAATGATAGCTATCAACTAAAATATTTGAATATATTTGAGTATCAAGAGCCGAAGTTCAATTGGATTGTCCTTCCTCCTTGTTTCTTTAACCTTCCACCTAAAAGTTCCTGTTTCTGCAGCACAACCACTTCATCAAAAATAATATCGAGCAGTGCTTTTATTTTGTAGAAACCAGCTGGAACACTCTTTTTCTTCAGTGGAACTAGCACAATATTAAATCTGAACTTATTTCCGTTCAAAAAACCTTGTTAAATTATAATACATATACGGGTTTGTTTTTATTTGATTATTATAATTGCTTAACAGTACGTATGTCGATAGCCACCTGCATAATACCATGTTGACTTCCAACCATGGTCATGATAAGCCTACTGCTTCTTCTTGAAATACCTACTTTATGTAATTGTACAAAAACTGAAGTACTGAATTATTCTAATATCCATATAGTTCAGACATTGCGTGTGTGTTAATTGAGTAGATCACTCAGCAAAACAGATTTCACCATTTCATTTCAAAACGATTCCATTATAATTAATAAGCACTAGAAAAGGACAATATCAGTAAATAAATGTGTTCGACCAGAATAGCTTTCGCAAACACATTATTATCAACGTGTCGTCATCTTTGTGGATCTTTAAATAGAAACTGGAATGCAAGTTGCACCATGTAAATCCGCATGACCAGTACTGTTTATAGCTTCAATTAATGTTAATTTTGTGCAAATCACGATTACATATTATTAAATAATATATTATATTGCATTTTAAACATACTAATTTAAAAAATTAACATAACATGCATTCGTTTCAAGGCCATGGGCAACGTCTTGCCTCATTTCTTAAAACCCTACAGAATGGAAGCAGTCTTGAACAATAAAAGCAATGAATTTGCACTATTAAGCGTTATAAAATTCAACAATTATCATTAAATCGTCAATAAATTATGAAACGTATGTGAGGGGTCTTGACAACGTTCGAAATAAAAGCTGTTGTATATGGCAACAAATCGTGACTGGAAGCGTAAAACCGTATAGTTTATTTTAATTTGGGTAATAATGTGATTTAAAATATTTTACATTAATTTAATGATACTAATGCGGGATTTGCAGCAACGTAAACAACATAAAATAAAATAAAAATCGACACCAAAAACCTGTTATGTATTAAGAATTCTTGTTACATTAGTGGATAAAATTTTCTTCAGGAATGGAAAAAATATGTAAATTGTTCCGTCTGTAGCCTGTAAATTCACCACTATAATTAAAACACACTGCAAAGAAGTACATATATGTACCGCCGGGTGAAGGTGGGATACGAAAAATCAAGAAAAATCTTCAATAATCAATAACGGTTACTTGAGCAACTGTGATTTTTTTAATACCTTCTTGACTTCTTTCTTGCAAGTTATCCAAGAAGCTTTGCATCCGGTAATTTGTATTAACATTAAATTTTCCAACCAGTTCATACGACTTTCGGACATATTCTCTATCTACATTGTAAAGAAAAACGAAAAAATAAATGGATTATGCTCAATTGACATTAAAATCAATCAAAATAACTAACAACGCTTAATAATGAAAAATGAAGTCTGCACAATACAAAGTTAACCGAATTTCAGACCTTAAATAACTTCAGTAATGAAGTTCTAAAAATATTAGCACTCAAAATAAACTCTCGGTTATTTCCTCATTTAAATTTTCAGGTAATAAATTAACACAGTAACTACATCATATACGAACAACTGACAGCAAGTGAAGTTATCCACCTGAATGTTTTATTAGGAGGCTGACGCAGCAAAGACATTGTAGACAACATTAGGCATGAAAAATATACGTTATGAAGACCATACCTGAGGTTCCTTTTATGACCATTTGGATTTGTTGACCCATCAAGTTTCATATTTAAAGACAACAATAAAAATATTGCATTATATGCCCGAATGTAATAAAAATTAATACATTTCGCTAAGAACAGGCAATGTTTGAAGTGAAAACAATTTGTTGACATCGGTGAGGACAAAAATAACAAAAGAAATGTCAGGAACGGCAACATGCATCACTTCAGCAACATTTATTTGGATCGATTTTGGTAGCCCTGTGTAACAACAAATGAAGTAGATTCACGTTGCACACCTGTTTTATATAAATCGATGGAAGTGATCTGGCGATAGGAATGATTTATGTCAACCAGTAAGGTTCGCAGACGTGGAGCCATACTACCACTTAATGAATAAAAGATAACTTCTTGTAATTCGACATGTCGCATTTTATTTGCCCATCAACTTCTTTGCTGGTTAGTTTGTAATATCGAACTGGTCGTCATTACAACTTCTATCGTAACGTGATTTACGATTAACTCCCGACTGAGAAAAACTTCTCCATCAATTATCGATAAGGATTTTTCGAATTTCCATTCTTGTGTTGTTTTCCTAGAAATCCAGCACAAATTTCAAATCATTTATGAAATGATTACAACATTTTAAACGAAATAACCCGACACAGCATACACGAGCGAGTGAATGAGTGAGTGATATTGACCATATCTAACTTCCTGTGGAATCGGAAACAGTATTGAAAGTTGCCAGACGACGCAAATGGGACAAAGGGGCTTTTAATTTCTGTATCAAATGAAATAAACAAAATGTTAGTAAACAAAACAATTATTAAACATTTCAAGTAAACAGGGAAAAATTAGTATATTCAAACGAGTTATCGAAATTACTTCATTTTGAAAAAAAAATGGAATTTTAATTATACCACTTCATGGTGTGTGCGAAAATCCAGTAAAAATCGCAAACGCTAAATAAACTTTAAAAGAATAATAGAAAAAGTTTTATTGCTTACGTAAACTGTGATTTGGCATTCGGTTTAATACTACCGTTTATTGAACAAGTGCCAAAACAAATAATTGTAGAGAGCAGGTTTCAGTTGTGTTAAAATAGTCAGCATGTCTGAAACTGTATTTGTTAATTTATTTTACATTAGGGTAGGTGGAAAGGGAATTTATTTATTTTTTTAGTGAAACGGATTTATTACCAAACTGTTCCATTTTTATTGAGTTACTTGAACGACTTTCTTTAATGTGGTTCTAATGTTGTTATCAATTCAGAAATCCACTTCAAACTATTGTAAAAAAAGGAAATATTGCTAACCCTGTACAGAAATAACAATAACTGATAATGATTATAGAATTTTAATGAATAAATATTTCTTTCCAGCTGCTACAAACATTAAACTGCATGTGCCAGGATAATTGAGACATTTATTGCATCTGAAAAAGAATAAGGAAAATCCAAACCGTTTTATTTTTCGGTCACGGTCATTAAGTCACTAATATACATGTTTCCATGTCTTTGGAAAAAAAATTTTTCTTTGAGCATCGTGCCCTCGTTACTGCTCCATCGTCCGCACAACGAATATTATGGAGAAATTGGGGGCTAAGTCTGGCGAATAAGGGGTTATGACAATTTTGAAACAACCGTTTCCCTACTCTACCTGGGGTAGCTCCTGCGAACCAAAGCGTTTTGATGAAACAACACACCTAATTTAGATATTCTGCTTGTTTTCCCTGATAGCATAGAGCACGATGAAAATTAATTTAGTAGGACACTCTTCTGCTCCACGGCAAATAGTTCATCAAAATCGCTCTATCAGAAGACCAAAAACCCAAAAACTGTTACCATAACATTTACTGCTAAAAAATTACTGCACAGGAGTTTTTGTCTCTACACGTGAGGGCTTCGAGTCTGGACAAAAGGTATAAACCTAAGTTTTCCCAGCTCAACAAATCTTTGAAAAATTGCTTCCGGACATGATGCCTAAAGTAGATTCAAAATGCACTTTTCAAATACCCACGTTAAATCAAAATTATTGTACAGAAGTTTTCTATTGTACCTCTAGAAAAACCACAAACTTTTTATTATCGGGAGAAACCATTTTGTACACTAAAGCTATTTTTTCTTATCACAATATTGTTTTCTTTCCTTACAAGCCTTTAAATTCCATTTTTCTATTGGTCGGGTTTCCACTTCCACTACATAATGAACGCTCAGTTGTCGATTAATGATTTTTCTCTTATCAATCTATATTTTCCACGCCAGAGACAATAAATGAGAGAATATTTTCAGCTATAATGTAACAAGTGGTATGGTTATCATCCATGATATTTACATGTGAAACCGAACACAGATGTGAATGTGCTGCTCCGGTTTCTCGAGTCATAATCGATTATTAATCATACCACGAATTTATATTTGATGAGAGAATGAATAACAGACACTACTGTTAATACTACATACTACTATTTAATAACTGTATTTTTCACCTTATAATTGAGCAGTTTGACAACCGTCGTTACTACTGTTAAAAACAGACAAAAATAGGTTGATTATTTTATTTTATATTATCACTGCGACGTCCTCCTACTATCCTATTTCAGCCAATTAAAATTGTCGAAAAGGGGTATTAATTGATATTTTTTGTAACACGTAGCGAACTGAGGCGTTGCAAATTTGGCAAATTTATTGTTGTTGAGCAAATGTATTGTTGTCAGTATATCGGGTGGGGCATCGTATACGCGCACGCGAGAAATCGCGACTTCCAATTACATAAAATTGTCGAAATTTTTCAGACTTACCTGGCTATTGGTAAGGTACATTTCATAATTTTTTGATAATTTTTCACTTACAAACAAAGCCAAAAAAAATTAAAATGTAAATTTCAACCAAAAAGTCAAATTCTGATTTTTATACTAACCTACCCAGATTCACTTCCTATAATTATTTACGAAATCTACGGAAAAAAATACCAATTAGATTTTGAATTAAAGGCAGTTTTAAATTTCAACTTTCAAAATCATTTTTATTTATGACCTGCTACTTGTGCTGTCGTAAATTTAGGTGACAATGGAAACTGTCAATTTTGTGGCAAAAAGGTTTAAAACGGTCGGCTATACCTTTATTGGGAAATTATACCATTGTGCGGTAAATCACCCGTCTGGTTTACGTTTAAATAAAAAAGCGAAATATTTAGCTAACCAAGTCAAAATTTGTAATTGTGCCACCAGGGTTTGATGGGCTAGCAGATACAGATTCATTTAGTATAAAAACTTTATAGGTAAATTAACAGTTAATTTCAGAAAACTAATAAAACTGTTACGGCCTTATTTATTAACAAAAAAAAAATTAAAAAATTCTCAAATATACCTTATCAATAATTAGTCAGGTATATAAAATTTCGCCAATTTTATTTAATTAGAAGTCGCGATTTCTGGCGTGCGCGTATACGATGCCCCACCCGGTACAGTGTGGAAACTACTTATGGAATAAATTCAGTAATTTCAAAACTAATGACATTTGTCGAAAACGTTGAAACAGGTCAATTTTTATTTCTCATAGTGCTTATTTTAAGTTGCTTCACATGTTCATGACGTTATCCATTTTTGAGCTATTACGTCATCACCATTTTTTTTAAATGACAACCCCCACTTTTTTGTCCTCTTTCTGATAGACCTTCTGACTACCTAAACGATGAATAAAAAAAATTGGTACCTTACATAACAATTTTTTTGATAAAATGACAAATTTTACTTCAAAAATGTAATTTAATATTTAATGTAAAAAATTTAATTGACCTGAAACAAAAACAAACAAACATCTAAGGTTAACAATAAAATGTAACGCAAATGTTGAAATTGCCCCCCGCCAACTATTTAGCACACACAGGAGTGTAAACATTGTACACCGCGCTCAATAATGTTAGGGCTAATTTGTTCCATTTCAGCGCGAATTCTGCGTCGTAAATCTTCTAAATTGTTTGATTTATTGAAGTAAATCCTCGATTTTAAATAACCACATAGAAAAAAATTAAATACATTAAAAATTAAATTAAGGTTTTGAAATATAATTCGTCATTTTCTCAAAAAAAAATTGTTATGTAAGTTACCAAATTTTTGAATTCATAGTTTAGGTAGTACGCAGGTCTATCAGAAAGAGAAGAAAAAAGTGGGGGTTGTCATTTAAAAAAATTGGTGATGACGTGATAGCTCAAAAATGGATGACGTCATGAGCAAGTGAAGTAACTTAAAATAAGTATTACGAGAAATAAAAATTGACCTGTTTCAGCATTTTCGATAAATGTCATTAGTTTCGAAATTATTGAATTTATTCCACAAGTAATTTCCACACTGTATACACACTAATTCACATAACTTTCTGACGAACTTTAAATGCAGCCAGTAATACGTTACTCATTCATAAGTTGATTCAAAAACATGAATAATTTGAAGCTTTTGTATATTTTGAACATCCCTCCCAAGTTTCAATTATAAACATTTAAAAATTGCACTAATTGACAATATTTTTTTATTTAAGAAACTGCACTCACCATATTAACAAAAATATTTCAGAATTATACAAGTGACTGTCAATAATGCCAGGAGTTTCCAGATTTCATAGTAAATAAAATAACTGAACAGCGTATTACTGGCTGCATTTAAAGATCGTTAGGGTCGGAAAGTTATGTGAATCAGTCTGTATAACCGTTGTCAGGAAGTGATATTAGTGTTGTTAAATAATAAACAATAGTTACAGATTAAATTCAGATTGAATTCTATCAGTTTAGGTCTTATCGAATTCATTTGAAAATCATATGTGAAACCCTGCGGGGCATTTTTACATGTTTCTGTTTTGGAAACATGTATTTATCATCACACAAGCATGAAGATTTACTGAGCAGAAAACTCAAGATTTCAAATTATTTTAATGTTTGTCCTTTAAAAAACAACCCTTCTCATGCTCTCAACATTGTCAACAAACACAACATGCAACAACTAACACAACAAAGAAAACTATGACACGACTATTGCCAGAAATAAAAAAAAGATGTGTGTAACATTCTAGTTTAACGAAGCTGATCTTGATGGTCGATTCTGAAGAGTTGATTTATTATATTTTGATGCTGAATAACAAACATAACATAAAATTCATTGGTTGACCTTGTTACCCATTGGAGAGTCTGAAGGGATTTCCCTCTCGTCTTTTTTAAACCGTATAAATTTTCATACTAGCGACCCTTGCTCCTGTCCTTCCTATTGCAGCAATTTTACATTCAACAATCGACTTAGGTTGTATAAGGATTTATCCTTTGCATACACTTTACATCTCATCGTCTTCTTTCTGCTCTAACCGATTTAGAATATTTAGCAACTCGTCAATGCGGATGTAAATGTTTTCGCATATGACTTGCAGATCTGTCTAATAGGTGTAATTCTTGTCTAATCAGCATCTGAATACTGCAGATTATGGTGGATGATGGTATGATGATGATGAATATATATGTATCTCGCAAAAATAAATTGAGATCTAATCTTCAAAGTGCAAAAGATTGGAAAAACATTTTATCCAAGTTAACAAATTTTATTATGTAACTCTTGTAATAAATAACAATTTTCAACAAAACATTATCCTGTAAAGCAATCATTCTCAACCTTGAACATCAAACCTATATATTAAACGTCCATATGTTATTAACTTTTTAGTAGATGCGTCAGAAAATGTAAAAAATCAAATTCATAAAAACACCAATCGTCAATCAATGATTAGCAAGAGTACTGCGATTAGTTTCTTCTATTTCTGTCGACAGTTAATAACAGTAACACCTCATTATATTTAATGAACCTGCATTAGTTGAATCAATAATTAAAAAACTGGGCATTTATTTCCAGTAATGCAATTTCTAATGTGCAATTACTGTTGTTGGGTAGATATCTAAAAATACACGATTCTAATTATTATTATTGTAGTTACAAATATACTTGTTAATGAACCTATATTATCTATCAACGTTTCTTCACAAAATAATTTCTTTCATGTTATTCCATAAAATTAGGCCATTACTGTAGTTTCAATTTGGTTGTAGGTCGTAAAATTTTATGGTACTTTAAGTTAAAGATCTTGGGGGGCTTATAAATCCTAGTTTACCACCAGCAGGTAATATTTTAAGCAGGGTTGTATTGTACATTTGGTATATTTGCATTGTACGGCAAACGGTACGCGCCGCTTCTCAACCTTTTCAAACCCAACCATTGTGCCCGTTAATCGCTCATAATATCCAATAAAATTTTACGACCTACAACCAAATTGAAACTACAATATTTTGTATTGTTGCGCTGTAGAAATAAAATGTTGTGTTAAAACATTAATTTCTCACCACTACAAAATCCGACGGCTTCAATAGACAATAATGTTAAATAGGAAAACGAGTAATACAATATATCATTTCCGAAACGAAAAATATATTTATGAAAGAAATATGAAACCTTTAAATACAAAGAGCGAAAACAAAACTAGAATAAAGATGAGTTTTGCTGATTCTGCCATACGAAAATATCTTATATTGATTAAATGTATATAAACAAAATATACCGCCTAGACATCGCATCGAAAATTGATAATATTATTTTTTTATTATTTCATTTTTATTCTTGTTTTCAATGTGGGCCTCCGGTGGCGATTAATCTCCCGCGATATTTATACATTTAATAACAAAACATTACTGCTGAATAAAAAAAATAATAATAATTCTAAAGTTCTAATTTTATGATGTCCATAAAAATTTGTCCAAAGTTCCATAAGTCAAAGTAAAATTAATTCGCACTTCAAAGACCCACATAAAACGTTTCAGAACCCATACGAATTTTTATTAGCTTTTAAAAATAATTGCTTCCCAAAACTATGCGCTTTAGTTAACTGTAAAAACATTGGCAGAATATTCAAAAATGAATTACTATCCATTATTTCACGGAGATTAACTTGGTAAGACAAGCATAAAAACAACATAAAGCTGATTTAAATGAAATTACTAATTATTTGAAAAATCCAAAACGCTTGCTACAGATTAGAATCAAATGATGATATTGTTGATATGTATTGAAATTAATTGAGCTGTAACTAGTTCGAATAAATTTACTAAACGGAGCGAAGCTGAAGTTGGCCTCAGATAGGTACCTAAGTGGTCCAAACCAGTATGACGAATTCATTTTAGTTTTGTTCAAGATTTTTTTTATTTAATTTTATTGGGAAAAAATGTAGTCATTAAAAGTGCTGAATCAACACAAAAATCACAAGAAAAAGAGCGTATTCCTCCCTAGGCTTGTGGCAAGTTGATTTCTTAATTAAAATCTGATTATTAGTTACAGTTCACACCCAGATACTACTGCTGATCTGAAATTGAAAGGTACAAACATCAAATGTCAATAGTGGCCAATCAATAACCTTATACATCTCTGTTCTACAATACGCTGAATCTCACGATCCCTATAGGAACAAAAAATTAACAGACAAAATTCCAGAATCCTCTGACATCCTTCGATAACTTGTCGGTCAAATTTATAGCTACCGTAATAAGTGCAATGAAAGTCCACTGATAAATCAATTAAATTTGTCCGATCCCCGGCCAATTTAATTTTACATTACTCAATTGAAAATGCAATAATACCGGAGAAATTAATTAAAACTGTTAATTTTTGCAGCTGTTAATGTAAGTGTTCGGGTTATTTGACTTCAAAAGTTTCGACCGTTTGAGACAATTACATTTTGCTCATTGCCGAGTGCCAGATAATCAATTTACCAACTAGCCAATTATTAACAAATTAAAATCACATTAATGATAAACTGATTATACGCCAAGCTATCCGCGACCAATTATCATTTTCGGTTGATCACGATGTTGTAAATTGGATCCCAACATTAATAATCCACAACAAGTGACCGATTGGATAACGTATTTTTATCAGAAACCAGTTCAAACGCCGCTACATAACTGTTACGTGGATATTACATCAGGCAATGGCAGTGCTAACATTGACCTGCATGTCAATTCGTGTTAATTCCATGAGCTTCAGTGAAAACTTTTACTTTCATACGTCTTCGTGAATGTTTATCACTTTCATTAAGCCGCTGGCTGAATTTCATGATATAATAAAGCAGTTTTATCGACTGAACTGCATTCAATCTCCTTAAAATGTTTAAGCTGAAAAGACGGATTTAATAATGTGATACGATACAAAAGCCGACTGAAGCAGTGAAATATATTTGACAGCAAACAAATTGTTGTAAATGACGTACCTAATCATATGAAACCGAATGATTATATTAAATTATCCTTTAACTACTGCTGAAAAAAATGGATAATAATACATAATGTGGGCAGCACGAAACTAACCTACTGCAGAAAAAAATCCGTAGAATTCTTTCTTAAAACCAAGGTCAGACTTTATCTGGTCTTAGACAAAAACCCCAAAAGAATCTGAAGCCCAAGGCTGGCGCGTCTTTGATGCCGCAGATTTTGAATGCTAAGGTAATTAATAGAATTCGCGTTCTAATCGGATCGTAGATAATGCTTAATTACGTTCAACCTAAAAAAATTCTATCAATCCATCAACCTTTTTCAAGGCAGCGCCAAAGGATTTTTCCTACAATGATTAAGTGAAATTATCACTTAACCAAATTATCAATTTACATAATGGAAATTCAAAAAGTGAATTTCGGCGTGTCATCTATAGAAAAACTCGAGGAAAAAGCTGATTTGCATTTTATTATTAAATGTTTATTGATATTGATATTATGCAAATTCACGTCACTTTGGGTCAAAGTACGCTCGCTGCCGCTTTAATAAACCTGACTTTTAAATTTACGCTATCGATTAATTATTGTAATTGATCAGTTTACTCACTAGTTGGATTATGTCATATAAAACCGCAAGGTTGCCGGGAATTTTCAATCCATTATGGCGCACGTAACGTCTTCATATTAGCTCACCTTGAAAATTACAAAAACAGTCCTAACTACACCTTTTACGTGTGAAGAGGTACAAAATGTGTGTTGTAAACATGTTGCAGTCGATGACCTGATTGGTTATTCGGCAACACATTCAGTCGCAACCGATTCGAGAAATCTACCGAAATACTGTACGTTCACTGCCGAAAATTGCAGTGAACAAGGTTGAATTGTTGCAGCACACGTACCTTGTGTGCAAGGTTGGTCATTGTTGCACCCAAGCGCCAGCTTCACATTGACCATGTCGTCAGCTCTCCACATTCTATTTCAGCAGAGTGCAAATTATTCAAATAAAAAATACTTGGTATTCCACACGAGTGGTCGTGAATATATGCTTGGAACCTCAAGAGAATAAAAAATACCATGAATACGGCTTCTAATCTCCTCCAAAGAGAGTTCAATCTAAATTAGTGCATGGTATTGAACTTTATATCTTTCAGACGATAAAACGTGGGGAATTTTGGAATTCAAATTCAAATTTAACTTACACGATATGGGGTGTGTAGTTTATATTCGATTTTATGTTAATGCACTTATGTCGATAAGAAGTACACCAAGTCTCGCAATAAAAGTATCAGAAAATATCGGTATAGCGATTCTTTTGTAATGTATAAATGTATGTACGTCGGATTTGCATCATCAACTATTTTATTTTTGTCGACAAATAAAACGGAAATTTTTCAAAGGAAGGAAAACTCTCAAGCTCAAATCCTTTGTGGCAAATATATATTACGTTCAATAGAATCAAGAGCTGTGCCAAAAATATTCTCTTTTATCAAAGGGCGAATTCAAAACTATCACGGTTTATTTTATGAAGAAAATCTAATAATTTTTAAAATGTGCAGTATTTCTTCGATGATATATCATAATGTGTGGCAAGTGGCCTGGTGCTTCCTTTTGTTTCTGTTAACGTATGGAGTGGCTTTATCAGCTGTCAAAAGTATCGTGAAAGAGGAAGTGTACCACTCGTCAGTATTTGCACACTAAAAACACAAACAACGCAAAAAGTGAGGTTAAATTTACACAGCTGATCCGTGATCTGTAATCTGTGGTGCGTTCACAATCGACTCTTCAACGCCTACTTTGAAGATAAATTTAAATGAACACCCGATGTTTCAAAAATCGTTTTAAGAGGAGATAATAATATAAAATGAACCAAGAACATGAATTCGATATTTCCTGCAACAAATGGTATAATAAAAGTGAGGTTATGTTAAAATATTGCAACGAGAAGGACAAGACAATCTACGTTTGCTTATTGCTGTTCTAAAACAAAATTGTTAATCTTTTTAAGTCGGTGAGAAATATCTCCCAAAATTGCATTATCTAGAATAATTAAATTATCTTATTAAGTTGTTAATATGAAAAGCACAATTTGACCCATCGCCTCCAATTGTTTCAGTTGTATTTTAAAAACACATTTGATTTCTTATCTTTTAATAGGTGCAGTTTATGCTAATGACGGTAAACATGTTAATTCATCTTTTTATTACTGGTCGATCTTCATATCATTAATTAAATTTTATTTAGCAACGTGGGTGTGTGGCATGCTCGAGCATGCGGCAGCAACAAGGACGTTCCTTTTACAATTTCCGTACCAATACATTTCATTTCCCTAAAAAACATAACATTTCAATTCTCTTCAAAATTTTTGCAATATGCGTAAGTTGGATAAATATCAACTTGATAAAACTTGTAATGGAATTTTTCAAGTGCAATAAATCACATCGCTTCCTCAATTTACTACAATACTTTTAAATTAAATAAATACGATGTCACGTGCGGAAATTATCATAATTTTATATTAAAAATTTACCAGTGTAATAAAATATGTTTTAAGTATTGGTGAACAAAAAAAAAATTAGCAAGAGATCAAATACATTCCTAGAGGAGTAAGCTGATATGTCCCAAGTCCCATAAATTAAAAAATTTAAAATTTATTACCTTCCTCTATAAAAACATTTCCACTTTGTATTATGAGAGTCTACAATTACTCCCAGGAACAAAGTCATGTTCTTAATTGTGTTTAACTCAATTTTTAACGCTTCCTTAGACGATTACGTCTTGTCTAATCTAATTTACATTTTTCCTTTCAACATGCTAAAATTTATAATTCATTTTTCTCGTAAAAAACAGGAAAGTTCTTTTATAAATGATTTTTCGGTTTAGGAAGGATAATGACTGGTGTTGTAAATTCCTCCAGGAATTTAGATTAACCCCGCACTTTCTGATTATGTACGAGTAAAACAACAATTTTTCCCTTGGCAAATATAAAATATTTTTTGCACAGACAAACCGCTTACAATTCTGATGAGAAGATCAAACATGAATCCGATTCTTGAGACGGAGTAAACTTTAACCGACTGTCTGGTATCCATAGTCTCAAAGCTATTGTGGGTGTTGATAAGACTAACACAGCGTTGGGTTAATCAGGACACTAGAAAGCATTAACGCAAGAAACGCCAGTTAATGCCACAATTGTTTCCAAATCTTGTTGATTGAAAAAATTGTACATATAATTTACCCAACTTAAGCTACTACAAAGTATTAAATAATAAAATCTTGCACAATTATTAAAAACATTATTCTTCTGTACACCGTCTAACTGCGTTGGTATTATTACATACTATGATGTATTATCATTTGATAATGTAAAAGTCTTATCAGAAAATCTGGAGAATTTTCTTTCAATTCCACTACAAAGCAATAACAAAAGGTGGTGAATTTTTAGTTAAACGAACAAAAATATATTCACGTTTTCGTCTTATGTCTTTTTACTCTAAAAGGTACAGTTACGCACTTTCAATCATATAAAATCTACAGATTTTGACCGCGGTTTAAAAACAGTTGATATACAAAGCCAATTTGCACATAAAGCCTAATCGTTTTTCAAATTAACAGCTTAAGTTACTGCCGAATCAAACACGAAATAAATTCCAACTGCCAAAGTAATCGCGCACAATAATAACTATTTTGTTTATTGGGTGAAAATTTCAAGTCATTAAATTACACGGATTGGTTTCGCTCTATTTATGACCCTATATTTACGAGTGTAAAACGTGATTTACTACCGGATTCATTACACCGACGATATTATGAAGAACCAATAAAATTTTAGAGAAAATCAGATTTGAGAAAATTGTGTCGCGTGCGACAGTAAGGATAGATTTTGTAGCTCGAATAAAGATTGAAATGAACTAAAGCTTGAGGAAATGTTCACGTTGAACTGTCAAGGCAAAATTCTTAATATCATCACGAAATGTGAATTGATATGTCAAAGTAAACCCACTAAATCTGGGATAACAATGGTTCTCCTACTCAACAACATTTCTGTTGCAACACCGTATCATTGTACTCAAATTCAAAGCAATAAAAAATATAACAGTGGGTTGGCATTTGTCTCTAGTTCTTTACATTTTCTTCTTAAATACACGTAAATAGAGATTTAAATAAAGTAATTAGTCTTGTGATTCAAGTACATAGCAAGAAATTGATAAATCGAAGTATGCATCACATACTTTTATGTATGTACTTATCACCGTTTCCTTCATTTTTGGCTACTAGTTTGAAATTCTATTAAAGAGTATAACGATTTGATAAAACAACAAAAATCATCACAAATCTCAAATTACGGATGTAAGAAGAAAAT
Source organism: Tenebrio molitor (assembly GCF_963966145.1). NCBI lineage: Eukaryota > Metazoa > Arthropoda > Insecta > Coleoptera > Tenebrionidae > Tenebrio > Tenebrio molitor. The sequence continues at coordinate 24,595,396 of NC_091050.1, read as the reverse complement.
TATGTACTTTGAAAAATAAATACATATACAAATCCCAAACACAAATTAAGAGCAATTTGAATACACACATGAAAAGACACAATTTTGCCCTGTCACCCAAAAATCTTTTTAAATGAATCTAATTAATCTGCACCTACAAAGTCAAAGGATTTCTTCTCTTTATAAAAGGTTAAAAACAGAAGTTTCGCAGAGATTCAAGTCCCAAACGAAGCATTAAATATTTAATAAACATTTAGAACCGTAATTTTCCACCAGAAAGTATTATTTTTAAGACGTTCCAAGATACTCTTTGGTACATTACGTTTATATTTTTAAGGGGTCAAAAACCGAAAAATAAAACGACTAATTACTGCTACACTCAAGTATCAATTCCACAAACTCGAGTGTTATTTCAAGTAACAAAGATGTTAACAAGAACTTGTTAAGATCAAAGCGGCAACAATCTCTAAATAAGCAAATCGGAAAAACGTTAAGTGGTGGTAAAAAATTAAAAATAAAAATGTGTTAAGTATTACATCAAACTTAGCAAGTATTTAAAAGTGGCAGTATTGATTACATAATTGTCTTAGTGTAGGTAGCACGGGATCCAAGTTTGGAAGGACGAAATCTGAACACTAAGCAAACACTTTGAAGTTTTACCAACATTTAGCCAAGACTACGTACACTTAAAATTCATCAAGTCAGGGTCATTGTTTACAATTCGAGATGTACTTACTCTTCTAATGTTGTATTCAAAGAGGGTGAATCGACGGAATAGTGAAAGTTATGTACATCCGCCGTTCAGAGAAGTGTACATACGTGACAGTCTCTATTAAGCTTTTGATGAGGTCCTTGAGTTAATAATATTAAAAAATTAAAATTGTTAAATATCCGTAAATTTTATTTACAATTTTGTTACATGCCACTGTTAATTAACATGCCTACTGTAACAATGCGCAAATGAAAACTAAATCGGATTGGATATTAGCAGAAAATAAAAAATAATTTCATAGAGCGTCTGCAATAAATTGTTTTGCACAATATTATGGCGGTGTAACATGCAAAGATTGCCGTCTTCATCCTTTAATCCTTTACATTTAACATTTACGTTGGTGAAAGATGAACATTCCTCATGTCTATGCAGCATCTTTTAAAAAATACTTAAATGTCACTAGTAACAAATGCTAGGCATTAAAACACTAGGAATTATACGATCCAAAAAGTTCACTCGAATTTAACTCCTTCCCCGTAAAACTAAAAATGGATAATTTGAAGTAGTTGTTGCACTGAATCTCTATCCTACATCAAACAAACATATGTTTGATTTTCACTGTTCAAATAACAGTTATTGATTATTACATTTTGCCGATTCCGCACTCATAGTCTGTCCAACAATAATAATTAATTCGAACAAATTCTAATTAAATCCTTGCTAATTATACCATAATTCATTCGCTTATTTCAATGGTGCAAAAAACCTAAGCCAATTCTACTCGACAACAATGACAACGCCTGCTGGGGAAAATTGATGGATAAGGTACGGATAGGCGATTAATTCGGGGTTATAATGAGAATGTTTTAGGAGCTGGAAAATCATTTCGACAATAGCGTTTGTCAAGAGAAACGAACTGCAATGCAGTTAGTTTTTGGTCGATACTTCAAACCAGTTACGAATTTTACCAGTGTAATCAAATTAATTATTCGTTGAGTAAGGGGTTCGACATGGAATTAGCAGTTTAATCCATAATTTAGCAAATTAAATGAAATAGAATTAATCGATTCTCCCAATATTCTGTGAAAGACGAACTAATAAATACCGAGAAATATGAATTAGCATTTCTTATAATGGTTTTCTTTTTTTGTTAAACAATAAAGCTTTTACCCTTGTTGTACAAAAAACCAGTCTCTGAAATCCTGTGATTAAGGATTTCGCCTGAGTAAGTGGAATAAAACCCGTTAAAAGGAGAAAACTAAAAGCCTTTAATCACTGAAAAAAAATATTCCACAAAGCTTTGCGCCTTTTAAATATCCTCTCATCCATATTACAAACAATCAATTCAAATGAATAAATTGGCGTTGGACCCACAAACGATGTAACTTATGAAAGTCAATAAAAGTTATTGATACCAATTTGTAAAAATATGTACATACATCTATGTAAAGTTAAAATTTTTTGAACTGCAATCAGATGATAACAGTTAGGTAATACAAACAATTCTTTCGAAAAAGATGCTGTTTCTTTTTTCACAGATACGACTGCTTTATTTGAGAAAAAAAAAGTTAAAATCACTTCCGGAAGTTCAAAGGAAAGATACATACATATAGATTTTATGATTTAATTTTATAAAAGTACATTCATATTGAACGGAAATAATATTATGTTTATGATAAAAAATTATGGTCCAAAATAATTTTGGAAAGCAAATGAAAACAAAAATGATAAATAAAAGATATGGGGAAGAATGAAAAAAAAAAAAAACAAATGAATTTTATCAAATTAAAATCTCAAATACATAATACCAAAAATTGTATACAGAAGAAGTTACGATCTTTTCTGAATTCATTATTAATATTAGCTGCTTTTGATAAAAGCATTAATTAGAAGACCGGATTTTGTATTTCACTGAAAGCAGCTTTTTCTTTCAGTCAAAACGCGCCAGTTATCAAAAAAAAAAAAACTTGGAATAACATCGTATCCCACCTCCACCCGGCGGCACGGCAATTTTTACACTGTTACGGATATTACTATCAAGTAATAGTGCAGTGCTTATCAACATAATTACCGGCGTCTCGCCTCCGCATTTTGACTTTGTTGTGTATTATGTTCTGTGTCAATGTTAAGGAACTTCCTCACGATGTGACATGAGTATAATATTAATAATATACCTTTTTGAATTTCAACTACCAATGTGTTATCTAAATCCAGAATTTTTAAATTTTTAAAAAGAGATTGCGGTACTATTCCCGCTGCTGAAATTACAAGTGGTAAAATCGAAATTTTTTCTAAACACCAAAGATTTCTCATAAAAAAAATAACATCATTAATATAAAATTAATAATAGCTTACCTAATTATCTTTAAAAAATTAGAGATCTGAATCATACTTCACCGTAAATGACACTTGTATTTATAAATTCATCAGGCCTGCCAAAACTAATGTTGAAAAATGATCGTTGATACGGACGACTATAATTAAGTATAAATAAAGAACTAAAAAAAGAATAGTTTTGATGGGGTATCATTTTGATAATACTTCAGACAAGCAGTAATTAAAACATATTGTTAAGTTGTAATACGTGCAGGTAAATATCAGACTATCAACAATGGTTCTTAGACCAATAAACAAGTATAAGGTTCTTCTTTTGTAATCATAACTCCTCCAATTTTATTAAAATCACAATTAATACGCACTCGACTGCAACAAACAATGCTTTACAAGTAAAGCTCTTCAAAATAATGTTCTCTATCCTGGAAAAAACAGAATTTATGAAGTATGTATCTAATAATTAACCAAGAACTTAAATGTAAATGTAAGGTTACCAGTATTTGAACAATATTTAACAAAAATGTTATTTAGATAAATATATAAAATGTCAAGGAAATGTTAGGCTGTTAAATAACTTATTTTCGTTATTTTTATAACTTCACGCCTAACGTCATCTTATTTGATGGGTCTCTTCATTTTAATGAGACACAAAAACGTACTGTAAATACGTTAATAATGTTCCAAAATGAGCATTTGCGGAAGCAAATGAACTTGTTTGTGAAAATGATTTAATTTTTAATGCTGCACCAGTAACAAACTGAAACTAATTCCGAAAATTAAAAAATACACGGTTCAAAATGAATAATAAATATTGTCAAACATCCCTGTTATCCAATGTAACTACGTCATTAAACGTGTACTATATTTTCATACATAACAATATCACTATGATGAGGTGGAAAACTGAAAACTTATGTAAACCTGTGTACGTAGTGTTCAAGGTAATACACTTGGAAAAACACAACGTGCATCTGCGGTCTCTAAGACTTTATAGATTCACGTACTTAATATTCTTAAGTGGTTAAAAGCGTTATCAGAGGTGGGAAAACTAGGCTCACGTGTTGTAACTATAAATACAAAATTAATTGCACGATTGTTCTAATGTAACATTAAAGAAGTATTTTGACACACGAAGTTGCATTCTCACCCAACTTTTATCTAAAGTTATTTTCCACTTTTTATTATGTACCGAATAAACAAGTTGGTGCATTAAAATTGATCAATAAAGCACTCATAATGCCATTACGGCTGTATCATTAGCTATGAAACATATTAAAATTTAACGAAAATTTTGCCTTGAAACTCTTCCACTTGATTGCATTTATAATTCTAACGTGCATCATTAAATAATAATCAACCGAGACAACAAGTAAAGGAAACAAAGATGAACAGGATACTTTTTTGGAGCCAGATCAAATCAAGCTTTGCTCATATTACAGAATAATTTTAAAACTGCAGGATTTTATCATGAGGCAAATATTGGGTTAAAACAAAAAACAACGAAAATAACAAATCTGAAACATTGATGAAAGCACACACAAGACTGAATAAATCCCCGCCGCTAAAATATGTGAATTGCGAAAAATTATTTTTCAATAATAACTTGGAATTTAATTCCGCATGTTCAGTGAGGCTTCCAAACCGACATACAAGCGTTCTTGCTTAAAAATATATATCAATTCAGGAACGCTGTGACATGTACATAAATATAACGCTGGCATAGGTGACAAAAGAGAGAACCTCGTGCAACACCATTGACATAAAATATGACGGCAGAGCTACCACACGTGGCCGCTTCCCACTTTAATACACTCCCAAAAATCGGGAGAGATCAAAAAAATCCATATAACAATAATAGCAGAAGCTTGATTTACATCGGTCCTGCTTGTCATCAACTGTCACAGTGGGTCATATCTGTCAAGAACATTTACTCTGTTTAATTAATTACAACCAAAAAAATCCTAAGAATGATATGATTTTGTCTTGTTCTTGTTATCCTTTGTGTTTATTATTAAAGATCGCCAGGTGTTCGTAAGCTACTCGTATTATGAAAATATCAACAATTCTCAAGTTGATATTAAGAATTTCAAGAAAAGAGCACTTTCCATGTAATGCCTACATTGTTCAAGAAACAACATGAATTCTGTTCCCGTTTAAATTTGGCAAAGTTAAGTACATACTAGAAACGATTATTAATTACCAGTGATTATCAAAATTGTAAATAGACACATAAACACCGTCCACGTTGTTTTGGTATAATGGGAGGTCATGATTTATTTTTTATTTTTTTTTTTTTAACTTTGGACACTCTGATTTCCGAACATAACAAGTAGCTGAATTTCACGCGATGTCTTGAGTATTTTTCTATTATAAACTAGTAAAACTGAGTACGGTTGGCTTCAAAAAAAACGGAAACTGTCAGAAAAAGTTCTGTCAAATTTTATTAAATTTTTATAGTTTGAAACGGCTTTTTAGAATTTAGGTTAAAAAACTGCGCTTATGTGTCAGAAATACATACTACTATCAAACAGACACAAATTGACGTAAAGTGACAAATTAAATTTCCAATTCACATTAGGTCAAATTTCATTTCCCGTTTTTTTTTGAAGCCAACTGTACAAACAATGCACTACACATTGATGCTATTTATAACCTCAAATTTAGAAAAACATAACCTAATTCAACAGACAGCTTTACTACCAAATTAAGTGCAAAATTTCCATAACCTCCCATTATGCCAAAACAACGTGAATGTATAATGAAGTAAAAAAAATCTTCTGATCACTTTCTTCGTAATTTATTATTGTTCTCCACCATTTCTTAATCTGAAAAATTGAATTTTCACAAATTTCTACATTAATTTAATGTAGTGCTCTACAACATTCTTTGTTCTCTTTTTTGAGATATCTAACTGTTATTGACATTTTTTTAACTTCATTAAATACATACAAGGTGTTTCTGAAATACGTGTGTTAATTTTAACCAGTGAAAGAACTCGCCAATTTATGAAACTTTTATCTATAACATTTTGTAAAATTTGTAAAAGTATTCCAAGATTTTTTGCCCCACAATTTTTACCAAACGAGTCGTTTTGTGTGATTAACTAGTTTCTATTTTTTGTAGCCATGAGAATCTAAATTTTGATTATTTATTTTTTTATATAACAATGGAACTTTTTAACAAAGCTCTGTTTCTATCACAACAGAAAATATTCCAAATTTTAAATCAATTTGTATTGCTTTTTCGTAAAAATGTTATAGAGAAAAGTTCCATGAACGCGCCAATTCTTCCACTGGTTAAAATTAACACACGTATTTCAGAAACACCCTGTGGATGCGCTAAACAATAACTAAAAAATTCGTTTAAAAATGTTAAAATATCCAAAAATAGAATGTAGGAATTGGTTGTCCTGTTGTCTCTGCAGCTCTCATTGGTGAAGTTGTTTGTTTATATTTCCAGTACAAGACCAACAATCACGTAAAACTAAAACATAAACAAGTTTAAAATTAATTAAGAATTGTTGATTACATATTTGTATTTTCAACTATGTATTAGTTTCTTCCGTAATAATTATCGTGACACAATTTCATTCAGTTTATCAAAAAGAATTACAAGATACACAGTGAAGAAGAAAAAAATCACAAGAATTAAAAATGATCCTTGTCATCCACAAAACCTCTTCCAACTGTCATCGAGTCCTAGATAGCTCAATGTTGTCTTTCAAAGTTGGTAACTTTCAAACATCAAATTCCGAACGCCAAATCACGCTAAACAAACGTTATAACAAGACTTCAAATTGAACTTTCAAATCTACTATAACATTTGTGTTACCAACCACCATAAAATGCCCCAGAGTTTAAAACTGCGATTTTTCATTTAAAAAGGGATAAAAAGGCGCAAAATAGAAACAAATTGTGAATCATCTCGTTTATAAGGCATTTTGTATCACTTACTCCATGGCACTCCTCACAAGCTCCTCGTGCCCTAAACCGGTGCGTGCTACAAAATGCTTCTTAAGTCGGCCTTACACCAAGGCAACAGTTGGCAACATGTTGCCTGCAACATTTTTTAGTAATGTTGCCGGTCATTACTAAAAAATGTTGACGGCAACAATTGCCAATTGTTGCTTTGGTGTAACGCGGCCTTTATGAAACTCGTATCATAATATACTATTTCGTGTTAGTGAAAACAAGGACATCTAAAAACATTAAGTTTTCCTTTTCTTCTTAATAAAATTCGCGCAATACGTTTAATAACCTTGTGCAGAATAAACTACGAGTATATGTAGTACCATTCTCATGAAAATTATTAATTGTAGTTCATCATCATGGTTAATTAATCAATGGTAAATTTCTTATTTTATAGCTGTTCATATACCATTAAAAAACCGGACTAATCATCCTTGTCCCTGTAAAATCATTATACGCTATTGTTTTTTATATACATAAATGAATAAATCGATGTTTGCGGAGACAAGACAAGACAGAAGGATAAGCATTGGAAAAGATGTTCCACTCTTCTTAGAAATGTTCTCTTAGTATGAAAAAAAAAAAACATTAGGACTAGTTAACAATACAACTGATAATTTGCCCCATATTCCCACTTACGTCACTGTTTCCTGTTGTTTTCTGTTGCTCGTTTTCTTGCAACACTGCAACTGCAGTTTTACGAAACCCGCATACGACGTATTCAAATATGTAAATAAAATCTTCATAATGGAGAAACGTTTCTGGAAAACTTCGTCGTTCCTTACGATTCGATTAGAAAATATTTTTCTTCCAGTTCGTAAACTGTATAATAAATCAAAGCAAATTTCGCCAACAATAAGTTTCTAGCTTAAAAAATCAAGGGGATCAACGAGATTCTAAACAGAAAGTTTTTTGGACATAAAAGTAAACAACGTGAATTTTTTATTACTGTGAGAGCAAACCGGGATCAACCATCATCAAACTGCGTGAAAAAGTTCCGATGAAGATCGCACCTACAATCTAGTTATTCGTAGATTCGACGGAACGGTGTCGTAAACACGAATATTGAATACGTGATCTGTCCTCATTGTACGAAACATCGTTTCAATTTAAAATAGTTTACAACAGGGCAATGAAGCGGGATCGTGATGACGATATAGCGCTCATAATTCCATTATTCGTTACGTAATTAACGAGTTTGTAGAGGATAAGGTTTGCTAATGGAACGGATCTTGAATTGAAATGGATGATCCCGATATCAAATTATGTTCGAAAGGCGAGGACGCACACAGTTTTCAGGACATACGCTATTTATAAATTACTCTGACAAGACATGAAGATGAAGTAGTGGTAATAAACTTTATGACTTGCAGGAAAAATACCTACATAGTGGTCGACCAAGGCCGTAATTTTTGAACCCGATTATAGTAATGTGCACAATCTAATTCGTCATGTTTTGTTTTATGTACCGCATAAAGGACACATTTGGTCGTTTCTTAAACAATCATTTCCGGAGTGGACAACGACACTATCATGAAGCGTACAACCGGAACACCACCCAACTACGGTATAATATTAGCCTGAGCTCTCACCCGAAAAAGTCCGTTCAAATTAGTTAATAATATGTTCGATTTTTACTCGAAACTTCCTCTGTGCCGACTGATGTATGAAATGTACGAAGTTTTCGGTCATATAAGAGAGAGAGAACTTCCAACTTACCCCAAAACTCCACCCGGAAACCGTATCGGCGCGATTATATTTCCAAAATAGTACTCTTGGGTAAAGGACGACTTTCAATGATTAAACCCTACGCAGTTGACCTTTGCCCTCTAGTCTCGTCTCTTCTTTGGTAAAGCCAAGAAAACGGTTCAACAGAAAATTTACATTTTAAAGCTGTGCAGTGATGCAACGATTAGGGAAAAGTGGTCACACTACGTAATAAGTGTATCGTGTAATAAATAGCATCCTGTTTGTGTCTCGTTGTCTAATATTTGTGTCATATTTATTTTTAATTTTTGCAACATCGTATTGAAATTATTAATTACAACCAGATTCGGGGAACTGCTTCTGAATAATGAATAATTATAAATATCAATGTCAAAAGAAAACTTGAACACAATAATTTTACAGTTCAAGTATTTCGTGCATTCGCTGAAAACTTGATTCATTAATTTTAATTTTCAATTCACCAACATATCATTACGTGCGGGAAATAAACAGGCCGTTATTACACCAGTAGCAGTAAATTTTATTATTCACTACAGTAGTCAGTTTCTACAGCCACTAGCAAAAGAGGGCTTGAATAAAAGTTTTTTTGATAAAATCAAAATAACATTCTTTTGCAAAATCCTTAGACTTTTTGAAAAATCTGGCAGTTCTGAATGCATATTATATACAGGGTGTAGAATGGATTTTGATACATATGCATTTTACGTGTAATAGTAAAAATCCTCGGATATTGTGGCTCTCCTAATTATTTTCCAACTAAACCTTAAATACAAAAGTTGTAGAGTAAAAAAAATTGTACCTAAATTCTTTTAAAATTATATTCTAACATCTTCTGGTTCTGTTAGACAAGAAACATTAAATATTAAAAATATATCCATAAAATAGTAATAGCCATGATTCCCGATAGCAATTCAGTTCATTTTTTGACAAACGTAACGAGTTTGCTGATTCCTCAAAGAATGAACTCTTTCAACAAAGAAAAAAAAGTTAACTTCGTAAAATGGGATTAGTCCGGATTGTGTTTTAGAGACATGCAAGCAAAATTTCCTGCATTCTATCCGGAGCGACCAATTCCAAGTTTGACGTGTCGGATATCATACATGTCACCTTTGGTTGTCACCTCGGTTACACTTCACAGCTATTGCTACTTTGACAAATTCAATTCCTTTTTCCATTACTGTGTACTTCCGGAAGATGTTAAAAAATGAAAAAAATAAGAATTGGGAACCATTTTTAAAACCCTACAACTTTTGTATTTAAGGCTTTGTTCTAAAATAATTAGGGGAGCCAATTTCCGAGGATTTTTACTTTTACACGTAAAGTGCCTATATGTACCAAAATCCATTCTACACCCGGTATGTATAAGTATTCATGTCCTTTCAATGGATTGTTATTCTTTCGTGACTCCCTAAAAATATCTTAAAAGCTACGTATGTATAACAAAAGGATATTTCAATCCAAATTAACTGTCACTTTCGTCAATACATGTTTTGAATGTACGTGAAAATAAAACATTTACAATTCACAGCATTTGGAATCGTCTGATTCGGCATTTCCATGCTGATTTTCCGTCTTATTCGATAAACTAAATCTCTTGTATATTGGAAAAAAAATCTAATTTCGAATACGAATTCTTCCAAACAAAGGTATTGGCCTACTCCGCAAGTGTTTGTTGTGGAATAGGTGTTTTAAAGAATACTGCATTTCTAGTAGTTGGTAAACAAAAATTTCAACATAGTTAGCCCGACAACTTTTAAATTAGTGTACAAAAAATTGAGTATAGTTGGAAGTGACCTACTATGTATTTTTAAATGATAAACATGTCAAAAAGTAAGTGTTTAGTAAAGGAAAAAAATGTGCGTGCCTCAAAATATCGCAAGGATGATGTGATCGTGAATAATAAGTCGTGATCCATAGCGAAGCGCTGAGGCCTACCTGGAATGTCTGAGACAAAAAGGGAAATGATGCGCGTTAAAGTGGGTCAGTTATTTGGAATGAGCCATTATAAATTATGGGCGAGCGAAGACGGTGATGAACAAGCGTACGAGTTTCGGTTTAGTACTCTACAATTCATTTTGTATAAATTGTTAACGAGCAATAAATTAATTATTATTGTTTTCTCTAAGTTTCTTTAAGTCGACCAACCCAGAACCCAGGTCCGAGGAAACGTTAGTCTTAAAAAATATTCTTCCTTCTAAATTACTGTAATTATTTTATCATCTTCTGATTTTCTTATGGATGATGTGCTAATATGCCTTCCCTCTTATCAGCTTAAAGTGCAAATGCTGTAATTGTTATCACTTTGTGGTTTGTAACCGTAAACATTTTCATTGAGATTCTTATTCAGATTAAATAACATTTGTCAATACCGGTTTTCACAAAAACAAGCCTTAACTAAATTTTGTAATGCATACGACAACTGCACCAACATTTACCTGTTTTAAATTGAACACTAATTAGCTATTACAAAACATGGAGATAATTTTTTATGCATCAGCTGTCAATGTTAATTATTATACTTCGTCGTAGAATAATTTGCAGGAGTTGGTGAGTTAAAGATCAAAAATTAAATGTAAGGAAAATGTCAATTAAATTATCAATAGCTACTTATTAAATTCAAACAAAATTTTTTTAACAATGCCCAACCCAATTAGACAAACAATTATAGACGAAATATTATTTCCTAACTGATGAGTTGCCAGTTAATTGTTGGTAATTACATTTAATATATACATTTAATTAATAGAATTTCAGAAAAGAGACAAGGTCGTAGAAAAGCAAATAAGTCACAATAAATATGGCCTCGTTTAGTGTTTTGAAAAAATTAAAACATTCCTAAAATGTGTCCTCAGTGTGGGGCTATTTTCGAACAGTGGCCAAAAATTATTAACACGCAACATGCTTACTTGTAAATTAGTAGAGTCTGTTGAGATTTTCATAAAAATAATCAGGGATACGTTACACATTTTAAATATTTAATTTAGTTTCTTCATATACAGGTACAAAATTCCACGAATCAGTTTAATAAAGCTAAAAACGAACTGAATTAAGTTTGTTGATTAAATAATCGACTTTGATATAATTACCGGTGTAACAATTCAGCTTCAACAATTTCCTTTAAAAAGATTTAAATCCCAGATAGGCATTGTTTGCTAATGACTTGGCCTAAAACTCCAGCACGGGTAACAGGTTGATATAAAATAGATAAAGCCGGCGCATTTTGCAAGATGATGACCTTACTTTTAAGTTCAAAAGCAGTAATAACCCGAAACCTGTTCTAGGTGAAAGTGAACTTTGCATATACGGTTCCTTAATTCTGTAATGACAGACGTCTTTTCATTCCCGAAATGATTTACGAGAATTTCAGTATGTGTACCGGAATGTTATGAAAGATGATAAAAATCGGATTGTTTCCCAACAGAATGTTCTTCTGCACATAGCAAAAACATAATGAAGAATGCCTAGATAATTTAAATGTTACTCAATTACACAATTCGTTCGGCGCGGTGTTGCATCACTGGTTCGACTATGGCGGACCTTTAATTAAAACTTTGTTGGTTATCTTAAATGTTGAATGACGGCGAGAAACTACGACGAAACAAAGTGGAATAATGACGCGCTAAATAAACAAAAACCCTCTACTTTTGCAACAGATTTATCGGAACCTGTCGATAATTACGTTCGCGTGTGAGTTCATGTAATTAATCCAGAAAATGCGACAGGTCTGATTTCCCTCAGGTCAACTTGTTATTTGTCATTGCGTGTGAGGAGCAATTACTCCAGTAACAAAATCATTTAAATTACCGCATCGCCCGAAAGAGATTGAAGATCACAATAATTATTATCCTCACTACCTAAATAACCATTAAAATTGTCGGAGAAAAAGACAGTCGTTAGGGTTTTTATTCATTTCCAGGAACCATCAGATTATCAAAAGGAAAAGGTAATTAGATTCGAGGATAAGGTTATTGCGTATAATGGCCAAACATACCTGCGACCATGACGATATATTATATAGACGGCACGACATAAAAAGGGTGAAACATCAAAATGTTTTTTACGACCAGTAATGGACGCAGCAGTAATTCACAATGCAGGAATGGGGAGAATTCGTCCGATATTTTCCACTAATTATTAGCATTTATTTTTCGCGAATTCTCTTCAGGAGGAAATTAAACGTTACGTATAATGACATTATCTTAACGTCTTGTTTGCGCAACAATTTACCGGAAAACAAGCAATTTTAATATCATCACAAAGAAGAAAGGATACACCTCAAATCTTCTTAAGACTCAGTAAACAGCACTCTGATATCAAACAAACGTTTTGTAACATCTTGCCTCATTATAGGTTAAAAGCCAAAAGTTGTCCTCAAGTTCTAGATGTTTATTCCAATATTCGGCTATCAACCGGAGGAAAACAAAAATTGTTTGCGTTGCGATATTAGAAGCATGTCTAGCACTACTAGTTTAGAACATGTGACGTGAAAATAATACGGATCTTAAAATATTTGATAAAAAGCTCCACTAAAACCTTGAAGATAGGCAAAGTTGCGCTTCATCCAATTTGTTAGTAATCGTGCATATTCTAGAAAGATTACAATAAAAACTTTATAGACTGGCAGCGGTTCAAAGTATTAGTTTATGCTTTAAATAAGTCGTTAGAAATTACGATCTGTCACTGGGTGTAGCTACAGCCAATTGTGGTCAGCTTGTAACCAAACAACTTCACCGAGGTACGGACATGTGTAGAATAGCTATAGGTACCCTATTCCTGAGTTGGACGCCGGTAAGTCGTAAATCAGTAATAATCACCGCTTAACACCCGCACATGCAGCTTTCCTTTGTTGAGAAGATAATTGCGCTCGGCTCACGTTAACAAACTGGCAATCCTTGTTTTAAAATCTGTGTGCGGGCGTAAAAGTAAGAAAACATGATATTTGGAAGATGCCAGGTAAAGGATAGTGCTTTAAAGTAGGAAATCCAAAAATATCAGGTAGGCTGAATTGCGCTCTATAAGCAGCATAACGCCTTCCCATCATGAAATGTTTTGGACGCACTGGAATCTGTCAGCGCTTCGGTCGTTTTATGGCTCAGCGGCATCGAACTAAGAAACAGAGTATACATGTATTTTCTAGGTGTCAAATTAGAAGATTCATATTCGATAATAAAGAAGACGTAGAAATAATTAACAACGGATTTTTTCATCAATAACATTATAGTTCAAAAATAAGTGAAATTTAAATTATCCTTGAGAACATAGATATGTAAACTGTTGGTGCAAAAAATTACCGTAGCTTTAGAAAATTGTTTCCTACATGAGTTTGATTCTGTGACCTTCAAATAAGCACTGGAATCGTTGGAAAACATCTTGTACAACAGAATCAGCTTTAGTCAAATTTTCCTAAAGAACATTTATAACAGATTTAATAGTCAATATTCGTATAAAAAATAGAATCCATCGATCTGTCCGAAATCAAATTTCACCCATTGTTCATGTCTGAAATCAGACCGTTTGCAACAGTGATTTATTACCCTTGCCACAACTCGTTTTTATTTAATCAAAATTGGTAATGTTATTTTTTAGAGTTCCCACAATAATTCTGCGCCACATATTGATGCGTGAAATCAAAGATAATTCACAAAAAGGAGCAGAAATCATTTTAAATTCAATTACAAAAATTTAATGAAACTTATTGTTTATTGCATTAAGATAATAACCGAAATCAGGAACGGATCGCGGCTCCACAAGGTCATCATCTAAAATCAATTTCATATAACAAAGTCTAGTATTACAGGATTTAATACATTATGATTCGGAAATTTGATCTCGATATAAAGCCGATCTCGTCTAATCGATAATAGATATTTACTTGAAAAAGACCAAATCTCTTTGTGTTCAAGCTCCAGTGTTTACAGCAATAATTAATAATCGATTGAAGGTCCATTCAAATACGTTCCAGCGACGTATTTATATTCTCGACCAATCAATCCATTAAGGTGCACCAATTATTAGACATAAGGCACGTTTTCGCAAATCCCATCACTCCGGCATTTATGCCCTCAGAATATTATAGGGTGTTTCGCAGCCGTTCTCTGGAGAATAAAGTTCGACGGTTAAAACAATATTTCTTCGGCGTAGATTTTTCCCCGTGAATGTTTAAACAAACTGTAAAAATTGAATTGATTAAACCGATAACGTATTTTCTGAGTGGTAACTGCGGTTAATTAGGCGCTTTTCCAATTTCGGGAAAAGTGCTGTTTTGGATGGAAATCTGACGGTAATGGCACCGTAACGGTTCAGTTGTTGGAAAGTCAAAGGTTTCTCGCAACGTTCTGGACAAAACTGAGGGCCTGCCGGGCCTGGAAATTGACCTGGAAGGTGATGAGTACTTAACAGGGTGAACTTTCAAAGAGCTTGTCGAGTAATAAGATTCCTTTCTTCTAGCCTTGGCAACAAAACGCCAACGTAAATTATGTCAATGGCAACGAAGCTTAATCCGTGATTAATTGCAATCATCATTCATCTAGTTAACCCGATTTAAGGAAGAATGTTTCCTTTCTCGTGATAGTAAATTTATTAGGCTAAATACAAACTGCTCTACCCATTATCATATCCTACCTAGAATGGCCGTAAAAACAGAGGAACCCATTAGGAGGGTACTTACGAAAATGGTATAGCGCTGCTATTATTGTAATCAAGGAAGACCTTTCCAAAATGTCGGAAATAACTCCGACATGAAATGTTTCAAAATCTTTAAGATATTCCCAAATTATCTACATCAAGCTATCCAACGCAAAATTCTGTTTTGGGTCGTTTAACCCTCTCGAACTGAAATTTTATTCAACATTATGCCGAGGCTGGTGTGCCACAGTTATTTCCTAAAATACATTAGCCATGTATTTTGCATAAAACGGTGATAGCATTGAGGTTGGCCACTACAACACTCGTAATGGCTTTCGTCGGTAGTCCGCATACGCCAGATAACTAATAAGAAAAAAGTCAACTTTTCATTATTGCGACTCGCTGCGGTTGTTATACTCTACATTTCAGCAATTTCTGCTCCCTGTGTTTAACGGTGTTGAGTTAATAATAATTTTCGTTCACGAAAACACACACCAAAAGACTACCCGTGCATGTAGAACAAAGAGTATCTATTAAACAAATTAAATAATAACATGATTATATCATGAGGTAGTTTTTCATTCCGCTTTGGTGAGTTCAGTTTGGATTTTATGTTTGCCTTGTATAATGTATAATTACGTTACGACCAAACTTGGTATTAAATTAAGGTTAGGAAACAATTCCGCCACTCAGATGCCGTATTGTATCCAAGATCGCATCGGTCAAAATCCAATATTGCACAAAACACAAATCAGATTACAATAATATAATTGGCATACCAAATTTCTGGATGCACTGACACGGCAATAACTTGGCAAAGCTCGGCAAGTGCCAATTACTACGCGAACTACAACCCACTGAAAAAAATTTAAACGCTCTTTACGAAAAGCTCCAAAAACTTTTCTTTTAATGGGGACCGTTGGTAATCAACAGAAAATGTATAACTAAGTGATACATATAATTTTAATATTTTCTGTAATAACTGTACTTTATGGAATGATAAAGCGCAAAGTTATAAACGCCACCGGCATTTCTCTAATTCTCTTTCCACAAATTTTTGCGCGTCCTAATTGCTAAAGGCTCCAATTATTGATAATTTGAATAATACACCGTAATTAAACCGGTTAGGCAACTCTTCACTTTATAAAACGACGATAAACTTTCAACACAAAAGAAATTCAACTCTATGACCAGCCTAAAATATCACAGTAAAAATCCCATCAGGACTACAAGAGCTGACATGCTTAATCCGGCAACGTTAAAGGTACTAAAGCAATTACACAAAAAATATGAACTTTTATACCACTTGATGGGATAATCCTTATACGATACCGGCAGTTTTACATTAAATAAAATGGATTTTTGATCAAGCATAAACCGATTATTTTACTACTTATTGGACTTTGCGCATCTGCGTATTCACCAAACGAGCGAGCAAGATTGCATTCGCTCGTGCTCGTCGATGTTTGCTCATTTTCCCCTCAAACGTTCGCGTTACGTCCATACTGGACTGAATATGTTTTCTTATTCTCAGTTCACAATGAACACTCGATTCCGATAGATTGTGAATCACCGTTCACACTAAATAAGCACGAATAAGTATTTTCTTTGATACAACGCCATGTTCTACCCGAATGTTATGAGCGAGCGAATGTTTGCTCACTCCCTCGCTCGCTCTTAAGTCAACTTCATTAAATAACGCATTTATATTAGACACTGGACTCAAATTTGTATATATTTTTTTAGAACAATGAAGTGATTACCTTCATTTAGCCTCAATATTTCAAAATACACGACAGAGGAAATTTCACAAACTTGATATTGCTTATTAACCAATTAAATTTGATTGAAAGTTTTTCAAAACCGATCTGTGGTAATAAAATAAGTCTTTTTATTTCCAGTTTGACTTAAAACTACAATTTTTTTCGCTTTGTTAACAAATCACTTTTTTATGCCGATTACACAAAAAACAATAATTTCGGATGTCGGCATAATTATTTTAGAAAATTAATGCCCTAGATAAAATACACAAATAATAGCACATGCGTCAGAAACTTCCTTCAGTAAATTGCTAAACTTTAATTTTTTAGATTTGTTTAAAACATGCTTCACTAAGTTTTGACATGAGACGGCTGCGAAATACAAATATTTGTCTAGCTGTCTTCTCTAAAAATGTTTTCACCCAAGTTACATATTATGCAACAGGCAGCAACATTCTCGAGTAATGACCAGATAAAAATTGTAATTAGCACTTGTCGTTATTACTTCTTAAAATAATTACCATTCTCGAAATATTTGGAATTCCGAATATTTCACTACATTTCTTGTCATAAACTTAAAAATTCTTGTGGGACGATTAATTTCTTCGTCGATAATGAATACACGTCGACTTTCCAACAAAACCATTATGAGGGAACCTTGATACAGTTTTATTTGCAATGCACATTAAACAATTTAACGAAACATTACTTTCGTAATTTTCACTTTTAACTGCAGGTAATTTAGGCGAGTTACGCCCATTTCCGCTTACCTAGACAATGCAAACCTTTTAAAGCTTGAATTGGAACACCACAGAACAATTAAACAGAATGTAGAAAATACGATTTATTAATTAAAACATGTTTATTTTCTCATTTAAGTAATTATTCATTCGGTGTGCAGTAGGTCGACTGGGTTATTTACGAAGCAAGAGTCACTAACAGTGGATTTTTATTGGTTTATTGGATATAATGAACTGATATTGTTTGCTGTGCATTTAATGCAGGAGTACTTGTGTCGAACGTGGACGGCGAGATAGGAAATCTAATCAAGGTTGGAAATTAGGTCAGAATAAAATTTCGATTAGGGTGATTGATCTGCCACACTGCCTAGTAAAATTTACATTTGAATGAAACCTCAATATTTACTTAATTAATCATTCGTAATGAAATCAGGGCGAAGCGTCGATCAATATTTATGCATTAAATAGTCAAATAAAATAATTGTGTTTTGCGACGCCCTAGTAAGTAATTAAGTTGGCGAAGTTATAAATATGTCCGGTTTAAGGATAGGCAAAATGAACCGACCTTTCTTTGGGGCTGCCGCATGGCGGGCTGAGTGACGAAGGTCCTTAGAGTGGCAAGGGGTGCGGGAAGGCCCGTCAGCATGGGTTGCACGTGCATGGCAGGGGGCTGTAAATGTAACGGCCCAGCTGGATGTATAGGAACAGCCACCATCTTCTGCAGGGGAACTCCCCAGGGCAGGTACCAGGACCCAGGGTGGTGCTGCATAGTTTGATCGATAAAGAATAAGTATTCACTTCACACCGTTAAACTTGCGGAGGTCGCTGTTTCTTATCACTGCTGTACTCTGTCGTCCTTTCAAACACCACAATATTTCTTCATCGGACGCGAAAACATGCTGCCACACAAAAGTCGAAAAGGTAAGACGCGCGGCGCGCAGGACCCCGTCGGCCAAACTTTATCGGCAAAGGTTTGATTAATATTAATGAAGAGAGCCGACGTTATTTCGGAACACTCGCGGTTCTCGTGGTCAGAAAAAAATAGGCGGTATCAGTGTCTATAATAACTGGCTATTCATTATTTCCGATGGAGTGTTGCTATATTCTCGGTCTGAAATTCGTGCGCGGTTGCTCCGAGCCTGAAAATAACCTCTAAGTTAAGACAACTACGGTATTTTGTGCGTAAGGTTTACATTAGAGTGGAGCCGAAGACAAGAGGGATGATGTTTTGTGATAAACCGCGCAATACAGATTTGTTCATTTTACTTGCGCGCATTTACCCCGATTGTCGCCTCGCAGGAGCCGCAAAGCCTTAAGCTCCCATACCCGCAGACATTAAGACATTACGAAAACAAATCCTATTTCTCACTTATCTCTCCTCAAAAACTGAACATCAACACACTACGTTCCTCTCAATGGACCCAATTCACTAAAAATAACAACAGCTAATGTGAAAAGGATTAATCCAAATTTAAATTCCCCGAAAATGTTCTCGATATCCTCTATTTTTAAAATGGACAACACAACAATATTAGTCGTTACATTTCCTGTGCTTTTAATCCCGGAAGCAAGTGTTGCGACCGAAATCGTTAAAGAGGCAGATTCGTAATAAAGCTAAATATTTCCGGTTCTGTTTCGGAAACGCACCCAGTTGTTCGATTAGTGCAGCACGCGGTTCGATTTTCGAAATACGACCGACACCGCGCTCGAATCTCGTCGTAATTTAAAAGTTACGGAGTTTTGAATTTTTCGATATTCACAAAGCGTTCACTCCGCGAGACCTCACCGAATCAGATTAGACGTTCGCAGGACGAAAGTGTCTCAGGAGCTGGAAAGGTGGCCGTCTCTAATGTAAACAAACGTACGCTCAAAACTCACTTGTCGGAGCTGCAGAAGCACGCAACAATTACCCCAATTAGTAATAAACGAAACACGCCAGGGCAGAAGCACTTTTCGCGCGCCGAGTAATCACATCAAGTCACTTACTCCTGCTAAACAAACGTTTGTCCTGCCCGGCAGGTATAATAACAGGAGTCTGCCGACAATATCCTGAATAGGAGCGTCTAGCCGACAAGCTAACTGATTGAGAACACTCTGGCATCGGCCAATCAGAGTCTGATATGAATTTTAGAGTGTCGCTGGAATATAGCAAATGATATTAAATCATGACAGGTGTTCGTGCGGCGCGTGTGTTTTCCACTACCGTACGCGCGTGTTATTCCTGCGAGGGCCGAGGAGCAACTGCTGTGAATGAGAGCTCGCGTGCTTTGCAGGAACCGGGGTCTCTGTGCGCCTGCTGTACTGTGCGTAGCAGGAACTTTTGCCTGCAGGATTCTGTATTTATACTGTGTCTGCGCCGCGACACATCGCGACGTCGGCCGCGCATAATGGCCTTAGATTTTATTGTTTGTTTGTCTACGGCGGCATTGGAAATGTTCTTATTGCCGGGCCTAGCGTCAGATATTGCCAAAATCGCCGGCTCTCTACCAGAGCTCCGGATTTCACGGGTAATCCACACGACTTCCCGGCTTGCATCGGATGACCGGATTATGTCGCGGATTACGCGCGACTTGCTTGTAATGAAGAATGAAGCTCAAAAATGAAGCGATAAAAACACAACACGCGTGCCTGCTTAATGGCCGATTTCAAAGGGCGAAAATACCAACTCACAATAAAAATAAAACGAAATCCTTTTTAATTTTTTTTTCCGATATCAATAACAGCGACCTAAAATAATCTTCCGAGATATAAAATATATATATAATAAAAAAAAACATCCACGAATAAAACGTGATCAATAAATTATTCCCTTACAAATATAATAGCGTTAAACTTGGTGCACTTAAGGCAGTGACCTAAATTTTCTCAATGCTCACACAATTTTCTACACTTTTTAAGTTTTGGGTACAGTGTTGGTGCTCAAAACTTTATGAGATTTAAAGTTTAGGTGAAGCAGTAATTGATGGTTAAGATTGGTCGTTAATTTAATCACAAATACAGAAAGTGGTCATGCAACCGCGTATTTAGTTAACGCAAAAAAATTAAAAATTTGCGTGTAAATGTGTGGTTTTATTTCAACCCACCTAGCAAAAAACTAAGAAATATTATAACTGTTTATATACGAAGGTAATAAAAAAAAATACATCTAGGAAAAGATAATTGTCGTGGCAAAAAAATTAGTAAATTAAATTTCCACAAGCTATAAGCAATAAGATTACATTATTTGGTCTGTTTCCTAAAGTTTGTTGGAGTGTCCATTCAATTTTGCAACTTTTAGCCTATTAAACATAGACAGGTGATTTAATACTTAATCGCAGTAAACAATAGTAAAACACATCGAATGCAATATTTAGCCTCATCTTAACTGTTTAGAGTTAATTTCTTTCAATATCTCTTTAAAAAACAGGGTCTAGTTAATTGTCATTTGAAATCATACCTGTGACATTATTCTAAACTTCCATTATAAAAATGCTCACAACAAAAAATATAACAAAAGTCAGCTCCAATCTTGCCTACACGTTTGTAAAAAATAATGGCCCGTAATCACGAAACAATAAAAATCAATCGTTACTGCATTTTTCCATCTATTTATGTATCGGAATCGATAAGTGAGAATTAAACCAATGAAAAAACTGTTCTAAAATAATAGTTATTTAAATTACAAATGGGGTAGGCTACATTTTACAGCGCGACGTTTTTAGATTGAAACACGACCGCAAAGCGGGGGTGTTTAAAAAAAAAAACGAGTGATGTAAAATGCCTACCGCATTAGTAAGCTAAGCCCAGAAATTGAAGACCGAGACGAAGTTGAGGTCGCCAACTGGGCAAAGCACCTAAAGACCTTCTACTCTGAACGTATATACAACTGTTTACTTTTCAACACTAAACGGCCATCTTGCTGTTTTTGATTTTGACATCTGACATCCATGCACCGGGTGACTAGTGTTACACCACAATGGAACCGGTTAAATTATCGGCAATAATTTCGTTATTTCGCTGTTTAAAAGGCTTTTTTTAATAGGTATAATTTAATTATTAAATATATTATTAAAAAAAATTGAGATTTTTAATAAATAAATGATTTTGATTGGCTGAAAAAATTTCCACTTATTAATTTCATGTTGGGTTGGCTAGATGCAAAAAATTTCCAAGAAATCTCTATATTGTTATAGAAACGGCACCGAATTCTGTTTTTCTATTGGCTATTTTTAAGTGTCTTGCGATTTTCGAAAATATTTTTTAAAGTGTCGCTAAATTTTCAAAAATTTTAGAAATGAATTATATTTTTGAACAACGAAAATTATCTCAATATAACAACTTCACGGAAAATTGACTGCACTTATTACGCAGAAAGCTTTTCCATAACACTGTGATTTGCAGCAACTTTCCCGAATCACCAGAAAGATAGTCTTTACCGGTCTTTACATTTAATTTAGAGGTACATCCTCGATAAACCATCACGATTGTTTCAAATTCGGACTATCTATGAAAATCTGACATTTTAGTTGGCAGTATTATGATTTGTCATCATAAATCTATTTTAGGTTATAATTCAACCGAACACTGCTCCCAGGTTGTTTGTTACATTTTTTACATAATTGAACGTATTAGGAACAATAAATCGTAAAGTTGTAATTGAACTGAAACATACATGTTTGTAGGGCAGTTCTGGGTAAATTCTTATTAACTAAATTACTGACGTCATTGACAACAATGAGAATATTTAAATTCATATGACAGGACCTGACGCCAATCTAACAAAAAAATATCTTGGCCTGCTGCGTGTTTAAAACAATCGTGAACGGCTTCTATGCAAGAATTAAAAGCAACAATAACCCTAATCACTTTTAAACAAAAAGAATGCACAAATGGTGTAGGAATCTTATCAAAAGACAAAATGTTTTTTATACAGGGTGTCTCAGCTAAAACTTTCGAGCCTAATAACTCAGTTATTTTCCAGCGGATATTTTAGACGGTGAAGAATAAAATCCCATTAATGTAATCACCCAAGTCTTAAAAACGTAATTTTTACATGCCTTTTTAAAATGTTGAATCAATTAAGATTTACATAAAAAATTGATCGTCAATAAAAAATGCTGTAGGGAAAAACTCGTCCTTGAAAGACGTCTGGTTTGCAAGATAAAAGCAAAAAACTGTGTTAAACGTGGCTGCAAATGCAAAAACGTAGACGGGGTATGAAACAAACGCGCAATTTTGCAGAATTTTGGTCATCCCTTTTCGCAGAAGCGCAGATGACATATTTGACGTTTATCTTGCTAACCTTACAAACACTTACAAAGTTAAAGACAACATTTGGACTGGATGCTTTAATTCTTCCATAAAGGACTAAAACAAGATCGGGATATTTTAGCAAGGTAATTTAGTTCACGTACGCTTCCTGTGTCTTCAAATAAATTGATGACTCTCTTAACCTTACATTTTGTAAAGCCTACATTTGGATAGTGTTCCATGAGAAAACGAACTGTGTCTTACGACGCTCTCCATAGGCAATTTTTTTTCCTTTTTCAACAATATTGAAATTTCTACCGCTGTAGTATTTTCAATAAATTTTCACAATATGACGTTTCTAATAAAGCGCGCCCAATTTTGACAGACTTTAAAGGGTGTACAAAATGTTGCTTGGTAATAATCATCAATTGTTTCAAAAGGTAACTGCTCAAATACCTTCAAATTTTACATTAAAATTTTAACGACAAAATCTAATCTTTTCGTTGAATCAGACAAGTTATTTACTTAATTACCCCTATTTTTTAATGTTTAACAATCTAACAATAATCGTGCATAATTTTCGATAAAGGAAACATACTTATCCACAAAATCATCAGTTGAATGCTGGAATTATTAAGAAATGTTGGAAGAAATCGAGGCCCTATGATCAACATGTTAAACATAAATTAAGTGAAATAACAAACAATACAAATATTACTATTAAAAGAATTTAACATATTAAATTTAAAAAAAAAACAATATGTATATAAAATATGAGCAAATTTCATTTGGATTTTATGTCAACCGTACAGTATTAATTTAAAAAAAAAACTGCTTTCTTTTTTGTAAACGAGAAAGTGAAATAACTTTACATTTTACAGAATACGATAAAAACATTCGATCTCAAAAAAGTGCGTTACGTGTTCCGCCACAATTACTTTCGTCTTCCAGACAGGTGCTCACTCACAAACTTATACCCAACAATTACGTAATAATGATTATGTAAAAACTCAGCAAGCATATCCGACATGTATCATTGAAAAAATTATCTTTGATAGTTTAAGTATGTGCACACAGATATTCCTGATTTTACTTTTACTCCGTTTCTCACAATCATAAGTGGAACACGCTTTAATATACTCTATTATAAAGCGTTCCAACCTGACATGTTAATAATGCAGTTGTTGAATAAAATGTTCATTCAGAAACACTCCGGAAGGCGTCTCAGAAAGAGGCCATAATTTTTATAAATTAAGCTATTAATACTAAATATGAACCGGTGAAGAGAGCTAAAACGGTAAATGTTGAAAGTGAAATTAAATGAAAAAAGAACTGCTGAATTAAATATGAGGACCATAAAATTTTCATCTTCATCACTCTATTTACTGATCCAAGATTTGATTGAATAAAAACATTACTTTAAATTACTGTCCATGCTAATAATTTTAAAAAATAATAGCATTTGAAAACGAAACAAATATCTAATATCTAAATATTAAAAAATAATTTTACTTTTAACATTAACTGAATTATATTAAGCAAATTAAATACAAACAATTAAAAGTTACTTCAATTAATCTACAAAAAAATTAAAGAATTACAAATAGAAATAAAAATATACATTAAACTGAAAATTAAATCGGTTTTTAATAACTCGTGTAAAATTATTTAGATTACATTATCATAAACTAAAAATTTTACCAAATTTAACTTCAATACAGCCATGTGTTTGAATATTTTTAGATCAAATGCTTCCGTCGAATCAGTTGTTCTCAGCTCATCTTACGTTAACTAATTTTAGCACGTTTAAGAAAAGTTGTTAATTCTTATTTAAAAAGATTTATGCAGTCCACCAGCGGCTACATCACACTCATTTTAAATAGAAGTTACATAATAGGCTATCTCAGAAGTTTTTTTTTATTTTAAAATTATAGGTTGGTATAACCATACAGAAAAATAAAATAAAAAACAACTAGTAATTAAAATATAACAAATGAATAAAAGCAATAATTGATGATATATTTCCTAGTTTTGATATTCTTTCTTATTTCTGATCATGCGCGACTCACGTGTAAAGAAAGGATTTCTTAAAATTATAACGTTGATTTTTAGCAAAAATTTTCGGACAGACCAATTTGTCTTTGTGAATGGTCAATGGTCATCTTTTAGCATAGATTACATTTTTTACTCCAGCATCGTCACTCAAAATGCGCTACAGCAACTTCCTGACAAACTGCGAACATTACGACTAACCTGTGATCCAACTTGACATCTTTTATTTTTTTGTTTAAGGATGTAACATTTGACCCCTTTTTTCGTCGGCACTGGGTGGAACAGAAAAAAGTAATTTTTACAAAGATGACCATTTACAAATTTAAATTGACCCGTCCGAGGATTTCTGTTGAACATCAACCACATAAACTTAAAGAAGAAACTTTTTGAAATACACCGTGAAAAAAATATGAATTGTTGGGGTGTTCCACAACGATAAATTAGCCTATTCCACTCCCATTCGCGCTACTGATACTGATACATTCATCTTTCTTGCTCAGCAGCTAGGACTACATTATTAATAATATTTAATTCAGAAGCGTACTGAAAATATAAAAAAAAATAGTTATTTTTGTTTTGAAAACGAAGACATTTATTATGAAAAAGTGTTATTAATCATTTCTACCCGCCGTCACTGATTATTATCAGCGTTTTTTGACGTATACCTATGTACCTATTTAAAAAAACAGCCTGTGTATGAGAAAGACATCTTTAACAGGGTATAAAAAAAATGTGTCTTCAATCATAAAATTTTAAGCATCAAAATATTACAAAAGTGATTGCATTATGTACAGTTGGGAGCACGGAATTTCGCACACCCTTTTGTATGTCATTAAAAAAAACTATCTACTCTAAGCTTTGTTGTCATTATAATCAATCATGACATATGCCGCCAGTATCTCATTTTAATAAAATTATGTCAGTGAAATGTCCAATGTGTGCGAAATTCCGTGCTCGCCACTGTACACGTCATATTTTAGATTTACAAAAATTCACCTACAAAAAATTCATAATGCAGCAACTACAAGTAGAACAAATTAGGTCAAGTTGAAAATTGCGTATAATATATACATGAAGATGACATGTTACATAAAAGTTTATACGAGTACCTTGATCAAACATGTGAAAATGGATAGACTATATAGACGTGTAATATTAAAAAAGTCTGAAGACAAACATTTTCTCATATAGCTAAGGGGCGGTAAAACAGAAACAAATTGTTTCATCAAATTTAGAACTAGCATGTCTATTATTAATTCAAGGCTATGAGAGCAATACAAAGTGATCAACAAGAAAACAAATCAAGAGTGCTATCTCATCTTTTGTTTTATCGAAACGTTTGTCTACTTTGAATCGTACCAAAGTTTAACTTGCTATGCACAGTCGTTTTACTGGTTGCCTATTCACCCCGTTTCGAAAGTAACTTTCTAATAAAAAGGATGTCTCTTCTATTTTACCATTTATTCTGGGATAATTGTTCCTTAACAATTACAGTAAACGTGCCGAAATAGAAAAGTTGTTCTCAAGGTTAACAACAGCACATCGTTGACGTTTCTTTGACATTACCGCGATAAATCTGCTTACCAGTGGCGTCGTGTTTGGCAATAAGCTGGTACATTACCCATTCTTACGAATGTAAAATGTTGCTTTTAAAATTTTACGCCCATGCATTGAACGCTTATTTGCATAGAATTCCGCTACGACATGACCGACAATTTGCAAGGCCTGCTCTGATTTGTTTCTTTTTTATCACTTTGTATAATATTCACTGTGTTGAAAAAAGCAACAAGTATGGCTGTTACAGAATACATTAAACTAACAAAAACAATCATCAACAAATGATATCCTTGAAATTTAACAACATCAGAAAAATCTCTTCATCATAAATTAAGAAATTCTCCAAGAAAAAATGTCTATTGTTAAGAGATATTTTATTATAAAAATTAAATAAGAATTGTTATTCTTCGTTATGTATAACAATGTACAGGGTTATTCTAAATGATTGTAGTCGAAGTAGGCCATGCCCATGTTATTACGTTTTTGCCGCCTTCATGTGAACTGTCAGTTGTGTCGCTGTCACTATCATTTGTTAGGTGAAAAGTGTGGTGATGAGGATTTTATTTATTTTTGTTAAATTAACGATTGAATCCAGAAATATTGAGTTGTTTTACAATCAATTTTAAAAATATTGAGTTGTTTTGCACCCAATTTAACACATCATTTTGATGATTTTTTTATGTGGAGCGGCAACCATAAATTTTACATTCAGTTTTCACGCCTACTTCAACTACAGTCATTTAGAATAACCCTGTATAACGAAAAACTAACAAAATCCTCCTACGAGTAAATAGACAAAACGAGGTTTTTCAAAAAAGTGCATTCTTGAATGACCAAGTTATATTCCTAATTAGGGTACCAAAAAATGCATATTTAAAATTGATATTTTTTGCGAAAAAAGTTCACATGCGTAATACCGTGTACCATAAATCTTGAAATCCAAACAAGTAATTTTGTTAATCTGAAAAATTAGTTGCATGAAGTTCTACCAAGGCATTATGTAAACAACAAGTTACCTCCTATCTTTGTGTTTAGAGTGAAACTAGATATGCTAGGTAGTTCTGAATTGTGTTACTCTCTCGTGACTGTTATTCACCAAAACTGAAACTCTATGTTGTGTATAATGAATATCAATGCAAATGAAGTTCTTACCGCTTTCAAAGTATTTTCCGATCTTTGGTTTCATGATTTTTTTTTTATTCGGGAGCTCTTTATTTGTCATATTTCTCCCATTTTAATATTTTCAAATTTTCTAGCGACTGCGAAAAAGTTTACGGTTCTTAAACTCTCAATGTGACTGAACTCAACGAACACTATCTGCAAATTAATGTTCATGTTCTTTTAATTTATGTTATAAAATTTGCAAAACATGTCACATCTTGTGTTTGTCAGATACTCGCGAGTGCAAAAACTGGTTTTTCGTGTAGAGATTACACATCAGAAATAGCCGCTTTGGAGGTACTTTCAACCGAATGAGCACTATGCCTTTGTTCATAATATTAATGATAACAGTTTCAATTTTTGCAAAAATAGTCTGTAATAATAAATCAAATCATATTTTTGGCAACCACAAAAATTCATGTACAAAGATTTTTATCACTGACTTGTTTTACATTAGCACGCAATTAATTATTACTAGTAACAATTAATATTAATAAGAATTTAACTTAACCAAACTAAATTACTGTGAGAAATTTGAAAAGTACAAAATAATCATTCTATAAAACGTTTATTCAATATAAATTTAAAAAATAAACTGATTCAATTTATGGTTTCCTGGAATTTGACATATTTCAACAAATCAAGGACTTAACCTAAATATTCCTTTTAAAAAATCTCGTGAGTAGATGATTTTTAACCTCAGTGCTTTGGAGAACCTTCAGGCTACAAACCGCACCTCGGGTAAAAAACATGCACTTCACTCCCTCGGTGCATAATCTACTATTGTGACTGAAGTAGACTTTTTCTCACTTATGAAATAAAGTACATATGTACTTTATTTTACGGTTTAAGTAACTTCGTCTCACACACGTGTACTTACTCAAATTTTGCTTAATTAAAATAGAAAATAAATTTCTAGGAAAATATTAGGCAGTGGTTCAACCATCATTTTCACTTACTTTCTTATAATAAATTTACACATTTCAACAGTCTTTTACTCTTAGCGGATTACCTAAGTTACGCAATAGTGTAGAAAATTACCTGATTCATATTTTGAAATTTTATTGATTAATTAATTCTTTGTAATAAATTTATATTCCAGAGGCAATGGTTGCAAAAAATTATATATGCAACTTGTGTACAAAACATTTTTACTCGTGGGGTTACAACACTGCCATTGTGTGTGTAAACTTCCCACTCGTAAAAAAAGCAGTGTACATATGTTTCATAAATAAATTACTGAACTATATACCATTCACGATGTTTTGGCATAAGGGGAGGCTATGATTTTATTTTTTAACGTTGGATACATGTTTGATTTCTGTCATCTCTGCTGTCACTAAAGTGCCTGACATGCGGACCTATCAAAATGAACGTAACATGTTGCCGAATTTACCGTAATCATAATCAAGAGACTTTAAAACGTATTGATGGTGTTTGTATTAGACTGCAGAACATATGTATTTTCAGTAAGTTACAATGAAGTCAAGTTCTTTTTGTGTATAAATTGAATCGTAGGTGAGTACAAGATAAATATGTAGCACGGATAGTGAAGGAAGAAACAACGACCCAATTGAAATGGCACAGGGGTTTTGTAAGACCTATTATAACTTTGCGATAGTTGTGAATTTATGGCTTGAATATTTTGAAATGTACTCCTGAAATTTTCCAATATTTTTGTAGATATTGTGAAGAACTTATTTCGGAAGATTGGGCAAAATTAATGTGAAATCTTTCATTTGAAAACGTTCTTCCTTTAATAATTTCATTAGGAGAATCTGACTCGGAATTTGATTGGGATTTTGATGCAGGTAATGATGATTCAGAATTTTCTAATGAAATTATCGAAGTTGAATAGTTTTGTTCTTTTTTGTCATAGACGATGGGTGTGTAAATATTTTGCAGAAAGATTCGAATAAAGTAAGGCTTAATAAGTAGGTACAAGATTTTATACAATCTAGTTCTAGGAATGTTTTGGCTAAAATGAAAAATTCATTGAGAAGTTACTAACTGGTTGGTTAAGACACTGTATAGGTGGGTTATCTAAGTGGTACATAAATTAACAGGAGCCACTTCGTCTTTCGGTCCCGGTCCGTATTATTCTGTAGTCTGTTCAAGTCAGTTTCCTGTTTTGTTAAATTGGATTAAAAATGTGTAAGTATTGTTATATTGCAAACTAGTAAAACTGACAACAATGCACTAGACAATGACGCAGTTTATAACCTCAAATTTAGAAAAACATAACCTAATTCAACAGACAGCTTTACTGCCAACTTAAATGCACTTTTTTCATGGCCTCCCCTTATGCCAAAACATCGTGAATGGCATATAGCAGTTCGTTTAAAATACTGAATTTATGTAAACAAACTGTACATTTCCTTGGATGAAGAATGACTCACTCTTTTAGAAATCATCCGCTTTTAAATTTTTATTAAATATAAACAACGGGGTTTCCGTTTTACTCAGTAAATTCTGATTTGATTCTGTGATTATTACGACCGTACACATAAACCTTTAAACTCATTTAAATCTGTCTCCTTCCAACACAGCAAATCTTATTCATGCAACCCTCTAGCGACTTCGTAAGAGCACGAGCTTTATCCCGGCATCTTCTTCGTGTTGTTTAAAAAATACAATAATATTTAGACGCGGACAAAATAAGTCACATGCAAATGCAAGTATCCCATAAAACACAAAAAGTAAAGTCATGCAAAATATATGCGTCGCGACGCATAAAGTGTCGATGCGACGCTTGCGCTAGTTCCGCACCTGAGCGGACCTGTGCTCCCATGAGAAAGTCGCCTCCCAGGAGGGAGGGTCGACTGACGAGGCCATGACCAAACTGTTCCGCGTCTCCTTTATCTTTTCAAGACAGGAAGTTTGTAGTTTCCTCAACAGGAACAGCGTATCTCACCTAGATGCGATACATGCTACCCGATACTTAACCACGTCTAATTGAAAGCTTATGACAGAAATTACGAAAGTTTGGTAAACAAACCGGTCCCTTGCATGGCTCCAAGCTAGAATGCGTGCCAGATGGATGTTTTAGATGTGTGCTTCAAAGGAACGAGCAATACATTAAGGGGTTGCAAATTTAATTTGCTAAATACTAAACTGATACCAGCATTTAATCCGTGGAGCTAATGATGGTTTAGAGCTGTTGTGTAATCCAATACCTCCTAAAACTACTCATTTTCTCTGATTTTTGTTTTTATGACCTTTCAACGGTTAATCTTGCGATGCAATAGGCAGTCCAGAGTTCTTGCGTTGTTGGTCTTGTAAAAATATCAGCGCTAATATTAACACCGACCATAAAAATCCTGCGTCTTACAACATTTATTTCTTAATGTTGGCAAAGCACCTTTGTTTCCTGCTGCCAATTGGTACTTAATAAAAAAGTATACACAACACAGTAGGCATAATATTTATAGAAATGGTCGGATTTAATTTCCAGGCGGATCCCTGAGAAGCGTTGATTTTTATTTATAAACCACACATTCAGCCATTATCACCTCCTGAAACACATTTCAAAACAGTTTCCATTTTTCATGAAGGTCGAATGGAGCGGCGAAGTAACTCAAATGTCTCTATCAAACAACAAAAGACCCTAATCTATTTATAATGTTGCATTCAAAAAACTTGAGTTCCAAAATAAAGACCATGAGACAGATGAGCATGAGAGAATTTCTAAGCACATTTCAGTCCACATGTCAGACACGTGCGCACAATGTACGAATGCATTCTAAAGGAATAAACCTTTTCATTGACCTCAAAAAGATAATATAGCCACATTGGAAAAATCTCCAACTTGACGAGTTGATGCAGCAACACATTTTTTGTAAGCAACAAAGGTCTGTCGTAAAACAAAAAAACAGAATGTCGTCACACCGCCAGGTGCAGTAAACACGACAATGCAAATTGAAGACAAATAAAAACGTTTTTAGGGATGATCTCACGAGATGAACGACCAACGTGAAATTACAGATTCTGCCGGTGATCGTTTAGCGATTTAATTAAAATTATCAAACATCTCGTTAACAAACAGCCATAAAAATATCGAGTCAATTTAAGATAATGATGGTCATACTTTTTGTGGCTTCTACTGAAGCCACTCTGAACATCGGAATCCGAACTGCATTGTTCTCCAATCAGATAGACTCAGCTGAAAATGTATATTTTTATTGCTTTGTGCAAGATTATATCTACACAGATGATTTGTGTACAAGCGCGTCATCTACTTCCTTAATGACCCAGCGAAATTATTTCAGAATTTACTGAAATCGATACAAAATGAGTCATAAAAGCGAAAGTAAAGACTCAAAACTTACAACAAAAGGATTTTATTTCATAAACTTTATTTTATTGTATAACTTTACAGAGTTAAGGGGAGGTTTCACCCATAAAAAATTACAATTTCGTTCGTTCCATTTTTACGACGGAGATTAAAGTAACGTAATCTTTGATATATCAAAAAACCGAAAAAGCGGAAATTGCGGCATGTTATATTGCCATCCTACTGTTGAATATTATTTTTATTTCTCACCCGAACCTTCTAGGATCTGTTGGCCTTATTCTGTTGGTGGGTCATAAACAGACCCCTAACCCTTAAATTTTCACAGCGTACGCCGATTATACACCGTTTTAAATGTGATTTCTTATTGTAGAGTTTATGCTAAAAATAACTTCCAGTCCAACTAGGACCGATCATATCCTCAATAAAACACATCGAAGCTACGCACTGTAAACATTGAATTTTAATATTATTTTCTCTGCTTTTTATTATACAGGGTTATTCACGTAAGATGACGAGCTTGACCAGGTAAAAATGCAACCCAAAAGACAATTTACAAAGCATTCATTGTGTTATGGTATTAAGTCAGGAATCCAAGTAGGTATTCTATTAATTTGAAAGGTACAGCTGTCATTGCATTTTTCGTTCATATTTAGTATTTGAACAGGTTTTCGAACGATGACAGAACCGATATCTGTGATATTTTGTGACTAATTGCTTATTACTGTTATTAAATCATACTTTGTTGAGAGGTATTTTTCTGTCAGAACTTGACATTCATTAGGCTGACGTTAAAAGCTGTCTATGTTTTATGTGCATTATGATAATGCCGGATAATGTAATAGGGATCGAGACTGCTTTGTGAATTGTCTTTTGGGTTGCATTTTTACCTGGTCAGGCTCGTCAACTTACGTGAATAACCCTGTATAATGCAGTGAGGGCTGGTGTCGGTGCTGGAGGGCTGCTGTGGCTCTAACGAAACGCCTACACCAACAATAAGTATAACAATGGAAAACAAATATTCAATATGCCTCAGAAGGAACACAATAATGTTGTGTAACAAAACTCAAAATTAATTTGCTTGGACTATCTGACAGCTTGTTTGCATGTACCTAATTTATCAATACTTTTCTCCTACGAGCAGTAAAATGCCTTCACGTTGTTTCGGCATAATGGGAAGCCATAAAAAAATTTGCGTTTAATTTAGTAGTAAAGCTGTCTGTTGAATTAGGATATGCTTTTCTAAGTTTAAGGTTACAAATAGCGTCAATGTCTAGTGCATTGTTGTCAGTTTACTAGTTTGCAATAGAAGAATATCTACTCAGACATCGCGCGAAATTCAACAACATGTTAGGTTCATTTTGATAGGTCCACATGTCAGGCACTTTAGTGACGGAAATGAAACAGTGTGTCCAACTGTAAGACTTGGTTTTTGCCCAAGGGCCTTATCTAAAATTAGGCAGTCATTCAAACGGCAAAGCACAGGTTTGGTCTCGGGTAAGCTCAATTGGGACGGTACAAACATGTAAACGATAACACCTGACACATCTGTCACAAATCAAGGATATACAGTGACTCACCAGGGGCTTTCTTCCCTCTTAACTCGATCATGACGAGAGTAGCACCTGTCACAGCCCCAGTGTGCAGTTTGGGATGCACAGCCCGCCCGCAGTCTCCGCAGAAGAAGACCGCCAATACCAGCGGTGTGAGCCTACAATTCACTTCCACATGTTACTAATGTCCCCTCAGTACTCGAGAAACGGGATAACCTCACAACCTTTTACCAAGCAAACGTATGATCTGTGCATTTGGTTGCCACCACCGGCCATCCCGACAGGATGCGCCCAATCAACGACCCAGCCAAAGATGTCCCACCCGAACTTGTTTTTAAACATTGTTGGTACTGATTTCATAGCCCAGGTTGCCCAAACTTGCTATCACTCAGTTACCAAAACACCTGATAACTCTATCTCTATCACCGGCATGGTATAGTCTTTCTAATTCAGGTTGAACCAGCAATAAAAAATAAACTGCGTACCCTCATTACCGCAAGTGCCACCTCCTCTTAGCTTTACAACGAAGATGAATTCATGGTTTAAATGACAGATATTTTTCTTGCTCTTTCTCGATCGTTGCAAGGTACACCGGGCGCAACAGGCCAGGCTTGTTTTCGGTATAAATCCATCTTCATTTAAAAGCTAAGAGGATGATGGCACTTGCGGTAATGAGGGTACGCAGTTTATTTTTATGCTGGCTCAACCTTAGTTAGAAAGACTATACAGTGAATTTTTTTTAAGACTGGCCATAGGGTTTTACATGCTAATTTTTCAACTCCCTGTTAACTTTTGTCCTCATGAAAATATTGAACCCAGTTTTGTAGTTAGGTTGTGGGATATGATAATGTATTAAAACAGTTTCAATTTAATAACCAGAAGCAAGGAATAAGCTAGCAAAAAGACGTTTTTTGAATTCCATTTGTTTCAATTTTAAATTTTTAGTAGGCTAAAATTTCACCTGACATTTTTGTAATTTTGATATGTAATTAATTGTGTAATTGCTTAACTGCATTATGAGGCTATTTTGAACATTTCATTGAATTTCTATTTAAGTAAAGAACCTTGTTATAACATAAATAATCAATCTATGGTTATTAAAGTAATGTTCAGACTATTTCTTGGATTTTTGCAAATAACATTTTGCTTGTAAATTGTCTATTACAATCATTTAGGTATCACAAAATGAAGTAAATGTCTAGATAATATTATTGTTTAATCTAAAAACAGTGCTAGACTTTGTGATTTTCACAAAAATAAATTTTAACAGGTGGTTGAAAAATTAGCATGTGAAACCCTATGGCCAGTCTTAAAAAAAACTCACTGTATGTAATGTGCGATCGAATAAAAAAAAAATCGAGTTACCTGGATTGTGCTATTCTGATGCTTTGATTGGTTCAAACCATCATTTTCGCCTACTCTGATTTTTTTTCGATCGCACGGTACTACATTACATACCATGTAAACAACATTGTTTTAGGTGTAAAGTATTTAATCTATGCAATACATTATTACATTACTCAAATGAGCTTTTTTCTTAAGAAATTACCTTTTTTCGTGATTTCTCCAATTATCCAAATAGGGTCCCAATTGATTCGGATAATTGGAGTTCTACTGTACTTATTATAAAAATAGCCTCTCAAAAATGTAATATTATTTTACGAATACAAAATGATTTAGGTACAACGACACCAGGACGAGCCATCGCGAATTAACAAATAAAAAAAACTGGCACTTGTAAAACACGAGAACGTAATGTATATTTTATTGGATACAACGTTTATGGTAAATTTTCCTTGATGTGGGGTAGTAGAAAAGTGTTTTATTTTAACTGTCTCCTTAGCACTGTATTTAAGACGTTCCCCGTAGATAATACATTTACCAAATACAAAAAGTCCGCAGACATTTTCATTTAGCTACTTTTCAGCGTCATACGCCCAAGTAGCTAAATTTGTCCCCATTTAAAATTCACACGAGCCGCCACTGAAATGATTTTCACAGACCCTTACGATTAAGATATTACTATCGGGGTTATAAATTTTACACACAACCAGCAATTCAGATGTGTTTTGTAGGTTGCATTTTAGTTTATATCCGTTCTATGTGTCACTTTTGAACATGATTAAAAATGGTTCGCTTTATTGCTTTCAAGTTTCCCATGATCGATTTCGGATATTATTCTTGTTACTCTGTCCGTTTTCCATTTCCTGTATCGCACGTCAAAACTATACAAACCTGAACATTCTGGGTCAATGTTCATTATGTAGTATTATTGCTGTTTGGGCAACAGCGGTCACAATGAAATATGTAATCTTATTCATCTTGTCAGTGAATATCAGGTGAATTTGCTCGCAATGCCTGACGGGTAATTAGTATTCAATCGTAATAAGGCCCTCTAAAATAGCTATAATCCAATGCACTCCTACTATTAATTAACATCATATTGGCATGCGGTACTGACACAATAATTCAACATAGATTTTATGAAAGTTTTTGTCATAAAACATCAACTGTCAATGATACTGTAGTACCCCAATGATTTGTTAATTTTATTTTTAATTAAAGTCGGATTTCAAGTGAATAAAGAATACAAATCGAGAACGTACTATTCCGGACATGGAATCTTGGACATTTTTTTGACATTTCTAAAAAAAAATGATGTAAACCAATCATTAGTGTCATTAATAAATGACAATTATTAAAAATCACTTTGAAGTTTTTATTATGACATCAAAAAGCAGGGAAATGGCATTATCGAGTCAAAAGTTGGGTTATATTCAATAAAGGCCAGTTCACACATATTTGTCAGTTAAATGTCAGTTGTGGCCAAGATTCCGTGTCCGGAATAGTACATATTCGCGTGTGATAATAGTATATTATACATCAAGGTGGAGAAGTTCATGATTATAGCCAGAGCGCCAAGAAGCGCGCCGAGGGATGTAAGGCGTGAAGGCTATAAGGGACTTCTCTACCGTGGTTTATATACAATTTTTTTCACTACTAGATAAAGTCCATTCAAAAATCAAAAAACCATCACCTGTTGCTTTAGGTTGGTAAAATTTAAAAAACCCTAGGTAGATATTTTTTCATACTATGTTGGTAACTATAAATTATGACATTTATTTGATTCAAAATAAAATTCAATTGCTTTGAATTCCATTCAATTGTTCCAATTCCATTGTTTTATTAGCAGCACGTTTCATTTATTTAATGAATCTTATTATTTTTACTTAAACATGCCCAGAAAAACAAGACATTTAATAAACACTTAACCTCAAAATTACAATTCTTACCAAATTTTACACTAAACAGCGTTGCCGATAGCATTTATCGAGGAAAATGCGACGTTGGTGGGTTTTTGATTTTTGAATGGACTTTACGTTAAAACCCTTTCTCATAATAATTATTAATTAAATTATTTTGTCGGATGCGACGAATCCGAGTTGTCATTTCTAAACGGTTGCTATGAAAATCGTCTACGTTAACCAACGAAATAAGCGACAATCTTTCGTTGCTAGGTGACAGTTATTCATTATTAACCCTGGGTTAACAATGAAATATTATTAACCAGTAGGAGTGAAATTCTACTTCTGGGTACGGTTCAGGAGTAAATAATGACGGCTTCTCAGACTAGTAGTGAAAAAAAGAAATTTAACCACATATGTTGAGAAAAGCTCTTTATATTTGTGTCTTCACTGTTAAGCTAAAAAAAAATATTATTTTCCGTTAACCGGTACAAGAGGTAAAACAGTCAAGTTATTTTTACAGGGAATGAAATACAGGATGTGTCATTCGCGAATTCAGAGCGTTGTAGGGGATCATTTCAGTAGTCCAAATATAGAAATTAAAAGAAATCGGGAGTCCGCCCACAAAGATACATTGGTGCACTCTTTGAACTGCGTTTTCTTCAAATACAGGCTGAAAAGTTCAGTGTTTATGTTATTTATGGTGTAGATGATTGTGGAAAATAATAACGTAAAACAATTTTTTGAAGAATAGCTTTACTTTAGAGTAAAAAATCTTAATTTTTTGTAATTTTTCTTAAAAAAGGAACGGCAACGTGGCTAGAATAGTATTTTGTTACTGTGGATATGCAGGCTGCTATGAATTGAACAAAATTAAAGTGCTTATATCTTCTTCAGGAAGAGCGATTTTTTTTTCTAAGTCTTTACGAGCTCCACTGGGTCCTTCCCTACCACGCTCTGAATTCGGAATTCGTCAATTTTGAAACACCCCGTATAAACACACATAATGTACAAAAAAAAAAAATAAAGACCGAATCGGACCAAAATACCACTCTGCCAAACAATCAACTTCGTCACTGTTTTGTTTGCTTGCATTCATTTCTTTCAATGGATTCAAATCCTTGAGGGTGGTGATAAAATAGTTATTTGTGTACCAAGGCCAAAAAGTACACTTCTATTCAAAAAAAAAAAAAAGCGTACACGTATTGAGGGCTACTGTAAATAGGGATAAAATGAATTAATCGTTTCCAAGAAAACGTATTACTGACATTTTGTATGTATGTATGTCATACATGTGTGAAAATTGCTTTTAATAAATTTCATACATTTTTAAATTGTTAAGATTGTTGAGAGTTGCCTTTTTCTATAAATTTATGAATAAAAGTTTGAGTTGTGTTTGTGTTTGCCTAATAAATAAGGCAAAACTTTTACACACATTAAAATCTCGATACATACAGTTAATTTCAAAATTATAGAGTACACCTAATTTTCTACAGTGTGAATTGCACTTACATTTTTTGTCAATAATCAATGTCAATTTTGACAAACAGAATGCTAAATCTAACCAAAAACGTGAAAGTGCTCATTCTTTCCAAATTAGAAGAAGGGTGGTCGATCCAGAGGGTAGCCCAGCATTATAACATCGCGAAGAGCACCGTGCAGAGGATAAAACAGACAATATTATGGTGTTCTAAAACATCAGCGACATTTTATGTTGTCAAACTTACCTAACCTATGTAAAAAAATATGA
Organism: Tenebrio molitor; assembly: GCF_963966145.1. Taxonomy (NCBI): domain Eukaryota; kingdom Metazoa; phylum Arthropoda; class Insecta; order Coleoptera; family Tenebrionidae; genus Tenebrio; species Tenebrio molitor. Next base: position 24,556,713 of record NC_091050.1, on the reverse strand, counting down.
CGCTCAAATTTCAAAAAGGCATCTTTACATGTGGAAAAAATTGTAATCAATCGACTTCTTGATTTTTGAGGTGTACTCTATAATTTTGAAATTAACTGTACATCGATAAAATCCAGCCATCAGCACGGGTTTTGTTACAGGTTTCTAAGTAACAACAATTAAAAGATAGGTTTACAATATAACAATTTAGCCAAAATTGTGCTCACTACTTGTACGCTTTTTTTTTAATAGAAGTGTACATCTGAGTTTTCTGGCCGAGGCGCAATCGAGGCTTAAAACAGGCGGGGACAAAAGACACTCTTTGGCAGAGGTTGACATAAAAAATTTTAGGTAACCGCACGAACTACATAGCAAAAGACATCATTGAAGAAATTACAAATTTATTTTGTATCTACCTTTTTCAAATAGACTGCAAGAAGACGAATCCGGAAACTCAACTAAAAAACTGATGCGCGGCAAACAATAGTTAGAATCACAAGGCTAGAAAATGCCATTTTGCAAGTACAAGCACGGTTTGTGAAGCAGAGGCGTCACAGTGCGAGCACTTGCAAAACATTTTCTAGCCGTGTAATACACAACACTTTTTCGGTCGACAATTTATTTAAAGCAAAATATAATAATTTTTGTTAAAATATTACCGGATAGGGAATTTATTTATTTTTTTCATTGGCAACATAAAGGATCCAATACGCGACTGTCACGACAAAAGTTAACCAATTCCTCAAATATTCAAAACCGTCGTCGTCCTTTCTGTTATTCCTAACCCATCGCTTGATCCCCCCTCGGCCTCTACTGCTATACACAGATTGATTAATGAGGGCGTACCTTGAGTTAATCAAGCAAATAAGTGAAAAAAAGAGACCTTCATAACGTGTTGTAGGTTGAGAAATTTGATCCAAAAGGATTTATGAAAAATTACAAAAAAAAATGGTATGCTTTGACAATCATCTCCAAGAAAATGGAATAAAATGATGCAAAAAAGTACTACTTTCACTACGATTTTCCGTGGGAAAAAGTGCGACTTTCACTACGATTTTGCGTGTAAAAAAGTGCCATTTTCATTACGATAAGCAAAAAATGCTATTTTCCAGACGATTTAGAGTATTTAGACGAATGGAAGATCAATTAGACGGAGGCCGAAAAAGGCCATTTCTGCTGCAATTGAAGAAAATATAGCCGCTATTTGAGAAAGTGTAGAAGATGATTACCGAGTCATCTACTGAGATAGAAGAAGTGCCATGGGAAAGACTGCTATTCTCTGTCAGGAAAATTTGTTGTCGCAATCTAATCGAATTAAGCAACCTAAAAGTCTGAGGAAAAAGATTTACTCGTTAATTTTTAACAAAATCTGGACCAGATGCAATTATTTTGTGAAATCAATCCGTAGTAGTACAGAATGATATACAGCAATAGAGTTTCTGGAACTGTTCGAAAACTACAGTTCACGGCGTCGCAGAAAATATAACAGTTTTGCAACACGACAACCCTTCATCTAGTACTGCGCAATAAACAAGGCATTTTCTGGAATCACCAGAAAAGTAAATTAAAGTCGTGATCTGACTTGAGTTGAGATTAAAAGAGCAAAAATTACGGGGAAAAAAGAGAATATTTTTAGAAACCCACTTGCTGGACATCGTTATTGTCATATCATATTTTAAATGCATAAACTGGCAAATAACTAAATAAAAACTTCATTTAATGCACGTACATAATGTACAACTAATTGGCCTTAGCAATAGTTATTTGTTTTGTGGAAATGGTAAATTAAAACCGCAATTAGCGAAATAGAATGCAGAAGTATTTTGCCGTGGATTACTAATTTCTGCAGTAAGACTTCAGTAAGCCTTAGAACAGTAGAAAGAAGAATATACGAGTATGAATATCTAAACCAACCACTCTTGGCAATGAATCAAAAGTCAGTTTTGCCAAAACTCACAAAACCATAAGTTTTCGAACGAAAAAGAATTGTTTTGCTGGTTCAGATTTATTTTCTTACCATTAATTGAATTTTTGGCAATAACAACAGAACCTTCCAAGTGCTGCAACATAACACCAGGTGTGATGTTATGGGAAGTGATCTCGTCTAAAAGGTTTATGCAGTTAAATGAAACACTAACTGAGGAATTTGTGCAATAAATTAGGAAACGTATTTTTTTACGTATTGCACACAAGATTTTTTCAACTGGAGTGGAAAAATTAATTAAATTTGTATATTTTTAATATTCTATAATTATTTCTAAATTAATTTCGCTGATATAGAGAACCAATTTCGTTTATAAAAAAAAAAACAAAGTTTGCGAAGGCATTTAAGTTTTTCCTCGAATTTACGTAATAAGTAGTAGTTTATTTGACGAGTTTGTGTGTAAATTGGGCCTTTTTTGGCACTCGTGGGCCTTTAAAACGCTCGTTTCACTCGTTTCACTCGCGTTTTAAAATGGCCCACGCGTGCCAAAAAAGGCCCAATTTACACACGAACGAGTTGAATACAACGTTTTTTTGTTCGACAAGCCCCTTAAAGGCTCCAAATCGCTTAAAACCTTTAAAATTAGCTTGACGTTTCATTTTGACAAGTTGTGACATTTATCAAAATCCGTTCACATAGGAGAAAATTCTCAAATTCTGACAGTGTCGAACAAAAAATTCTATTAAAATGTCTGATTGAAGTGAATCGTTTGATATTGAAGAATCGGCTGCGTTAGCTGTTAATCCCAGGGGATGGGATGATTATATCAATTATATCAACAATCCCAAAACGCTCATGGTGGATGGATATCTTCAAATGTGGCAAAACGATATCTTTATAGCTCAGTTGGATATGAACTTCATGTAGGAAAGAAAATATTGGGCAATGAAGAAGAGGTTAACGTAAATAAAGTTATTAGTTTCTACTTCCACAAAGACCTGTTCTGGAATTTCATTCACGAATTGTGAAAGTGTTTCTGTTAACATTTAGGTATAATACTCGTAATAATAAAAAATAGCATGTATAATTTCAATAAATTGAGTTATTTCCGCACTCGTTAGGAAGTATTCCACTATTCCTAACTCAAATTAGTATGTATTCAAATATGTTAGTTTTCCAAATTCTACTAGAAAAAATACAAACTTTCTCCTGCAACCGTAATATGTATCAAAAATTGACACTAATATGTAACAAACACAATGAACACAACATGATCGTATGCTAATGTTAATGTATTACAATGCCAAATTACAAGGGACTGTCACGGTTACAATAAAAAATGTATAAAACAATCCAGTTCCACGAAAAATATTTAAAGTAAGACCAACCAGTTGACACCGCTGTAACAATTGATAAAAAAAGTGCAGAAACATTAATTGTTGAGTTATTATTATAAGATATGGTTGGAGAATTTGTGCATTTTATGTGTTTGCCGTTAAATTGTACTTAAAATTGTCTTTTTTTCTTGTCGTTGATTTTTGTTCGATTCATGACGAAATGGCTCAGACTCACGAAAAAAAATGTGCTTCGATAATTTTAATACATTAAGACCTTGTTGTTGTGAAGTGTTCTTCTGAAGAGTGATACAATTACCGGACCCAAAAAATAATGAAGGAAAGGTTCCACTCAATTTTAGACGGTTAATGCGAAAAATGGCAGGGAAAGCGTTCTCTAGTCATAAAACATTTTATAGTGGTATTCTTAAAATTTCAAAAATCGAAATTCCTAGCAAGAATGCGAAATTCGTATGCGAAGTACGCTCTAAAGCACCTTCAAATAATCATGAAAATTAATATGATAAATGTAGGATTTGCGGAACTGAAGGGGAAACCATTGAACACAACATTTCTTCTTGCACCGTTTTGGCTCAAAGCGAATACAAGAAACGTCATGATATTTTCGCAAAAATTATACACATGAATTTAGCTGTTAAATTCAACTTATTAAAGGATACACAACCACATTATATTTATAAACCAGAAAGTTGTTTCGAAAATGACAATTACAAATTATATTTTGATCGTACAGTTTTAACTGACATTCATATTCAGCATAACAGACCAGACCTTATTATTTTAAATAAACAACAAAAGCAAGCATATCTTTTAGATATAGCTGTTCCAAATTCACACAATATAACACATACATATAACACAAAAATTAATAAATATTTAGAACTCTCCGTTGCTATGAGAAATCTTTGGTGTTTAGAAAAAATTTCGATTGTACCAGTTATAATTTCAGCAACGGGAATAGTACCAGAATCTCTTTTTAAAAATTTAAAAATTTTGGACTTAGAAAACACATTGGTGGTTGAAATTCAAAAAGGTATATTATTATACTCATGTCATATCGTGAGGAAATTCCTTAACATTAACACAGAACATAAAATACAAAAAAGTCAAAATGTGGAGGCGAGACGCCGGTAATTATGTTGATAAGCACTGCACTATTACTTGATAGTATTATCCGTAATAGTGTATGTACTCCGGCAAAATTGCCGTGCCGCCGGGTGGTGGAGGGTTAAGTATAAGTTACGTCTCACTACGTCCCGACTCATTTTCCTAAATTGTAAATTTGTAATGTTAAAGATACCAGAAATAAACTCATCCAAACTTTGCGAGCGAACATGAGGTGTACAAAGATTACAACCCAATCTTAAACCAATACAAACTTGGAAGGAAGTGTTATCTAAGAGAGTATCTATTACCAGGGGATGGGATATTAATGTTTAAATGTTTAAAATCATTTCTAGTGTTGGCGAATTTTAAAAACGCAACTGAAAAACTACCTCTTTTAGCCAAACATGTGGCTCATAAACTATATTCGAAAAGGTCCTTGACTCGGGGGTGATTTTTCACACAGGCAGACAGTGACGCTTGGCAGCTAGAATCGAACGGAGCTGTTCGAGATTCACAAGAGAGAAGACAGGTGAATAATTTGTGGTCCCGGGAGTGGTGCAGTGAATTAGGCTTGTGATAGCTGGTAATAGGTTTTTGATAGCCGGTAATAGAGATACAGTTACCAGGTGTGTTGGTAACTGGGTGATAGCAGGTTTGAGCAACCTGGCCTATGAAATCAGTGCCATCAATTTGTAAAACCTCTGGCAGATACCATGGTATATTCCTGAGCACCGAACCAGGTTCGGATGGAACACCTTTGACTCCTAACACTGATCGGGCGCATCCTGTCGCGATGGCCGGTGGTGGCAACAAAAAAATGCACAGATCATACGTTTGCTTGATAAAAGGTTGTGAGGTAATCCCGGCTCCCATGTACTGAGGGAACATTGGTAACGTATGTTAAGTGAGTTGTAGGCTCACACGCTGGCATTGGCGGTCTTCTTCTGCGGAGACTGCAGGCCGGCGGGCTGTGCATCCCAAACTGCACACTGGGGCTGTTGCAGGTGCTTCCAGAACATGCGACGCAACCCCGGAATGTAGCGCTCTGAAGCCGACGCCCGTAGTTGGAGCCCCTTGTCATGATCGAGTTAGGGGGGAAGAAACCCCTTGGTGAGTCACTGTATATCCTTGATTTGTGACAGATGTGTCAGGTGTTATCGTGTACATGTTTGTACCGTCCCAATTGAGCAAACACGAGTGCGGACCTGTGCTTTGCAGTTTGAATGATTATTATCGTACGACTGTAGCTAAGATTGTCTAATTTAACGTCTGGTAACGTGACCGATGTATTAATTGTCAAATATTGAGTGGATAAGGCCCTTGGACAAAACACAAGTCTTACACTAGAATAAATATTGTTCAAAATCAAAACAACCCACCCACGGCTGATAATTGCTTGGCTGTATTTTTAGCGGATAATATAATCCATGGGCAAAAAGTAACAGTTTTTGTTTCCGTAAAGTTAAATTGCTTTTAAATTTCAAAGCACATTTCCTGAGTTCTTTTATTTTCATTACCCCGCATGCAGTGACGCTTTTATCTAAAAATTTTCGCTGCGATAGATATTTCAAACGTAATGTGACGTGCCAGATTCGTTTAAAAGTGTTTAAACTAAAGCTAATAACGCGAAGTGTTGTCTGTTTCTAATTTTAGTGTACGTTTATTTTGTAAACGAAAAAAGAATAAACTGAAGAACAAGAAGACAAAATCACGTAAAATGTGACATAAGACTGAGAAATACAATCAGAGTTGAAACTACATTTAGTTACCTACTGCTGAAACTGTTAATTTTACTCATTAGGTAATTATAATTTCGTCAGTACACAAACAATTAAATTATAATATTAATGGCACGTTAGTTGATTTTTTTTAAATTTCGTTACACTAATAAGACGTTATAGTAGTAATGGTTAACTTTGGGACATTTAATCAAAACTTTAATTTCCTTTTTGTACCAATAAATTTAAAAAACAACTAAAAAACAAACTTTGCGTTTTTAGATAGTCATTACTTTATATTGTTCTGGCTTTGCCAAATTCATCAAAGTAATCAGGGTAATAAATGTAAAGTATGTACGACTGTACATACAGTACATGTACAGTCGTTGACCAAAATAAAATAGGACAAAGTAAATTTCGATTGTGTAATTCGATATTTTTGCGAAATCCGTCTCTTAGGAAACAAAAGTGTCAAAAATAAAAAAACAATTCTGATAAGTGTCATCATTCGACAATATTTCAATATTCAATTGAATAAAGTGACAGTGACGAGATGACAAGTGAAAAAACACAACCTAACTTTTTGTAAATCAATCGTCAAGTCTAATCAAGTTGTAATCTGAGACACATACGCCTCAGTTACACTACACAAATTTTTGAATTGTGAAACTGTCTAAGGTAACACTTTGTCCTATTTTAGGTTGGTCAACGACTGTACATAATATGTACAGTTAATTTCAAAATTATCGAGTACACCCCAAAATGAAGAAGTCGTTTTATAACAGTTTTTTCCACATGTAAAGATGCCTTTTTGAAATTTGAGTGTCATATTTTTTATATAGGTTAGGTAAGTTTGACAACATAAAATGTCGCTGATATTTTAGAACACCATAATAGTGTCTGTTTTATCCTCTGCAAGGTGCTCTTCGCGATGTTATAATAGTGGGCTACCCTCCGGATCGACCACCCTTCTTCTAATTTGGAAAGAATGAGCACTTTCGCATTTTCGGTTAGATCAGGCATTTTGTTTGTCAAAATTGACATTGATCATTGACAAAAAATGTAAGTGCATTTCACACTGTAGAAAATTAGGTGTACTCTATAATTTTGAAATTAACTGTACATAGATATTGCACTGAAAATATAATTCGTGTGTCACATGATCCCTTTTTAATAATTCTGATTGACTGAAATAGGATAGTAAAAGGCGATATTGTAAAACAAAAGGACCTATCAATCTACATATTTTGGTCCCTTTCTGACGGTAACGACATTTGTCAAATTTGATAGCTCAAAACGTTTGTTCAAATTGATTATAAGCTGAAAAAAGCTGTACTAATCGTTGAGGAAACGTCGATGATATAAAAAAAACAATCAGTATATCAGTCCCAAGAAATATATATATATATATATATATATTATCAAAAAGCAAAGCCACTGAGGGCTATTTATAAATTTTCATTTTCCTCATTTATTCATTCATTATACGTTCTCATCAAATATAAACTCGGCATATGACCACTTGTTATATTAGAGCTTAAAAGAACAACGTCAACATAATCTCAGGTTAATTCAAAGAAATCTCTAATTTGAATTAATGTTGAAAATCAATTTGCCATTTTAACAAGTAATAAATATCATCATTCGCATTCACAGAGAAAACCGCTGGCCATGAGGGCAACAACTGGTAAAATCAAAAATTAATATGTTTGTGTCATCAACTAATAATAGTTAATAGTTAACAATAACTTCGTTTACAAGATTTGACTAAATAATTAATCTAAATTAAATATGACAACAAGCAATAGGTTCAATTTATTAATAGTACCATTATTCAATGAGCGAAAAATGATGGCTATTACTCGTGAGGCTGATTTTATGTCACGAGGCGCAGGCCAGTGGCGTAATTCTTCCGAGCGTGTAATAGCCATTATGCGCGAATAGAATACTATACTTTTTCTTCGACTATGAAAATAAATTGATAAATAAGTTTCATTATTACATAAACTGGAACTGACGTTTTAAAATTATTACTTTGTATAGTTAATACCATTGCATTAAAATTTGCGATTAGACTTCATAAACTAGTAGCTATGATATTTGCAGTGATTATTGAAATCATTCAACGGGTCATGGGTGATAAACCCTGTTATATAATGAAAACACTTAATTACAGTATTATACAACAGAGTAGAAAAAAGTTATTAATATTATCCGCTAATTCATTTTATAACTCCAATTATGATATAACACAATAAATATTCATAATGCAGCGTCGCAGTTAATTGACTGGAACAAGTTGTACCAAATTGCAATCGAAAACAAATTTGTGCATGTGTAGAAAACTAAAATTTGCAGAATTAAGGAAGAATACGAGCAAGCAACTCCTTAGACATTGCTCAAAGCAATCAATTTCAACACTTGCTCTAGAGTAATTTAAAACACATTATTGTTAATTGTTGTTTATTTATTTATTGCTATCATTACTTGTTTATACATGTTGGGCGGATTTATTTGTTTTGTTGATCTGGGTACATCACCTAACTTTAACCTGTTACGAGTACGTATCGTATACGACGAAAACGAACGGAGGGCGCGGGATAGAAGGATAGAATGGCGCGGCGCGGCGCGGCGCGGCGGGAGTATTAAATCACGGATTACTAACGCCAATTCTCATAGAATCGTAGAAAAAGAACCGTTCTCAAGCTTTTCCTGAAATTGTCATTTTATGACAGTTCGTTCAAAACAATTATAGCGAAAATCGTACGACACTCATTAATATATATATTCGTATGAAGAAAAATTACAATTAAAATTCGAAATTCATAAAATAATTATGGTAAATTATATGTTTTTAATTTGTTGTAGCCAATTTAGGGCGTCTTCGGTAAGTAGATGGAGTTTGGAGAAACCTTGCTGGAATTTAGTAAGGGGACATTCTTCCACAATGTGTTGGATGGTTTCTTTTTCTGCACCGCATTCACAAGAAGGGTTTTCACGAATGTTAAAGTGAAACAGCATATTATTGCATTTGCCATGGCCGGTTCTAAAACGATTTAATTTACACCAGATTTTCCTAGGTAGGTCAAATCCCGGAATTTGTTTTGTAGGATCCTCAATTAGATTTTTATTGAAAATATCTACATCTTGCCAGGCTGCTTTCCAATAGTCAGATTTGGAAAATGGTTCCATGAGAAATTCTTCTTTCCAAAGTGGTTTACGTGATTTTAATCTAAAGGGTGGTAAATTTGCCATGTCTTGTGTTATGGAGTACATGTTCATTAATGATAATGACCAATAGAAAAATTAGTTCACGAGCCATAACCATGGCAACAAAAAAATTCTTGGAAATTTTTTGTAGGTAGACCAACCTAACTGTGATTAATAAGTGGAAATTTTTTCAGCCAATCAAAATCATTTATTTTGTTGTTGGCTTGGTTATGGCTCGTGAACTAATTTTTCTATTGGTCTTTAATGAGTGTCGTACGATTTAAAAATTTATAATTTATAGCTATTAAGACAACAAGGGTTTTATAGACGATTTAAAAATCGAGATCGTAGTTTAAATCAGAGCGACCGCAGGGAGCGAGGATTTAATAGATCGAGATTTTTAAACTATAAAACACGCGTTGTCTTCAAGATTTTTTCTAACACTAACATCTTATCAGAAATTTTAATAAATTCAGAAATTATTCGAGGCGCGTCACAATACACAAAATGCGGAGGTTGCCGTGAGTACTATGGTAATAATATCAACAAATTTGGAAAAAAACAATTTTCATCGTTGAAATGTGCCAAAACGTTCCAGAAGAAATAAAAAAAGGGGCAATTTGTTACCAATGAAGTCTAAAAGTGCATGTCATTTTGGCCTTTCTTGATATGGGGTAAGCGTGTAGAACTTCATTAAAAGTTAATTCACACTACGGCAAGAATTATTTGAAGAAAATGTAAAGATTGCCAGTTTTCGATGGCCGGGCACTTGCATTGGATGAAACAGCAGAAGTTAAAGAAGAAGATGTTATGAACAAGAGCACGAAGCTAATATGGCAATTCCAATTCAATAATTGTACTTTTCACTTTTGTGATAATTACTGTAAAAATGATAAATAAAATGTTACTTGAATGATGTATTTTATGACTCTATAAGATACGTTGCTATTGACGACGTGTCTTATAGAGGAAAGCGTATTTTATGGGAAACATAAGGTGTGACCTCAAATGCACCATGGAAACAGTATAAGATATTAGTGTTAGAAAAAGAAGCATAATGTCCGTGTCGTTGCGATTTTCTTACCGAATATGCCCTCGTGCATTGATTAATATCCGCAAATTTTTTAGAATGCATTTCTAAAACGTATTAATTACGTTTTGGAAATGCATTCGAAAAAATTTCCGGAAATAATCAATGCACTAGGGATATTATAAGTGATAATTACATTTAAGCCTGAATTATTCAAGTTACGCCATACGTTTTTGTTTTTCAAAGCCTACTTGACCAGATTTTTTTTAACATACGGGACATCAGTTTTTTTTTGGACGAAGCACAAAACTATAGAATATGGAGTTCAGAAAATCCACGAAACCCGATTGCATCATATAAAGGTTGGAGTATGGATTGCTGCCTCACGTCACGAAGGAGTTTAATTGCTTTTATTGTAAAAATCAAAGAACCTGTCAATTATGAAGTTACATAACCTCTGTTTTTCTACTTGGTACCACAATATGCTACAAAGCGGCAAAAATCAAATATATTCGAGTTCCACAGGACTCTTGATATACAGGGTCTCTCAGAACTGGCGGACCAAAATAATGCGGTGAAATCGTTATCTTCGGGGAATAATAGGAAACATATTTTAAAAAATCCATCCTCATTGGATTTTAAAATAAGAACGTTTTTAATTTTTAATGTTTAAAATTTAGTTTACATATATAAATATTATAATTGAATATTATGTCATAATAAATTATTTCTGACAATTACAAAAGTCATTAAAAACGCTTAATGTTTACTTCTTCAGAACATTTTGATATGCTTGTCTTATATGGACAGTGTGATGAGAGTGCCACAGTTGCTGCTCAGGAGTACGCAGTTCGTTTTCCCAATAGGGAACATCCTAGCAGAAATACTATAACCTGAAAAATACTATAACCTAAAAACGTCCGTCATTGCACAAACAATGCAGATACCCAACAATGCATATGCATCATTTGAAATGCATCCGTAGTTACAAATAAAGCAGGAAAACTAATTTATAGGTAACTTAACATCAACAACAGGATTGGTCAGTTTAAATTGCTTCTTTCCTAATTACTATTGAAGATAGATTTTTTTGAACATTTTTCCTATTATGATGTATTATGATGTATTATTTTGATCCGCCAGTTCTGATAGACCCTGTTATGTTCTTTTATAGACAGTCTGTAGAATAGTGTATTATGTATTATACTAGTTCAATACGAAGGTCTGCTACAGCACGAGTGCTACAGTGCCTCTTATTAAACGAGTATAATACACTATTTTACAGAATATGAAAATTATTTCTTAAAATGAACTTCTTAGTACCAGCTTTATTATTTGAATTGTAGTCGTTTTTAACAGTGTTTAGTAATTTGATACATAAAGCAAAAACAGTAAAACAAATTATGTAACACAAAGGACAATATTTTATTGCTGCAAAGATACTAACCATCAGCTACTACAACAAAAGTAGGCTTTTGTTTACAAAGTAACATTCATATTAAAAAATAAGAAAGTTATTAGCTGAAACATTTGTAAACTTTAATTATATCCAACAGAACTTACTTAACAAATACAAAGCAGTAACATTTCCTTCAACGTCAGCAACTGAAATAAAACTGTCCTAGCCTGATAACGCTGATTTCATTACAAGAACAACGTACCTACGTATTTTTGAAAACGAGGTACATTTCTATGAGTTTAAGAAATATTGTTTTTATACTGTGGAGTTCAGGAAACAACCCCACCATGGACAGAGAGCAAACCTTGGTAACGAGGGAACAACTCTAAGGCCCGGTTGTATAAAGCGATGTCAAGTTCGTTGTTAAAGTTAACATAATGTCAAGCGATCAGATTGGAGGATATTTAACATTTTATTTGAATCAGCCAATCAAATGGGAGGATTTCCGACTTGCCGCGTTTGTTAGCTGACACAGTCTTAACTGAAGTTTATACAACCGGGCCTTTGTCTTACACTGTAACTTTCTTAGTATAAAAATAATACGGTTTAAAAAAGTAATTCCCGGCTGGTTCATCATTATTTTATTGTCATTGACATGGAAGCATACGACTAGTTAAATCTAAAAACAACTATTTCTGAACACAGTCGCCTTAGACACTAGTAGATAAAGTTTGTCTAAACATAAGTGAATTTTATGGTTTTAACATCTAAAGTACTTTACGAGGGATTTTAGGGTTGTTCAGGACAAATCCATCACAACAGAATATTTACTACCCTGCTGTAAATTTTGTAAGGCATGCCTGTCTTTGTTAAACGAAAAGCTGCAGATTTGGTTCTTGCCACTTTTACAACATCCGTCATAAAGTATTTTAGTTGTTAAAACCGTAAAATTCACTTATGTTTAGACAAACTTTACATTTGTTGTAAGTTGTTGGTGCTTGCCTTGGTAGTGCATGTTCATAGGATTCTCTACCACGATTGAAATCTTCTGACAGTTCTTAACTAAGTGACGTACTCTTTGTGGATTTCTTGCTCTTTCTACAGAGCTATTTTATTACGATTTCACTGTTTTAAAAAAAAGACAAATTGCAAATGATAGTATGTATTTACATACTATCATTTGACTTTTCTTTAATAAACAGTTTTTAATTTCTTAGTCCTAGTGTACGTCATAAACCACCTCGTATTTTAATATACCTACCTAAAGTACTGCTGCAATCAATTGTAAAATTTCATTACTACAAAATTGCCTACAAATAACTTGGAAAAATTTATCACTAGTAATATCCCGAGTGCATGTCAAATTATCAACAATTTGACATGCACGAGAGGATATTTTGGCAGACTATTTCCTGAGAAAAATTTACATGATAAGTAAGTACAAATAAACGTAATTCTTTTTAAAATACGTACTTATAAAATTAATACCAAATGATTTTTTAATTAGGACTACGCGAAAATTTGGCAATAGTGCAAATTATCGATAATTGCACTAGTGCAGTATTATCGCTGTAATTCGATCGCTATTGGCTAAAATTCAAATATTCGAGCTTTTTGATTGGCTTAAATTTTTCGAAGGTAATAGTCAAAATAATTCACTTTTCTCTAAACATAGTTCATTACACAACGTGCGTCGAAATTGACACATTTCGCATGAATGTGCGAAAGACAGGGTGTTGTGTATGCTTTTTTTTCTACAATTACAAAAAGCAGCACATTTTTAACGGTTTATTGATTTTTTGACATCACTTATTACTTAGTATGAATGACACATTTGTTGTCAAGTCATGCAAATGCATTCGCTCCACGTGGGGTCGTCAGAAAAATGTATTGTAAAGTAGTAATGAAGACTGTCTTTATCCGACTTCAAATCCTCAAATTTTCACTCTTGATTTGTATAATTTCAATGTAAATGTAAAGAATTTAGTTACAAAATTTAAAACTCATCTAACAATAATTATAGTAGCACTTAATAATAAAGAATGAACTCACCAGTGATTCCATCGCAGCATCGTTGCTTTCAGTTAAAAGCAAAGCTTCCGTCTGAAACAAAAAAAAAACACAGACATAATAAAAACTTAAATACAGCTCTTTAATCAATATATCAATAATTATATTTGCGCTTGGAAAGGAAATCAAATACCAATAGGAAATCTTATAAAAACACGTTCAGCTGAATGTGACATGGAAATGATCACTTTTTGTGCGGCAGAATATTAACACATTTTCATCCAGTTGAAAGCATATTTATTATATACCAGTCTAATTTATCAAACTTACGTTCCTAGTTGTTAATCGATAAGTAGTGCAGTAAATGTTGCTTTGAAAAGTATCTCGTATATTTTCATTGATCCATGATCATTAAAGTGGAAAAATTATTATGTAGTTGCAGTTAATGTGAACAAAAGTACGACTAAGAGACAATAAAACACCTATTTAACGATACTATAAAGTAACAAAAAATATTCGGCAATAACGACGTAGTGAGGCTTATGACACTATCGAACTGAGACCGAAATAAAATTGAGAAAACTGGTAAGTTTATTATGAAGGTTTATTGGGTATTATAAAGGGATTCCAAACACTACGAAACTTTATCAAGTCTACTTGACCTCGACAGGAAAAGAACTCTTAGCAACAACTATAAAATGTATCGCTTCAAAACATTAATTTCATCGTTGTTTGATGACGATATCATTAAATATCTTGATGTAAAAATTATAACATATCAAAAGACATGTTGATGTCTACTAAGAGATTAATTGCAAACGGCAGTAGAAAACATCCTTGTGAACTAACACTACAACGCCGACTTCATTACTGTGTTGTTATTTCCCTTCCATTATAATGTAGTATATTATAAAACTGTATTAAAAAATAAATAGCTCTCTTGAATAAGATTCATCTTATAAAAAACAGGAAATAATACAACAAACAATACAATCTGTGATGACACCGCTTCCACAAAGCTTTTAGTCTGGAAGGAAAACAAAATGTTCGATATAATTATGTATGTATATCAAAGAGAAACAAATCATTTATTAAAAATATACAACACAAAACAATGTCAAGACAATGCAAGTTTCTTTGATATGAGATAAGGAAATTAATTATGCAATCCTGATAACAATTAACATATACATAATTACAGAATGTATAAAACATTACGAAGCACCGCAAATTTTTATATCCTTCACGTGAAAAAATAACGTAAAAGCGTAACTTTTATATGAAAGGTAGATCCTTTCAACACACCTTTTTTGAAAATATTAATTACGGTACATGCGTGGAGCCTTTCCAGAACTGAGTTGTCTCGTTAGAGAAAGATTTTCTTGTCGATGAATGTGTGTTTAAAGTAATTCACTTTTTTAAATAAGGAAATATCTATATTAATAACATAATTACATAAACATTTTTGTTTTATAATACAAAAATTTCCGATAATATTGCGGAATCTGGAAAAGTGCCCCGAATGCTTGCAGCGTTTCCACGTTGAATGGCAAGGGAAATCCTCTCGAAAAGGAATTTCATTGATTTTGAATCGCCTGATTCCGCGATAAGTCGGTTTCCGATCACATTAATAAAATCGATGGCTTCTTTGCACCAAGGGCCTAAGGTTTCAAATGCTAAACCTTTAAACACGTAGTTTGACGAAATGATTGAACTATATTTGCTATGTTTGCGTTTGCAAGCCATTTCAGCGGCAGAACCTGAGACTTCAGATGATTTCAATACGTAACTGTCTGCAAGTGTATCTACAACAGTAACGTCCCAAACCAAAGGTACTAAAGTCATCCTATCTGGGCGTTTTCCGTCATCCCGAGACAGTCCGTTTGGTTCTAAAGTTGAATTCACATGAATAGAAGTTAAAGACCGGTTGATAATGGAATTAATTTCAGTGTGTCTTAAAAATCTACCACTGCTTTTGAAACAACTTAGACCGTGGGTGCCAATTTCGTCAACTTTCGCATTGCATTTGCAAATATGAGGTGTACAAAGATTACAACCCAATCTTAAACCAATACAAACTTGGAAGGAAGTGTTATCTAAAAGAGTACCAATATTAGGAGAAGGAATTGCATGTAACCAAGATCCTGATTCTCTGCATTGCAAAGCCTTAAAACGAGCCAAGTCTCTAGGTGAATTAAAGATTAAGTCATTGGCAATTATTCCTTCGATATTAATTAATTTAATTTTAACTAATTTTTATTTTCAAAAATTGAAGAATGAAAGTTGATATTTTCTGCATTGGAAGAGCAAAATGTATTTTTCCAAAATCAATTTACCAACACTTAAGATTATTTAGAAGAAAATTTTAAATGTTGAAATTAAATATGTATAGGTATTGTATAACAAAAATGTTATGTACTTAAATTGATTAATTATATAATATAGGTATCGTTAGACAGTTACGAGTAACAATTTGTGTCAAAAATTTCAAATTTTTTTCTGAACTTTCAAAACAAATCCAAAAATCTTACAGCAAATCAAATATCCCAAATCCAAAAACTAGATATCAAGTTATTAATTATCAATAAGAAGAAAACTGTAGTAGACACAGAGAATTTTTGTTATGAATTAAAAACTAAATTGTCCGTATGGTAGATATGTATATTGATATCGACATTTTAAAACTCTTACATCGTTACCTCAACGTTAAATAATATGATTCTTATATCAAACATAAATCACAGTAACAATTCTTACTTACATAGCTATTAATTTTAAGATCTGGCTACTGTTGAGAGCTGCATAAATAATTGCAAGGAATTACTAAATACTGCATAATTCAGATACAAGAATGTGTAGATTACAACATATCTTAAATCTATTTGGTTCGGATTTAGAAAGACAAAGAGATAAATAAAGCCACCAACAGGTGATAGTAACCAAAATAAACTACTTATTTTATCATTTAGCGCTGTAGCCTATTTCCTCAAGAATAAATGAGACAATAAAGAACACTATGAGTGATTAATTTGCAATCGTCCCCAAAAGAATGCCACTCCAGATTTCTAAACATTACCAAAAATAACAACGAAAATAAAAGGTTTCGCCACACATAAATCCACCTAATTGCGAAGGCACCTCTCGTCTTTGCAAATAATAAAATGAACTGGCTGCATGAATTCCACAAACGTGTTTGATCCCCCGTTCGCACGTTTGCCTTGCGTAATGGTTCGAGTTATCTTTACATCTGCACCTTTATCCTCATTTACCCGTGCATCCTCAAAAATCCATAACAACTCGTCCCATCCACTTTCAGTTAAATTTTATCCGACCATCACAATACAATTTCTCCGAGTAATAGTTACGCGCCAGCGCTAACGCACGTCTATTTTTGCACGAAAACGATGTCAAAGGCAAAATTGTAATAAAGTTTTGAGTGAGGTGAAATAATCCGAATTATGCCAACAAACTATCCGCAAGTTGAAGTAACAATTTTGTGAACATGTGACAATCGGAGTGACTCGTCTGTCAGAAGATTCTACACTAACAGCCTCAGAAACTCTCCAAGTATATATTATATGCAGAGACACGTCCCATACATTAATTAAACCAAGCAAATTTACTCGAAAATTATTTGCTAGGAGTACCCAACGCGAGGGGCGATACGTACTAGGTAGACCTCCACCCAACATCACTTCGCCCATTTTATTATCTCATCAAAGACACGTCGGGGTTTAACAAGTTAAACAAACATCGCACGAAGCGATGACTTTGTCTTTAAAACAAATATTTGCTGCAAGTACAACGACTGTTAGAAACCGAGAAAAATATTGCTTGAATCAATTTTTAACGAAATCGGGAGTTTACTGTCTCTCCGACTTAAGTTAGACAATGATAAACGTTAGGTTTTTAT
Organism: Tenebrio molitor; assembly: GCF_963966145.1. NCBI lineage: Eukaryota > Metazoa > Arthropoda > Insecta > Coleoptera > Tenebrionidae > Tenebrio > Tenebrio molitor. Next base: position 24,539,068 of record NC_091050.1, on the reverse strand, counting down.
GTACAAAATATTTAAAAAAATGTATTGACATAAATTTTCCGAAATTCTCCTGGTAAATATTTTCGTTCGTTATATACGAGTACAATGCCAATACCATTTTGAAATCCTAAAATATGTAATTTTAAAGGATGTCTGGAAGCATTGCCAATGCAACTGTCTAAGAATACCGTGTACCATATCTCTATAGTCTCGACACGAATCTAGCTAAACCACTGAACTAATTAATAATAATAACGAAATTACAAGTATATCGTTTCAAGCCAAGAAGATAAATCAATGACAGCCAAGAACGCTTTGGATTTTCAGTTCGAACTATTATGTACCGTATCTAAATTGTTAACCGTCTATAAATAACACTTGGCAATAAACTAAACCACTAAATAATTATCTGAACCTACGAATAATTGTATAAATTAAACGGAAATAGCTCAGAACAATGAAAACTGCCCACAACTGATCAAGCCACAAACCTGACACACAATTTCCCCAATCTTTTTGTTGAATGCAGGTTATTAGTTGCAACAGTTCAAGTACAGTAAGAAAATATCATTGCCAATATTTTTTTTGGAATAGTAAACGCTTCGGTGGGAGGTGGATAAATCATTAATAATTGCCTACTAAAATCAAGTGGAGGTCTGTGTGATGCAAAATCAAGACAGGACAAAGTACAGATTGGCTTTCAGAGTATTTCTTTCTTGTTCTACAACAGGTGAAGCACTAGCACTAATTTGGTTGTCTGGGCTGTCAGTATTTATTGTATCGCGTGTTCATTTAAATGTATCCTCAAAGTAGGTGTTGAAGAATCGATTGTGAACGCACCACGGATTACAGATCAGGGATCAGCTGTTTCAATCTAACCTCACTTTTTGAGTTGTTTGTGTTTTTACTCTGCAGACTGACGAGTGGTGCGTTCACAATCGACTCTTCAAAGCCAACTTTGAGGATAAATTTAAATGAACATCCGATATATTTCATGACATATTTTACTATGGTGCTTTTCAAAAATTTAAGAAGACAGATCAGATATCAAAATTTGTAGAGATGTATATGTATGTACTTTATGACGTACATTTCCTGTACCTAAATAAAGCTTGCAATAGAACTTCACAATTTGAAAACCAGATGTAATGTAAGTTTGTGCTGCTTTCCAAAACTATTTGAAAAAAAGTGTATATTTTTATAAAAATTCTTAGTCACTGTGGCTGTATCCACATACTTAAAACTGCAGATACGGTGAAAGAAATAAAACAAAAAGTAAATAAAGAATTTTTTTTAAAAATCTCTCAGTGGGAACACTTCACATCGGAAAAGGTAAACAAAATTGTAAGATGCTTGAAAAGTGTTTTAAAAAATAATTGTGTCAATAAAAAATATATTTTTTCTTTATAAGTATATTTTCATTCAAAATGACAAGTGCTTTGCGTCCAAAGCATCTACTCTTTTTTATATTAAATAAAAAAACAACAATATGTTTGGATTACTTACACGATACAGAAGATGTTGCAGCAGTTTGTACAATTTTTATTTCTCTGATTTTCTGTTTGAATCCACTTGACTCAAAAACGAATTTGTTCTGCATTTTGTTTCATCACAATACGATGTCAGGGATGTATCGTGTGTTCCAATAAAAACTCACTCGCAGTAAGCCATGACTATAGAGATAGATAGACTGGTCATGTCGATTTTAGGATCACTGGAAGTAGTTCATTTGTTACTTACAAATTTTCATCATATTGTGAGTGACAGATAACCTATAAATTTACTTTAGTAGTTCATTTCACATCTGGTACTAAGACATACTTCACTTTTGTCATGGCTTGCTGCGAGTGAGTTTTTTGTGGAACACACGATATAACAATTCTTAATTTTATAATACATATACAGGGTGAATCACGGGGAATAATGAGTCTGACCAAAATCTCGATGCAACCAACATTACATTTTCCCAACTTACTTTGCGAAACTGTTTATAGTAGTCCGGGAACTCATAGTTTACAGTACGAGTTAGACGTTTAAAGACGAGGCGACGAAGGAGCCGAGTCTTGAAACTCGAAACGAGTACTGTAAAAAGAGTTCACGGACGAATGTCGTTATGTATTTTATTTCATGCTGCCTCAAATTTCGTTTGAAAGAAACATTGAAATTAATTTCAAAATAATTCAACAAAAGCTCCAAATCTAGTCACATTTTTGGAACATGATTAGCAACGGCTGTTTGGCAATTGTTTATTTTGTTGAAATAATTTGGTGCGTCAAAATGACTTCTAAAGCAAATCCTCCAGAAATTGTAAGAAAATCTGCAGAAGCCTGTGCTGAATTAATACCTAGCAAGTCTGGTGAAAGGTACCAAAAACAATTCAGCCATTTTTGTAAATGGAAATCAAAAAATAATGTAAAGAAAATTACGGAAGAGGTTATGCTGGCTGGCCTATTTTTTAGATTTGGTTTAAATGGTTGTATTATTTTATTTGTGAACGAACGTTTTTAGTCTGAGAAAGTAAGTGCATCTTCTATGTGACCGATATAGTTAAATTGTTAATTTGTATTTAGATGTAGTTTTGAATAAAACATTTCTTAAACCTGAATAATTGTTATTGCGATTGTTAGTTTTGTGTTTCCAACAGCAACACTTAACCGGCGTCCGGCCGTTTTTTGCGTTTTCCCGGATTCAATTTGGATGCACGATCCCGATCAATCATTATTATTATTGTCATTTTTTGACAAACGCTACAAACTGTCCAAAATGACATGACTGACATGATTTTCTAAAGATTGGAAGGTCAGTTGAGAACTAATTGGCCTCCCGTTAAGTTATGAAATCAAAGGGTGAGGAACACGAAATAGCAACTTTTCAAATTTTCGAGGAGGAACCACATGTGGGGCAACGCGAAGAAGAACAAGACTAAACGGTCTAGTGTATTTAAAATTTCTGCAAAACATTCTGCCAATTTTGTTAGAGGAGATTTACAGAAGACAAAACATGCGGCTCCAACATGATGGCGCGCCCCTTCATTTCCACAGAGATGTGAGACACTATTTAGACACAATGTAATCAGTGGATAGGTAGGGGTTCGATTAATCCTTGGCCCCCGAGAACTCCTGACATAACTCCACTAGATTACTTTTTATGGGGAATGGCCAAAGATGCGTCGACCAAACACCCATCAACAGTAGAGAAGATCTCGAACATCGCTGTCGCTTGTAGATCTGTAACGCCAGCGATGCTTATGAGAGTCATTGGTTCTTTCCGGAACCGCATTGAGGCATGTGAAAGAAGTGGTGGGCAGCATTTTGAACATCTTAATTGATTCACTTAATTTTTATGTTCTGTATGATTTAATAACAATAATAAGCGATTAAAATCACAAGAGTAATGCATAAGTAGGATCACATCGGTTCTGTCATCGTTCGTAAATATTTTCAAATACTAAATATGAACGAAAAATGCAATGACAGATATACCTTTCAAACTAATCGAATACCTACTTGGATTCCTCATTTGTAAAATGTATTTTGGTTGCTCGTCATCTTTCGTGAATGACCCTGTATGTATGTTAAAAAAATTAATTTTAATACACAACAACCTATTTTTATGTCTTTCGAAGAATGTTTAGTATCTGTATTGTTCCTTTTATTGTAACTGTACTGTTTGTTTTTCTAATAATAATAAATAACAATTCACACAAAAATTTCCGGTTAAAGATATGACCTGACCTGACCTACCATAAAAATCTTATGGTAGGTATAACATGCCTGTTTCGTTTGCAATCGCCTTCCCTATGTTAATATAACTATGTAGCTGTCAGATTTAAAATAAATAAAGATGGTAGTAAAATACTCGGATTTTTCTGTTACTTTTTTAAATCCCAAAATTATTGAGCTCGTATCAACGATTAACTTAAAATCACTAACCTATTAGTTACATAAAGTATGATAATTTCCTTATACTCATCTAAAATTATTTGTTAGAATTAATGGAAGTATAATGTTCCCACAGAGGCTTTCAAAATTCTGAGGAGTGTGCTTGATATGAATTCTCTAGAATACCAAACACGGTTAACAAATTTGTGTGCAAAATGCTACATTAAAACGTAGATTGCAATCGTCTATTGAGCAGGCTACAGTTTCATGTTCCGCGTGTTAATTCAAGACAAAATTAACTCAGTTCTACCCAGATCTACTTGTCCATCTAGACTCTCCAGTTTAGAGCGTGCCAATAGCATTTCACGTTCGATCGGTAACAATCCCAAGCTGATCGATTGTAAGAGATGTATCACACAGCAACAAAGTAATGAATTACAAGTTTGTGTCTTTCTTGTACAAGTCTTTTTCGGTATCTAGCAATCCGGACACCATGCATTAACACTTTCAAGGCGCCTGTAGCACATATACCACACCTTTGCAACGATATTACATTAACCGATGATAACGAAAGGGTTAAAGAATTCATCTTAACAGAAAACACTGAAAATTTTATTCATTCTGTCTCTAATGTAGCTTTGGCAATATTGTTCCAGAAAATTCAATATTTGAGCTGAATCAATGTGAGTCGTGAAAAGTTTGCGTTCTGAAAGATATTAATTTTTATTATTTTTGTGAAGGGCCGGCGCTATCAAACATAAAGAATTGTCTCTTGTTGTAATTAATTGCAGGAAGACTCAGTGAGGACGCCTTGCAATTAATCAACGTCGTACAAGGAAAAATTAACGACACCGGCATTTGCCCAGTGTAAAAAGCGTAAAAAAATATTGCTGACAATAATTACATGAAAACAATATTAGTGTCGAGGTTTGGTTGTTGAATGACGGATCAAGAAGTCAATACTTGATTAAATTTCCAAGGGGAATTACACTGTAGAGCTGTGTCGAGCCAACTTTCAGAACCGAAGTGCACGATTACGTCACGTACGAGACGGAAGGGAACTATCCACTACCTTTGGTATTGGTATTACCAACACCTGGGACGAAATCGCCGAAAAAATGCAACAAGACGTAAGATGGCAAAGTAGGAAAACTTTGATAACTCCACGTATGAAACTCGCAATTTCAGTTCAACTTTAATAAGATTCAAACGGTGGAAAAGTTTTTAGTTTTTAATGTAAATATATGAAGTTTCAGAAGCAATTAATGTCGAATCCGCTGTTGCTAATAGCTCTTATTCGCAGTGGACCGAAATGAACTCCGTAATACATGGATGCACGTCCCTAAAAACAAACAACGAACTATTTAACAGGAAATTTCAGCCAATTAAATAAAAAAGGACTAGCTGGAAATAACCGTAAGTTGAGAATTTTAAAACAGGACTCAGACGTACCTGAAATATTTATATTACATTTCCCAAGTTCATTAAAACTTTCTTTCCTTTAACCAGTGGCTTTTTATTTCTGTCATTATTTTCTCGGAGCAGTTCGGTATTCCTCTATACCGAATTTCAGGAATAATGCAAGAGTAGAACAACAAGGCCGTAAATATTCCGCCTACCAATAAAGCCGTAACTACCGAAAACAATATTGCAAGATTACTCCTGAGATAAAAGAAAAGGATTAAATTCTTCTCAGACCATGTAAACTCAACAAGGACAGTGGATTATTCATTCATGAATATTTATTCTCGTAATTAAAACACGAAACATCTCTCATGGAAAGAATAGAAAATTTATGAAGCAGAAACACACTTGAATTAAGTCTATCTGCACCCTTAAAAGTGTTGAACATCTCAGGATTTTTCAAGGCAACCCTCATAAGGCGCAATTTTCCATTAAACGCCGACCAAATAATAAACAATCTGCCACGTCCTATTCTATCAACGAGACAAAGCCAAGCGCAACAATAATGTTTAATGAGTTGCCCAAATTAGGAAACTTAAACGGAAGTTTTGACCAAAAAAAAAAAGGCATTTAATGTATGATCAAGAAACAAATAATTTAAAACAGTTTTACTTCTAGTTCATTGACTTCTTTTATGAAATATACACCCAGTACCTCTATGTCAACACAAAACCGAGAACAAAATTGTTCAAAATAACTGTATAGCAAATTTGAGTCCTGTAGTGAGAAGTCAATTAAAAGCTTTCCTATAGTGTAAAAAAGCTACGACAATGACTTCGAAACGATAGCTGTATTATGTCTTTCCTGACCATTCAACTACTAAAATTCAAGGATAAGCAATAATGCAATGAACTGCAGCAACTTTGATTACTGAATAAAAACTTTTATTATCTGCTTTCAACAGAAACAAATATCATTAGGCATTAATAAAATTTAAAAGTTTTAAGCATACAATCCCAGAACGAAAATTAAGTTTAAAATTTAATCTATGATTTAACATTGTAGCACATGATGTTAATTCACATCAAATTACTCTTTGCAATAACCAATAATCCTTTTTTTATTCCGTAAAGGATTCTAAGATCAAAATATGAAAAACAATTAAAAATAAAAAAGTCCTGTGGCCAATCTGGCATAGTTAATTTACTTGGTAAAAATCAGTTAAAATGCTATGCAATCTTTGGTCGCTACTGAAAATTCTGTTTTAACATTTTTAATAATAAACAAGTGGTCTATTCAATTCGTCTGCTGAGTAGGTTACATTTTTGAGGTTTGTACAGACTGTGTCTAATTAGAATAAATTACACCTCAAAAATATTTTCATTATGCATTCATTAGATTATTGTTGGATTACAAAAACATCGTCTTGTAACGATGCTTACAAAAAATGTTACAGTTCTTACTTGTTCTTACTATGTATTCACAAACTCTGTATTCTAAATTTATTTTCATAACACTTTTGTTATATAAATACATATGGCACAAACAATCTGCGTAAGACTCAATTTACTTCTACAAATAAAAAAAAAATCTTATTTCTCCAGGAAAAACATTTTACATGTTGTGTCAACAAATTTAAAGTTTTACATTATTTAAAATTTAGATTCTTCTTTGAGTTCTTACTCAACACAATTGCATTGATAAATCTTTAATAAGCTCACTTGATTATTATTTATTCGTCCAAACTACCATTCTACTGTTTATTTTACTTAAAAAAATCCTTCTTTTCATTAATAAAATAAGATCAAGTTAAGGATGTACAACCTCGAAGAAGTGAAACACTCTTTTGTTACAAATATGTTAAATCATCATGTTCCAGGTTATCGACTTGAATTTATAGAGATTTAGTCTTTTTATACAGAAGTACACTATTCAGGCCATATTCTACTACCTTCAATGCACAATGCGACCTGTTATTAGGACTCACTGCAAATCCGTAATTAATACAAAATAATCAAGCCTCACTGAATTAAAAAGTATGATTAATTCTTCTTCAATTACAAACTGCAATTTTTTTACTACCTCAATTACGGCATTTCACAACTGCTTACTAATAGCGGTGTATAATAAACAGGTAACGTAATTATTAATAAACAGTAAGATAATCCCTCATGCATTTCAAGGACAATATTAACAACCATGATAATCTTTAAGCGTTCATTGCAAGTATGGCGTTAAGTTATGACGAATTCTGTTAATTTCTATTCATGTGAGGCAATTATTTTTCACATCCAAAGCATTACTTCATTGACATCAAGGATGCGCAATTCAAATTATACGTTTGTGATTTCATAGATACCGCAAACAATACTCGAAGCAATTTTTCTCACCATTATTGTGTTTCCAATCAAGAATCATTACCATTTTTTACATAAACAAAAAAATAACACTGCATCATCACTCGTTCCTCGTTGCACAGTCTCCTAATAATTTTTTTGCGTGCTTCTATACGATCAATAACAAAATAAGCTGTTTCATTACGATAACAACATTTTATCCTCCTTACGTCATAAAAAAATCGTCAACATGCTCGACTAACTGGAAGATTCGAGTTTAATATTATGCCGTAATAACCATAAAGCATGATTTAATGAAAATATTTTACTAAAATTCCTCTGTCACAAAATTGTTATGAATATTGACCGTGACATACAGTGCGTCATCAAAAATGATATTCCTGAACTGTATATTATCACATTTCAGCTCATCAACAGGATGTAATATACTTCAGCCGACTGACATTTCAATTTATAACGATACAAATTACAGAGCGCCCACTAATTGGTGAAACTTCAAACTGCTCTTCATCAACTCGGACTTTGTGAAAGAGATGTACCTATGCTTATCTTGTACCAAGAAAAGGCCAAATCAAAAATTCAATGAAGCTTCAACGAATTTTGCTAGTGTGGAAGCTTAACACGAATGACTCGAAGATATAGTTATTTCTTTCACTGAGGTCTATTCGGTCTATAGGCTGTGTGCATGGGTACAAGTGGCGCCGCCTGATGGCCGGAATCGTAAACCATTTTTAGCGTCTGTAACGCGTGTATCAAGCGTAAATTGGGCTGTTTATGGCATGAGTGGGCCAGTTTAAAACGCGAGTGAAACGAGCGTTTTAAAAGCCCACCAGTGCCAAAAAAGCCCAATTTACACACGAACGAGTTGAATACGACGTTTTTTTGTTCGACGAGCACCTTAAAGGCGCCAAATAGCTTAAAATAATTAAAATTAGCTTGACGTTTCGTTTTGACAAGTTGTGACATTTATCAAAAACCGTTCCTACAGGAGAAATTTCTCAAATTCTGCCAGTGTCGAACAAAAAAGTACTTTACTTTCCGAGATGCTAATACGAGTTTCAGTGCACAACATGTGTTTTATTAATCAAAATATAACTGGCCACAATATAAAGCCGTGCTTGCTACGCTAGAAGGCAGTTACGACGGCCGCCACCATGGGCGCTGCTGTAACGTGTTTCGTTAACCACGCCTCCATGCACATAGCCTATATTATGATATGTGATTATGATGTATGTTTTTTACGAAATGAAATAAATACACAGTTGACAGAACAGCAATTCTTTTATTGCAACACATAAAAAAGAAGCATAATTTTCTAATTTATCATGCAGCAAATTCAGTACCACCGCATTTGTTTCTTCATGCAGATCAGGTGGAGTACTACAAAATTCATCATCGCTGTTTTTGTTAATAATAATTGCTTAGATAATTGCATTCAGGTTACAGCCCCATTCTAACTGACGTTCTTCTTTAATGTAAAGAACTACGTACTATCGCCCATTAACTCTCCGGATGAAATCCGAGTTGTGAAGTAATCAAGAAAATTCCGTCATCATAAAAATCGTTACAGACGGCTGTTAATTTATGAATGGTTGTTATCGGGCTGTATCTTCCTTACGGTGACCTCTTGGAAGCTGAAGTATAAGATCGACAAATAAAAAATAATCATATAACATTATTGGCAGTAAAGTTTAATGTTCTTGCAAGTTGCCTTTGAACCTTTTATTTGCCCTTTCGAAGGAAATATAATAATACGATATCTTATTTATATAGTACGTAGCATTCCAGTTGAAATGTGTGAATAGATCTAGTCAGCAGACAATAAAGATATCTAACATTCATTGTCTTTAATAAAATAGACTGTCATCATTCGTGTTGAAAAGATTTCAAATATTGCATCCAAGGGAGTCGGATCTCATCATCATCGTTGATAGATACCCATGCTGGCCGAGGGCCTCCGTTGCCAACCTTCTAAATTGCCACTCTCGCATTTATTGTTCTTCACTATGTTCGATCTAAGATTCTATTGCTTATAATACACACATTTAGACTAAGTTTTATGGTTCTATCGTGTCTTAGCGCTATTTAAGAGGATGATTTAGAACTGGCGCGTGATAATGAAAACAAGACCAATCCTGAATTTCCGCATTCATATTAAAATAAATTGACGTTTGCATAATTGAGTTTAGGTTAAATAAATAATTTCCAACACAAATGTTATTTCAAAGTGTTGTGTTAAAACTATTCTCCCTAACAGATCTAAGCTGTATATTCCACAAAAATTAGAATTACTGCTAAATTAACATGCCTAGAGTATGGTGAACCTCTAATAAATCTTGCTCCAACATGTAATATAGCTTATTTAATGAATTGAATGGCCAGAGGTGTAGGGTAAGCATAAAAAGTTCAAATAGAAAAAATCCGTACAAAAACTGTGAAATCAAACGTTGCTAAGCAAATATGCAACCGCCCCTTAATTAAAAAAATGTATACTTAGAACCTTCTGAAATTCAAACAAACCTTATAAGAGCCACAAAATGATGAATGTGATAATTTACCCGATGTGAAATACATGTAACAAATGTCATGAAGGCGCAGAAGGGAATTATTAAAATAATTATGTATATTATTGACACCCAATTTAATACAGTGGTGTCAATAAGATATATCGTCCATAGTAGCAAACGTGAAATTATCCTACCCATTACATGTAATTCGAAACAATATTTGTCAGTATTCTTAGACAACAAAAGAGCAGAAAATGTTAGCTATTAACAGACAAAAATAAACTGGTATTGCTTAAGAAACAATAAGCACCAAAGTGCTTTTTATCCCTTTTCAGATGTGATACAATGAACGAAGCTGTCATTTGGAACTAATTGATTCTGTCTATGTATGTTTATTATAACTTTTCCATTAAGCCATTATTCTTCCGAATATAGAGATGTCTTCTTCAAAGTCCTTCGCGAGAATGGAGTTCATTTAACCGATTTGAAGTTCCCAAGTATCAATAATGTCGATATGAAAAAACTAATGGAACGATGTAAAGAAAAATAATAACTCAATTTTGGACTCTGAGCAAATATAATACTTTTAATAATCAATATAATTCCGCCGTCAATTAGTTAATAAGAAGCAACTAATCATAAGATCTTTTAAAACTTACTGATTAACAGTAGTGTTCTTGTGTTATCCGACACACGATTAAGTATTCTCGGTTGGTCTTGAAAGCGTCCTGAAATGATTCTAAAAGATTGATAAATTCATGTGTGTTTAAAACTTTCTGCTTATGCGTAACATTAAATCATCCAACGTGAACAGCAAGGACCCGACACTATCAATTAACTATGTAGGTCATGAATAATTAACGTTTGGTATCACTGGGGCTAGATAAAGCATATTACGCGATTTACGGTTTACTACTCTGTCAGTATCACCAATCACAGCAATTGTTTCAGTATGTTCTAGTTTATTTCCGCAAAATTGTATAGATAAATCTACAACAACTACAGCCATCAGTATTTTAAGCAACTTTGTAGTTATAGTTCAAAAATCATATTATCGAATTCAAGAAAATTCATTATCTACATCCTTTGTTCTGTTGTTAGCATCGTGTGAAAAAAATGTAATATGTACTTAATTACTTTCTGCCCCGTCATTTCTAAACACTAACTTCTCGAAATTTTTAGTTGGTAACTATTTCAAATCAGGTAAAGCTGCTCAACCACGCAGAAATTAAGTTTCAATTATTAAAATTTTAAAGAAATAAGAGCTGCAGGAAATTGAATGTAACTCCACAAGTGCTACGTTGGCGAAGTTTTAAGTGCGTCTCACTTTATTGCTGAAAGTCTTGTTGAAGTTTTTAATTATAACAGTTGAAAGTATAGTGAAGAGCAAATTTAGAGAACATCGAATAAATTAATTTTCTATGCACTTGTTCAAAATACGCTTTAATTAAATATTCAGGGAGTCGCTTGTTAGACAGTCATAAAGTGGAGGGTGTCGACGCGTTGGAAAACAATCAATGGCCTGCAATAAATTACGATCCAATAACCAAACCATCGAGTGACAATACCGCAGGTACGAAACGACTAATCATCGGAGTTGGCAATCAACGCTTATATCTTCCCTCCTAGACAGATAGACAAACGTTTAATCAATTGTTTAATTTAGCAGAGGTTGTAGGAATCCCATATAGGGCGGAAGTACGTCACCGCAGGCGGAAACTCCCTGTTGCTCTTGATCCACATAGAGAGATACCCTCAAGATGGCGCCATGAATCTTCCGGTACGACTTGTAAGGTTGCCCTTTGTTGCGTGCTTAGATGTATAGAGCGGTTTCGTACAGATGTTGCTTTAATGTGGCGGACTTCATCTCATAGGCGATATTTAGAATTATGGAGTTTCTGTCTACGATTGCCATTCTATTCATAAAGGAGCTCATCTAATTACACAGCCGGAAGGTGCATCTTACTTAATTAATATTTATTTATTATGATCATTATAAAACTAATCAATTAAAAAATAATGTAGTTCATCTTAACGTACATGGTAAAATCTTCACTACTTTATTTTACAATGGTCAAGAATTAGCTCCAGAAAGTCTTTAAAATTAGTAGAAAACGATCGACTATATTGACCCTCTCCAGCAGTCTTTTGGTAAATAAAAGTATTAACACTTTGTAACTAAATATTCCCCTAGTGATCATTAGCTATATCCAGCATCCACTTAATATTCGTTGCAATATGTATGCACATGTACAGTGATGTCCAGTGATCATCACCTGTTATAATTTTCCAGGAAAGCTCTTCATCGTCAGCCACAGCTCCCAAGTTTTCTTGGCAAATGTGTTGCCAATGCAGTTTTTCTTCGGGACTAAGCATTTTTGTCATCCAACGTGCTGAGACCTTATTCATTCCTAAATCTTCATTAAAAAATTTTAATACTCTAGACCAAAATCTCAACTTTCTTGAAGTTTTCCTTGGTTTTAGCTTTAACAGGCAGTCGGCATCTTAGGTCATCCTGAAGTGATTCCCTACCGCATCGAAATTGTTTGGAACAAAATTGTATCGTAAAATATGACGGCGTATTTTCCCATACATATTACATAGGTAATCATCCTATGGCGAATATTCTTGGCTCCATTTCCTCCCCTCGTCAAGAATTTTTTGTTGGTTAAATGTCACAGCAACTTGACAGCAAAAATTTGCGATCTTCACTTGTTTTCGTCATAGCTATTATCCGTTCACCTGACATCCGCACTGTTAGTGTCATTTTTTATCCAAATTGGTCGAATCACGACCTTCTAAATAGTCGAGACTCTTGGCTCTCTCCGGCCTGTTCATTTGCCAGTTTTCGGCGTTCGCCGTTTGGCGCTACTTTGCCGGCGCTGATAAGGGCGCTGAAATTGGCGCGAAACGTTAAATGTCAAAAAGACGACATGTAAAATGCTATTTGGAGACGTGTAAGGATTATAAAAAGACAAAAACATTCAATGAATTGGCTTCAGAAAGTTTAAATATTTGCCCAGGTAGGGATTTCAAAAATCTTTTAATCAGTAATAGACTTGCAATAATTTAAAATGTACTTTAAAAATATTCTTCACTAACATAATGTTGTAGGCAAGCCTTTCCAATAGTGCTGCTAATTTACCGATCCCGACGGAAACATTCTCTGTCACCGCAAACAGTCCTTTGCCTGTTTAAATCTCCATTTTCTTTTCCTTCGTCTACTTCCAATGTTGTGGGTATTATAACAAGTACTGAATTCCGTGAATTCATACTCACATCTCCATAAATTTCGTTGTATTTAAGAATGGGTATATTAGGAATGATTATCTATGTAATTAATATGCTTAACTAACCGAAAATTTCGATTAAAATGTAGTAATCATGTCTTTATCCGACAAAGTGACAACACAATGACAGAAAGCCAAGTTTCAAACCGCATGGTTCCGAACTCAAATCGCCCGTTCGCTAGCGCCAAACGGCTTACAAGTGCATAATGGTATTTTGCTCAAATGAACAGGCCGGAGAGAGCCAAGCGTCTCGACTATTTAGAAGGTCGTGGGTCGAAAGTACATTAAAATTTCGACTTTTCTTTTGAGTGTACATTAAATCTAGTGATAAATAAATTACTACTGTCAGATAGAAAGAAGTTGGGTTATAAACTGCTGTTCCAAATTATTTTATTTTTCTAACACTAATATCTTATACTGTTTCCATGGTGCATTTGAGCTCACACCTTATGTTTCCCATAAAATACGCTTTTCTCTATAAGACACGTCGTCAATAGCAACGTATCTTATAGAGTCATAAATACGCTCACACATATTATTCAAGTAACATTTTAGTCATCATGTTTACAGTAATTATCACAAAAGTGAAAAGTACAATTATTGAATTGGAACTGCCACATTAGCTTCGTGCTCTTGTTCCTAACATCTTCTTCTTTAACTTCTGCTGTTTCATCCAATTCAAGTGCCCGGCCATCGAAAACCGGCAATCTTTACATTTTCTTCAAATGATTCTTGCCGTAGTGTGAATTAACTTTTAATAAAGTTCTACACACTTACCCCATATCAAGAAAAGCCAAAATGACATCTTCCGTTACCTCCGTGATGCTTTTTTTATTGTTCCGCCTTGAAACGAAACATACACCTTTTCGTATGCACTTTTAGACTTCATTGGTAACAAATTGCCCCTTTTTTTATTTCTTCTGAAACGTTTTGGCACATTTCAACGATGAAAATTGCTTTTTTCCAAATTTGTTGATATTATTACCATAGTACCCACGGCAGCCTCCGCATTTTGTCTATTGTCACGCGCCTCGAATAATTTCTGAATTTATTAAAATTTCTGATAAGATGTTAGTGTTAGAAAAAATTTTGAAGACAACGCGTATTTTATAGTTTAAAAATCTCGATCTATTAAATCCTCGCTCCCAGCGGTCGCTCTGATTTAAACTACGATCTCGATTTTTAAATCGTCTATAAAACACTTGTTGTCTTAATAGCTATTAACGCTATTTGAGGTATTGCATCTAAATCTTCCTCAGAATAGAACTCCAATTCTGATTCTGAATCGGACGCGGCAAGAGAAATAATTGTTGAAGGAACATCAGCAATAGATAAATGACTCATATAACTTCGCCAATGTGGTAACATTATTGTACGGAAATTACCAAGTTAGCATAATAGGGATTTTAAGTATTACCAACAGCTTGTCAACCTGACAGTGCGGGTGTCAAGTGAATGGATAATAGGTAGACAATATAAAAAAACTCCCCTCGTAAATAACCTGAGATCCAGAGCAGCAATGTGCCACCGAGGATTGTCCTGCAGCAATTGAAGTTAAGCGATTGTCTCATTAAAGCGAATAATAAAAGAATGTTCCAGTTCGTTTGCAAATGCAAATGTCAAACATGTGTACAATGTTGTAATTTGGCTATTTTAGGGTTCTCCGTTAAGATTTGAAAAAAGTATTTTGAAAGAACATATAAATTTATTTTTTGTACTCTGTTGAGGATCTGCTATACTGGTGGATCGGAAGGTGGCTGGAAGTCTTAATTTTTTGTTGATGGGACACAGATTTTTTGATGTCTTTATTTTAATCACTACTATATTTACACTATTTACACACTCTATTTACTGTATGATGATGGTCTTTTCGCTACTGATAATGATGATTGACTATGATTACTGACTTGTATAATAACTTTCTGATGATTTTTTCTTCTTCGATCTTTGTATGTCGATAATGATGTCGATAATGATGATGGTAATTGTGTTACCGACGCCGTCTTTGAGCCCGCGCCAATTGAAATTAGCGGGAATTTCAAACATTCTCCCCGCCTTCTCCAACAGGTTTGGGGAATTATTTGCAGCTATGACACGTCTAGTTCTTCTTGATGATGATGATTTTCCAGAGAATTGTCTGAGTTTTCCTCGCATGTTGAAATTGGTAACAAGGCGAGCTTTGTTACTGGTCTTGTTAGTGTGGCGGTAGCTGTTTTGATCGTCACTACCCGAGTTAACCCGTCCACACCTGGGTGAAGTTGAGTTACTCTGGCAAGCGGCCACTGGGACGGTGGGTACCGCTCGTCTGTGAGGAGAACTAATGAGCCTTGCTTGATGTCGTTGTGAGAGTGTTTCCATTTTGAGGTTAACTGGTGAGCTTGCAGACATTCTGTGGACCATCTGTCCCAAAATGTTTGGAGTCTTGCTTGGATTCTCTGAAGATGAGAAAGTCGTGAGTCTGGCAAATGAGTGAGAGTTGGCTCTGGAATCGTGGTGAGAGCAGCACCACGAATGAAATGCCCTAGAGTGAGTGCTGAGATGTCTTCTGGGTCATCTGAGAGTGCACTGAGAGGTCGTGAGTTGAGAATCGCTTCTACTTGGGCTAACAATGTTGAGAAATCTTCATAGGTCAGCACAGTATCTGCGATTGTGCGTCGAAGGTGATGTTTCACCGACTTGACGGCGGCTTCCCATTTGCCTCCCATGTGGGGCGCACCTGGAGGATTGAATATCCACCTTGTCCCATCATTGGTGAGAAGACGTTGAAGTTCCTTGAATTGATGCGTTGACTGATTGAAAAGTTTTTTGAGCAGTACATCAGCACCTTTAAAGTTCGTTCCGCAGTCGCTGCGTAGGGTTTTGCAAATTCCACGTCGACTGATAAACCGTCTATACGCTTTGATAAATGCTTCCGATGAGTAGTCTGTTGCAACCTCCAAATGAATCGCTGATGTTGACAAACACACAAATACGGCTATCCAACCCTTGTAAAAGCGAGTGCCTCTACCTTGATTGAATTTTAATGACACAGGTCCCGCGTAATCAACTCCTGAGTTTTCAAATACTAGTGAAGGTGTGATACGTGATGCAGGGAGTTGACCCATTAACTGTTGAGCTCGAACTCCACGAATACGAGCACGGGTGAGACATTTCTGGAGGAATGACTTTACAGGAGCCCTGCCTCCTACGATCCAACAACTTTTTCTGATCAGGGAGAGGGTGAGTTGAGTACCTCCGTGCATTGTTCTGGAGTGAGCATGGGAGATGATGAGTTGAGCTAGTTGACTTTCTTTGGGCAAAATAGCTGGGTGCTTCCTGTCTGCATCTAGCTGTGAGTTCTGGAGTCGACCACCGACACGCAGGATGCCTGCATGATCAATGATTGCAGTGAGTCTTGACAATGCGTGAGATTCCTTGAGACGTTTTCCAGCTTGAAGAATCTTGAATTCCGATGAGTAATACGCCTGTTGAGTTGTCTTTATCCAAAAAAGCTTGGCATTTTCTAGATCCGCTGGGTTGATAGGTGAGACGGACAGTTTTGAGTTGGGAATCCTTTTGAAGCATGAGCAGGCACGTTGCACTAACGCTGTTAGTCTGAGAAGTTTCGTGAGTGTTTTGTTGAAAGTCTTGACTTCTTTCAGTTCAATGAGATCCCAAATTGCTGATTATTCTGGAATAACTGCTGCATATGAGAGACCTGGTCTCTGTTCTAGGTCGTCGTGGAGATTTTCTGGGGGTATCTTCGATGGCCAGAACTCTGGCGGTTGAGATAGCCACAGGTACTGTCCACCATAATGGATGATGAATGAGTTGAGATGCACTGAGGCCCCGTGACGCACAGTCAGCCGGGTTCTGCTTTCCTGAAATGAACTTCCAGTGAGCTTCAGGCAATGTTTCCTGAATTAATGAGACTCTGTTGCCGACGAATTCTTTCCAACGCATTGGATTGCTCTTGATCCATGCAAGAGTTGCTGATGAATCTGTCCATGTGAATACGGGCACTTTTTGCAGCTCTAGAGTGACCTGGATTCGTTTCACGAGTTTTGCGAGTAACGCTGCAGCTGATAACTCCAGCCGAGGGATTGTGAGACGTTTGAAAGGAGCTACCTTCGTCTTCGAGCATACTAATGTCACGATGGATGAGGAGTCTTGATTTGTTACTCTGATGTATACTACTGCAGCCATTGCCAGTTGAGATGCGTCTGAGAAGCCATGAATTTGTGCTGATGAGATTTCTGAATGCAGTTTCAACCAGCGGGGTATTTGAAGTTGAGAGAGTCGTTGTAGATCTTGGCGAAGTTCTTGCCATTTGTTGATGATCTCTGGTGTGAGTGTGTCGTCCCAATCCACCTTCTCGAGCCATAACTGTTGCATGAGGATCTTTGCTTGGATAACAACAGGTGAGATGAGACCGAGAGGATCGAACAGTTGAGCAATTTCCGAGAGCATGGCTCTTTTGGTACAGGTGTTGTGCGTGTTGAGGTTGCCTTTGAATGTGAATGTGTCTGGTTTGCATTGCCATGAGATTCCTAATATTTTTGTAGTGAGATCTTCAAATGAGTGAGACTGTTCTGACGAGGGTTCTGAGGATGTCATGATGAAGTGTGGGTCATTGCTCTTCCACTTTGCAAGTGGTAAACACGCTGTTTTGCACATCGCCGTCAGCTCTTCGGCGATTGCATTGAGTTGTTCTAGTGAGTCTGCACCCCCGCCGATGTCATCGACATAGGTACCTTTTTGAGAAGTTCTGCTGCTTGAGGAAATTTCTCGCCTTCATCTGTTGCGAGTTGCTGGAGCACTCGTCCTGATAGGAATGGAGCTGAACGGGTTCCGTACGTCACTGTTGTCAGTTCAGAAACTTGCTCTTGACCTTGGTGATTGTGCCAAATGATTCGTTGCAACGGTCTGTCATCTGGATGAACTACTATTTGACGAAACATCTTTGAGATGTCCGTCGTGAAGACGCATTTGTGGTGCCGTAGCCAGAGAAGTACGTCGAATACGTCAGACTGAAGCTTCTGACCTGTGTGTGAGATGTCATTGAGAGATGCACCTGTTGATGATTTACTTGAACCATTAAATACTACTCGTAGCTTAGTGGTCTTGCTGTCTTCACGTACTACTCCGTGATGCGGCAGATAATACGCATGAGGTGGCTCTGGAGCATCCGACGGCACCGGAACCATGTGTCCGAGGGATTCATACTCGCTCATGAAGTCGCTGTACCGTTGATGGAGATTTTCATTGCGTGAGAGTTGCGTGAGAAGTCTGCGAAGACACCGTTGAGCCTTTTCCTTTGAGTTGCCTAGTGTTGAGATGTCACCGATGAGAGGTAGTCGTACATTGTACCGACCTGAGGAATCTCTTGAGTGTGTTCTGATGAAATGATCTTCACATGCGGCTTCAGCTTGTGTGAGGTTTTCTTGTGATGAGGTTGGAACTTCTTCTTGGATCCAGAATTTGGAGAGGGACTCTTGGAGATTGTCATTGCTGATCACATGGAGTGATTGATGTGATGACTGTTGAGATGGACTTGATACTTTGCCAAAAAGTACACAGCCAAATACTGTGTGAAGTCCTACAGGTTCTGAAGGACCGCCAATGAGTACTCCTGGTGATGAGATTACTGCTGCACATGAGTCAGCACCGATGAGTAAGTCGATTGGACCTGGATGATTGAAATCTGGATCTGCCAAGTCTAGATTTTTCAGATGTTTCCACTGTTGCTTTGGGACTGCCACTGAAGGAATTTGCGCTGTGAGTTGCGGCAGGACATGTGCATCTACATGTACTTGCGCTTCTGAGTGTGTTGGCTTGAGTTGACATGAGACGATACCGGTTGTGCGGCCGGATGAGACGCTACCAACCCCAAGAATAGGGATTGTTGACAATCTTCGCTGAAGATGTAGCTTGTTCACGAGTTGTTCTGCAATGAGCGTTACTTCCGACCCTGGGTCGATGAGAAGTCTTATCCGATGAGTTGCTCCACTGGGAGAATAGATATCTGCCTGACTAGTCGCCAAAATGACTGCCGGCCTTGTTGCTGTCGCGCTGTGAGATGATCTGATTTGAGTTGAAGGAACCACGGCTGGTTGAGATGTCTTGAGTCGAGCGGTGTCCAAGTCCGTTTGAGTTGATGCATTGATTCTGAGAATACGTTTCTGTGAGTGATGAGAATTCCTGCTGACTAGTCATTGCGTTTGAGTTGGAAGACTACGAGGTGGCCTTCTCGCAGTATTGAATGGTGAGTCATGCAACATCGTGTGGTGCTTTTCGTTGCACTTCTTGCACACGTGTGGGGATTGACACTTGTAAGCGTTGTGCGGACCGAGACAATTGAAACATAAATGCTGCTGAATTACCCAATCAAGACGTTCTTTTGAGTCATACTGTCTGAAGATAGGACAGAACACGATGAAGTGAGGTTTCAAGCAGCATGCGCAGTTCTTCTTCGGATCAGTTGAGACAACAGGAGACCCATCGGGAGATGGCGATGAGTTGGATGAGCCGGCTGATTCTGATTTTTGTTGTTGAGCAACGTGGACGTGCGCAGGTTTTCCCTTTTGATGAGACGACTGAGTTGGTGTGATTTGGGTGGGCTTCGATGATGGTTTTCGTGGGGTTCCGTAACCCTCGATGCTTTCATGTGCCCTTGCACAGGCTGAAAGGTATTGTGCGAGCTGTTCGTACGACGTGAAGTCAGTATTAGTTCCAAGGCTGAATTCCCAGTCTTCGCGTGTGCGTATGTCCAGTTTCTGGACCAGGAGATGGACTAATAGTTGATCCCATCGATCCACTGGTGAGTCAAGGGCTCGAAGTGCATTCACTGCTTCACTGGTTGTGTTCAGGAGATCGTTCAGTTCCTTTGCCGATCTGTTCTCAATTCTCTTGAGTGAAAACAGCTTGTCGAGTTGAGCAGTGATGAGTAAACGCTTATTTTCGTAGCGTTTCGTGAGTAGATCCCATGCTGTTTTAAATGAGTCGCCACATACTGGTAAGTTCCCTATGAGACGCGCAGCATTGCCCCTCAGACTGGATGTGAGGTAATGCATTTTCTCGACGTTCGAGAGAGTAGGACTTTCTCCGACTAAGGAGACAAACAAGTCTTGAAAAGGACGCCAGTCCCGAATGTCACCGGAAAATGGCTCGAGTGCCGGCCTGGCGTGAGTCGGTGCTAGAAGGCTTGAGTTGGCTAACTTAGCCCCAGTTGGAGGATGGTGAGCTGATTCTAGGTCTGCGATGCGAGTTCTGAGCGCAGCCTTACCAGATACGTAGACATGCATTGTTGTCTGGTATGCGTCGTTCTTGAAGTACTCTAGGTCTTTTGAGACGTCTGTTTTTGATGTTAAGAGCCTTTCGTGCTCGGCATCAAATTTTTCCCAGGTTTCATTGAGCATTTCTAGCTTGGATTGAGCAGCCTGCAAGTTGAGTGCACCTATACTTCCAGCATCGTTCTCAGCATCGACGCTGTTGATGAACGCCATCCTGCTGGCCTAGAGCGTGATCCTATTGTTGACAGACGCCATCTTGTTGAGAAGTTCGATGAGATGTGGATGAGATGCCGATGGATGTGTTGAGAACTGAAATTGCCACGAAATTAGGTTGAGGTTCTGATCTAAGCACACTTCACACAAAATTTAATTCGCTACCGGCGTGTCCTTTAAATTTTGTTCAATGACGCAGTACGACGTTCTGCGTGCTCCGCAATGCGTCAAGGTCAAGGGTGAAGCACAACTGCTGAGATTCACTTTTTCGTGGTTTTTGGTTTAATTAAGACCAGCCACCAGCCTCATCCGGCTCGAAGGACCAAAATGATGTTGAGGATCTGCCATACTGGTGGATCGGAAGGTGGCTGGAAGTCTTAATTTTTTGTTGATGGGACACAGATTTTTTGATGTCTTTATTTTAATCACTACTATATTTACACTATTTACACACTCTATTTACTGTATGATGATGGTCTTTTCGCTACTGATAATGATGATTGACTATGATTACTGACTTGTATAATAACTTTCTGATGATTTTTTTTCTTCTTCGATCTTTGTATGTCGATAATGATGTCGATAATGATGATGGTAATTGTGTTACCGAAGCCGTCTTTGAGCCCGCGCCAATTGAAATTAGCGGGAATTTCAAACATTCTCATAGCCTTGAAAGCAACGCTTCCAACATCCAACGCTCGCTCCGAAACGAGTGCTTCCCGGTCGACTCGAATGTAAAAATTGCAAAAAACACTGGCCCTTTGAGGCATTCAAAAAAAAATCTGTCTTGATAATAATAAAATTTAGTTCATAAAATACAACTTCCCTGGGTTTCCCTCCATTAAAAAATTACGGAAAGATTTATAATCGCTGAAAATTGTTCCTACAAAATTGACAAATTATTGCAAAAATTTCGTCGCTCGTGCTTTAAAAAATACGCTCATGGGGGAACATCGTCTTCCCGCACTTGGTTCGTAAATAACTATATATTTAAACATTTATGTTTCGTTACAAAACTGACTTCCCATAGAGGTTATGTTTAGGACATCAAAGTGTGTGACTCAAAAGATAACAACGTTGAAGTTAAAAAACGAGTAGAATAAACTGAACTTTACATTCAAAAAACCAAGTGTTGTCTTATTTCTCTAAAAAAAATCATAGCGAAGAGCATTGACAACTAATTGCAATTTTAATGAAACTGTTGCACATAACACACAGAAGTGAATTACGTATCACATTGGTTTTATACACTGTCAAACTGTCAAATATCAACTGCGTTTCAGCCTTCAATTCGGGGCTAGCCACAAAAAGACTCATTTCTACTCTTAATGATATAATATACTATTGTAAATATGTATTCGATTGCATTCAGCAGGAATCAATTTTTTCCTACATTAAAAACGAAATGCGTAACTAAGCTTTAGAAGTTTTAGAAGACTGACGCTTTTAATAAATACTTTTAGCTTTCACCCTACGAGATACTATTAATTTAACGTCATTCCCTAATGCGTGCAACATGAAATACATGAAATAATGATTAAGAGTGGGTGTAAATTAAACCAAATAATATTTCTGGAATTCCACAATATCATAACTCAAAACTCAGTGAATTTTCGATTGTAAAGTTCTTGATTTTCCGCTTTCCAGGTATAATCTTTTTACATAGTTAACAGAAAAATTATTTTGTTGTGTCAATTCAGGAATCTTGTTTGTTATTAAGGTATGTTTAAATATTAATTAAAGAAATCTATGTTGCATTTGAATGTGGATTTGAAAATATTTGGCAACCGAAAATACTGACTGTTGACCTTGACTGCTATAGGAAACAAAAAAAAAGTAAAATTCCATGCTCGCTACTGAAACAAAAATAAGTTGGTAATGGAAATAGAAGGCCGACACGAGTTTTCAGTAAGAGAAGATGGCGCAGCATTAAGACAATCATGGCAGACATAGCAGCGTAATTGATTTCACTGATATTAAGTAGAAAAAAGGAAGGTAAAATCGAACCCTGATCTAAACTTTCCATAATACGAAGCAGTCTGACGCTTTGTGAAGGTTTCAAGAGCTGTCCGCTGCAGGATCGCTCCCAATAAAAAAGAAAAAGTTCAACTTCAGTGCAAAGGCAATTTTTAAACGCACATGTACAACGTCCAAAAATAAAAAGAAATCAATCAGACTTGTATAATTGAGTCCAATTATTGCGTTTCGGCAACAACACGTAGACGAAATAAGGACGGGCGGAAAAGTTTTCAAACAAAACGCAACCTAATTTAATAAAAACCTCTTTATAGCGCTTAGGTAGCCAGGAGTTTGGCACACGCACAACAAAATTGAAACATCAAAGTTTTCCACTGTCCCCTGTCTGATCCAATCAAATATTCCCGAAAGTTTTTGGGTACGACGTACAGGGAAATTCACGAATCGTCAAAGTCCCAGAGCATATCACTGTTATAAATAAATAGAAAAGCACTCATTCTAATGCCATCTGATGCTGAAACTGAAATTAGCACTACAAATCAAGATTATGTCCATGCGAAATCGATATCACTAGTATATTCTGTGGTAAGCTTTCTGCTATTTAAATATCACTCTAATTTCCTGGTGCGACATCGGCCAAGGTTCAGACCAAATTTAAGAGTGTACTCTACGTCGCTGCGACTTCATCCTTTTCTAATTAATGAAAAAACAACCGTTCTGACGTGGTGAAAATTGATGACTATTTATCACACCAATGACGTTAAAAATTGTGGGCGGAAGCCCACACGGTACGTAACTATTACGTAATGTGTATATAAACGTAAATTCCTTTGAATCGTTCTATTTATAAAATTGAAAATTACCGCATTATTTATAAGACAGTTTTGCTTACAAACAGCTGAAAATGACAATTTGCCCCTTTTCCGCACGCAACTGCACTTGAACTTTACGTATATGTACATATTTTATTCATTCTCAGAAAGTTCTACTTTCCATAGAAGGAAGATTTCACACAGTAAACAAAAAATGGACACGCAACCCAGGTGTTATAAATTATAATTGTGAACAGTAAGGGGTCCATATTGGTAGCCAGAGGCATACCGAGAAAGGGACAGACCTGAAAGTGTTAATTATTATTACAGTTTATTTTCTGGCCTAAAAAAAATAGTTTTGTTGAGCAAAAGTAGTGATTCAAAAAACCTATTTCTCCCAATAAACTCTGAAGATAAATACGTACTAACCTAAGATACGAGAAGGTACTTTACTTTTAGGTGATTTTTGAACGAGAGTTTCAGAAAAGCTGTGGTCATTTTCCCGCAGTATCTACTTATCCACCTTATCTCTCCAAGCTACTTATATGTATTTTTTTATTTACTTGGCACATGTATAAGTGAGTTCGCACCGCAGCCATATGGTCGCAGTTCTATGGCTATTAAAATCATAGTCCATAGTATAATAAAGTGATTACGTTACCTTCTGTTTGTAATAATGTAAAGGATCGTAAGCAGGTGATTGTTGCATGATATTATCAAATAACAATTGCGACATTACACTAAAAAAATGTGGAATGTTCTGAAAACTCTTTCCAACAATATAACTAAAACTTCTTACAATAAACAAAAACATACGCGATCAAGTGGTTGCCAAATGTCACCGCAACATAATAAATTATTAACTAAGTGTCATGCGTATTTTTTACCACTCACCTTACAGAACCAAAAATTTAAAGAACCCAAAATAACTTCTTTCCTACAAAAATATATAATTTGAACGTATTTCGTTGCAAATAATCGCATAAAAATTCGCGCTGTTCTTGAGATTGTGATTAATAGGTAAAAAATGGAAAATCAAGTTTAAATTTCTCATACATTTAACAACTCATATCAACAAATATCACAAATTTCAAATAGAAATTAATAATCTAGATGAAAGGTAACTGGACAGATGCCAGCGAAATACTATGTCAATAAATTTGATTAATCAAGATAAAAACTTTAAAACTGAGGGATCTGAATTTTTATACATATTACATTTATTGATACTCTACAGCGTGTCACACTTATAAAGGCAAACTGATATTTGCGTTATCCGTAGAAATAGAAATTGAATTTTTGCTTCAAAAAAAGTTGTTCAGTTGTTCATTAATTACATGTTCAAAATGAAATTGTAAACAGCATTCAGAAAGCCCGTATGGCAAAGAAAGCTCATTACTACATTTGCGTAGGTATAAATAAAGATGATGAAGTTGAAATTTTTAATTCCCCAAAACTTGACCTACACTCATCAGTCATCACTAAAACCAATACTTGTTACCACCCTGGTAGATCTTCTCTGCACCTTAAACAGCTTATGCCCAATCGCAGCAGGGCCCCAAGCCACCATAGCATATGCTAAATAACAGACAAAAATTTAAAAAACCATAGTATCTGTGGAAACAAACTACCGAGGGATCATTTAAAAAATAAATCGAGTTTGCTTTGGAGCCTATGCTATAGCATGGGTTGCCATAGGTAACACGCCGACTCGATTTATTTTTTTATTTGCAATGTATGTAAAAAGGCAAACATTTTTGAAATGGATTTATTGTTTGATCACCGTGTTCGTTCCGGCTTAAATTAGAATTAAGATCGACTCCAAGAAATTTCACAACACTTGAGTAGTTACCAGGGTTTAAAATAGGTCTTAAAGAAGATACTATGTTGATTATTTTGCCTTTGTTTAAACTTAGCTTGCTGGAATTAGATCAGACCTCAACTGATGACATTTTCTCTGAGATTTAACTACGAGTATTAGGCAATCTATCCACAATCCCTCAGAGCTTATGATGGTGTTATCAGCATATAAAGTCACATTAACACCTGTTAAATAAGAAGATAAATCATTTACATGGAGGAGAAAGAGAATTCGTTCCAAAATACTACCCTGCGGCACCGTGGAACGATTCAGATCTCTGGTCTTTTATTTTGGCGTAGTAGATGAAACAAATGTAAAAGTGTACCAGTGCCTCCCCAAAGAAAAAGGGAGTATTTATGTAAATGTAATAATCTGAATTTTTAATGAAAAAAGTCATATCTCAGACGATAATCGAGAAAACACATCCAAAACTTTACCAATCAGAGTTGAGCACCATCAATGTAGGATGACCGCAATTTTGCGTTGCCGGGGTATTCCACATCAGAAACCGTCAAAATTCCAAATAAACTTTTCGCTGATTGTTGAGATATCAATAATTACTTTTACTGTCTAGCACTCTGTCAGATTTTTTAGTAATACGTGGGGACGAGCATCTGGAATTGGTGAAATTGAAAAACGTTATAACTCGGTTATGTAAGCTATAATAAAATGTATTTCAGTCATCTTGGAGTCTCTGTTGCTGTGGGCACATCCGGATTTTGGAAACGTGTTTTCTTTGATCCATAAGTTGCAGTGTTTCATTAAAGAACAAATCAGAACATCTTTTAGGATTTTATCAGCATGACGGAAGGGTTATATTTAGATTCTTTAGAATGTTTATTTGTCAAACAATTAATTACATCCCTCGTGAGAACAGAACAACTCTAGGGCATTATTAAGACTAACATTCGTTAATGCAATAACTACTCAAATTTGCATGTATAAAGCATTCACGATCTCTTTGGGACCGAGTTGGCTGTGACCATCTAGTGATTTTGTTGGCAGTACCTCGGTCATAACTACCGGGTGATTTAAATGATTGTGAGTTTTTTTCTTAAGTTAGGAATATTTTTCATAAATTATTTTGGCAAACTTGATACCTTAATCAACACATTGGCGTACGTACGTCATTTTGACATTTTATGTATCTATTAATAAATTGTGTCAAATAGGCGAGGACGCTTATGTTTATGTCAACTATCACATTAAAAAGCAGAATAACCAACAATAATATTACCAACCTATGAAAAAAATTCACATTCATTTAAAATCACCCGGTAAATTCCCTCAAGGAAATTGACACTTTTTGTGTTAGGTTAGGTTATTTTCAGTTTAAGGTTATATTTTCTGAATAGATACAGTTGTGGAATTAAAATTTCGGGCACTATTGTCAATGTCAATAATGTCATGATATAAACTCTAAAACAACCTTTACGTTAATAACCTTATTTTTTACTCTTGTCATGTTTTTGTCTTGTTGGCATTCAAAAATTGTCATTTGTGGCATAATAACGGGTAGGCAACATATCAAAGCGATGATTTAATTAAACGGTAATAATTTAATTAAAGCATTACTGACCTATTCTTTCGGTGTTATAAAATGGTCCAAAACTAATTTACAGAATATAAACATTAAAACCAGAGTTCTTTTTACCAAATTTAGTAAACATCACCCTAAATCTGCTATTGAAAGATTTAATTTACCACACGAAAACGGTGGTAGGGGTTTTTCAAATCTAGAAATACTGCAACACAATCAAATTGCTTCACTAAAAAATTGCTTCCTCAATAGAGCTCGTGATAACACCTTTTTTAATGCTTTGGTTTCAGCCGATAAAGGTTACACACCTTTAAATTTAAGTAATAATATAATTTCAGATATTGTTGAACCAAATATACCTGCCACTATAGCAAATATAAAACAGGAGTCTTTACAATGGAGATACTTTAAAGAACTGGAACAGCCAGAAATTAATATTCAGGCTTCTCATGCATGGCTTAAGAAATCAAATATTCACCCTGAGACGGAGGGTTTTATATTTGCAATACAAGATCGTGTTATAAATACAAGAAATTATAAAAAACAAATATGCGGTTTTCAATCGATAACTGATAAATGTAGGATTTGCGGAACTGAAGGGGAAACAATTGAACACATCATTTCTTCTTGCACCGTTTCGGCTCAAAGCGAATATAAGAAACGTCATGATATATTCGCTAAAATTATACACATGAATTTAGCTGTTAAATTCAATTTATTAAAGAATAAACAACCACATTATTGTAATACACCAGAAAGTTGTTTGGAAAATGACAATTACAAATTATATTTTGATCGAACAGTTTTAACTGACATTCATATTAAGCATAACAGACCAGAGATTATTATTTTAAATAAACAACAAAAGCAAGCATATCTTTTGGATATAGCTGTTCCAAATTCCCATAATATAACACAGACATATAACACAAAAATTAATAAATATTTAGAGCTCTCCGTTGCTATGAGAAATCTTTGGAATTTAGAAAAAATTTCTATTTTACCACTAATAATTTCAGCAAAGGGAATAGTACCGCAATCTCTTTTTAAAAATTCTGGATTTAGGAAACACATTGGTAGTTGAAATTCAAAAAGGTATATTATTATACATGTCATATCGTGAGGAAATTCCTTAACATTAACACAGAACATAATACACAACAAAGTCAAAATGCGGAGGCGAGACGCCGGTAATTATGTTGATAAGAACTGCACTATTAGAGTCCGCCCGTTCTAAGAGTAGCACACTGAGTCATGCGAATCTGACAAGTAGAATCTTACCAGTGCAGTGGCGTAAAGTGTGCGCACTTCACTGAAATCAAATGGTTAAAAAAGATATTGTAAAAAGGATTCAATCGAAGGTAAAATAACAAAACCAAATTTTTTGATCGGATAAATTTTTCAATCTTACGAAAACTTACACGAAAAATTGAAAAAATTCCCACACACCAAAAATTTGTCGAATTTTGTCGACGCGTTTCGTCCAACCAAGTTGGCATCATCAGGACGATGAACAAACTGTAAAATTGTCACCAAGTGATCCATTTGTGTTCAGTTACGAAATAGTATTTTACATTACAAGCCAGGTAAAATGGTTTTTACTGGCGAATGGAGGATATAACTGACGAGTCGAAGACGAGTCAGTTACCTCCTTGAGCCAGTAAAACCAGTTACCTGGCGTGTCTTGTATAATATTTTATTTGTTACTAAATTGTAAACAACTAAATAAAATTAAAAATGATCAAATTCTGTTTTCTTCCAAATTATTGCTCAAAACTCAGAAACCTTAGAAGTACAATTACTATGACAATGCGCCGTTTGTTCAAATTGTTTATTTCCGTCAAGATTTTTTCTCAAATGAACGTGCCAGAAGAAATCAAAAAGGAAGCTATAAACGTGGCTTCCAGTTTACTGCCAGCGAAGTATTTAGCAAGATATGAACGAGAATATGAAGAATTTAAAAATTGGCAGAAAAACAATAACGTAACTGGTGTAACGGAAGACGTTCTTTTGGTGTATCTTCACCAACTATCAGACAAATTTAGCCCCAATTCTTTGTGGTCGAAATGGTCCATGTTAAAAAGCTGCCTGGAAATTAAAGAAAATGCTGAAGTTCGCAGGTTTGTTTTCCTATTACAGACGTTGTCAAAAAAGTGATATTTTAACTTGACATTTGTAGATTTCATAAGGTAATTGCTTTTCTCAAGAGAAAGAATGAGCGTTACGTGCCGAAGAAGGCAAGGGTTTTAACAAAAGAGCAAGTGGAAAAATTTCTTGTTGAAGCTCCTGATGACTATTGGTTGTTATATAAAGTGATTACAATTTTTGGAATTTTTGGTGCTTGCCGGTGTGACGAGCTTCTCTCGTTGACGGTGAAGGACGTAGAAGATGTTGAGAAATATATTATCGTCACTTTACGGAATACAAAGAATTTAACAACAAGGAGATTTACGATCACAGATGAGGGCTGCAGTTTTCAACCTTGTGTTTTGTACAGAAAATATGCAGCTCTTCGTCCTCGTCAAGCAGACCAATTACGTTTCTTTTTAACCTACCGTAATGGCAAATGTATTTCCCTCAATGTTGGCCAGCACACTATTGGCGGTGTACCGAAAAAAATTGCAACATACTTAGGGCTACAAGAACCTGAATTATACACAGGTCACTCATTTCGCCGATCAGCAGCAACAATGGTTGTGGATGCAGGTGGAGATATTTTGACACTAAAACGTGTGGGAGGATGGAAAAGTAGTGGAAATGCGGAAGGTTATGTGAATGATTCTATCAATAAAAAAATTGAAATTGCGAAAAAAATGTTTCCTGGACGAAACTCAACAGATGTGGCTTCCACTTCGGGAGGTTCTACAATTAATTGTCCAATGACGAGCGAATTCACTTCCGCTTCAGGAATGTTCGACATTAGCGGAAATTCTAATTGTACATTTAATTTTAATTTGTATGAAACAAAGAAATAAAAATGTTCAAATGTTAAAAACGCTACTATCCTTTCCAAATTTCAAATTTCTCTACTAACTTGTTAAATTCATAACTGGTCTGCTGTCAATTTAACGCTACTAGCCAGTTAAAATGACTTTTCAACGTCAAGTGACAGTTCGAATAAATGACGTTTACAATTTAGTAACAAATAAACTTTTTACTTTGACAATTTTACGAATTGAATTTGGGCATTTTTAGCTCGCGGGTTTAACCTTTGAATAAAAATGCCCAAATTCAACGAGCTCGTGTTATTTTTGGCAAGATTAATTCCAGAATACAAACTTTAACGTTAATTATCTTTTTATAATACCTACAGTTATTAAAAACTGAACACACACGTTTGATGTACACGGGAATTAATCGAAGATAAAATAACAAGACCTAATTTTTTATCGAATGAATTTTTCAATTTTACGAAAACTTTTAGCTTTGACAATTTTACGGCTATTTATAATTTTTGCCCGGTGCGAATAAATAAAATAAATTAACTGGTAATTTTTTTATTTTGGTATTAAAGATTATTAGTAAAGAATACTGTAAAACTGTGTAGCCCTGAAAAGAACTAATTTTATAAAAACGACTAAAAAGACTCGGAAACAACACACGAAATCATCAACGTGCGACGTAAATTCGAAATGAATCTGGAATCGCCGAAACTAGACTTTCGACACGGGCGCCACTGCGCAGGTAGAACACCCCTCATTTTTAAAAGTGGACTCGGTCCGACTCAAATTTGTCAGCAACTCAGGTTTATTGGTGTGCTACTCTTAGAACGAGCGCACTCTACTTGATAGTAATATCCGTAATAGTGATGTACTCCGGCAAAATTGCCGTGCCGCCGGGTGGTGGAGGGTTCAGATAAGGAAACAATAAGAAAGTTGAAAACTGCCATACAGCAAAAAAAGCCGCACAACTGTGATCAAAAGATTATGCCGCTACATAACGATTGCAGAGTTTATAAAGCTCGCGACGAATCGGCTTTGTAGAGATGGAACATTCACTCTACAACCCAGATTTGGTACCGAGTGACTATATTATCTCTTTCTTAAATTAAAAGAACACTTAAGGGGACGGGAATTTTTTGAGGACTTATCAAAAAAAATGTTTTTGAAGGTATAGCCTTATTGGAAAATCATTGGAATAAATGTGTAACCGCCGTTAATGGATCATATGTTGAAAAATAAAATATTGCTTTTCTCCCAACTCTTCTCCTTCATAGGTAGGTAGATAATATAAAAATCTCCCCTAGTATTATCATGCTTGTAACTAATGGCATATACGACTACTTCACACATATCCATTAATATAGAGATAATATTTGATACATTTCATTTTATTGGACACACATATGACATTCGCATTTGCCACATCCATATTTGCGCTTACGAAAGCTTCCTTTCGTTATATTTATTCCTGAAACATTGGATATTTAGAGGAAGTAGTCGAAACAGAGATACAATATCTGATATTGACTTCCTGTTTACATCGAGAATTGCATTAATTTTCTTGCAGGCCTCTAGGTGATTTGATTTTAGTTACTATAAAGTGTGTAATATCTTCGTTTTCTGGGTTTCAATTAGCGTTCTAGTTACAAAAGTTCACAATTTTTTGTGTAAACTAGGTGTACACTGTAGTTTACCTAACTTTCTGTTTATTTTATTTTGCAACTTACTTGTTTCTTCCTTACTGTTTCATTATTTTAGTTTTCTGCCGCTTTAAATTCCAATCGCTATTTCTTAGGGTTGTACTTGATCTTGACCTGTTTGAAAAGTCTTGTTGGTAGCTTGATTCATCTTAAACTCTATTACTACCATGTGCTACAGCACTGTAAGTTTGTTTATTAGTAAAGTTATCTCGATTTTTTAAATTGGATGGCATGTTATCATTAAGGGAATGAATATGTTGCTAATTTATATTATCTTATTACTATACAAAAACCACTCTACAAGTCGCCGCCAGGGCGTTGTCTTTTCAACTCAGTCAATTCAAGTCTGAGATTCCGCTTTCATTGAGTAATTTCCTAAATTATCGTCGTCTTCAATAGTTTCTTCAATGTTGTCTTTTCCTGAGTGACATATCATTTCACTTTGACTTATTATGTTAAATTTCTTCTTTAATAACAGCAGAAGTTGTCGTTCAATAAATCCACTTTATTCCTCTTCTTAGAAATAGAAAATCTAAACTTACATACTCTGGTGTTACGTGTTGAATCAAAACTAAGCAAACTTCATCATTTTGTATATCTCTTTCATTTTCATTTCAAATTGCTAGACATAAAAATTCAAAATAAAATAGTTCACGGCGCACTACATAGTGTACCTGTTTTTGTTAGTGTATATTTTAAATAACGCGTTTTCTGTACAGACTTTACAAACAAAACTCATCATCAAACACCACCTGATGCCGTTCTGATATCCAACCGTCTCGTTCGATAAATTATTGCAGCTTGAAAGCAAGAAGACGCAGAATAAAAAGAAAATGCAACTGAAAAGACCAATGAAATTCGAACGACAGTGACATTCTGTGCTATCTCCAATATATCTCCGTTTCCAATAATTTGTGTTACAAAAAAGGCATTGCTTGTTATTTTGTAGTTTGATTTTAAAACTTTGAGCCGCATAGGAATTAGAAAAATTCATAAAATTAATACCCGATAACAAAATTTCCAGTTGAATTATTTTTCCGTGCCGATAAGATCGACGATGTGAACTTATTGAAAAATTGCAGCATCCATTAACAGGTAAGTATGTCAAAAGCAATGCGGCATTCATTTTGTGAAACGACGTAAAGGAAACAACGATAAAATGTTACGTTATGCAAATTGTTAAAGAGAAGAAACGAAATAAATTTTGCATGCACATAACGAATAACTGCAGAGCTGCAGTTGTTTGTGGTCATTTCTGCAACCATACGAATATTTAAATTCTCGATTTTGACATGCTATACAATGCAGGTAATTACTTTAACAACTCTTGAACTAAATACACGTTAAACAAGCAAAATGTTTGTGCACGGATATGAACTTGCGACATATTAAGTTTATAACTTGCGTCCTTTGAAAAACTACTCCGTAGTATCAGAAGTTATTAATGATGCTCATCGGAGAGAAATTGTATGAAACCCCAGCGATTTTATATCAGCAAAGCAAATTGGAATATTTAGACCGATAATGTTCTCGTAGTACCATGACAAGTTATTAGAGAAACATTTCTCTTCGCCGCTTCCTCCTCATCCCTTTTATATTTAATGTGAATTTATTACTGCGAAATATCTTTTAAGTCGGGCCAGCTTTCTAGAAAGCTTGATTGTATAGAAGCGAAAATCGCGCAATAAATTCTAAACGGTGACTGGTTGAACGTTACCTCCGAGCGAAAAGCACCACCGTCACAATCTCGTCTTGGAGTTGCTCTAAATAGCAACGAGCTCAGCACCAGACGTCACACACCAACTAATTACAAGACGAAACTAAATTAATAGTTGATTAAAATATTCACCAAAAGGGGCCATATATCTGTTATGTTAGGTGTTAGGACCTGACAAAATTAAACGACACAGACGCCCTCGAGCGTCTGGCGGCGTTAATTCTGGTTCACAGACGGTCATCTTGTTGCGCCTTCATCGATTCGCCGACGGAACTCGCCGGATTTAACAATCGTTCCTCTTCAAAATAATTGGAATTTGTCGGGCCACCTAAATATTTTAAAATTCAATGTCGGGAATTACACGTGGCGAGTAGACGATGGCAATGAGCCAGAACTTGATAAAGCGTGTTTATTCGAGAGGTGCAACGAAAAATTTGGGCGAATTATTGATTATCAACTTTTGACCAAAAGAAAATCTTGAGTAGGTGTATTATATATATTCACTGTCATTTTCTCTTAAAGAAACTCTCACCCAGACAAAATTCTACCAAAAATTAAACTTATTCGTGCAAATTTTATATACACACTCAATATAAAACAAAATAATTTTTAAATTAGACACCATCCTGAAAAATAGCTGTCCTTGACACAAATCAGTTTATACTTAACATAAAACACTATCCGTAGAATAAGCTCTGAAACAATAGCAATACAAAATTGGTTAGCAAACGTAGAAGTGTTTTGAATAAGATATTAAATTTATTGATCATCGTAATGTTATTATTACTTATTCTACTGAAATTTGTTAGGACACAAAGCAAAACGAAAAAAACAACTGAAAATAAGTAGAGGACGATGAAGAATCTTTGAAAAAACAGTTAAGCATGAATTTATCACTATGGTACAGATCCCTTAAAATCAGAAATCTTAATTATAAAGAACAGTTTATGAACCGAAATTTAATTGTGTATTAGTATTACATATAAAGTATATACTTCTCTAAGATCTCTACTGAAGAATTTAAATTTGGAAAAATGTCCTTTCTATGTCACGTGGTGTAATGGGCGCAACGATATCGTTTACTCTTGATTCGTGAGCACATTTTCGCCGTCAAATATTTTTATGTGGTTATTTACACAATTAGTGGGATAAAAACAATATTACAGGATCCGAGTGTGAAGATTGCAGATGACGAGGGCGTTAGCCCGAGTTCATCTGTAATCAGTAATCACACGAGTTTCCTGTAATATGCTTTAGCCCATGTGTTATGTACTAGTATATTATGATACGAGCCTTATAAGAAGCATTTTATCGCACGCACGGTTTTAGAGCACGACGAGCGTAGCGAGGAGTGCCCTAAAGGAGTAAGTGCGATAAAATGCCTTATAAACGAGATGTCATACAGTATTTTTTCTACTTTGCCACTTTTTCAATGCAAAAAAAATTATTTAAAATTTAAAACCGTTAAAGTTGAAGGATTCCACCCAAGGTCACGTCTGCGGTCTGCCGCGACACCATAGTATCCGTCAAAATTAAAAAAATTAAATTTCACTATTTTTATTATATCACGCCTTTTTCTATTACGATACGCAAAACAGTATCGTAATAGCATCAGTACGAACGCAAAGTAGAAAAAATATTTTATCTAAGACTGCCCCGAATTTAAAAAAAAAGGTAAATCTTATTTATTTACGCCAGTGGGAGTTTCATTACACCACCCAGTGGGATAATCCCACTGAGTGGGGTAATTAATTAAGCTCAATAGTATCTTTTACTATTTGTCTTTTACTAGCCAGTGGCATAATAATTCTGAACGTTTGTAATCAGGTTTGCAATTATTTTCTTCATTATTTCCAGCATTTCCAAGTATGTACTAATTTTATATCCGTTTTACCTCAAATAACGGATGGCTACATGGCTTGTATTTTTCTTTCTTATTTCCATGGATAGGTATGTTACGGCCCAAGCTCGAAATAGGTCATTATCAGTATTGGCCGGCCATTATCCGAATCGGTCAATTCAAGTTGCCTAAACCCGACAAAAATGTACCGCCTGTAGTATTTCGAGTTTAGGCCGACCATTATGCGTAAGGACACACGTGATTCGGCCATTTCTATAAAGAGTCGAATTGTGTCTACATCGTGCACTTCGTGTATTTTTTGAGTTAAAGCAGTTAAAGTTAAAGGTTCATGGACCTTGGAAATATTTGCGCGAAGGCGGAACGATAAACCAGTGAAAAATCTGTAAATAAAAACTGAAAAAGTCGACCACTTTCAAATTCAAATACTACATACAAACAGACGAGAGAGAGATGAGAGAGATGAAACAAAGATATCGAATGACGATGTTTTCCAGTCGGTTTGTACGGCCCATTTGAGGCCGATATTCGTCGTTTGCACAGACACGACTCATAGCCCATGAGAAAATCCAAGACCTCTACAAGTGATGATAAAATGAAAACTATGAGAGTAAAGTAAAGTAGACATTCTATTGGTTTAGAAAGGTAATCTTTGTTTTACAATATTACACTAGTATGTAATTAGATTCACGGGGTTTAATTATCCACTACTTTGTTTTATTTCAATTTTGGCCAGATCTAAGTAGCCATTATTAATATTGGCCGGCCCAAACCCAGAATATGTGTCATATTCATGATTCTTCTACAACCTGATATTTTAATGATTAGTTAATAACGTACTGCTAAGTTGTTCTGTGAATTTTGGGGCACCCAGTATACACGTTTCATTCTTTTATCATAGGAAATAAAAACAGTTTATTTTACCTAAATCCAGGTTTTACTAGTACATATTACGATAAGGTAAGACAAGAATTAAACAAATGCGAAACATCCTATTTTACAAATAAAAATTACCTCATACAGATGATACTGAAACCGACGTAAATTCTCACGTTAAATGGAATTCAAAAAAGTAAGAACAATTATTACTGAAGATCAAAGTGCAGAATCAATTTAGCAAGCACTGTATAACTGACGCAATTATGGTAAAAATAAAAATCACACAATTGATGAAGTTTGAAAATTTGAAAGGAAAGATTCACGAAAGTTGTGTTTTTATGATTGATGGTAGTTTAACTTACAAAAGTTACAACTAGTGAAACTACTTACCTGAAATTACACATGAGTGTACTCGTAGGTATTCGCGATTTCGACTACTGCGAGGGCGCTGCTGTTCTGACAATCAGCTGATCGAAAATCCTCCTTCTGAGATTTTCCATTTGTTTACGTGTTAATTTTTGTGTCCAAAACTCTTTTATTTGTTAATTGTGTGCAGTGTGTTTTTCAGTAAGGTAAGTGTATTCCTTAAAGTAACATTTTTTAATGTAGGCATCAAAGATTATGATGTAATTTCGTAAAACAGGCGTAAAATAAATAGAGGCGTAAGGATAGGTTATGGTGCATTAAATATTTTGTTTTCAAAACATTAAAGTCTTTTAAAAAGTGGAAAACATACTATATGCTGATATTTCAGTTACAGGAAGGCTTTTCTTCGGTTAGCTACAATTTTTAAATACTTGGAGGCTTCTGCTGACAGTCGATGTGTGGTACAGTGTGATGGGATACAGTACAGGTAATTTTAGACTTTCTTCGTTAAATTTCAATTAAATTTTACTTACAGCAACAAGTTTTCAATAAAAATACATACATCAATAAACTAAATGTCTTTTTATTTAATACAATTACCTTCTCACTTATTACGTCAAGTGCACTACAGTCTACTTTGCCTGTAATTTTTGATGCAAACTTTCTCTGTGTCGTGTGTCCTTTTGGATAACTTTTGAGAAGGAACAGCAAATTCCTTCAATTCCAATTTTTGGGAAATGCTGCGTGGAGTTGAAAAAAGTAGAATAAACTACAAACTTTTAACCTCAAATTCGTGGAACTTACGATTTATAAAATCTTCACGTAAAAAATGTTTTCCACATACTCGCAGGTTTTCTCAATAACAAAACCTTTTCCCAAGCTTTTCTTCTGTCTATACTTTCCTTGCCGCCAAAAATGTTATGATTTGCACTTTACAACTATTTTAGCGTGGAAAGTAATGAAAGCTGGTCTCTCTGTCGTTCGCTCTGTGTGTGTGACAACCATGGACACAACACTGGGTTTTATCTACTTTCTTTTTGCCCATTGTAACATCACTTTTTGTCACTAACCCCCGTACCTGTGGCCCGTACACCGTTCGTTATGCTACTTTTGCCATTTGCCACGTATTAAAGGATAATTTTCGATGATTTGACATTCCACCGCTAGAGGTCATGTTGCTTATCCGAAATCGCGAATTCCCACGTGAAAATAATGTAAAATAAACTCATACTATGTTCTTATCCGATTTTCATTTGTTTTCAAGTTATAGCGTAATTAAACATTTTATCTAGCGTTCTACTTGTATCCAAATTTTCGCTTGTTTTCAGGTTGAAAACATTTTGTAATCAGAGTATGCCATGTTTGAGGCTAAAAAGCATTTGGCTGGTTGAAAAATGAAGTGTATAAAGTACAAGTATAACTTGAAAACAAATGAAAATCGGATAAGAACATAGAGTTTATTTTACATTATTTTCACGTGTGAATACACTCATGAAGTTTCGGTCGTTCCTCCCGACCTACCGTGTAGAAGATATTGGATTGCTAAATCCAAAATCTGCAACTGGGCGAAGCACAAAAAAAAATCGGACATGAACTCAATTGAACTTAATTCTTTTTGCCTGCAGTTACAATTTTCAAATTTACACCAGCAATTCCTACTTCCCTTGTAATATTAATGGTACTTGAAATTTCGATAATATTAGTAAAGTCTATAACACTACGCGATTTGCAATTTTTAGTATCCTGAACTTTTACTAAGCTAGCAGAGCCGAAATCTTCGATATCTCCCATTGTCAGATTGGTGATTTCAGTAAATCGACAAGGGCTGGTCACACCTAATATTAATACAGAGACTGATTCACATATGTATAGTCCGTTTTTTTTTTTATAATCAATTGTCAGTGTAAGACACGTGCTTAATTTAAATTAAAATGTGACAATTTCAAAAGTCAATGTTTCAAACGTAAAACGTATAAAATTCACTGTTTCGAATTTTTTGCCAACCTGACAACACTTTGACAATTGATTATAAAAAAAAAAAACAGATTAACTTTCCGATTCCGATTCTGACGAAATTTAAATGCAGGCAATAATACGTTTTTCATTCATAACTTGATCCAAAACATGAATAATTTTAAACTTTTGTATGGTTTAGTCATCCGTCACAAAAGTCTCAATTATAAAAATTTAAAAATGGCAGTGATCGACAATATTTTTTTTTATTTAAAAAACTGCCTCATATATCAATACATATCATATCGATCCTTTCGTCATTGCAGCACATTTTAATTAACAACACAAATTAATTTGTAATCGAGTTATCCATGAATCCGAAATCGTATGTCGTTACTTGAACTCCACCCTTCAATAAACACAGTTAAAACACAGGTTAGATCTCAAAAGACATACGGATTCAAATCCATGCATGACTCGATTACAAATTAATTTGATCGCTTAATACTTTAGAATTATACAAAAAAGAATGTATTGTCAAGTGATTCTCAAAAATGCCAAGAGTGTCCAAATTTCATAGTAAATAAAGGTATCAAGTTATAACTGGATAAGGTACCGGGATATCAAAAATTATCTTGGTCAAAGGTGGTCATGGATTGGAAAACGTCCGTCTCAATTTATTTAGTGTTTAGTGACTATTTCTTCGGTACGAACGATTGGCCTACCAGCACCTTTTTTATGAGTCACAGCCAGTTTCGCAAAACACACCAACACAATTTGTAAACCGTGCACAAAAATCCTTTTTTCTAATCATATTAAGAAATGTGTACTTTTCCATTACGTTTTTAATTGAGAAAGTTGTCATTTTTTCAACTGTGGAGAAAATTGG
Source organism: Tenebrio molitor (assembly GCF_963966145.1). NCBI lineage: Eukaryota > Metazoa > Arthropoda > Insecta > Coleoptera > Tenebrionidae > Tenebrio > Tenebrio molitor. The sequence continues at coordinate 24,499,672 of NC_091050.1, read as the reverse complement.
TCGAATCCGTGGAGAAAATTTTTGTCTTAGACCAATGAGATGACGAGATTTTACTTTCTCAACGGATAGTATCTATCACCACCGTAACGATTATACGACGGTCCATTGTTTTCTAAAAAATAGTTGACAATGACATTTGTCATCGAATCTGTTTTCTCAGAAATATTAACAAGAAAATGGAAATTGTTGATGATCTAGAGGATTGTACGCCACCAGAAGTGCAAGAGACTGCTACCGGAAGCTGAAAAGTATACTGGACACAGTCTCAGGAGATCATCAGCTGCAATACTAGTAGATGCAGGTACCGATATAACCGATTTAAAAAGACACGGTGGCTGGAAGTCCACAACGGTAGCCGAAGGTTATATAGACACGTCCATGAATCACAAGATGGACTCAGCGAACAAAATCATCAATGCAGTTCAAGCTTCCAGCATCACTGTACGAAACACAACGAAGAATTAAGGAATAACCAATACTAATGTAGATGTAAAGTCGCTTCCCTTTACTCTTGTTAATTATGCTACGGTTAATGTATAAATGTACATAATAAAACGTAGAAATAAAAAATATATAATTATTACTCAATTGTCAATATGATTAGAAAAAGTATAGTATTTAACTCGTGAGAATTGACCATTTCCATTCGAATGACTTACTCCACTCGCCTACGGCTCGTGGTCGCAAATCTCATTCTCATGGAAATGGCCAACTTTCTCACTCGTTGAATAATATACTATTTCTACTTCGGTGTCACAATGAGCATTTTGTGACACCGAAAACAGTTTCACAAAGATTAGTTTTATAGCATCGTTTCTAGTGATTATTGAATTTGGGGTTGATATTGAAAGTAAATTTCAGTGTTAAATGTGATGTAATTTGAACCTGAATCCATGTTTTGGATCAAAATAAACTATGAAGGGGGTAGATTATTATTGTAACAACATCTGGGAGACCATTTGAAATTTAATTTTCAATGAAATGACATTACTTCGTCAATACCAATCCAATTCCATTAAAATAAAAGTCACTAGGTAATAATTTTATATTTAAAAAAATTAAATTAACGAAGCTGAAGTAGAAAAAATAGCATGTTGAGCTCGTTGCACAAGACATGTTGTCGAACTCGTTCCTTTAGAACACTCCTCACTGCGTTCGTCGTCTACTAAACCCTCTCGTTCGACAATAGACTTGTGTAACTCGTATAACAATATACTATTGGCATTACTGCAAAGTGTGAGAAGTGCTCTCGAAAATTGATTTTGACATTCAAAAAAATGATTTGACAAAGCTTCGACAATTATTTTAAAATCCATGATCACCTTTTACAAAGATAATTTTTGATATCCCGGTATTACTGGCTGCATTAAATTTCATTAGGGTCGGAAAGTTATGTGAATCAGTCTGTATAACCTCAATATAACCTACAATAATAATTTACATTTAATTATTCCTCTAGGGAACTCAGAAATTTTACCTTTGTAGCCAGATACATTTCACAGAAGCATTATGTAGAAATCATACATAATGCTGCGTCAGTTCTGGCTACTAAATAGTCAAAATCTTTTTTTTTTGTATTTAAAATACATGAGATCAAAGCTGCACCTTTTGAGCCCCCATATCTTCAAACTTAAGAGGTACAGAATTTTTTAATTACATATTTTTCTCATTATTTTTTAACATGAGTTGACATTGCCCCATTGAGTTGTTCCGCGAATTATGGGACACCCAGTATTATACTTATTACTTTCTTAAAAAATAATAGTATATTATGCACCGAGGGAGTGAAGTGCATGATTTTTACCCTAGGTGCAGTTTATAGCTCGAGGGCGTAGCCCTAGGGTTCTACAAAGCACTGAGGGTAAAAATCATTCACTCCCGAAGTGCATATACTATTTTTTGCACGACTCAACAATTTTAATAAAAAAAAGCCGAAACTGTGTAAATTATCACTAACTGTCAAGCTAAATTTAAGTGTCATGTTGACAGTTAAAAATTATTTTGAAACTTTCGACGTTTTTCAATTGAAATTGTTGAGTCGTGAAAAAAACACTACAAGCACCTCGGGAATGCATGATTGTTACATCGGGCTCCAAACTGAACCTCGGATAAAAAAAATTAATATGAAATAAATATGCATCATAAAAGGTTGAGTTGCCTATCCTTTTTTTTTCGAAGGAAAGCTGGAGTTAGCTATGTTTTTTTGCCCAAGAGGAAAAAAGAGCAAATCAGGGAGTAAAGTTGCTCATTATACATACATACGAGTATAAAGGTCGTGTGATAAACAATTTATTAAGAGGAAATACTTGAACTAAGTTAATCAACTTTAATAATCACTAAATCCATAAAATAGCGGTCATTGTTATTAGTTGCGACAATGAAAATTATGGTCATGCTCATGACCCATAAAGTAACTGCAACTTCTGAAACAAACCCGCTTCTTACAATAGACGATGAGCAATACGGCAATGCTAAAATAAATTCTCAGTATTTTACCAGATTTGCAATATTACAATAAACATGAATCTGCAATGCGACCTCTACTGCAGAAAATCCTAAACCAGTTAAATCCACCATAAGTATGACAAAGTTCTCCCTGTCGTGTTGAAAAACTTCAAACGGGTAGTACTGTTGGAATAAATTGCAAATTACACGTTAGCTTGCCTGCAAAAACTATTCGCTAATTGAAATAGAGTTTCTGCAAAAACTGTCGACTTCATTATTATTTTATTCTTTGCACGTGCCACGATCAAAAGAGTATAGACTTCTTTCTGATGTAAAGGAAACCCTCGCCGGGGTTGAACTGATGCAAAAATCTTGTAATAAAAAATAATTAAAAGGGACAACCGTCGCCACGGCTAGACATGACAAATTATAGTTCGGCGGTTGCAGAGTCGTAGGTAACGAAAATAGAACAGTGAAGTAGACCATTAATTATTTACGACATTATTATTCTGATTACTTTGGTTTTCACGTAGCACATCCAAACAGATGACATTTTAGTCGTACAAAGAAAGATATAACTAAAATTGATATCTCATGTGTTAACAGAACCTCTAATATTTTACCTAAAAACATTACGAATATATTTTTTAACGAACAGAATTTGTAAATCTTCCGTGACACAATAATCTGTTCTTATTTTATATAATCCGTGCAAAGTTATTAGCAACATTCTCCAATTTAAACTGAGGAAGTTAAAAATATGAATCATACTCGTAAGATAGTTTTTTTAAAACTACTATAGTCACCATTTTATCCAGTGTTCCAAGCATTCAGTGATATCAAGAATGCTTATACGGGGTGATCAAGAAGGACTGTTTAAGTTGGTAACACTGGATCGTATTTTAAATCGTATAACAGGAGTAACTTCCGGGTGTTGGTGGCTTGTCGTTGTTAATGCTATACCTATATCAGATATTTGTCAAATAAACCAACAAAACATATCCAGTTGCAGTGTTATAAATAACCGAATTAAAAAATTTTCTTAATTGTACTGCCAACTTAAACAGTCCTTCTTGATCACCCGGTCTAAATTTAGTGTTACACAAAAAGTGAGTCGCTCAAGTATTTGGTAGAATACGTTTTTCAAATGGAATTCTCTTTTATTTTGTACTCTTATAGTTGACGCAGAAGGATCTGATCTAGCGGAAATTTATTATTACCCAGTTATTTATACAGAGAATCAGTTTCAAAAGGTTTTTTCAACAATTTTTAAATAACTTTTAACCTAGACCACTTGTAGTCCTTTATATGAGTAACAATTTTAATGGCAAACAATTGAAATATGTAGTAGTTTATTTGACGAGTTTGTGTGTAAATTGGACCTTTTTTGGCACGAGTGAAACGAACGTTTTAAAGGCCCACAAGTGCCAAAAAAGTCCCAATTTACACACGAACGAGTTGAATACAACGTTTTTTGTTCGACGAGCCCCAGAAAGGTTCCAAATCGCTTAAAACCTTTAAAATTAGCTTGACGTTTCGTTATTATTACTTGATAGTGTTATCAGTAATAGTGTATGTACTCCGGCAAAATTGCCGTGCTGCTGGGTGGTATAGGGTTAAGATACATATATTCTTTCTACCGTTATGTCTAACAATTCTTAATAACGTTACATTTGCAGGCAAATCTTTAAAGTTAGTCACTGTTTCCCGATTCACAGGTTTTTAAGTTCTGATGGTCAGGACCCCTTTCTCACACGAATACTATTTTTTAAATGTGTAATATCAATTACAAACTCGTAGTTTTGAGATAGGAAGCAAAACCGTTGTGCGGTGTACTCAGATACTCGTATTAATAAATCTTTCTTATAACTAGAAGTTAACACCAATATTACTTCTCTCTGTAAAAAGTGCATAATTATAATGCGATACGAAGATGATTTACTTTAATTTATTTTAATTTAAAACGCTGAATTGTTTAAGAGTACAGGTTTAGTTCGTGTCATGCACCTTAGACAAGTCGAAAGAATTTCTTGACTGTCTTTTGATGCGCATATTAGTTACTTTAACAAGCAAGCAGAATTACTCCCATTTATCTGCTCATTTAACTTTTCTTTAAAAGTATCATTTCTACTTACTGATAGTAACTTTTTCTATCGGGTGTTCATTTAAATTTATCCTCAAAGTAGGCTTTGACGAGTCGATTGTGAACGCACCACGGATTCAGATCACGGATCAGCTGTTTAAATCTCGAGTGGTATATAAGAGAAAGTAGGCTCGATGTTGGTTCCTAGGGAAGTTTTTGAGAGTTACATTTAAGGTAAAAAACTTTCATTATTCAACCTTTACGCAGGTGTTCAAAACTATGAGAAAAGTATAAAGAATAGAATTATCTTTATACAAACTGTCTCTAAAAGAACGTATATCAAGAGTTCTGCGGAATTCGAATATATTTCATTCTTGCCGCTCTGTAGCATATTGTGGTACCAAATAGAAAAAACCGAAGTTATGTAAGATCCTTAATGACAGGTTTTTAATGAACTGTTGTAAGATGAAAAGTAATTAGAATAAAGAAAAACTGGAGAAAACCACAAGCAAAACAACTAGACGTCCAATTCACAGCTGACGCTAAGATTTAATAATTCGAGATTTGATTGTTGATATCTGATTTGACGGCTTCAACGGCTCGACACGGCTCAACATAATTGCAGCTCGACACTATAATAGCTATTTATGTAACAAGTCCATAATGTAATGCTTTATTGGACGAGTCGAGTTTGTGGACGAGCGAGAGCAGCGAGCGAAGCCATAAATAGAAGAGTCCAATAAAGCATCATTATGGACGAGATGTATACAATATTTTATGTTCGACTGCATTATTTGTTCAAATTACAAAAAAATAACAGTGACATCTATGAGGTAAATGTAGAATGACAGCAGGTTTGCGACTTTATTTATTATAGTAGTATTTATTATTTGGAATAATAAAAAGTAAACAAAATTAAAAGTTACCTATTTTTAAAATTTGCACAATAGAAACCACATTTTTTCATTTTACAATTTTATTTACACTCATGAGTCATTCATGAGCCAACAATAAGCCGTGTCGCTACGTGTTTTTGCACAGCGACATCTAACAGCACAAATTCCAAACGCGATCAACCAAAAATTTAAATCTAGTTGGCGATTAACTAGAGATTTACCTTACCGTCTTGTTTATCGGACTAGTCCGATAAAGTGGCACTTTATAGCCTCAAAATAACGTCATAAACCATCTATATTTGTCACAGTCGAACATAAAATTATAAAGCCGCACAATTCCACAGAATTCTTGATATACGTTCGTTTATCGACACTTTGTATATTATATACATACAAGAAATATATAATTTATTCTATTTTAAAAAATATGACCGTGACATATCATTTTATAGAAACTAAGGAATAGATATGTGTAGAAATATTTTTAGTTTATGCTTTAATATTCCTATTATCTTACAGAATAAACACTGTTTACAATAAAATAAATTCATACATCACATAAAGACATTCATTCGCGTTATAGATTGTTACATGTTACATAAATTAAATGTATTCTTACTATTCAGTAAAATTTCATATAACGTTTCTCTCATCTTTGTATCATATCAATAAACACTATTAATACTGTAAAATTCTGAAATTGATTGACGCAGATATCAACAAATTTGTTTGATGGTTGAACGTCTATTAACTATCTTGAAAACTTAAAATTTTATGTACGTTGAATTCACGAAAACTCACATGATTATAACCTGTAAAAACCAGTTTAACGTTTTCTTTTTTTAGTACTTGGGGCACGTGTTGAAAATTAGAATTAATTGAGTCCAAAACACGTGTTCTTTATTGTGTGCCAGGTCCGAGCTAAATTATTTTGTCGAAAAAAAAAACACTAGTTAGCATTTGCAAAAAGTGTGATCTATGCGAACAATGGTCAAGTGCAGGAAAAATAAAATGTGTGGCGTGTTGACTGGAACAGACTTCGCGACAGGACAGATATAATTAATTCTATTGAAGCTGCAGGCAGCTAATGCATTTTATGTACCGATACATTTTCCCCATTTCCTCGCACTATTTTTATATGTGTGTTGAGAACTTTGCACTTTTCCAGATCCCATTTTAAATTTAACCCGATCTAGAGACTGCTATAGGAACATTGCACTCTTCGCGTGCCACTCTTCTTCTTTTTAGGAAACTTTTTAAATTTTAGATGTCGCTGCTTTCTTAAGTGACATTTTTCATGTTTTCATGTTTTACGTTCAACAAACAAAGGTTCATCAACCAGTGGCGCTGATGTTTGCACATCAATTCAGAGACACATTAAAGATCCATATGCAGTGACAAACATGCAAATGCACGGTTAAGTGATAATTTCAGCTGTTGTCAGTGCAGACTGTAAATATAGAATTATGCAAATATGTGAAAGGGTGAATAAAGAGGTAATAATGTATAATTCAATATAACAGTGTGTATATGTCTGCATTTGAATAGACTGGGTTTATCATAAATTGTACACTATGAGGTAAACCCATCAATTCTCAGATCTGATAACCGCCACAAACTCGTGTCGTCCATAAAGCTTGAACTTATTTCGTTCCTATTTTATAGCGTTCATTTGTCCATACAAAAGTATAAAGCTACAATTAAATGTATTCCAAATATATCCTGGTTTAATTTAAAAGAAGTGAAGCAAATGCTTTTCTTTTCTTAATAGGTGCTTTTTAATATTAAAAAAAATATGCATCAAATGGATATAGCAGAATCACTCCATTGTGGTTTAATTAAGTGTAATTACATTAACTCCGAGCTACCTCTGATTGTAAAGTTATACGCCTTAAGGAAAAGCTTGAAAATAAAAACAAAATACCACGGTTGGTAAAAAATTGAGAATTAATTCAGCTTTTCCGATCCGACGGAATGAATGAAAAGAAAATTAAAAATAAACCAGTTTTTAACAGACGTTTTGTATAATTAAATTGTTTACGAATTAAAGAATAAAATAAAGAAGAACAATAGGCTCCAGTACATTGGTTATGTAACTTTCGAAGTATGAGTTGCCTGGAATGAAGACTAAAGCTGACCTGCTACCGTCGCATACTGCATCTCATATCATCACTCCCTGCGTAAGGGTATGACAGTCCAGATAAAAGTCTGGATTTCTCCGTTCTCCACACATACGTCCCCACACATCCTCCTTCCGCCAACATGGACGGACAATGGCAAAGTCCAAAAGACTTTATTCAGCAATGTACATATGACACAATTTACCTCCACTCATTTCCAATAGCGCGTGTTATGGATAATTTGTCTCTGTTCCAAGACTCCCCGAAGAGAATTAATATTTAACAAAGAATTGCACTTCCGAAGGCAAGAAGATTGGCCAATAAGAAAACGACTTTTTTCAATAATGTAGTGGAATATCTAGGAGCCCTGTGTACAATCATATTGTCACAATTGTGTTTACTATTTACAACGATAAAAATAGAGCAATCTGTTCTCACTTCAGTTGCAAACCGCATTATTATTACATGAAGCTGTTAGACCCGCTTAAATTCTTATAGACTTCTCCAACAACTTGAGGAAGAAGCTCTACCAAAGATCCAAGTATTCCACTTTTATCAAAATTTTAAGCAAGGGCGAAAACTTGACGCACGCAAGATGCCCACGAACTTCGATTTTCACGATATAACTAAATTACTTTTTCCTCTCCTCCTCTTCATAAATGTCAAATGTGAAAACCTAATTCCGTTGTGAAAAGTCGAATTTATCATTAGTTTCAGTGATAGATATAGCAATAATAGACACCCCAAAATAGTTATGACAGAAATGGAAATTTTATAAAGCGAAATTGAAAGTACCGGACACTTGATATTTCATTCGATTACACAGGACTACAGTTTGATAAGTATCTGCCTTAAAAACCACTATTTACATCTTAATGTCTTATATGACGATGGGAAAATTTGCATTTAGGTTATATTTAAATCGTTTGTACTTTTGGAGAGATCGGACAAAATCCGAACTCGTCTACTAAAAAAAAAAAAAATCACACTTACACTAAAAGGTTGACGGCATCATGACTTTTTATGATGGAAAAATTCGGGAAATCATTTGGGGTTTTACAGTTTTACAAGGAAAAACAATCAATTTCCATTTGCCAGCGGTACGTCCTCACCGATCCTGGCACTTAATTCAATTCGTTTGACCTTAAAAAGCGTCGCGTCGACAGTTTGAAGGATTGGCGGCTGCAGGGTGGGCTTTTGTGGCAGACTTGATGACAATATTTAGTTTCATGTCCTGTAATTCAGTTATGAGAACAGAGAGAGCGTTTAATGTGCAAATAGCTCTAGGGTCATGCATTGTAATTCAAGTTGCCAACTTTAGCGGGCGCAACTGGTTTACTCCCGCAATCAAGAAGGTGGCAGGATGGGCATATACCATCCCTGACGCACCGCCACTCCCGGATTTGAACGTGTCCGGCATGTTGATCGCGTTTATGACGTTTTACGCTATTGCGAATCTCTTCAATCCCCTATGTAATTTACTTTATTTACTATGTGACAAAATTTGGGTCGGATCATGTCGGAAAAAATACCGCAACCGTATAAAATTACATAAATTAATATTTTATTACCGACACTAGTTTTCCTGGAATTATAACCGTGGATTTGGATGCAATCCAACTTTATGATCTATCGGCTGCTTTATAGTTGCTTACGGCCAATGCATTATCGACACTGTTGAATGCAAATCATAAATTCTGCTCTAACCGTGAAATGCGTCTTACTTCAAACGCTATTACATTTAACCTAAATTAAATCATCAAAAACACATCGTGCAGCAACAGAAACTTCAATAAATACAATTTCCATCACATCCCAAAAGTGTAAAAGTAATAATACATAAAGCTTTGGAGGCATCATCTACTAACAAAATGAAGCCATTCCAAAATAAATTAAATGATACAGAAAACATTTAACATCCACTGCAAAGAGCATAATTTATTCAAAAAATCAAACAATAGAAACGTATTACTTTAATTTATGCATATAAGAAACTTCCTTTTTTAAAATAATTTACATTTTCGACTGTAATTGCACAAGAGATTTCTTTTATCCAATAATTTTCTGTTCCAACGAAAGCCTGTTGCATTGAAATTGATGACAAAACCTGGCACGACTAAGTCGCGAGACCAAAGGTCAAGTCAGTTGACAGTGTTTCGAGACAAAGTTCTGCGAGATAATAATGGTTGAGTTATTAAAACAGACAATATATGAAGGAAAAAAGTTCGAGTGTAATTCGACGAGATAATTTTGTGACTCTGGGTTCAAAAACAAAAAATATCAGTTTTTCTTAGAATATTTATTTGATCAGTCGTCAACAATCAAAAGATGTATTCGTCGTTCTCAAAAAGGAAAGACGCCTTTTTTTTATCAAACTGACAAAAATGCCACATGTGATGCCCACTTATTATAAAGGAATAAAATTATTATTAGTAGTAAAATATCGGGTGTTTTTTAGTAGGCGTTGAAGAGTCGATTGTGAACGCACCACTCGTATAAAACGTAAGATTTAAACAGCTGATCCATGATCCGTAACCTGTATAGTGCGTTCACAATCGACTCTTCAACGCCTATGAGATGAAATTTAAAAAAACACCCGATCTATGCCAAGTAATTATCATTAGTTTACTTAAATAATTACTTTTTAATGACTGTGATATTCGATTATCAAATGAAATAGCCACAATATTTGTAAAGGTGTAGGTGTTGTGTAAGTTCTGACAATCCAAAGCTGGTTCAAAAGACTGTCTGAAGGTGGAAAGGTATTATCTAAAGCTATAACAGACAATATATCTACTACCGTTTGGTCATTGTCCAATGGACAAGGCAGAACTATACCCTACTATCTGCATGAGAGGATTAGAAAACTCGAAAAGATTGATAAAATATTACCATTACAAAGGTGTCAATTTCCCAATGACTTAAAACATTTGAAATGAAACACGATTTAGAGGACTTTTCGATCAAAATTACTTTCAAGAAACACCTATTGCAATACAGTGAGTTTTTTTTAAGACTGACCATAGGGTTTTACATCCTAATTTTTCAACCCCCTGTTAACTTTTGTTCTGATGAAAATATTCAAACCATTTTTGGAACAAAGTTGGAAGATTTTTTAAACTATCGGATAGATTACAATTCAATATCCCAAACTGTCGAAAAAGTTGTGAAAAAAATATTTTTTAGCGCGGCGAAAGCGTCCAAAAGTGGAAATCGTCAGGTGCTGGTTGAGCCGACAATGGCGCTACTCTGGTGGCCGCTCCACGTACTATTATTTCGGCGCTCTGAAAATATTTTTTTCACAACTTTTTCGACAGTTTAGAATATTGAATTGTAATCTAACCGATAGTTTAAACAATCTTCCAACTTTGTTCCAAAAATGGTTTGAATATTTTCATCAGAACAAAAGTTAATAGTCTTAAAAAAAACTCACTGTATAGTGTCATTCAGCATCCATACATTGGCTAAAATAAAATCGCGGCTACAAAAATTAATTACTCAATAGATTTCGAAAATTCAACATTCATTAATTTTTCGTAATTCCTTCAATGAGACAACCTAGGCAGGATGCTAGAAGCTAGAGGACATTTATGTTCCGTTCTTGCACAGAAAGAATATCGAAATGTACACGTCACCTGAAATGGTGGAAAATGCATTCCGACTCCCACTTGTCGATACCACATTTCGAAGTGCAACTTTAAGTGTCTGAATAGAAGTGCCGTTCCCTCTAAAGTATTTGAATCATCAATATTTAAGTCTCAAACTGCTTTAAGAAGAAAGCACTATTGTTATCAGTTTCAAATCTGAATTCACGAAAGTACATCATATGTTGAAATGACTAAACATTCTTCTTGATTTTGATTTCTAAAATTATTAAATGGTCACTAATTTACTGTTTTAATAGTATATTATGATACAAGTTTATAAGGAAGCCTTTAAAGCACGCGCGACGAGTTTAACTTCGCAAGTGCTTTAAAGGCCCTTATAAACGTGTATCAAACGCTATTTTTTATTATACCTGCACTACAATCTGAAAATTATAAGAAAAAGTAAATTGAAATACCTTTTCCGAAGTAATCTGTGTCATTAATCGTTGATATAGAAATGGTCAATTGTTGTTGTTTCGTTGCTATTAGAAATTGTGTATAAATGTCTATTTACCATTGTTCAAAATATAGGTGAATTTGTTGTTACCTAAGCGACCTTAAAGCTTTAGTGTTTTAAGGGTCCTTTTTCGCACGCATTTTAGTGTCAAAAACAGGGATTCTGATTCAGGTATAATAAAATAGTAGTTTATTTGACGAGTTTGTGTGTAAATTGGGCCTCTTTTGGCACGCGTGGGCCATTTTAAAACGCGAGTGAAACGAGCGTTTTAAAGACGCACGAGTTGAATACAACGTTTTTTTTGTTCGACGAGCCCCTTAAAGGCTCCAAATCACTTAAAACCTTTAAAATTAGCTTGACGTTTCGTTTTGACAAGTTGTGACATTTATCAAAATCCGTTCACATAGGAGAAAATTCTCGAATTCTGACAATGTCGAACAAAAAAATATTTATTTATTTAAGTTACGTAATTTTGTTTTTATGTTTTTGATTCACTTTGGCTCTTACTTTAATTACTGTGAAACAACTAAGATATTATAGGTATGTATATTGGACAAAAAATTTATATCGATGATATTTGCAGATTCTGATATCAATAATCTTTCATATTCCGTGAAAATTGCCAAATCAGATATTTTGTGTAGGTGCAAATATATTTTTTAAAAATCATCAAAAAATTAAATTGAAATAACGCTATACTTCAGACTACGCAGCTACAGAGAGAAGTAAATTAAATTTTCGTGCCTCCGGCCGGAATTTGATAAATTACAGATCTCGAAATCGTCCAGAAACACATGCATTGCCGGCCTAGTCCGGCTAAAAGTAGGGATTTTGAGTTGTCATCGGTTTCGGTTGGCATTTGTTATCAGAATTCTATCAAACGTCAATGTTTGTTCTGTGGATGGCTCGTTAAAAATGTTTTTCTATTTATAACAACGTACAAACTACTAAGAAGCAATATTTAACTAAAATTAATTAATTAAAATTACGTTTCGAGCCACTTCTTGAATATGGGCTGGTGTATTTATTACAACAAATGTTTCAGGAAAATGTCAAAAACAAAACAAATTAATTAAATTTAATAAATGTCAGGAAACAAGAGCGATGTTGATTTTAAAATTTTAATGTTTAAATGTAAGTGTTGCCAAAACAAAAAAAGTCCCTAATACCAATTATTAAAACAAGTGCTTTAACTTCCATTTAACAAAAATCCGCAGAAGTCGGCATGAAAAATTTTGTGTATCACACGTCCAGAAACTGTTTTGCGAGCATTCGTACTTACAATACTCGTCTATCGACTCGTATTGCAAACCGTACTCATGCTCGCAAACGTGCAGTTTCTGGCCTTGTGATACAAATAACTATTACTTTGTAAACCATTATTAATTCGATTCATTATATACATCTACATCAGCTTTTTATAATTCGTAAATGGTCTCAAGATGAATTAATCATATTGACTTCACTTTTAGATCATTCTTAACTGTTTCAAAATGAATCAGTGAACATAAAATTGTTACTTCGGCCGTAAAAGTAGCGTTTCGAATACTAACAAGAACAAGAGTAAGCAGAAACACCGAAATGTTGTAGGAGTACAGCAATTTTTTTAATAGATATTTTTAACAATAGCCTCGAGCTGAAACTAAAACACTATTCGAAAAAAAAGCTGGCAAACTTTCTACAATTTCGCAATAATTTTAAATACTGAGGTGAATCGTTCAAAAGCGGGGGTCAACACGTGGTGACTTTTAAATTTATCATCCCGGAAGTAGAACACCGAACCATGTGCTCGCATGTAAGTTTGAAACAAAATTCGGAAAGAATTTATTGGGAAAAATGTGTCTAATCGATTTAAATCAAGTACATCAAAAACCATTTATCAATAAATGTCTTTAATTAGCTAATAATTTAGTGCTGAGTGATACTGTTGATAGCGATACTGAAAATGTTGAGCCTATTCTTCATGTAAGTTAAAAAAATATTTATTCTAATCTCTCTTGCATTATACATATTTAATTGAACTTCACATGTTTGAATTATATCCACATAATGCCCTCATTCACAAAATACTATAATAATTAGTTTTCATTGTAATCGATGAAAATAAAACATTTATGCATCGAATTGTAAAAAAAAATCAACATGCAGAAAACTGACAAGAATTATTATCGAAAATTACATTCAATAAAGTTCTAATATTTTCTTGATGTCCATGTCATATCCACACAAATAAATTTTTTCACGAAGGTTGTACAAAAATAAAATCTCTCAATAAGTAAGAGTTTATTCGAAATGGTTTAGAAGTATCCAATCAATCTCAAAACCATTAAAAAATTGTTGTAATGACATCATCCTATGGATTTGGTAAAATCTGAAAGACAGATAATCCACACATTGGCCTTTTCAATAAAAGCTTGGTTTATTCCTGCTTTAAATTCTAACTGAGATTAGTACAATGTCCGTCAGAGCTGTTTGAGAACTAATGTACGTTATCAAAAATACATCATTTTTCAGTTATAGCAAGCTGTGTAGATATTTTTCAACTTAGCAAAGATAGAATTTGATTTAACACAGACTTCTTCACCGTGTTCAACAAATTTACAAGAAATTTTGATTTTTTTAATCGATAACTGGGGGTAAACAAAAAAAATGTGAGAGTAAGACAATCTATACATCTGTACATACACATACATACATATAAATAAAATATTTGAACATTACTTAGTGAAATAGAAGACATTTTATTAGTTTGAATCTGTTTGAATCCACTCAACTCAAAAATTGATATATTAATTTTATTCAAATAAAGTTTGTTAGGAAGGACAATTCCTGACTGTGTTCTACATTTGGTTCCTTCACACTGTGGCGTCAAGGAGCTGCATAGTAATGATGAAACTGTGTGAGTATACACTGTAGTCAGCTTGCCTTGTTTATTTCTATCTAAATACATACTTTATTTTGCCCTACGGGCTTTCGGATTTCTAGTTACAGTATAAACATAACTAAACCTAAAATATCAGTTCCAATAATTTCCAAAAATAACCTCTTTAATTCATATCCCCACTCCTCTCCTTTCCTTTTTCTTCCATATCTCTTTCATCCATCTTATCCCCACCCCTCCATTCGGTATTTATCACCGTTCCTTTCCCTCCCTCTCTCTCATTTCGCTACATCCATTCCACATGTGCTCAATCGTGACTCTCTGCTCACAGCACATTCTGCACCTCCTTTCCCCTCACATCCAACACCTGTTTTCACTCTCCTCGTTCCCACACCTGAATCTCACCATCATTTTTCCTTCTCTTACACTCTCTCTCCACAGATACTCCAGAATTTCCTCTGTCATACACCTCTCATACTCCCTTTTGTATCTGGATTCTTTGATTATTTTCCTTCTTTCTTGCTTGTCTGTGTCTTTATCCCTTTTACTCAGCTCTACTTTTATCCATCTTCCTTTGCTCTCAATCTTTCCACATCTTCACTGGCATACCCGTTCTTCTGGTAGTATTTCTCTCTCTCTCTCCATCTTCTCCGTGTTCTTTTATTTTTCTCTCCAGTATTCCGTTAGTATCCGGCACTCTTCCCTTATTCATTTTGTCCTCAAACCTTGCCGCTCTCTTTCCCGCGTTCACTCTCAGCCAATTCCTCTTGCACTCTTCCCAAGCTATGTAACCTGGCGTTTCTCTGTCCACTACTAGCACCCATCTCAAATATTTTTCATGCACTCTCTCTACCTTCTGTTATTCCTTCCATCCCCAGACCTCTGCCCCGTACATCAGTGTACTCTCTAGCATACCCTCAAAACATCATCATTCTCCTCCTGACAGCATCTTCCCACTGTCTCTCTTCTATTCCCCACACACACCCACTACCTTATTTGCTTTCTTCACTATCTCTCTGATGTGCCTTATCCGTGGCCCTTTCGTTGAATGTGTAACCCAAGGATTTGAACTCGTTAACTCGTTCTATTTTCCTTCGTTCCCATTTCCACTCATTCTCTTCATTCTTCCACTTTCTCTTGTTGAACACCATCAGTTTCGTCTTCTCAACATTCACTTCCTTTTTCTTCCTCACATACTTTCCCAGACTCCTCATCATTAATTTTATTTCTCCCTGACTCTTTGCCATTATTACCAAGTAATCTGCAAACGCCGGACTCCAAACTTTCTCTCTATCCACCACACTCCCTCTCGTTTGTGCTTTCTTTAACATTTCATCCATATCTGACACATATATCGTACACACTCACGTAAACACTCACTCACTATGTCGTCCCAAACCATTCACCTTCTTTCTTTCCCATCTTCACTTAGTTTTTTTGTTCTTGCGTATATTTCTTCAATCTTCCGTAGCAGCCATTCACTTATTCCTCTCTCTTTCGTACACTCCAACCTCTCTATCCACCTTGTCAAATGCCTCCCTGAAGTCTACAAACATTGCATACATCCTCCCCCCTTTCTTCTTTAATTTATTTTTTGTTAAATGGTCCAGGACGTATACATTGTTCATACTACCCCTTCCCTTACTGAATCCTGCTTGACTGTCCGGTACCACACCCTTTTCCTCGATCTCTCTCTTCATCCTTTTGTTTATTTCTATCTTGTCAGTGTTAAAAACTAATGTGTCGGTCCCTCAATGACAAGTTTCTTTTTAATTTCTGATTTCTTCTAAATACTCCATTCTTAATTAATTTAATTCCTTGATTTGTTGTTAGACTAAAGTTGATTTTTTAAAGGGACATAAATTTGTTTAAATTTACTATAACTATTTCTTCTTTCAGAACGCTTCAGTAGTAGACAGATCGAAAGAAAGTTAGAGGAAACCTTCGAGAATCTTAATTAATAAAAATTCCGTTTAATACTGATGGTATCACATTCCTTAATATTTACTTCCACTGCACAAACATTATCAAGCAAAGCAATATCATAATATCAATGCAAAGGTATGGTGAGTATGTGTACCACAGGCGCCTTAAAAGCATTAATATACATAGCAGAGCCGCAGGCTAAAGGAGCTACATATTTGTTTGATGCTTTTTTTTTGTTTTCAATTGAAAAAAACCTGGAAGATTTGAAGAAAAATCTGGAAAAACGCAATCCAGTAAATTAAAATAAAATTACATTTGCTTTGTGTTGTTACGCGATCTGTCCGACAAATGTAGTAGTTGTTTTATTTCTATTCCAATTTATTTGCCTACATGCACAAATGTCATGTGACAGCTGATTGTGAAATTGGGAATCAAACCAATCGGATTGTTTGCTTTAACATCAATCTTGCAATCGAAATCGAAATGTAAATATTGGATGATTCAAAATAATTGTGGATAAATCTGGCAACTATGTACAAAAATTTATGTGGCAACTGTGTGGGTGGGATAGAGTTGACATTTTTTCGACAGTTCATATTCGCACAATTTTGAAAGTTGTCAAATCAATGTGTAATGAAATTTTAAAAATAAAATGCACGCTTATGAAATGTCATACAAAGGTCAACTCTATCCCATTCACACAGTTGCCACATACATTTTCGTACATAGTTGCAATACTTATTCATAATCATTTTGAATCACCCAAGAAAACTGCTTGAGATTCATTGTGATTTCAAATTTAATGGAAGAAAATAAATAATTAGTTTGGGCATGAAATGCTGACTTAATTAATTTGTGATTTAAGTTCTGGAACAAAACGGCATGGTTCCAACTCGATCACATTCCAGGCACATCACACATTTCCAGCATTTCAGCAGTGTAGAATACTGCCGATAGAATTCATCTCACATGTAAAATTCCTCATTTTTACTTTGTTTACACATTTCCAATAGCTTTCCACAAATTCACAAAACGATCACAAACAAATTTAGGTATTGAAATTTGGACAAGACAACGTCTGTCGAGTCAGCTCTTCGCGATGTTATAATATTGGGTTACCCTCCGGATCGACCACTCTTCTTCTAATTTGGAAAGAATGATACCACGTAAACGTCAAATTCGCCTGTCAACTCTGTCAAAGCTGACAACCGGAAATCAGAAATGCGTTTAGATCACAGTGGTACCAATTGTATTTATATTTCATGTACATAAAAGACATCAAATTCATTGGAATTGTAAACAAGTTTCATTTAATAACCGAACGAAATTCAAACCGTATAAGATATAGCCAGTACTATTGATCTCAATGAATTGAAGTTGGAAGGTTGATTAGGATTGATTATGGCTAATGAAAATGTTACAAAAAAAATATATTCAAATCGGTGAAGCCGTTTTTGAGTTTTAACGAGACTAACGAACAGCGATTGTAGGTGATACGAAGTTCACCGGGTCAGCTAGTTTATTATAAAAATGCCTTATTTAAGTGAAATCGAGCGGATAGAAGTTCTAATGATGATTGGATATGGTGATAGGAGACGAAGCTGTGCTGAAGTGATGACACTTTTGATGACACACAAAAAATGAAACGGTCATTATGTGATACAGTGTTGAATTAAAAAAAACACTCTTTATCATGAAATTAACCCCTGCTGCCATTTAAAAAAATTCAAGTTAGCGTTGTATCTCTAAAACAAATGAAGGTATTAAGCTCAAAAAAAATACCAATTATAGAATTTAAATGCCCTTAACTCCGTAGCAAATTTCAAAGAATTCCAACAAACGGTTTGATAGGTTTAATAAAAAGAGCCTCAAACGGTAGCTACGTTTATTTATTTTTGAATTAAATTTAAAAAAAAATTTAGGGTTGTTATGTAAACTATTATTACATGTGATACATCGTTGAATTCAGAAAAAAAATCTCTTTTCAAAAATCATAAAATTAACCCGTTGCCATTTAAAAAAATTCTAGTTAGCTTTGTATCTCGAAAACAAATGATGGTATAAAACTGAAAAAATTGCAAAGAATAGAATTTAAATGCTCTTAACTCCATACCAAATCTCAAGGATTTCCAAGAAACCATTCTCGAGATATTTAACTGTTGCCATACTTTGTAGTGACCCTGTATATTTGAAAAATTATAACTATTGCTTCGAAATGATGTATTTGTTATGGGCATGAAAAATTAAGGAACGGCGCTCGAATAATTTCCTCCCGTGGGCTCTGCTTTAAAGTTCGCCATGGGTTATTTGCATAATAGGTATGGACGAAGCGAAAAGAATATAAAAAATATTTTGCTTGTGTTTCAAACCTGCACAAGTTAATTACAATGAAAGTGAAAAAAAAATATCAATACTCATTAAAATTGAAATTGTGGTTGAATTTTTCGCGAGAAAGTTACTTGTTTTCAAAGATGCAAAAAATGCAGACAATAAGTAAACATCTATTTAAATGAAGCAAAGTCGGAGTGACTGTGAGTAGATTTTTAAAAAAGCTGGTGAGAAGTTCGCAGTGGTAAACAACAATCGACTCATCTGTCAACATCGCTTCGAAAGAGTTAATTTAAAAAAAGCGTTTCTTTCAGACGTGCCATTCAACACATCAACAACTTCTTTCACTTTACGCATCACGTAAGGACAATTGTGATCCTTAACGAAAAATCTTTCGTATAAAGCAGCTAAATATAAACAGTATAGCGTATATTCCTTTTTGGTTGGAGCGAAACTGTAACAATTTAATTTAAATTCACAATGTACAGAGTTCTAAACATGAGAAAGAACGTCATACTCATAATATATAAATAGGATATAAGAACCTATTAATAAATTCATTAATTTAAATATAATAGTTTTCTGAAGTAAACACGTGTCTGTTTATTTTGTGTGCCAAAATTATTGATTCTATAATAATTAATTCACAAATGTGGATTCTACAAGAGTGAAATAATATAAGGACAATATTTTGTTGAGACAATTTTAAGGTTTTAAGAAAACATTTAAAAAAAACAGTTATTCCAGACTAAAAACAACTGTCACTAACAGAAAGTTTTTCTTATCTGAATAGGCTTATGGGAAAAAAAATTACTTTCATTCAAAGAATTAAAATTCCTTGCCATTTATTGTATCCACATTATGAATAATTAACATTTCGCTTGCAAACTGGAATGAACATCACTTTTCCATTAATAAAAATTTAAAAACTTTTGAAACCAAAAGCCCTGATTCCACATTTAAAAAATGTTGTTCGTGGGTAAACATCAAATGTATGGTGTAATTAGCAAAATTCACCCCGGCACACATACTACGCCTACACAGAAAACACATTGCCGAATTCATTCATCCAATCAAATATAATTTTACAGGAGGGCACTTTCAATAAAAAAAAAAATAACAAAAAAATACAAAGTACTGAATTTACTGGAGTTCCGTGATAATAAACTCTAGAATTTATTTTCGTTGAGTAAGTTGGTGGTCATATATTTTATTGTTAATCTCACCTTTCTGCTTATCAAACCTTATGCAAATTTTATATCACAAGTCTCATCTAATTACTGTTTTATTAATTGCACCAAAAAGAGGGACGTTAAAAATAAAGTGCTGATACGATCAAGCTAAAACCATGAACTACAATAAATCCTATAAGTTACTCTACAAATTGTGAGCCTTTAAAAACAAACGAAAATATATCAGGTGTGTCAAAAAGGACGGACAGGCGTTTTAGTAGCATAGCATAGCATAACATACTCGTAGATCCTGACTGTTCTGCAGCGTTCAGTTGAAGAAAAAACTCTAGGAGAGTGAAAATGAAAATGGCAGCAACACAATAGGTAACTAAAAATACGGTGTGTACGAGACTACTCCTGTCAGATTCTCTAATTGTTTTTAATAATTGTTTTTTTAATAACTGGATTATAAATAAATAATTACCAAACGTTTGTATTCTGGAATTAATCCTGCCAAAAATAACAATAAATCTGATAAATTTCCCAATTTTCACTTAAACATTTTTGCTTTAGACAACTTTACTCGTTGATATTTGGGCATTTTTATTCAAAGGCTAAACCCTCGAGCTATAAAGTTCTCGGGCCTAACCAGACTAAAAATGCCCAATTTCAACTGGTAAAATTGTCAAAGCTAAAAGTTTTCGTAAAATTGAAAAATGTATCCGATAAAATAGTTATTTTTGTATTAAGTGCGCAAAGTGATTGTTTTTTGTTGGGGCATGAGAATGAATTTTTGGTCGAGACCGTCAGGTCGAGACTTCAAACTCATTCGAATGCGCCAACAAAACAATCATCTTGCGCACGAAATACAAACACTATTTTTTCTACAACAGCATTTTAAAATTTTTTAATTTTTTAATTTTTGTAAAATTTTCCTTGGATGCTAAAATATTCGTCAAAAAGTTTCCTTGGGTGCTAAAATATAACTATTTTAGCATCCAAGGAAACTTTTTGACAAATATTTTTTCACTATCAAAAATGACATACTTTGCGACTTGATAACGATGCATAAATGTCACGTTTTTTTGACAGTTGTAGAAAAAACTTATTGTTATTTTACTTGCTAATGTCAAAATGGCACGTATATCTTTATTACCTAACAATTTATTGTTTCAATTGAAGAAAAGATTCAGAATCCGAACAGGAAGAAGAAGAGGAGAGAACCTTCTCAGTTTGATTTGTATTTGTATCCTGTTTTCTCCTGTTTGCTTGAGTGCTTTTTCCATTTATTCCTGCCAATTATCTTGATAAAATAAAAACAGACAAGCTAGAAGTCATTACTTATGCAACGACTTTTTTCTTAAATAATAAGTCTATAGGTTGTTATGAACAAGTAGAGTAAGGGACCAGTTTCAAATATTTGTTCATGTAGTTTACAATTGTAGTGCCTTTAAAACGTTAATTTACGATTCCTTCTTTTCAAAAAAATATGTATTGGACAGAATTCAACAATTGAAACAATAAATTGCATTTATTTTAAAGAAAAATTGTACATACAATTGTTAAATAACGCCATTTTGTCATTAATTTTATACCAAAATTACAGGAAAAAATGTATGTTAGATATTTTCCATTCAAATGAAGTTATCAATAATTGCAGTCATGCAAGAGATATTTTTCAGCTGAATAAATTCGGCTGCTTGGTAACGGGTGAGACAAATTGTCGTTTTATCTGTCAATATGTCGAGTCCAGTTATTGATTCAAAAACAAATTTGAGTTTGGAAATGGAAGTTTATTAGAGCGATTAATTCATTCCTTCACCTAGTAAATCTAAATTTTTAACCAATCACCTATTATGTCGACAATTGCTCATTATTGACTATTAAACCTGGTAAAAGAATAATTAATTCGTTAATAAATTTACAGTTTATTGCCTAAGCCTCAGCCATAATACCGAATAAGTGATTATTCTCTACTAACCACAAAGACATTTCTTCCTGTTTTGTTGCTCAGCAACAATACGAAAACTAAGTGCATTAATTAGATTAAAAAGTTTTCGGGCATCGTGTTGTTAAAGCTACTTACAATTGTTGTTGATACAATCTGAAATTTGAACTTAACCACCCTAATGCTGTAAGTAAATAACGACACCGATACCTACTGAGGTAAGTCATTAATGACATGAATGTCTTCAAAATATTCCTGTAAAAAAATTACTTCGAAGCCATTTCTTTTTCGTCTAAGCGATTGTGCGAAAAACGTTATGGGATACGGTTAATAAGTGCCATAACAAAATCTCGGAAGTTGAAAAATCGAGACGAAGTCGAGATTTTTCAAATTCTTTCTCGATTCTATTATAATGCACTTCCTAACCTTATATCCCAATATACTATTTCCTGCATTTTACGTCCTTTTTTAACTTTAATTCAGGAAATGATCTACTCAAATATTCCTTCTAGTTTTTTCTAGGTACCTACATTTTTATTACAACACAAGCAAGCTGTGTACTTTAAAAGCAACAACACTGGTACACTATAAAACTAATTATTGACAATAGGTCCAATTATAAAACTAAGATGTTATCTCAACATAATTTAATTGTGTGGTAATATGTATAACTTGTTGGATTGTTGCAAAAAGGTGTCTCAAATTTGACAAGTATTAGAAACCTGACAAATCTGCACGATTTGGGTCACTGTGCACAAAGTTTAAGTAAATTAATCGCTAATAATTCAAAGTTCAAATGATATTTGGTTAAATTATTTTATACAAATATACAAGTGTACAAAATGCACGTAAAAGAATGTATATATTTTAATTATGTATTGCTATGATGGATGCAGTAAAGTTGTTGTGTTGTTTTGTATCTAAATTAAAATAGGAATTTGATATTTGAAACTCATTTAAGCGTTCCCTGGGTCAGATTCGGGAAACTGTAGGGAACGAAACGTGTCAAACTTGTCAGATTGTAGAAGCTGCAGAAGTCTCAAAGCTTCACATAACTCATCAAATATAGAAGACTGTCTGAATTGGTATTGAGAAATTCATGAGCAATTCCTGTCAGTTAATCGTTTTCAATTATAAATTGACGAACACCCGATTTCACGACGAATTGTTTGAAACACTTAAACGTTATTAAATTATTTGCATGGGTTCCAAACCCTCACGTAAATGTGTTTCAAGCCTTCAATTGCAAGTTTTAAAATAGTACTGGTAAACAGTTTTTGGAAAAAGATTCTTCTAATCGTTACAGTTCGACACAATTAAAACAAGAGCCAGGGTAATTTATTACCCAACTAGGAGGGGATATGGTGTATTTGTGTGCGAAGTTTTTTTGTTCGTGTCACTCTGTAGCATTAAATTCTGAACCAATTTCGAAGGGACTTTTATTGATGGATAGTTCATTTATTTATAAGTGACATACTATATATTTTCGTATCCCACCTCCACCCGGCGGCACGGCAATTTTGCCGGAGTACATACACTATTACGGATAATACTATCAAGTAATAGTGCAGTGCTTATCAACATATATAATATTTCGCTATCTATTATCAGTGGAAAAATACTAGAGAGCTGTAAGAACATTTTCTGGCATCTAGTAACAGTTAGAAATAAAAAATTTTTACACAAGATACAACTCTGACATTAGCAAAACTCTAACCTAATTTGCAGGTAACGTTATCACAACAAATAACCTGTTAACAACACAAAAGATAATTTTATCAGGAATATTGTTTTTTCCTGTAATTTTGGCATCAAATTAATGAAAAAATGGCATTATTATCGCACGCTCAAATGAAATCCTGGACTGAGTAGGCGTTGGAAAAATTAAACCGTTTAGAACAGTGTAAAGTTTGAATTTCCCACATTTGTTTATGTTTAATCGGGACACAATTGAACATGTTTGTTTTCAGCAAAGGGTGCCCTTAGATATTTGCTTCGAGAATAGGCATCGTTAAGTTATTCTATTTTTAATGTAAAACATTGGAAAGAAAGGAAAAGAAAGATTTTTTTGGCTCTAAATTTTAGGTTAGCTGTCAACATACTCCAAATAATCTACGCTTTAAAAAAGCACAACAATTGAGGGTTTCCAACGCCTTCCCAGCCCATAATTTCATTTGAACGAACGATACAATGACAATTGTACAGGGTTATTCTAAATGATTGTAGTCGAAGTAGGCGTGAAAACTGAATGTAAAATTTATGGTTGCCGCTCCACATAAAAAAATCATCAAAATGATGTGTTAAATTGGGTGCAAAACAACTCAATATTTTTAAAATTGATTGTAGAACAACTCAATATTTCTGGATTCAATCGTTAATTTAACAAAAATAAATAAAATCCTCATCACCGCACTTTTCACCTAAAAAATGACAGTGACAGCGACACAACTGACAGTTCACATGAAAGCGGCAAAAACGTAATAACATGGGCATGGCCTACTTCGACTACAATCATTTAGAATAACCCTGTATTAATGAAAATATGAAAATTTTCGTTTTAAATAAACGCAATTTATTAGTTGTTTTAATTGTTGAATTCTTTCCAATACATATTGTTTTGAAAAGAAGGAACCGTAATATTAACGCTTTAAAGGCAAAAATTATAAAATACATGAAACTGGTCCCTTCCTTCACCCGTTGTTAACAACCTATGCACTTATTATTTAAGAAAAAAGTCGTTGCATAAGTTATGACTTCTAGCTTGTCTGTTACTAATTTTATCAAGATTAATGGTACGAACAAATGGAAAAACAATCAAACAAACAGGAGAAAAGAAGATACAAATCAAACTGAGACAAGTCTTACATATTACATTAAACGTATTCATCATCACAGGATATAGTTGAAGTCTTTCCACAAATGAGGATGAAAAATTACATCTCCGGTGGTACAACATTCAAGCCGAATCAATATTCCGCAACTATCATCAGTATCAAATAAACAACAATAAAACGACTTTATACATCTCGATTACTGTTTTTAACTCATCTTATACAACATTAAAATGTCTATCTGAGAATGTTTTTCCAAAAATGCTTCGGACAAGTTAATAATGACTCTCTTACCACCTTAAGCCATTTATCGGCATTCTTGTATCACCTGTATTATTATCTCACAGTAAATGATCGTATATTTATTTTGTTCTCTTAAACACATTGTTAAGGTATCAGCTTTGATCACCTTCACCGTTTACAATCTTCTTAAAAATATAAGCAACGGCAACAACATTATCTCTCGCTTAGGCAAATTAAACTATTTTTAACTATTTCAACAATGCCCTGTATCATACTTAAATTACAGCATCATCTGCTAACACATGAAATTCAACAATTACAGTTTTGACAAACATTAATCATTTCAATGAACAAGTGGGTTTTTCTTAAATTTATTGCTGTCGTTAATTCGTGTTTTATCTTTGTAGCAAAGTAACTAATCCTCCAATTCCGTATTTTGTTAACTTTTAATCGAAATTGATTACCATATGAATGATAAATGATCGCATTAATCAAATTGCAAACTCGCCCAATAACTTACAAGTTTCGCTATATCTAAATATAAATATTAAACATACAAAATGTGGCATTTAGTTAAGTCGTCTACGTAAATTATTAGTGAATGTTGGTAAAAAAATACTTTACATCAGTTTAATAATCCTGGCTGAAAACCGTAAAATCATTTTTAAATCATATTTTAACCTGTTTAGGGTATAAAATAAATTTAAAGTGACAGCACAACATCCAAATAAACGAGAATTTGCAGCGAAATTTAATAAACGAACAACAAACAAAACGACTAATTTAATTCACTTCACACCAACTCATCAAAATTAGAAAATATTTATGTTTGTACGCAATAAGCTACGAACACATCCTAATACAAACTGCGTAAAAAGCGCCATCATTGTTTCATTACTCTCCATAAAAATTTGTTTAATATTATAAGCGGGTTTTTGACCAGATTACGCTAACAGTTAATTTATGGCACTTATCTAACACCACTGTAATTAATTAGAGCTTTGCCACTAAAATATTCTGACTTGGCGGTTGGCATTTCAGTGCAAAACACAGAACATGAAAATATCGCTTTTTCAGTACTTTTCAGTTTTGTTGAGAGCAAGACTAATGATCGTTCTAGAGGGAATGGATTATCTGAGGAACAAGTACAGCGATCAATACCAATCGACAATTACATCTTACTGAAATCTTTTTTCGGTTATACCGCAGTAGCGAATTAGCTAGAAAGAAGATGACTTCCAATTATTTGATGTAAAAAAAAAACAAAGAATGTCATTAGCGTCACAATAAACAATAGCTACTAAACATGTTTCATATAAATAAATAAATCAAATTTGATGTGTCAAATTTTCAGTTATGGTAACTGCTATTTAAAAAAGCTAGCACATGCAAAATGGTGGAGGCGCTGGGATAATTGTATTTAGGCCAGCCATAATATTGGCACAGTATTATTGTTTTCTAATTTTCTTAATCCTCGTACAACAAATATCCTTCTGATTTTATTTTGCAAAAAACTGTTATGTACTTGCAGACAATCTAAAATCTATGATGTAATTAATAATCACAATGATTGCTTTTTTCTGCTTCATTGATGTGTAAGTAACTTACTTAAAATTTGTTTCCTCGTAACCTTTACCAAAATAATGCGCTACTGGTTAGTAACTGTGAGTTTAAGTCTTTTGACACCTTTAGAAACTGGTTTGTTAATCACATTCATGATATTCTTGCCACAGCCTTCTCTGCCTATTGCCTAGCTGCAAATAATTTACATCTATTTAGTCGTAAACACAAAGTTCTCAACATTTTTTTTGTTTAGATTTCAAATGAAATTGCATAAGATACATTCTACACCTCGAATCAGTTCAAGTACAAACACTTATTTTTTTTACTAGATCATTGACGTTTCATATCTTGATAGATGAGTTAATCATCGGTCGTTGCTGAAAAGTGTTCGATTCAATTTACTATAAAGGAGACGATTAATTTTGTACATTTCTTTTTTATATGAACTTTTCCACAACCATAGTGATTGCGGGTCGCTTTTGATTAACTTCAAAAATAACTGGTACAGTGTGTTACTACAGACACTTACAAAACTCATTCAAAATCATTCAGTTTGGAAGTGTCTAAGTTAACATGCTGTCCCAGTCATTTTTGACCGCGATAGTAAGTCATCATTTACGTGCAATAGTTTCAAGTAAACTGTGATTAAGTGTGATATCCAACGTGAGTCTTTTAAAGAAATTGGACTGAAGTAGTTTTAGTATTTAATGTTTAATTTATTACACTAGTATTATACCCGATATCAACCACCAAACCTGGCCATAGGTACATTTAAAATTACACATATTTAAAAAAATATGAGTTCCTATGAAATAAATTTGCTTAATATCATATTGACAGCTATAATTATCATCAGTACAAACTATCGCGCGTTCAAATCAAATCCTGGGCTAGGAAGGCGTTGGAAACTGTCGATTGTTGTGCTTTTTTAAAGGGTGGATTAATTGGAGTTTGTTGACAGCTAACATATCATTTAGAGCCAAAAAATATTTCCTTTTTTTTCTTTCTTTGCAATGTTTTACATTAAGAATAGAATAACTTAACGATTCTTATTCTCGAAGCAAATATCTAAGGGCACCCTTTGCTTAAAACAATCATGTTCATTATGTCCCGATGAAACATAAACAAATGTCATTCGTGTCAAACGGCGGGAAATTCAAACTGTTGTAAACAGTTTAATTTTTCCAACGACTCCTCAGCCCAGGATTTCATTTGAACACGCTACAGAATGCCATCAGGAAATTTTTGATATAGACGTAGAAAATAGAATTCCTTTTTGCTGGATTCGTTGTGGTGGTACTATAAAGTGGGCGGCCAGATCTCCCGATCTTGCACCATGTGAGTTCTTTTCGTGGTCCTATCTTAAAAACAAAATTTATAGAACACGACGCCCAAATATTGATTCTCTGAGGGAGAGAGGCCATCGTTGCGGAATGCAGAAAGACAATTTAAGAATGTGACAACTGCATTTTAATCATCGGTTGCGTTGTAGTTTAAACCAGAATGGAGAATTATTCGAATATTTATGATAACCTACTAGTATTTTGTTTATTTTTTAACTTTACATTTGGTTTGTTTATGTTTATTTTGTTATTATTATTATTGTGAATAAAAATGTTATTTAAATTGAATTGTACGTTAATTTTTTTATTATTTCTTATCAATATGTATACAACTGTAAAAAAATCTTATTATTATTATTATTCTCTGGTATGAAATAGTTTAAAAAATTACTTTGTTTAATATTTTAATAAATACTTCATCTAAGATCATGATATTGGAGTAATGTAACGATCTCGTGAACCCCTTTAACAAGAGGCTGTGAAGCCTTAAAAATGTCATTAGACTTCATTTCAAATTATAGCAGCCAACTATGGTTTCCTTCATTCAGGCAATTTTACTTTTTCATATTAAATTTGAAATAAACAGAAAACAAGATATTGTCGTAACAATTTGATAATTAACAAGAAATGATTAAGCTTTTTTTTTTAAATTATGGAAAACTAAAAACCATCAACTTTATCATTATGAGGGTACATGAATTTAACATACCCCTTATTATTTGTATTATTATAACCAGTGCTCACGCACGGAGGAATAATAGTTATTTACATAATTAGTGGGATAAAAGCAATATTACAGGACTCGAGTGTGAAGACTGAAGATTGCAGATGACGAGGGCGTTAGCCCGAGTTCATCTGTAACACACGAGTTTCCTGTCATATGCTTTAGCCCACGTGTTGTGTACAACATTTTATCTACGGCTGCGAATTATTAATAAAAAAAATCAAGTTTTGGCAAAAATGTCACATTTGACATTTACACATTTAAAAAAATATACAGGTGGTCCCGATATAACCTGCCACAAGAAATCCAGTAATAGATGACCATGAGTAGAACTCATACACAAAAAATGTTTCTAATAAAAGTCTTTTCGTTTTCGAGATAAAAATAATTGAAAATTTGGTCAAAATTTGCTGTACGCTAATGAGTTAATCGATTTTAAAAAGGCAATTCTGGTTACTTGGCTGCAATTTCTTTAGCAACAGCACCTGTAACACCTATGACATTTGTCAAGTTTAATTTTAAATTTGCGAATCCTTCAAAAAGTTAAGAAATTCACAAAACAAGAATACGCCGATTTGCAGTTACTCTATGGCGAAACATGTGGTAATTCAAAACCGGCAAGGCGACCATAAGGCGAGCGTTTTCCTGAAGGAGTCCTTCCGTTCCGTTGGACTTTTGTGGAGCTACATTTGCATTTATGTGAGGTTGGTTCTCACTGATTCCAATACGATGGCGTCCCAGATCCTCCATTTAACCCCTCTGTATTTTAATTTTTGGGGCCACACGAACGATTTGGTATACGAAGTTGAAATAAATACAAAAGGCCAACTCCAGAAACGCGTAACAGAGGCCGCGAACCGGATTCAAAAAAACCCAGAAATGCTGAATTCTGTTTATGAAAATTGGTACCAAGGGAAGGCACACAGAACATTTATTATAAAAAAAATTTTTTAGTCTAGTTTACCTTTCATTAGTTAGTAGATATTCTCAGTTAGAGTTGAAAGTACGAATATGTAAAGTGTAAATAAATTTATTCAATACATTATTTTGACTACTTAACCACAATTAAAACGATACTCTTATTACAGAGTTCTTCCACAATTTTGCACACACTACCTCTACATTTATTTACACATTGAGGAACACCACTTTATTTATTACTCATTCATCTCAGTCTACAAAATCAGCGTTTGTACCTAAATAAGCTGGTGAATTAACGCACACAGTGTACAGCGTTTTCAATAAATGTCATTAATTTGATTTAATTTGTCAGATTTGAGATTTGTCATAAACGATTCAGGTACCTATGTTGCTTAGATACTGTCATCCTTACAAACACCAACAATTAATTCCTGAGTAGGTACGTATTTATGTGGTCAGCAGCCTCGAATGGGTGTGGATAGGGGTAATTTATCCCCATTATTTTGGACCTAATGAAAAGGGGTTTTTTGGACTTGTTAGATCCTTCTAACGACCCAGAATTTTTTTTGGCAGGTTATATCGGGACCACCTATATTTTGATAATTGTTAAATGTCAGTTTCAATCGTTTTAATTCAAAATCAAAGCAACAAGATTGAAACAATTTGCTCAATACCAGGACAACCAGCTAATTCTGTTTGTAAACAACGCGTTGTTTTTAATTTTTCATAATTGAGAGCCGGGTCGTTTACGTCTTATCGCGGCTCTCGGAAGTGAAGTGACTTCGAAAAATGTACTGTAGGAACACTTTCATTGTACCCAATAAAATTTTATTGCGCTTAAAAGTTAAAAACCCCCCGATTCTATACACCATTGATACCATTGATACCATAATGACTCATAAAATTTTATTGGGTACAATGGAAGTGTTCCTACTATACATTGGTTTACCTAGGGTGACCAGACGTCCGGATAAAGCCGGACATGTCCTCCTTTTTGTCCAAAATTAAAACGTCCGGCCGGCTTTTTTTTTACGTCCGGCTTTTTCACTCTTGATCTTGAAAGCAAAATTTTTGTCCCTCAATCAAACTCAAAACTTAAGTCTTTACTGGACTCAACAAAATGATCATCAAAATTACTTTCCACGATGTTCACGTTCGCCGTTCGTATTTCAATCGTCAAAATTCTCAATTATTTAATCTAGGTATTCCTATGGTCAGCGGGAAATACAATACTATCGGGTGTTTTTTTTTTAATTTCACCTCAAAGTAGGCGTTGAAGAGTCGATTGTGAACGCACTATACGGATTACGGATCAGCTGTTTAAGGCCGGTATTTATAGTCCGAACTTAAGTTAGACTCTATCTTGAGACAGACTTGAGTTCCGATTTGTGTCTTATAAACAATACTTGAGCATTGATGAGCACTCAAGTTTGACTCAAGCCCAAGTTAGGGGTTAGGCAGACTCAAGTCTTGCTTATATGAGTTTAGAGGTCCAAAATTGTCTCTGTACTGTCTGACAGTTGCTGTTTTCCTGTTTTTCGTTTCGTTTCAATTATATGTATGGGTAGGCACTAATGTTCAGATTTGAATTTTAGATGTAAGCATTAAATACTTATTTATCGCAGGATGGAAGATTGTTATGACTTTATTTACGAAGAAGAAGTTCCAAATACAGTAAAAGCTCCCTTAACGGATAGCTCCTATGAACGGACAGCTCTATCGAACGGACAGTTCTTTGGGCACCGTTTTAATTCGTATAAGTTTGTTAAGAAAGTCATCTCTATTGTACATAGAGATGACTAGATGTACTATAGTACATATTCAACTCGCGAATAATGGATATTACTTGCTCGGATAAATTACACCACTCGGCTGCGGATCGTGCACAAAATCATCCTCACGAGTAATAGTGATCATTATCCGCTCATTGAATTGAATAATATACTATTACTTAACATTACGGCCTACATATTTTTTTTCCTTTGAACCAGATGTATTTCTTTTGAGCGGACATCTCTGTTGAACGGACAAAAAATTGGCGGCCGACGGTATCCGCTCATGGGAGCTTTTACTGTACATATACGTCAACAACGTATTTTGTATACAGGCTATTTCACGAGTGATAATGAGCCTAACGGAATAAAAATGCACCCCACAATATATTTTCAAAAAAAGCCGGAAATTTTAATTTCAGTAGCCAGCTTTTTTCGGAAATGTAGTGTGGGTCTCATTTTTATTCCGTTAGGCTCATTATCACTCGTGAAATACCCTGTATTGTATATTGGTTCACAGTTTTTTCAATTGCTGGGCCGTGCGTACTGTAGTACTTACTCTCTGGTTAGCTATTGTACTGGGTGTTAATTCTTTCCTAAACACTACTTTTTCGTTCTACCGAAACTGTATCTGTTTTTTTATTTTCTATTGCCTCTTCTATATCATGTATGAGAGAAGCCAACAGAATTTTCTCCTTTAAACTGTACGGGATTTTCATTTTGCAAAAGAATTCAAAACAAGCTGTCACAAGGTGTATGGTATAACCATGAAAACTCGACTCAAACGAAACTGGAGTAAGACTCAAGTCTAACTTTTACGAGTTAAGCCGAAATAATGACTATAATACGGATCTAGACTTGAGCAAAACTCAGGACTTGAGTACAACTTACCCAAGTTGGACTTGAGTTGCCGACTATAAATACCGGCCTAAATCATGCGTTTTTGCACAAGTGGTGCATTCACAGTCAACTCTTCGACGCCTACTTTGAGGTGAAAATTTTAAAAAAAGCTTTAATATACCTATACTTTTTTTTCTTCACTAATTGTCATCCTCTTTTAATAAAAATCATCCTTTTTTGCCTTATTTGTCTTCTTTTGTCATGTTGACTTCTGGTCACCCTAGGTTACCCCGACGTCAATTGAGAAAAGTACCAGAACCTGGAACGGAAACGTGTGTGATCCTGTTTCGAGGACGACCTGGAGTGCAAGAGACGAGCGTCTCTGGAGGTGTCACTGCAGTTTGCGTCGTTTTTCCAGTATGACGTGTATTACAAAGTGGTCTCTTGTGAGAGCAACCCAAAAGAGAGTAGTAGATGATATCATTAAAAGTGGAAGTGAGTCTTTTTGTGCCAAGCCCAGAGGTTGAAGACCGAAACGAAGTCGATGCCGGCAACTGGGCGAACAAAATGCAAGAACTGTGTTATGTATTTACAATAAGTACCTAGCTTTTCTTTTGCATTGTTGTATTTCAATAAATTTTGTCTGTTTGCTTCTAAATAAAAATGTGTTACGTAATGGAACCAGTGCGGTAATGAACTACATTACGCAACTCAAATGACTACAAATGAATGTGGTTATAAGGTCTTATCCAAGCAGCCGTAGATAAAATATTTAAAAATAATTTTATTATTACCGTGCGATCGCAAATTTAAAAAATCGAGATTGGCAAGATTAATACACTTCAGTTGGCAGCACGTAAACATTTAATTCAAATGTCATTACAATGGTAATTGTCATTATTAATTACTGACTATTAAAATTTGCTATTACAATATGTTCACTTTAGAGCAACAAACAAATTTTCATTGTCCAGTGTTTCTTTAGCAATAAAGAAAGGCTTGGTCCTATTCGACACTTCGAATTTTTAAGGAATTTCAACAAAAGTTTCCGGACTTTCAAGACACTTAACCAACAACTTGCCCAGAAAGTTTACAAATGCGTAAACATGTTTTTGGAAACAGGTAGTGTTCTGCGCAAAAAAGGCAGTAGACGATCGACAAAAAGATCAGTTGAAAATATTGAAGAGGGTGAACAAAGAATTATTGATTAACCCAAGAAACTAACCTATCATTTGGTACAGTTCAGCTTATCCTTAAAAAAAGATTAGCACTTTTTTCTCTATCATGTCTGTTGTGCATGAAATTACTCCTTGGCAATAAGAGCCCCCACAACCGACAACAACCTCTCTGGATAATATTGATTGATCGATGATCGTTGAATCTTGATCTTGAAACGATTTATAAACAAACAAGAGGCGTGCGCGTGCTCCGTGCTCACCGTTGACGTTAAATGTAGGTGCGGGAGTTTTAAATCTCATTGTTTCATTGCACTAGCTGAGGAAATTCTTTTACAACCGACAGGTCACACAAAATTCTTTATGAAATTCAAGATTTCAACATTCTCAAAATCACTAACCTAACTTTTAAGACTGACATCTGTTAATTGAAATCTCACGAATTGCCAACTGAAATGTTTGGTCAGCGCCTATTCTAATTTTTTTTTCGATCTCACGGTATTATCTGAGTAACTGAAAATTAAATTTCAAATTGTCTCCCAAATGTTGTTACAATAACAACCTACCCCCCTATGGTATGTTTTGATCCAAAACATGGATTCAGGTTCAAATGACATCACATTTAACACTGAAATTGACTATCAATACCAACCCCATATTCAACAATCACTAGAAACGATGCTATAAAATTCATCATTGTGAAACTGTTTT
This sequence comes from Tenebrio molitor, assembly GCF_963966145.1. Classification (NCBI taxonomy): domain Eukaryota; kingdom Metazoa; phylum Arthropoda; class Insecta; order Coleoptera; family Tenebrionidae; genus Tenebrio; species Tenebrio molitor. The sequence continues at coordinate 24,465,646 of NC_091050.1, read as the reverse complement.
CGGTGTCACAAAATCCTCATTGTGACACCGAAGTAGAAAAAATAGTAGTTTATTTAACGAGTTCGTATGTAAATTGGGCTTTTTTGGTATAAGGGTGCCAGTTTAAACATCTTACTCACTTTTTTGAAAGAATAGCAGTTAGGGTAGGTAATGGATATTTGATTAAAAATAAATCAGGGAAGTAATGAAGCTTAAATTACTAAAAGTCTAGGTATTAATCTACCTTTTTTTAGAACGCTTAAAAAAGATAATAACAATAAACCAGAAACTACTAATTTGAGCGTAATTTTTAGGCAATGATAAATCAAAAATTAAAAACTTCAAAATTCACAGGTGCTTACCAGTGCCAGAATTATCCTTTAATAATAGCAAATATAACAATCAAGCTGACTAAATATAAAGATTTTCTCCTTATTTATTTATTATTCGTGGCTGCTCTAAAGATATAGGTTGTATCAAATCAGCATAAACATTTCCCTGGAACAGGTCAGTAGCTTTAAAGAATTTTGACAAGGCGAACGACTTCTAAGAAACGCAACTGACCATCAATCCTTGCGTGTTATTATGCTATAGACTGCAAAAAAGAACTCGTTACCGTATACCAGTCACATTATCATAAAACTGGAAGTTTCGTATTTTTAAAGTGACAATATGGAGAAATTTATGAATGAAGTAAGGCTTCTGTCCCTACACATTCAAGTCACTACCTAAAAATACACACACACACTACCTGCAACTACGGATACTTGAGTGAAGCTATTTTATTTAATAAAGGGCGATCAAATTAATTTGTAGTCGAGTTATCCATGAATCCGAAATCGTATGTCGTTACTTGAACTCCACGCTCCAATAAATACAGGTTAGATGTAGACATATCAATGGCAAAAGACATACGGATTCAAATTCATGGATTACTCGATTACAAATTAATTTGATCGCTCGATACATAAAAATGAATGTAAAAATTTAAAATGCACTCCAAGTTCTAATTTGCTCGAATATAATTATAATAATTAAAATCAAATATATAATAATTTGTATTCTTGTGCGATAAAATTAATTTTCGTGGCAATTAAAATGAAATAATAACGACTAGTTTTTTATGATACTAAAAACACTTAATTGCAATTAAGCTTTCCTCTTTTCGAATGCGTCTTTATAACTACCGTACCGAGCTTCACAATTACAAAATGTCACCCTCGATAGTCGACTTAATCAGTTCACCAGACTGAACCTCGTTAAAATGCGTCTTTCGTAAAAAGCCGTTAATTATTTCACGAAAGCCGAGATGAACACATACACAAGTGGTATTGAGTGTATTGCAAATATTTCAGACTTTGAAGGAATTGTAGCTTCACCAACTCAAACTGAGTACATGTTCAAAGCGTTTGACAAACGTTGTGTACACCTTTGTAATACTAACCACAGATCCTGAGATGCTGCAGCATTCCTGGAGAATTTCAACACTGCACTCCTGACACTTCCTTAAAAGAACTCGGAGAATCGCAATGTCACTTATCAACCTGTCGAAACTTTCACCGCTTCAATTGACGCGCAACAATTAAAATTGAATTTTTGTCGAACTGTCCTGTTACAGACAGCGGAAAATGCAATTCAAGTGACTTAACGTACAAACTTCGCAACAATTTTAAGTAAAAATGTCTAAACAACACGGCGGGTGAGATCTAAAATTAAAATGTTTATAATGCATTCGAGTTGTACTTAAAAATTACTTGGTTGTACTTAAAAATTACTTCTGCATAAGATTCTATGCATCAATAATTTTTATATGGACATTCACCATTTAGGTACAATGTACAATCAATAAAAAAATGTATAGGTTACCATTTGAAAAATAAAAGTTGTCCATTGTCCATAAATGGGTAGATGGCGTAAACATTATATGCTCAGTCAGATTTGTAGTGTTTTTAGGGTCACATCGTTTCCTGTATAATTTTTTTCATTTGGGTCATCAATAACTAAGTTATAGCGTGGCCCGTTTTTTTTTTTAGGCAGTCTATATTATTAAGTATAACAATGTAACTTTTTTTACAAAGCTCTGTTTCTATCACAACAGAAAATTTTCGCCATTACCTAGAGGCGGGTATACATTTTGATCGCTAATTTGTTCCAAAATTACCAAATTTTCAATCAATTTGTAATGCTCTTTCGTAAAAATGTTATAGAGAAATAAATTGGCGAGTCCTTCCACTGGTAAAATTCCCACACGTATTTCAGATACACCCTCTATATGTGGTGGTGTTTGCATGTTTTTCTCTAAGAAAGTTTTCAGCCACCCCTGAACTCATGGTATTTTCCAAATCGATATTTTACTTTCCGGACTGTTAAAAATCGATGCTCACCTCCGCCTAGTTGAATCATTTTCAACTAGGCGGAGGTGAGCATCGATTTTCAACCACCATTAGTACAAACATAAAAACGATTCAGTCCTAATAACAACATTGCAAATACCTTTCCCACCGAGTATACTATTTGATATCTGATCTAAAAAAGTCGTCACCTACACCTTGTTTAACTAAAGAGTAATTGAAAATACTTAACACCTCTAAAGTGTCGGTTTCTTTGAAATACGTATCGCATAGTAGAATATCGGACAATAAAGGAGTAGGCCGAGAAGGGTTTTCCAAGATTCTAAAGTCCTTGGATTTTCCTCCCATGCGAATTGCGATACATAGATACTTTAAAAGAACTTTTTCATCACACCTGTACAAGACAAATGAGCGCTACTGAACACACAACTGTATGCTACATAATGCGGTAAATTTATAGAGCGGTCAAAACTAAAAAACAATGACAAATGGGTAACAATTTCTTCCCCTAAACAATTAACAGAATGTCCGAAATACTACGAACGAACGCTTTTGCAAAAGGAAAATGGAAAATACACTATAACTAGTTTCATTCAACAGGAGTTCAGTTCTCTAAACAAAATAAAATGCTTTACAATAAAATTTTAAAAAATAGAACAACCCTTGCAAAATGACGATTTATTTTTAATTAAAATGTATGACGTGAACAAACAGCTACATTGACAATATAAAATAAAGAACCCGGCGGAATCTAATGAGCCAGATACTATTAATTACTTTCGTTCGTTTCTCTTAATGTAATTAATTTGTTGCGAGCTGGTCATAAAAACATCAGACCAAAAAACGCCCTACGCTTAAACCTTCTTTTGTCCATAAAATATAACACCACGTAAAAAGACTGCCTGCTTAACGTGCGTACGTACTTTTTACCACAATTTCATTTATCAAACCATAGTAATTATTCATCACGAGGCTACAAGAAAACAGGACAAAACTGGCCACAATAGATACGACTTGGTGTCTGCGTCAATACCTGGCTAGATGCAGTGACTGATAGCGTTTTCTCGTAACATGGGTCACATTCCCTTTACCGCCGAACACGCCATGAATTTCTAACACTCATCCAGTATTAAGCAGACACATTTTCGTCGATGAAGCTCGAAATACTGCACCGTGATGATCCTCAAAAAACTTTGCAGAGACGGCAGAGCTGTGTCCGTTATCTATGTCACGAATTTCTTGAACCAGCCACGTCTTTGATCTGTCTATCATTATCTAGCTAGGTGCATTAAAATTGCAGTGAAGTAGTAAGTTAAAAAAATACCAAAGAGAGGAAATCATTATTTTCTAATCTCGACTTACAATGAGACAATAACAACGAGAACTAATAATCATAACAAATCAACAAAGTTGGTAATAACTTCCATAAAACAAAAAAATGCTTCGTAAGATTTTAGGTTGGGAAATTTCCTGCCTACTTTGTCTACGTCAATACTTGCTGTATTTTAATTTTCATTAATGTAATCTCTTTCACATTTAAATGATATCTGCCGGTTCTGCTTCTTCAACTTCTGCATCTAGAATTCTAGATTTATGTCAGCAACCATATCTGATAGTTCTCTGCCAAATATTATTTTATATTAATCTTCATAATTATAACAATTCTACCATTACTGTAAATTTGAGATCAAGAGTGCCTTGTACTGTCATTCGACACATGTGTTTCAATGGAGCAAATGACATTCCAAGGCACTCTTGATCTGAAATGTATTTCATCACACGATATGAAAGTGATACTTTCTCAATAAGTTAATTTCTTTTTATAAATGTTAAAACAATAATGTATTTCGAACATATGCTTATGACTTATTTTATTCTAAATTTCAAAATATTTTGAAATGGAAAAATAGAATGTCATTTCATTACATTTTACGTGCTTAACAATTTTAACCACGTGTTGGTGGTGAACCCGTGGCTAATAAAATCTTGATATTAAAAACAATCGCTTTACAAACTTCTGCCAACTAAAAGACAATTTTACAAACTGTCGTAAATAAAATCTCTTTTACAACATGTGCGCCTATCATGATAATAGTCGTTTAAAAGTGGTATTAATAAGAAAAGCGATTTATGAAAACTTGAATTGGAATTGTCTAGAAAATAATTCAAAAATTTTAACTCCACAAGTTCTCCAACCATGAATACTGTGCCGCAATAAAGAAATCGCTTGTCGGTGTGCACCTCGTGACGCCATCGCCAGCAAAATTCAATATTCCACATTAACATGATGCTAACATATATGATAAATCAGAGGGTGATTGATTATTTATAAGACGAAAACGTCATCTGCGAGGATATTAAATTCCCGGTGGCGTCACGTGCTGTAGACTAATACCATATATTCAGTTGCATCATTTAGAAATGTATGGAAGCAATCATGTTGATGCAGAAGCCTGATGTAACGGCGCCCAGCGCTACCACGACGTCGCGACGACGTTGATTAGCTATTTAAGGGCACGTGTCGACACCACACGATTACAGAGGGCAAGGTGTACGGATATTGAACATCAGCTGCACAAGAAAACATTACTTTCTTATTGGTCTGGCGTGCTCGCTTGGGGTTATTTTAAAAGAAAAAAGCTATATGATGAAGGCGTTGTAAATTTTCGTCGGCTATTTATAAAACAAAATGGACAATTAAAAAAATATCCACTGTACACCTACGTACAAGCTGATTACGTCAAGTTGTAGACGGATTGATTGTTTTAAAAAAATGGTCAGTTCGTGGAAAACACGCAAACGGATAAGCGGTTAAAAGAAATCGGCGGTTTTTAAAAACCCTGTCGCACAATCTTAAATAAGCAGGGAAAATTTTATTACGTCCTTATTTGAAGTTATAAATTCAACATTTATATGCACACATGTCCTGCATCAAAAATCTACAGTAAATCCTATTTACACTGTTAGTGTTGTGTAGTGCATATTACACAAGTAAATTCCAAATTATTATTCGTAAATGAGTTTCGCTCGTTTTGATGTTTTTCGTGCCTCCGGCCGGAATTTGGTAGTTTACAAATCTCGAAATCGTCCAGAAACACATGTATTGCCGGTCTAGTCTGGCTAAAAGTAGGGATTTTGAGTTCTCATCGTTTTCGGTTGGCATGTGTTATCAGGATTCTGTCAGGCGTCAATGTTAATTCTGTGCATGGCTCGTTAAAAATGTTTTTCTATTCACAATAACGTACAAACCACAAAGAAGCAATATTTAACTAAAATGTATTAACGAAAATTACGTTTTGAGCGACTTCTTGATTATGATCTGGTGTATCCATTATACCAAATGTTTCAGGAAAATGTAAAAACAAATTAATTAAATTTAAATAAGTCTCATGAAACAAGAGCGATGTTGATTTTTAAATTTAAATGTTTCAGTGTTGGCAATACAAAAAAAGTCCCTAATGCCAATTATTAAAACAAGTGCTCTCACTTTTATTTAATAAATATCTGCAAATGTCGACACAAAAAATTTTGTGTATCACACGTCCAGAAACGGTTTTGCGAGTACTCGCATTTGCAAGCCTCGGCTATGCGCCTCGGCCCGAAAATTTACTCGCACTCGCAATCGTGCCGTTTCTGACCTAGTGATACAAATAACTATTTACAATTTCTACATAATAACTTGGTAGTACAAACAAACATCACGTAAGTCTTCGTATAAATACAAAAAGAAAACTGACAAAACATGTTTATGTAAGGGAAAAATGTTTAAAACACTCAAATAGTCACAGCAAGATATTTCATTATGCATTTAAAACATTAACCATAAAAATGTCGGAAGTACCTACAAAGAACTAGACCCATTATTTCTTAATAAACTAAATTAGTTACTTAATATAAAACAATTTTAAAAAATTGCATTTATCTTCAAGCGGTAGAAAATCGCGTCTTTGTGTATCTTCGTAGAGACTGTTAAACTGTCATTTTTTTTCTGAGCGGAGTAGAAGTACTTCAAGTCCTAGGAGTATACGTGTCCCACAGGCGACTGGACCGGGTCATATGCAAGGTCATTTGAAGTATTTGTCACGATTTATTTATCAATTACACGAAATATTTAAGAAATAAATTATCCCCATTAAGATAAAGCCTCTAAAAAGGCGAAATAACGAAATTATTATCCAATAATTAACCGATTCGACTGTGGTTAAAGACTGTGGGGGACTTGTGGGCGTGTCCGTGGATGTCAGATCAGATGTCAAACAAATGTCAAAAATAGCGCAAGATTGCCCTTCAGTGTTAATAGGTAAACAGTTGTAAGTTGTAATCGTTTGCTGCTATTTACGTTTTGATAACATTTGTTGTATTTAGCAAACATCTGAAGTCTGTACTGAAAACGAAATGCACGGCGAGCGACGGCTCCAAAATTGATGCAGATGCGGCAAACTCGATGTATGTAGATCTAATCCGACCACAGTCCCGAGCGAAAAGTGTATGATTTGTACATAATTGCTCCTGATGCAAAGTTTCTGGCTACATATGTAGGTAAAATTTCTGAGTTCGCTAGAGGAAGAATTACAAATTATTATTGTAGGTTAAGTAGGCCTTACTTGTCACTAAGTGTGACCGCTTTCGATGCAACGAAATCACCAATTTGACAATAAGAGATATCAGATATGGGCTCTGCTATCCTAGTAAAAATCAGGATTCTAAACATTATAAATCGCGATCATCCGCGATTTTGGGACAGTTTTACGTGGAAATTTGCAGAAAGTACATCGGATAGAATGGATAACACTGTAGACTTTACTAATATTATCGAAACTTCAAGTACCAATAACAAGGGAAGTAGAAATTACTAGTGCCTTAAAATTTGAAGATTGTAACTGCAGGAAAAGAAAATAAATAAGTGAGTTCATGATCGATTTTTTTTTTTGTGATCCGCTTGAAGATAAAATAGTATACAGGGTGGACCATCGTATAGCATATTCTCAATAAACCATATTTCTAATCCTAGAAATTTTAATTTTGCGATCAATAAATAATCTACACTGAAAGTATGTACTACAACATGATTTTTTTTTCAAACAGGCGCTCCAAATGGGGTCAGGACGTTAAAAACTGAAAAAATTAAAATTACTTGATTTTTTTTAACGACTCCCAGGATTGAATATACCACAGAGAACTCATTTCTCATATTAAAAATTATAAAGGTGTCACTGATTTCAAATTGATACATAAATAACTATTAAAAACCAATTTTCTTTTTTGTAGAAGATATGGACCTGCTCGTTACACTAAATGTGGGAACATTTAAAAACATTCTATGTATCCCTATAGTCTGCAAAATAATATTTCATTTCTGTTGTAACATGGAAATGAGAGAGAAAAATAAAATAAACTAGATCAAATCTGCACCTTTTGAGCCCCTATATCTTCAAATCTAAGAGGTATAGAATGTTTTTATTATCTTCTAACATGAGTTGACATTGCCCCATTGAGTTGTTTCCCGAATTTTGGGGCACACAGAATAAGGATACTCATAAACTTGGTACCGATTTGTCAATGGATAACGTTCAAATGGGTCAGATGTTGAACACATCTTGCAAGCTGGTAGATTAGTCTTCGTATTACAAAAAAAATAATAATATTCTATACATATACAGGGTGTATCTAAAATGCGTGTGTTAATTTTAACACGTAACAGAGCTTGTTAAATGAAATGTTAATTAGAAGTTTTTAGGAAAAAGCGTTACAAACTGATTTAAAATATGAAATAAATCAAAATGTACATCAAAATGTACACCCGCCTATGGGTAACGGCTAAATTTTTCTGTTGTGATGGGAACGGAGCCTTGTCAAAAAAGTTTCATTGTTATGGTAAAAATTAAATAATTAAATTTAAAATTCTCATGGTTGCACAAAAATAGAGACTAGTTAATCGTACAAAACGACTCGTTTGATAAAACTTGGGGGGTAAAAAAATCTTGGAAAACTTTTGCGATTCTTGTAAAATGTTATAGAGAAAAGTTTCATAAATTGGCAAGTTCGTCTACTGGTTAAAATTAACACACGTTTTTCAGATGCCGAATTGTACCGAAATGGACGCAATTGTAAAATTATCACACCACTATTGTTGAGTTTAGATCTTCACCTTAATGCTCTAACTATAAATATAAAGTAATTGGGATGTAACATGTAATCGCTCTGGTTTATAAAATAAAACTATTTTATAGGAACGCATACGCATTTTGTAGTTTGTACACAGCTTATACCCTGCGATCTAAAAAAAATCGACTACTGCTGTATTTGACAACCGTCAGGCTTCTTTGTTAAAAGTTAGAGGGCTTCCACAGGTTTCTTTGCCAACAGCTATTTTTATATTTAAACTAGGGCTGACAACTAAGCTATGATAATCGTGACTTACTCTTTTTTTTTTAATCGCACGATACCTATTTGACACTGGATTTTGGTATATTGATTATGTTTATGTATACAGGGTTATTCACGTAAGATAACGAACCTGACTAGGTAAAAATGCAACCCAAAATACATTTTACAAAGCATTCATTGTGTTTTGGTATTTAAAAATTAAATCCGAAATCCAAGTAGGTATTCTCTTTGTGTGAAAGCTATATCTCTCATTGCATTTTTCGTTCATATTTAGCATTTGAAAATGTTTTCGAACGATGACAGAACCGACATGATCCTACTTACCCACTACTTTTATGATTTTAATTGCTTATTATTGCTATTAAATTATACTTTGCTGAGAGAGGTGTTTTCTGTCAGAATTTGACATTCATTAAGCTGACGTTAAAAGCTATCTATGTTTTATGCGTATTATGATTATGGGATCGAGATAGCTTTATAAATTGTATTTTGGGTTGCATTTTTACCTGGTCAGGTTCGTCCTCTTATGTAAACAACCCTGTAGAGTAGAATGAAAATAGAAAGTGAACAAGTATTGATACAACTAGTAAAGCCCCAAACCTAAAACAATAGGCACAAAAATGTTGTTAATATCTTTCTATTACATCAACCATGTTTCTCAGTTCGGAACTTCTTTACCACCAACTTACCTAGCTTGTCACTAGTTAGGAATATGATCAACTTTACCAGGACCAATTACATGAACGAACATGAAAGCATTTATATACCGGCAGTCTTGCGAATCCACCGTAAGTTAGTTAAGTCACATCCTTTATAAGATTTTAATGTCATTCATGTTCTAAATATTAATTATCAGGGCCGGCCCTGGCACAAGTAAAGCTCAATTACACGATCGTTGTTAATGTGAACTATCTATCACTATCACTAAATTTCAACACAATTTACTTTATAAATATAGTTTTTGCTTTTCTTATTTTTCTGGGCTCAACACTGTTAAGCTCAAATAAATAATAAAAATAATGTTCTGTATTTATGCACCATAAACCTACTACAAACATATTTACAAAAAAATTATATACATATAATTGTTTTTAGGCACCTTTAATGAAAAAGGTAATTTTAGGTACTCCCATGCGGACGAAAAGTAACTGTTTTGCGGACGCACTTTTCTGACCGTGGCGCCATCTGTTCGTCTGTTTACTAAGTTAACAACGAAACCGACAAAACCGAGTAAACCGACTGAAAACAAATGAATATTTGACAGTTAAATTTAACCAAAGTATTTTATTTGCCTGAAAAGTGTTGTATCGTTTTATTTCTGGTGCTTATTTGATACATAATAAGAAAATGAACGTTCACATAATCGATAGCAACAGCGTGATGAAGAAATGTCTAATACAACAGCGAAAGTATTGAATAAATAAATGTCTAATACGCCGCCGGACATCGCAGATGATAATCGCAATAATTTTCGTGTCACCATAAATAATACAAATAAGTAATTGTATTGCAAATAGTAAACTTCTCTTTATGTTGGCAAGCTGAAAAAAATACTATAAAAAAAATTGTTAATATGTATTAATAAATGTATCTATTTGAAACAAGTAGATACAAAATAAATTTGTAATTTTTCCAATGATGTCTTTTGCTTTGTAGTTAGTGGGTTCGTGTCGTCGTCTAAAAAATTTAATGTGCACCTCGGCCAAAAAGTGCTTTTCATCCTCGTCTGTTTTCAAGTCTCGGCTCCGCCTCGACTGGAAAACCCTGACTCGAACGAAAAAGATGCACTTTTTGGTCTTGATACACAAATAACTATTCTTGAAATTGGCTCTTGTAGAGTATATTCAGTTTAATTACCCAATCTATCAATATACAATTAATTGAAGAGCTCTGTGTTTTTAAGTATTTTAGTGTGAATTGCCTACAGATGAAGTCCCTATTCAATGGTACAATTCGGTCTAAGGCCGACCCTGCTAATCAAGTTTTTGTAGACGTTATCCTTTTTTAACAATCACCGTTCAATTGTTCGGTAGGAATAAAAATAACTGTTATCTGCCAAGAAGTGATAAAAGTTCAGCCCAACTTTATTTCAATTTGTTATCATGGTTTACAAAAGCAGTTATAACGATGCTACAACGAGACAAATATTGTATTGCAAGAAAATTTGAAAAGTCTTCAGACAAATTGTGATGATAAAAGTTTCCACACCAATACTTCTGACAAGTTTCTTGATAACTTGCTGATACCACGTTCCTCCCTAAACCTCACAACAAAGGAGAATAAAAAATATCTTATACCGCCCATTAAACCAATTTAAACTGAAAAGTTTTAACAATATTTGTGTTAAGAAGTGTACCAGCCTGCACACAAAAGTCAATTAAACAAGCGCAGGTTAAACAACATCCATTAGAACCCCATTCCAAATTCATTTTAGATATGTTGTGCGAGATACCGTTATCTAACTTTATTGTTTTGAGATTTCAAACGAAGTTTCCAGATATACATACCTGCATATTAAGCAAACGTTAAATGCGATAAATGACTTCATTTTGTAATATCGGACGTTCCCACTGCCATGCGAAACAAACTTCCACCTTATTCCACATCTTCATTGTATTCGTTTACTTCTTCGTTTCAAAATTTAAACCGCCACTAGGTACTACATGTGATTGATAAAAATTTCATTCTTGGAAAAGGGTAACTAAACTGCCCTTTAAAAAAACGATTAATCTCAGACCCAGTTTGGTAAAGCAAAAAATACTGAGGTAATTTCGAAAGTGCATTTTCTGCGAAATTAATTAGGTGCCATTATGTAGCCGCTATTCATTGGGATAGTAGACCATAAAACTCATCAATTTTTACTGCATATAATTAAATTAAATTTAAGTGAGTGGCTTTTATGTCCGTCCTCTGAAATTAGTGCAAAATAATGTGCCTTTACAACCAAAACCAATAAAATTACTTTTAACTGAACCCTTGAACAAAATTACCTAAAAGTTAAATACTCGCCGCGTATTTATTACTAATTACAAGAAGCATCTGTGAACAAAAAATTTGGTCATGTGTTTCCTGCAAGAATTCAGAATGATTGCCAAGTCTTTAATTTAGTTGCAGAGTTTATTATTTTACAATTATACGGTCTGCCTTGTGTTCTATATAAAGCTTCTGAAAAGAGACTACAGTTTGAAATTGTGAAATATTCAAAACCAATAAACACAAACTCGTTCCCCTGATAAAGTGATAAATCCATACATTCCTTCCCACAAGCAAATAATTTTACCGTTTCATAGTTTACAAAACAAAATATATTTACCAAATTTATTAAAATAGTGTTAAACATAAGTAGTTTTTAATTTGTTTGAAATCAATACAATAGAAATGCATGAAGTATCGAAGTTGGTAAACAGTAGAATTAGCAATAAAACAACTAAAATACCCCAAGCTATAGTCTAAAAAAAATCAAATGAAATGTTTCAGCGTTTTATTAGTTATTTTTTTGTTCGACACTGTCAGAATTTGAGAATTTTCTCCTGTGTGAAGGGATTTTGATTCTTCAACGCCTACTACGAGGTGAAATAAAAAAAAAAACACCCGATTGTAGTGAACACAAAATGGTCCATCATCTTTTTAAGTGTTACATGAGTTTGAAGCATTTACATTTTGAAAAGGTTTTCGGACGATGACAGAACCGATATGATCCTACTTACCCATTACTTTTGTGACTTTATTTGCTTATTACTGTTATTAAATCATACTTTGTTGAGAGAGGTATTTTTCTGTCAGAACTTGACATTCATTAGGCTGACGTTAAAAGTTGTCTATGTTTTATGTGCTTTATAATAATGCTGGATAATGTAATAGGGATCAATATTGCTTTGTCATTTGTCTTTTGGGTTGCATTTTTACCTGGTCAGGCTCGTCATCTTACAAATACCCCTGTATTGGCTGTTATTTATGATATACATATTTATAGTTTAGATTTACTGCCTTTTCTAAATTTGTAATAAGTTTGCAGTTTTCATTGCATTATTCTTAATTAAGGCATTCTGACTAAGTTAAGGCATCAAGAGAGGTTTTTCAAGATAATCCTGTACAGGATATTGCTTAAGGAGTGAATGTTTTATTTACACCTAAACAAAAACAATCTTTTACTTTGGCAATAATGAAAATGGTTTATCCCCTGAAACAGGATACATTTATTGTAATGTGTTAAAATTCAAATGGGAAATTCAACAATGATTTTTTTTTTCCAAATTACAGTGCGCCCGGAAATGTGGTAGCAACTTTTACGCAAAGTGTCTCAAGATGGCACTTTCGAAAAGCCAAATTTCAAATTTGTTCAATCTTGCAACATTCAATTTTTGAACAATTTTTACCCCCGTTTTGTGCACTAAAATTTATCGAGATGTTGCTCGAAGGGTTCAGTTATTCATTGAGCATAATGGTGGTCAATTCGACCATTTTCAATAAAATTTATCTCAATTTAGATTGCGGCGTTACCATGCATAAAAAAGGTCTCTGTAAAAAAGTGTCATCTTGCGGGACCAATCGAAAAACTTGCTACCACATTTCTGGGCGCTCTGTAGACCATTTTAAAACCGCTTGTTCTTAGGCAACCCAAGTAATCGCATCATCTTACCTTCAGTATCTATTATATTCACAACCAACTACGATACAAGGAACATGTACGGTGAACAGTTACTTAGATAAGGAGCGGCTAGGACTTTGAGAGTGTCCAATTTTTCGTCTTTGCTAACTCAGATAATAAACGTCAAACAGCTGTCACTATGAATCAAATTTTAACGCATGGTTTTTACTTCAGAACACAAAAGATTAATCTTTTTTTTTTTATAGCCTTTCCCCTTTCACCACTATGGGCCTATCAGGTACCTTGCGGTCGGCTTTTTTCTTCTCTTTTTTCCTATGTAGTGCGGCGGGGCTCCGGGGTACTTTCCCCGGCTACCCACGCCCACCCTCTCTCCTCTCCTTTTTCTGGACGACACAACACGAATACCACAACACACAACATCCATGGGAGGCCCATCCGGCCTGGGATTTGAACCCTGCTGACCTCGCGGTGGTGTCGGGAGAGTGTCGCTCTTCCCTCCACCACCCTACCGTCAGCCCCTACTAGACATACACACACATTCATGGCCCGGCGGAGTTTCCTTCCTTCGAAAAAATCCTCCCCCTTCGGTGGGATTCGAACCCACTAGCGCCGGGACCGCGACCTCGGAGCACTGTCTCCGACAGCCATGCGGCCACCGAGCCACGTCAAACAGCTGTCACTATGAATCAAATTTTAACGCATGGTTTTTACTTCAGAACACAAAAGATTAATCTTATTTTCGTAATCGTGTTTTCAATAACGAAGAATGGACATACAGCGCTGTTAGCAAAAATTTCCAAATTTAAATTGAAACGGGGATATGCAACCAGAAATACTTCCATCCCTGTCGACATACGGCCAAGATTTCAACGCCTTCTTTGATCTAAATAATTATTAATGGCACGGCACGTTGATGGCACATTATGTACATAATTAGTGCAATTCTGTTTCAAAATTTAGCAATATTATTATTGAACAACATTGATTTTGCATAGATGCAACCAATCAACAGCTTCATATCATAGTAACTACAACATTGTTATATAGCAATATTGGTAAATTTTAAAACAGAATCGCACCAAATGTCATTTGCCCATTTATATTTTTTCCATAAAATATTGTTTTTTGTGCCTTATTTTTTTTCACGTAAATAAGATAAGATAATATAATTAACTAGACAGTTTCGATTTTACAAACAAATAAAAAAAATTCAACAATATAAACAAAGAAAATAGCAAAATGTCTCATGACAAAATCAATTAGTGATCGACTTTCATCACTGCTAAAAGCTGATAATAATACCTGTACCCGTACATTGCACGTTAAAAAGCTTTTTCGCTTTATTAGTTGGAAAACGAATCCGATTTTAGAATTTATTGGAGTAAAATCCATTAAAATTCAAATTTTCCAAGTAAAGCGCGACGTAAAAATTTTACAACGACCGATATGAATAAATAACGTATAAAAATGTCAAACATCCTGAACGCCCTAATCGATTTCCTTAATACGAAGATCGACAACGGAATTAGATCTGACCCTGGTCCGTTACTGCTTCTTGTAGTGTTGGTGGCGAGTAATCTAATGGTGAGATCTATTGTCGCTTTACCGGATATCTTCGCCGTTTAGCGAGTAAAGGCTAGACTGTACAATGTCTTACTGACCCCGACGGTTAATTATCCTTGTTTCTCTCGGCAATCTCCGAAAGCCGTATCTGATTTTAATTAGCATTGTAGATTCAACCGTGGCAGGGCTTTCTAGACGATATGTGCGGTGCAACGTATGAAATAAATTCTATCCTTTGACCTATCATGAATCGTGGACACGCTTTGTCCAAAAATGCAATTAAAACCAAGCCGCAAAGCTAAAAACGAAATTGGGATTGTGGGCAGGCACTCGAGCGTAGAAGAATTTTTAACAGAAGTTTGTGCGTAGTAAATTTTAAACGAATTTTTGTGACGATATGTTTGATAATTTTACGTGCACGCCACCAGTGGAAAAAGCGAAATGAAATTAAGTAAGTGCAGTGTAGTTGACACAAAAATTAAATACTATAAAATAATCTTTACAGTGAGTTGTTTCTTGATACAAGACAGCACGTGACGCCGACACAATTAAATTACTTCCCCACAAATTAATTTTGTGCTGGCACAAAATTAGAAATTTCATCGAAATTGCTCACATATCGTATTCACCTAAATTGACCTACATAGGGTTCAAATTCGTAAGCCACCCCATAAATGCAGTCCTATGTAACCGCAAGCACGACAACAGCCGCAATACACGATGAATCAGCGCGCACGCAGGATGTCCAATGAAAAATCCCTTATAAATAATATCCGATAGTGGTCACAAAATCACATAAAATATCTTCAGCTACATTTAGACATACTTACGTAAAATTAATTATCACTTTTTACCTGGCATGTAAAATCCTTTAATATTCTCAATACTGGGTGGTAACAAACCCGATGTAATTGAAAATGCAACCCACAATACATTTCCAATGAAAAGCTGGATATTGAAATTAAAATATCTAGCTTTTCTTTGGAAATGTATTGTAGGTTAGTCTGTATTAAGACCAGTTTTAGTATACTAATTTAGCAAACTGGGAGATAAATAGATTTTTCAAGGGAATCTTATTATCAGAAACAATTTATCTTGTCAAATTATTATCAAGAACAAAATTCTCAATAAAAATTAATTTGTGGATTCCCTCCAATTGCTAAAAATGTACTAAAATGCAACTATTAAATTACTGAACAATGTAGAGAGCAGCTCAAACAATGTGGCAACAAAACTTTTTATCCAAAATTATGTTTATAACAGAAAACTCTGAAGCGGAATAAGATCATGCAGAGAGCACAAGACATGGTAACACCTGCAACATTTATTGATATTGTCCGTTTGATTAGATCAACGAAAGAGATCCTATTAGCAATGTCCATCCCCTATACCCTCGTAACGCAATTATCCAATTATCGACCTAAAGGATTTATTTTAGAAAAGTATCCGAACGAATGTCGGAGTAAATAAGTAGAAAACGGTGCAAGTGTTTTAAGTTCTACTTACATCGATGCAATAAAAACGCATTAAGGTCCACAACCGAACAGTGTAGTGCTTTTTCAGATGCACATGGCAAATAAAGTCGTCTAATGTAGTTTCTTAGTGGAGATAAATTCAAGTGAATTCGGTTACCTTTACCGCAGCCAGACGTAATAACTTTACATTTATATTATTCAGTAAATGGAATAATGCGCTCCCTTGTGTTTCGTGTATCTATTAAACAACTTCATTTTATGCATAATAGAATACACATCAAGTTGGTAACTTAAGAAGGTAGACGGTATTTCGACCGCAACTAAAGCTGTACCTACCTGTGAAGATAAACATGAAAAATTACCCTTTATATAGCGAAATATGAATTTTAAAGCAAAATCTTCCAAGTTTTAGGACTTTGCAGACCAACGTGTTTGCCCTGGGATATCATACTGATAATATACAGTGAGCGTCAAAAGTTTGGAACAACCGAAATATTTTCTTTCCCGTTGAACTCTCCGAAAAGAACCCCGACGGGTCCAGTTTACTTTTTTTAAAGAAATATTTGCCGATAATGTCGTTTTTCCAGTGATATCATTTTTAAATGACAGTCCCCAATTCTTTCTGCATACAAAAATTGGATAGACCATCAACTTCTGATTTTAATTTTAGTTTAATTTTAATATGTAAAATTTGTTCGTTGGCCAAAACTTGGAAGTTTTGTACCATGAATTTCATTTCTATTGAGCTTCTTCAACAAGTTCACCAAGTTCAGACACCACCAACATATTGATCGCAAAACCTCTATGTACCAAGATACTTGTAAGTGTATCATAAAAACTGGAATCAATTAAACGTTTCTCCATTTTCGTCAGAATTGAGTACCTACTTATTTATTTTTCATTTTCGAAACTGACAAAAAGTCGAATTTTGTTATTCAATGTCTATTCTCGTTATTAAAGGGTAAGTAAAACATAGGTACTCCACTTTCATCATTTACAATAACTACTGTCCATTAAATGCTTACAATAACCCTACAAAAAATAGAGCGTAACTTCAGAAATACCGCTATTTAGAAAGCTTTAATAACTTCTGATCTTATTTTATACTAATTTTGGCAAAACTATATAAAATATGATAAGAATGCTAATACCTACATCTAATCAAAGTCATAGACACATTTTATAGGTTCCAATCATTAAATAAATATTGCGGATTGGTAAAACATATTGAACTAACTACAATAATTATGGATCGTATACAATATACATATTTTCAAAATTGTTTACTTGAAAAAACACAATTTAAAAATTCATTAATTGTATGTTTCTAATTTTTAAAATTCAACCGTCACTATTTGCCACCACTTATGACTATAGTCCGTTTTTTTTATAATCAATTGTCAGTGTCAAAATCCTGAAAAAGACCAAACTGTATATTAAAAATCATTGATATTTTTTGTCCAGTTCTATCTCAGTTTCACCTTAGATTTCCCCTAGATCATTATTGAGTTTATCTTGCATATGTTTGTGAGTTTGAGACACGTGTGTCCACGATGAAAGAAAAACGAACGAAATCAAAGACAAAAGAAACAATTGGTGTAATAAATGCAACAAATCGCAGTAAATACAAATGGAACGTTATTTAGTGCTGGGAGCACTTTGACAATTGATTAAAAAAAAACGGACTTTACATTATCATACTTTTTAAATGCAATAACGATTTTAAAAATTAAAGCAACATACTGTAGATGTGAAGCTGGCAAGCTTGTCAAAATATGTGTAGTTCGGATACAAATATAAAACTTTCACTTCCCGTTCAGTACACTTTGGGAGGATAAATAAAATCATGTTTTTCCTTCCGTTTTGATAAATTTATCCACAGACGTCGTGGTAATTTAACTGAAGAATAAATTTACGAAAATGGTTCAGGCTCGCAATTATGGCGCATTTTATGGCGATAATTATACAACTCTTATTAAAAGTTTTATTACAAGAAAATTAATGTGGCATTTAAGAAACGATCAATATTCTACAGAAAACAGTACGGCTAAAACATCACAAATTCATCATACACGTAGATATTTTAATAGTATATTAAAAACCGAGTTTCATAAGAAAGTGTTTATTTCATGACGCCTTATTAAACGAGTTTTTTATACTATTTTTTCTATTTTGCACCTTTTGAGCCGTTTTTAAATCAATAGTAAAAATTTTAAAATTCTGGGGAATTTTATGACGGTTGGCAAAAAACAATTGAAACACTTGTCAACTGGTATTGGCTGACGCCGCCAGAATCCTCTAGACTTTACAGGATTCTGACAGAGGAGTCTGGTCTGGCAATTCCCAAATGATAACCGTAAATTGTACTATCGCTATTATAGAACCACGTTCAGGTGTTACCATACTGTTTTTGGTATCGTACAGTTCTGTTACGAACGCAAAATATACTGAGTGACATTAGAAGTGGAACACGAAGAAATAATAGTTAGTTATTTTATATTGATTTTTATACGACATATTGACTGAACGTAAGACTGATTAAAATTTCAGCATTAACCAATAATTAATTAAATTAATAATTTGTTTGGCGACCTCGGTTTTGGATACATTCATTTAACCGCCTAGGCATTGACGAAAAGAGGTGATCAATATCCTCTTGAGGCACTTGGTCCCAGGCAGCTTGAATTTCATGTTACAGTTGAGCTAGGGTCTGTGGGGGGCGGTGCAAAGTGGTCAGTCTTCTCTGGATCATATCCCAAACATCTTCGATCGGGTTTAGATCGGCAGATCTGGCAGGCCACGGTAAAATGTTGCCTGAAAGATAATCGGGGTTCGTCTTCCATTTAACGTTGGACAGTCTCAATATTTTCCTCAGTACGAACCTTAAATCGACCACTTTCAGGCTTCCGGCGAACACTGCCACTTACACTAAATGTCTGATCTGTGTAACCATGTATGTTGTATGTTGCTGAGTTAATAAAGAGAGATCCTAAAATTGGTAGTTTATTTATCGAAGAAATGTGTTCACTCTTTCTATTGGATCCTAATAAGTAATAACATAATTTATTGTTTGTCAATGTTAGTAGACGTGTTATACTCGTAGAATTATGATATGCTGTTAGAAATATTTAAACCCAGGCATGCCATCCACTCTCGACGCATACACTATTATTTGACAAAATACTTCTATGGTGCATGCAATTTATGCAGCTATTTACTGCAAGACAAGATTGAATTGCTGAGCTTGCGCAACACCATCATCGGTGGCTAAAGGTGGTGGTGTTCGTTGTTGGCAGGGGGACTCAATTGGTATAGCAAAAGTCGTCGAAAACCCCCCACCACTTTAACGTCATATCAGTTAATCATATTAGAGAGATATTGCATTCAAACTTCATTTAAGTAATACGTTAATAAATGCATGCGCTATGAAATAACGCTATGCTTTAACGGCATAGCGATTTAAAGTTATTGCAATTTATCAAGGCGTTAACGTTATTAAAAGACATTGCAAAGTTGACAAGTAGTGTCAAAAACGGACGAAATGTTAGAAGCTGCAATTTTAGGTGGTGCAAATGACGATGATATTAAAGAAGCAGTTCATCACTTTATTTCTAACTTATTTCGCACCAAACTTTTTTGAATTGTCAAACTGTTGACATATGAGAAATGTCAAAAATAACGTTAACGTCTTGCGGTGTACAGAGTGTCCCAAAAATGGCGTACTAACTGTGCACTACGGTGTAGAAGAGATTACCGTAAACGTCAGAAAGATGTTAAATGTTATTTGCTGATTTGGCGATCTTTGAAAGGTCAATTATTTTGAAATATATGTATGAAATTGTCATGGCAGCTACCTCTCATCGTACATATTATCACAAAGTACTGTTAGAGTTTATAACAAAATAAGCAATAAGACATGACCAACTTCATTAAACTATGTTATGGCCATCCCAAATGTCGAAAAAACGTAAACCAAATGACAAGCCGATGATGGAGATGAAGTGGCGATATCTAGTGAAATTTAGAATAACCACACATTTAAAAAGTTAAATATCAGGTTATGTTATATGCCATTTCATTGTCAAAAACTGTCCGTTTATACTTTTATGACACTATGGCAGGAACATGAAAAATTAGTTAGCGTCTTAGAACCTCGAATTCTGTAATTCTTGCATCGTTTTACTCCGAAATGATCAAGCTCCACGACGAAATTCCCATTCGGAGCGGTTTTGCTGTGATCTTTCATACTTGCGTGTGTAAAAACGTATTTAGAAGAAAGTTAGCGTCTTAAAACCTCGAATTCTGTAATTCTTGCATCGTTTTACTCCGAAATGATCAAGTTCCACGACGAAATTCCCATTCGGAGCGGTTTTGCTGTGATTTTTCATACTTGCGGGTGTAAAAACGTATTTAGAGGAAAGTTAGCGTCTTAAAACCTCGATTTCTGTAATTCTTGCATCGTTTTACTACGAAATGATCAGGTTCCACGACGAAAACGTATAAACTGACAGTTTTTGACAATGAAATGGCATATAACATAACCTGATATTTAACTTTTTAAATGTGTGGTTATTCTAAATTTCACTAGATATCGCCACTTCATCTCCATCACATGACCAACTTCATTAAACTATGTTATGGCCATCCCAAATGTCGAAAAAACGTAAACCAAATGACAAGCCGATGATGGAGATGAAGTGGCGATATCTAGTGAAATTTAGAATAACCACACATTTAAAAAGTTAAATATCAGGTTATGTTATATGCCATTTCATTGTCAAAAACTGTCAGTTTATACTTTTATAACACTATGGCAGGAACATGAAAAATTAGTTAGCATCTTAGAACCTCGAACCTCGATTTCTGTAATTCTTGCATCGTTTTACTCCGAAATGATCAAGTTCCACGACGAAATTCCCATTCGGAGCGGTTTTGCTGTGATTTTTCATACTTGCGGGTGTAAAAACGTATTTAGAGGAAAGTTAGCGTCTTAAAACCTCGATTTCTGTAATTCTTGCATCGTTTTACTACGAAATGATCAGGTTCCACGACGAAAACGTATAAACTGACAGTTTTTGACAATGAAATGGCATATAACATAACCTGATACTTAACTTTTTAAATGTGTGGTTATTCTAAATTTCACTAGATATCGCCACTTCATCTCCATCATCGGCTTGTCATTTGGTTTACGTTTTTTCGACATTTGGGATGGCCATAACATAGTTTAATGAAGTTGGTCATGATATGACCTTCTATCTAAGGTACAGTCGATGGACAAATAAAACTGGGACAAAAATGACAATCACATAAGTCAACATCTACAAATTTGCATCGTTTAATTACGGCTTTATCACAAATAGGTTAACTTTGGTATGACATATTAGTCCCAGTTTTATTTGTCCACCGACCGTACATGACGCCCAGTCCGCATCTACAAAACCATGTAAAGGACGATCGCTTTTCAAATTTGACGGCAATTTTACCGTGATGTCTAACAAACAGATGGCACCACTTCATCACTATCCATAGCATACTTCATACGAAGCGTATTTTAATGGAATTGGAATGGCCATAACATAGTTTAATGGAGTTGGTCATGAATAAGAATACTACTAGCGCCACCTTGTGTGTAAACTGTGTAGTGTAAGTCCCTTCTTTACCTCTACAAAAAATATAGTTAGTCTGTTGCAAGCCATCATGAAGTTTCATTAAGTACAAGATCATTGACTACCAATATCTAATCTTGCATAATAGAGAATTTAGAAACTTTGGAAATCGAAAAAATTATTTTATTCACAATCGGTTAGTAACGTACAGCTTTTCTAACCTCTTAAAGGTTAGAAAGTGAGCGATTACTCGTGTACACATCAACCGGTCAGTAATGATGAAAAGAGGAGTCAGTAATGAAACCCATAACTGACCTGTGGTGGCGCTACTGTAGCACCAATCGCGAAAATCTCTGTAGGTTTTTCTGATATCGTAATTTGCTTTTCTCAGGTCAGAGATTGAGTGTTAATTTATGTGCGGATTCATGCAATTCTGGGGAGGGTACACTCTATTTCACTATCGCACATTTTGTTTGTTAAAAAATGTGAGCAAATGTCAATTTGGTTTGACTTTTGTGAACTAAAATTTAATACAATCTCAATCGTGCGCGCCTACTAAGTTTTAATATTTTGCCAAAATAAACGATAATATTACGGAGCGGAGGTTGATTTTTATTTATTTTTTATTATTATAATGTTGCTTGTTTTATTAAATGATTGATTGTGAATAAAATAGTACATAAACCTCGGCGAAAGTCCATTCCTGTGTCTCGAGAACTAGTTCACCTCGAGGGCAAGCCTCTCGGTAAACTATTGTTCTCTCGACAGGAATGGAACACTTTCCTCCTCGGTATGTAATATACTATTAAATCCACTACGGTAACATTTTAAGGTAATGATGTACGAATATATCTTTGTTTACATTGTATTTTAATATAATAATAAAAATTATTGATTTTTTTTGTTGGAAACATTTTTTCCATATTTTTTTCATGTACATTTAAACATCCTCGATAAGGTAGTAAATAGTTTGTACGTCATTTTTGGGACAGCCTGTACGTTCGCAATTTACGTAAAGCGCAATCGTTTTACCGTCTATGTGCTACAATTTGACACTTAGATGTCAAAATAACGTCTTTCTAAATACTGCTAACCGCTATATGACACTGCAATATCTCTCTAATAGATATAATAGAATCCAGATACGAGCCCCAAAGCCGTTCTAACAGTATAGTACAACTTCGATTTGACGAATTTTTGTTTCTCCGACAGGTAAGACGTGGGTTTACGTTAATGTCGTGTAGTGTGTTATGAAAATCCACATAATGCATTAATCACCAATAGAACTCTTTAAAATAAACATTTTATACATACTGAACTTTTTTTAATCGAATATTTTTTTACATTTTCTAACCTCTAATTTGACACTTCGCTCATGGGATGATCATGGATGATCATCAAATGGAACGAAAGAGTGAATGAAAATGTTTTTGTGCGGTAAAAACTTCACAGTTTTTTTAAGAAAGAACGATGGCTGTTCTAATACTACGAGTAAGAGTTATTTATTACTGTTTTTCATTCAAGTAATTCTTTTTTCGTGCTTCGTTATCAATGGATGTGTAAACACATAAGCGGGTATGAATTTTAGTGTTCAAATTATACTCTGTAAGAATTTGCGGAAAAAGTGATAAATAAAAAATTTTTTATTTTAACAATTCCTATTGGTGATTAAATTTATTACGTGGACTTCCATAACACCCGGTATATTCGAATTCCACAGGACTCTTCTTTTACAAACACTTTGTACATTACGTGGAAGCTATAAAGTAAAACATGTTTTATAAATTATAAAGCAAAATAAAATAATAAAATAATTGTTAAGTATGCCATGCCTATGTCAACATCATCTAATATTTCTCTTGACGAAAATGATAGTTTTTTTGAATTTAAATATCCTCAAGACTCAAGATTTCGTTTACGAACTACCCACTGGAAAATTAGTGATAAAGATTTAACCGACGCAGGTCCTTCGAACGTTAATATAAATCTTGACGAAAAATTCGGAAATGTCAAGAAATGTCAAAATACAATTTATGAAGATAAATTAGTTTTTCAATGTGAAGAGTGCAACAGAAACTTTAAAAATGAAAAGGGTCTTAAAATTCATAGAACAAGAATCCATGGACTAATGGGACAATCTTTTTTGTGTGAATCATTTTCCTCAAAAATTGATAAAACAAGAAGGAAAAATGAAACAATCCATCAATCTCTACCTACTTCCATGGACTATGAGAAACAATCCGGATCACAAGATAGTCAACCTGATGGATCTCAACGATTACGTTGTACTCTATGTCCTGGAAAATCATTTAAGGATAACAACAGATTGAAAATTCACGTAGATAAGTATCATGTCGATAATAATCTATCAACTTTTTCTACTTCTTCTTCAACCGATTCAATAACAAAATTGCTAATTAATTTGAAACTTCAGTTACCAACTATTAGAAGAATTCCAAAAGCTTGCAGACATTTAGCTGCAGATAAATTAAGTTCCATTATTAATAATTGTCTTTCGACCAAATCATCATCATCCTTTGAGAATCTTTTGCTTTTTTCGTATAGAGCTTTCAATGTAGCAGAGAAATCTGATAAGTCGTTGATTAAGCATATAAAAGAAAATCTTTCTAATTTTGAAGTACCTCAAATACGAACTGGTTCTAAGAAACGTACAAATTTATCATTAGCTAAGAAAGTAGAAGCAAAAGTAGCCGATTTTGATATCAGAGGAGCTGTTAAATTATTGTCCTCGGATGACTCATTAGCTTCATTCAACGAAGATGTTGCTGAAGAACTTAAAAAAAAACATCCTTCACCATCTCGCGAACTTTTTTTCCCAGACCCTTTCAAACCAGGAGACATTAGTTTAATAGTCAATGAGCAAAACGTTCGAGAAGCTATCAATTCATTTCCTGCCGGTTCTTCACCAGGTTTAGATGGCATGAGACCACAATACTTGAAAGATATCATATCTTTGTCAGCGGGTGAAGCAGGTCAGAAGGCACTAAGAGCTTTAACCAAACTGTGCAATTTTTTATTATCTGGGCAACTTCCTTCAGAAATCTGCCATTTATTGTATGGTGCGTCTTTATGTGCCCTTAACAAAAAAGATGGAGGAATTAGACCGATCGCTATCGGAAACTGTTTGCGAAGATTGACCTCAAAGCTAGCCTGTTTTCAAAGTCGAAATATTGTAAATTCGTATTTATCTCCACACCAACTTGGAGTTGCAACTAAACTAGGATGCGAAGCAGCAATTCATACCACACGAACCTTTGTTAATAACGATCAAAACCGTGGCAAAGTTCTTCTTAAATTAGATTTCAAAAATGCCTTTAACTCAGTCGAACGGGATTGTATTCTGAAAGAAGTCCAATGTCATACCCCACTTCTGTACCCTTATCTTTATCAATGCTATAGAAATCCTTCAACTTTATTTTTCGGTAATCATTTAATTTCTTCTTCTGTTGGAGCTCAGCAAGGAGATCCCTGCGGTCCCATGATTTTTAGTCTTGCCATTCAACCAATTATTTTATCTTTGGATTCTCAAATGAATATATGGTATTTAGATGATGGAACCTTAGCGGATTACCCAGAAGTAGTTTTATCCGACTTTAAGAAAGTTATAAATTTATCTCAGGAAATTGGCCTTGAATTAAACTTTAACAAATGCGAGATCTTTTGCTGTTCTGGAGACACAGATTTAAAAGTCATAAAGGAATTTCAAAATTTAGCACCAGGCATTAAAATCTGTGACCGAGAAAGTTTATCTCTTTTAGGCTCTCCAATCTTTGACCAAGGTTTCAAAAACACCGTCGAAAAAACTATAATTACAGTTGAAAATCTTTTAAACAAAGCTGAACTCCTTAACAGACACGTGGCTTATACTTTAATCAAAAACTGTCTTTTCATACCAAAATTTAATTTTTTATTAAGAACAACTCCATTTTGGAAATTTTCTAATTATGTTAATTCAATTGATTCTTCTTTAAAGTCTTGTTTAGAAAGAATACTTAATTTACGTTTAACTGATTTACAATGGCGTCAGTCCACTTTACCGATTAGCTTTGGTGGTCTGGGAATTCGTCGCATTTCCGATATTTGCCTCCCTGCTTTCCTATCTTCAATTAATGGGGTTAAAAAGCTTGTTTCTTTATTACTAAACTCAAAGGATAATGAGCTTAATATTCACCATTATGATGAAGCTTTAGCAGCCTGGGGTGTAGCAAATGAGAACGAAATACCTACAATTCCACAATTTCAGAAGAATTGGGATAATATTAATATCAAAGGAATAATTGCCAATGACTTAATCTTTAATTCACCTAGAGACTTGGCTCGTTTTAAAGCTTTGCAATGCAGAGAATCAGGATCTTGGTTACATGCAATACCTTCTCCTAATATTGGTACTCTTTTAGATAACACTTCCTTCCAAGTTTGTATTGGTTTAAGATTGGGTTGTAATCTTTGTACACCTCATATTTGCAAATGCAATGCGAAAGTTGACGAAATTGGCACCCACGGTCTAAGTTGTTTCAAAAGCAGTGGTAGATTTTCAAGACACACTGAAATTAATTCCATTATCAATCGGTCTTTAACTTCAATTCATGTGAATTCAACTTTAGAACCAAACGGACTGTCTCGGGATGACGGAAAACGCCCAGATGGGATGACTTTAGTACCGTGGATTAAAGGTCAACCTTTGGTTTGGGACGTCACTGTTGTAGATACACTTGCAGACAGTTACGTATTGAAATCATCTGAAGTCTCAGGTTCTGCCGCTGAAATGGCTTGCAAACGCAAACATAGCAAATATAGTTCAATCATTTCGTCAAACTACGTGTTTAAAGGTTTAGCATTTGAAACCTTAGGCCCTTGGTGCAAAGAAGCCATCGATTTCATTAATGTCATCGGAAACCGACTTATCGCGGAATCAGGCGATTCAAAATCAAAGAAATTCCTTTTCGAGAGGATTTCCCTTGCCATTCAACGTGGAAACGCTGCAAGCATTCGGGGCACTTTTCCAGATTCCGCAATATTATCGGAAATTTTTGTATTATAAAACAAAAATGTTTATGTAATTATGTTATAATATATGTAATAGCTATTTATTGTTGCAATTACATACGTTAATAAAATAAAATAAATAACTCAAATATTAAATTATAATAATTTACAGTAAACTTTATACACCTCGAGGTTAATAGTTTTTCCAGCACAAGTTTGATTGGACCTAACCACAATCTACTACCGCCCGGAGAAGTTTCTACAGAAGTTAAATTAATGATTCGAGTCAGTTACATTACAGGTGTAAACATTTAAAATACTGTCGACTGAAGATCCACGGTTAATTCGATTCATAAAAACAATTCAGTAATCAATGTGCGTCGCATAAAGTTTAAAATAGTTATTTATTGTATATTATGTGTTTTAGATAGCATTTTATCCATGCAAGAATGTTTAAACGTGAGTGCGAACGCACGAGCGTTTAATATATTCTTTTTTGTTCGTCAGAATTTGACAATTTTCTCCTGTGTGAACGTATTTTGATAACTGTCGCAACTTGTCAAAACGAAACGTCAATCTAATTTTAAAGATTTTAAGCGATTTGGAGCCTTAAGGTGCTCGTCGAACAAAAAAACGTTGTATTCAACTCGTTCGTGTGTAAATTGGGCCTTTTTTGGCACGAGTTCGTGTGTAAATTGGCCTACTCGTGCCAAAAAAAAACCCAATTTACACACGAACTCATTAAATAAACCACTATAAGTGGATAAAATGCGACTAAAACACGAATGCAATAAAACGTTTTATCCACAATCACAAACCAAAATTATTATTTAAAATATCACAAGGAATGTCCCTTCCGAATATCGGTGAAACTCAGAACGCGAGGTCCTGGTTGCTAAGTATATTTGTTGTTTATTTTTTCGTTTTACTCGGAAAAGTGTCGAAAAGTTGAGTCCTCAAGAAATCTTTGAAGAAGCCCAAGAAGCAACTCAGCGTTTATTACCAGAAAAGTCTAAAGAACATTACGAAAAAGAATTCGCTGAATTCAACAAGTGGAGAGAACAACGCCAAGTAGGGGTAATCAATGAGGAAGTCATGCTCTCATATTTTTATAGTAGTTTATTTGACGAGTTTGTGTGTAAATTGGGCCTTTTTTGGCACGCGTGGGCCATTTTAAAACGCGAGTGAAACGAGCGTTTTAAAATGGCCCACGCGTGCCAAAAAAGGCCCAATTTACACACGAACGAGTTGAATAGAACGTTTTTTTGTTCGACGAGCCCCTTAAAGGCTCCAAATCACTTAAACCTTTAAAATTAGCTTGACGTTTCGTTTTGACAAGTTGTGACATTTATCAAAATCCGTTCACATAGGAGAAAATTCTCAAATTCTGACAGTGTCGAACAAAAAAATATCTAGAAAACGTACGCAGCTTCATCAATGTGGAGCAAGTATTCTATGTTGAAGACTACAATAAAAATTCACAAAAAAATAAGTAATTATTCAATAAATCTGATTTGTATTAATTAATCTTCCATTTTCACTTATTTAGGGCCGGTTGCACCAACGTGAGTTAAATTAAACTAGAGATTAAAATATACGAAAACTAAACTAAAGTAACGAAGCATTTTAACCTACAGTTAACGTTAACTGCCGTTGGTGCAACCGGCCCCTAGTAGTTTATTCCACTAGTTAATACGGTTCACAAGAATAGATAAAAATCGTTTTAAAATGTGATTGTGGATAGGTAAATTAGTTATTTACACTACGAGAGAGAAAGGTAAAGCTTTTGTTCACGCGAATTGCATGAATGCAATTCAAGCGAATAAAAGCGGCCCTACTCTCGGGTGCTGTATTTGGTTTTGTTCGATACCTGACATAACTCCTTAGAAAATGAGTGTGTTACTTTATATTCAAAATTTTAAATAAAACTAAAATAAAATACAAGTCGCAAAATGTAGCTTGATACTTGAGAAATCAGATGCACAGTGAAATTGTGGGAAGTAGTAGGGAGAGACCACTGTAAACGAAGCCGTTGGAGGATTTTCGGTCTTTCTTGCAATTCGCATCTCTCATTCTATCTGCGCATCTGAAGTATCAAGCTACGTTGTGCGACCTGTAAATAAACCACATTTTCGGGAAGATCTGTTGCTATGGAAAAAAATAAAATTCAAAACAAACAAAGTTTTGTAAATTCAATAAAGTGATTGTGTACACGTTGTGGAAATGGATGTTGAAGAATTATATGTTCCTGATGATGTCCTGGAAGAGGAAAGTGCCGCGAAGTACCAAATGGTGCCTACGAAATCAAAATTACGATACCAGAAAGAACTGGAAATATTTACACAATGGCAGAGCGAGAAACGGATCAAGGGAAAAGACGAAAATGTTATGATGGCATATTTTAAAAATATAGGAGCAGCATGGTCGTGATATTCAATGTTGAAGAGTACACTGTTTGTATTTCAAAATGTTGACATCTTCAGGTAAAAGGTTTTTTAATAAGCCATTAGTTGTTTTGATATAATGAATAGTACAGGTTCACCAGTCTCACCTCGTCACCTCCTTTTTGAAAATAAAATGTAGAAACTATCAGCCGAAAAAAGCTGCAAATTTTTCAAGAAACGATGTTTGCAAGTTTTTACTCGAAGCGGCGGACCAAGAGTGGATCCTTCAGAAAGTTGTACTGATGACGGGCATATTCGGTGGCTGTCGTTATGATGAATTATGTGAAATGATGAATTGTTACAGTTATTATTGGTAGATATATAATTATTTTCAATATACAAATTATTTTTCATAAAATCGAATTTCAATTATGCGTGAGCAAAAGAGAATGAGCAAAAGTGAAACCTTCCCCCACTGGTAACCATGGATACAGACTCACTTTCTAGGAAGGTGTCGAACAAAAAATCTTGCTGTGCTATCAAATCCCTTAATTAAGTGTGCTTGTTCAAATATAAAGAACAATTAAACGGTATTCAAATCAATTTCTAGTTTGAATGTGCGTTTATTATCTCGGGATGAAAGTTAATTTCAATATATTATTTCGATTAGACACTAGGGTGTATTTAGGATATTAATACAATTGCAAAACCAACCGTATAATCTGCAACGGATATAATAAAATAAGAAAACAGTCATTTTGTAGGTAGATTTTATCAGGAGTTCGATATCAAATTCCACGTGACTAGCCTTGCCTGCATTAGTTCAGTGTATTTCAAGTTGCCTATACAGAAATAGTGGGGGTCAGTTATCAAGGATACGTGCCAATATCACATGAGCTTATAATTTTATTCCTCTATTCTATAAGTGGGCTATAAATCGAAAACAATGTGGGAAAATAAAAAGTTGCAAAATTATCTCGTCGGATTACACTCGAACTTTTTTCTCCAAACAATTTTCAGTTTTAACAACTCAAGCAATGTTGCCTTATAGAAATTTTACTCGAAAAACTGTCAGCTGAAAGAATTGTACGACTTTCTACTTTCGTTGATTAATCTTTTAATTCGTGACATAATGTACGGTCGGTGGACAAATAAAACTGGAACACTTAAAATTTAATTTATGTAAATCAGACCATTGAATTGTCAATATATTTGTCAGTGTCTATGTAATATGTCATACCAAAGTTAACCTATTTGTGATAAAGCCATAATTAAACGAGGCAAATTTGTAAATTTTGACTTATGTGAATGTCATTTTTGTCCCAGTTTTATTTGTCCATCGACTGTACCATCGTGATCATAAAAAACGACTACACTAGAAATAAATTTGTGCTGAGTAAATTTCATAACGTCATTGTGACAATTGAATTCCGCATTTAACAGATTTTCAAAAAAACCATTCTGCAAAGCCGAATACATGATGATGGTACCATTAGAAACATTGCTGCCGAACTGGGTGTTAGCACTAGCACTGTCTTGCGGGTGGATTTATTTTCACGGATTTGAAAATTTTATATATTGAGGTTGACAAACTTTGACAAATCTCGGTACGTTCACTCAACCTAAATTTTCAAAAAAATCTCAGTGGCGTCCCAAGTTAACTGTAGTCGTTTTTTATTATCACGATGGTACAAGATAATTATTATATATGTATGTTACATTTTGTTGTTTATCCAAAATCCATAATAAAACAGTACTTTATTTAACGAGTGGGTTTTAATTTAACGCGAGTGAAACTCGCGTTTTAAACTGGCCCACTCATCCCATAAAGAGCCCAATTTACACACGAACGACTTGAATACAACGTTTTTTTTTTTGTTCGACGAGCCCCTTAAAGGCTCCAAATCGCTTAAAATCTTTAATATTACCTTAAAGTTTCGTTTTGACAAGTTATGACATTTATCAAAATCCGTTCACACCGGAGAAAATTCTCAAATTCTGAGTGTCGAGCAAAAAAAGTTTTTTTCTTTGTTATAATGAGATTTCTTTTCTTTTATTACTCCAATAAAATAAATCACTAATAGCCGTTTGCACCATCGTAGTTTAAAATTAAGAAGAGCTTAAAACATTGGTTACAATTATTAAAATCGTAGCAACAATTGTTTTTAAGCTTGGTTTAAAAATAAGGAACGCCGGTGCAAACGGCCATAATTAACATTTTTAAATTAGCCTTAAAAGCAAATAATGCTAACAAATTGACGATCTTTTTGGGACCGAGTTTCTCCAAACTCCATCTACTTACCGAAGACGCCCTAAATTGGCTACAACAAATTAAAAACACATAATTTACCATAATTATTTTGTGAATTTCGAATTTTAGTTACATACATATACAGAATGTCTCAGCTACGACTTTCGAGCTTAATAACTAAGTTATTTTCCAGCGGATTTTTGTGAAATTTAAAATGCCGATATTTTAGACGGTGAAGAATAAAATCCCATTAATGCAATCACCCTAGTCTTAAAAACGTAATTTTTACATGCCTTTTTAAAATGTTGAATCAATTAAGATTTGCATAAAAAATTGATCGTCAATAAAAAATGCTGTAGGGAAAAACTCGTCCTTGAAAGACATCTGGTTTGCAAGAAAAAAGCAAAAAACTGTGTTAAACGTGGCTGCAAATGCAAAAACGTAGACGCGTATGAAACAAACGCGCAATTTTGCAGATTTTGGGTCACCCCTTTTCGCACAAATGCAAGTGACATATTTGACGTTTATCTTTCTAACCTTACAAACACTTACAAAGTTAAAGACAACATTTGGACGTAATTTATTATACTGGATGCTTTAATTCTTCCATAAAGGACTAAAACACGATCGGGATATTTTAGCAAGGTAATTTAGTTCACGTACGCTTCCTGTGTCTTCAAATAAATTGACGACTCTCTTAACCTTACATTTTGTAAAGCCTACATTTGGATAGTGTTCCACGAGAAAACGAACTGTCAACGGTGTCATTGAAGTTCTTACGACACTCTCCATAGGCAAAATGTTTTTCCTTTTTCATCAACATTGAAATTTCTGCCTTTGTAGTCTATTTTTAGAGTATTTTCAATAAATTTTCACAATTTGACGTTTCTAATAAAGCGCGCCCAATTTTGACACGACTTTAAAGGGTATACAAAATGTTGCTTGGCAATTAATCATGAACTGTTTCAAATACCTTCAAATTTTACGTTAAATTTTTAACGACAAAATCTAACTAATCTTTTCGTTGAATCAGACAAGTGATTTACTTAACTGTTTGTTTAGACCCCTATTTTTTAATGTTTAACAATCTAATGATAATCGCGCATAATTTTCGATAAAGGAAACATGTGTTAAAATTATTTTCGAGTAAATTGCAAAATTTAACAAAATAGTTATTTTTGTATTACGTGCGCAAAATGAGTGTTTTTTGTTGGCGCATGAGAATGAGTTTTTGGTCGATTTGACTTGATAACGATGCAAAAATGTCACGTTTTTTTGACAGTTGTAGAAAAATTATATTTTGGCTCATTTTTGTAAACAGCGGCTGGAAATTTTAATTATACGTGTAGCATGTTCTATGTTTTACCTCTATTTTCAGTGTGTATAACAATTTTTTGCTTTAAAGTAAAACTCTTCAAATAAACCGTAAAAATTCAAGTGATGCGTTAATATTGGAGTTCAGTGTATATTTAAATAGTTATTTTTGTATTAAGTGCGCAAAATGATTGTTTTTTGTTGGGGCATGAGAATGAGTTTTTGGTCGAGACCGTCAGGTCGAGACTTCAAACTCATTCGAATGCGCCAACAAAACAATCATCTTTCGCACGAAATACAAACACTATTTTTTCTACAACAGCATTTTAAAATTTTTGAATTTTTTTATTTTTGTAAAATTTTCCTTGGATGCTAAAATATTCGTCAAAAAGTTTCCGTGGGTGCTAAAATATAACTATTTTAGCATCCAAGAAAACTTTTTGACAAATATTTTTTCACTATCAAAAATGACATACTCTGTGACTTGATAACGATATAAATGTCACGTTTTTTTGACGGTTGTAGAAAAAATAAATAAAAATACGGTAAAATAAATACATTAAATAAATAAAGAGATTAATTTGAAATAACAAATAAGTATTCTAACCCATATGGAATAGTGAATAAATTCTTTTACGGGTTTTGGCAAGCATTTTTTTTTTCAGTTCAACATTGTTTTTTTATCGTACATCAAAACGAATTTATTCATTCTATTGTCTTCCATCTACGAGATTCAACCGCAATTCGATTTTCCATGTAAAGGTAATTTACCCAATATCGGCGTCCCTTTATTTCTTATTTATCACAGTCTCCACATATTGTGCATATATTTTCTTTCGGGCTTCCTTTCCTATGTATATGTTTTTTTCAAATATTAACCGAGTAACACTTTCCAAAAATTCATGTCATTCCTCATAATAAAAAAAAATCACGAATTCTGCACGAATAAAAATTTGATATCTTTATTTTAAACATAGTCTTGTATTCTCATTCTAGAGAGAATTGTTTCTTATTAAGAATAATCTATATTATTTTTATCTTATTTTGACATTATAATTCTACTGAGTGCCCCAAAATTCACGGAACAATGAGGCAATGTCAACTCATGTTAGAAAATAATGAGAAAAATAATAAAAAAATTCTATACCTCTTAGATTTGAAGATATGGGGGCTCAAAAGGTGCAGCTTTGATCTCATTTATTTTAAATATTAAAAAAGATTTTGACTATTTGTCTTTTACTAGCCAGTGACCTAATAATTCTGAACGATTGTGATCAAGTTTGCAATTATTTTCTTCATCATTTCCAGCATTTCCAAGTAGTAATTTTATGTTCGTTTTACCTCAAATAGCGTGCGGCAACATGGCTTTGATTTTTCCCTTTCATTTCCATGGATACAGCTCTCAGCACTTGTACGCTGTTTTTTTGAAATCAAGTATACTAGAATGCAAATAGATGTCCGTTTCGTGTCACAATATGGCGGTACCCACGAAACAGTGTTGCTATGACACGTCCCTTTTGCCAGTAAAACCTGTCATTAATTTTATATGAAAAATATTACAATAATGGTTAATTTAGACGAACTTAAGCGATAAAGAGTAGCAAATAGAGATCGACAAAGACGTAGGCCAAGAAGAAAGAGATCTCGAAAATGAGCGTAGAAGATAAAATTATCAGCAAAGTGATAGCGAAAGAGAGACACATAGAGAAAGAAGCCGTTTGTCACAGAAAAGAAGAATAGAATAGAGATGTCACATAATCAAATAGTAATAATTAAATAATTTGTAAATATTTTATTGCTCCGTGCGTAAGCACGGGCCGTTCCACTGATCAACATAAAATACTATATAAGCTGAGGGTTTAAACTGAAAGATTTCTTTTGTCCATAATATCCAACATAAAACACTCAAATTATAATTAGACGTGCCTTAGCGTGAAGAGTGTAAGAGCCCAACCTGACATTTAATAAAATAAGAAATGTATGGTAAAATTTGTGGTACAAGATTGGTTTATGATGAGTATAATGTGGATAGAATTTGAGCCAGGCGAGGAAGGTGTTGTGTCAGTCTGTACATAGTTGTTACGTTGTTAGATAAACGAATTACTATACAGGGTTATTCACGAGAGACTTACGACGAAAATTTCGTTATATGCAACCCAAAATCCAAGAAACTCCTAGAACTTGATATTTTGTTTAATTCGAAATAAGGTAGCAATCCAAGTAGCTTGGCGAATAAGATTAATCATGACACTTTCTCTTTATTGAGGTTATGAGCAAAAGTTAATAACGGGTGACTATTAAAATTTTCACTTAGGGTTGGCTATGCATGATTCTTTGTTTTCCGTTGCACCTTAGACACTGACAAGTTTGACATTTCAATAAATGTTTTTTCTCTTAATTGGGTTATGTTTCAATTGTACTGACTGACATTTGTCGTTCGTTCTTGCGTGCGTCTAAAGTAACAGAAAAAATAAAAACTCGTTATAAATGTGAAAACTGACATGACAGACAATAAGGGCCAGCAATCGTTGATTTCAGTATTACTTTTTATAAATTTAGGAAGCTAGAAACCATTGGAAATTGTAGTTTCGGTTGCAAACAACGAAATTTTCATCGGAAGTCTCTCGTGACTAACCCCGTATACCTACATTGTGTCCCAGTACTCGTTCCCCAGAGAAAACTGACCAATGCCGACGACAATCTAGATCGCAAGAATGCAAACGAAGAAAAATTAATAGCTTGCATAACAAAGTTGTGAGACGTCAAACATTCACCAATTCTAAGATAAGAGAGAAAATAAACAAGAGCAACATTTTACACTTGTAAGAATGGATAATTTACCAACTTTAATGCTAAACGCGACGCCACTGGT